>NC_000082.6:40947824-41656574 GCF_000001635.26 Mus musculus | reverse complement strand
CACCTTCACCTATGGTGGCCTGCTAGCGTATTTCCATGACTTTGTAACTAGTCCTTTAGTTAATCACCATCACTTTACAACACTCAGCAGTGCCATGCAGGAGTCACATGAAACACTGTGTGCCCTTCTGCTGATGAAACTCTACTGTCTGTGGAGATATTTCAACCAGCTGCCTGGATAATTACATGTGTAACTCACGTTAGCAATACAGAGAGAGCTTGTGGCGGTGCACCCTGCACAGCCAAAGGGAGCCTTGCACAGATGTGATGGCCCTCTGAGACCATGGGTCACTGAAGTGACAGCTACAATAACCCTCTGCCATTCTGTCTGCTCAGGAATCATCTGGTGCTGCCCATGTGTTTCCTCCTTAAGTGAGGGCAAGCACCTTTTGGCCCATGGGACCAAGGCACAGATTGAGCAGGACGTAACATGGCTTGCAAAAGTCAAGGTCGGTTCATAGAACTCCTAAGACAGAGAACCATCAGAATGGGAGAAAAACAAGCATTTACTAAAAACATAGCCTCTACAAAAACTCCTATAACTGCCAACACACATGCCATAAAACTTAATTCTCACAATAATGAGCATGGGAAGAAATGAAGCACTGAGCCTGATTATATTCACTTGCTATCAAGAAAATAATGTGTAACTGACCTAGGACTAGAGATGAGGCTCCCTATGTTCTTATCTAATATATTTGAGAACTCAGGTTCTGGCTTCTGCATATAATTATTGATATGGATAATTAAGTGATTCTGTGAGGTCACAATTTATAAAAGAGTTCTGCAAACAACATAGAAATATTATGAAGGTGAACAAATTATCAATGTTCAAACTTTTAGTACAGTGTCAGACATATGGTAAAAACTTTCAAGATGCTTCCAGTAGAATTCATTGGCTAGTGGGAAATACAGATTCCAAAACCACATCAATTACAACTAGCATGCTAAATACTAATCAAAGAATAAAAAGAAAGAGGGGTGGGAACTCAGAAAGATAATACACAATGCCTCCCCTCCTGTAAAGTAGGATATAGGTCTACCTTAGTGAAAAGAAGGTAAAATTCAAGATGGTATCTATGAAAACTGGCTGTCGCTGAATAGAGTTATGGGTTTAACTGGAAAAGACAGACCAGGTAGTTTAAGGAGCCATTTTCCACTCTCAGCTCCCCTGCTTGTTTTTGGAAGCCCTCTGGGGTTGCTGAACCAAGTGTTAAGCTTGACCATTAGTACTGCTGTTTTTAGAACTGTCAGCATTTATATAAAGCTGAACTCATCTAAAAATACCATGTATAGTGTCCATGAATAAATCATTTTTTTAGGAAAAACAAAAGGTGACCCCTACAATCCTCAGAAATCAGAATGAGGTGATATTGTTATTTAACAAACAATTAAGTAATACAACTGGATAATTGATCCAAAACAGAATGACCCTACGTTTCAAAGGAGAGTGGGCCTTGAGTCTATCACCCTAATTGTCCAGAGTTCTTCCCATATTGTGATATAGGGATTATTACTGATATGTTAAACTGAATGACTTTCAATCTCCCTAAATAGACTTCCAGACACCTAGCCTCCAGAATTTTGGTGAATGTACCTTTCCATCTGCTCATATTCATAATTCAATCTTTCCCGCCAACACTCTCCCCACTAGGCCTCCAGTATGCCAGAAGCCATCTATGCCTTCCTAAATCCTCTTTAAGGAATGAAATAGCTTCACAAATGTACCAGAATGTCTAGTCTCATTCACACTCTCCTTCCCTGAAGTCCATTGTTCCTATACTAATCATATCCTCTTAAATAGAATCATGGACCTATCACTTCACTAGAAAATGACGAACACAGACTTCAGAACTGAGCTGCCAAATACACTGTCTTTAGTACATAATAGAAAACTAATGTTTGAAACCTTAACGACATGTTCGGAAATTGACCTCATTCATAGGGAAACAACTCACTAATTCAGATAAGATTCCAAGTGCTCAGAGCAAAGAAGATTCAACAGCTTGGACATCTATGTCTGATGAAGGGCGATATTAGTAATAGAGGATAAAATTTCAACAAAATCACTGTGTCAAGGAGAATGACCATTTGTATGGAGAGACTAAGTAAGAAACGACTAGCAAGGAGAAACAAAGAACAAGAACAATGGACACAGTGCCTTGAACTTTCAATGAGGAGTTAAGTTCTGAAAGTCTAAATAATCAGGGTCCATCATAGGTCTTACTGAAGCAGAGAATGCAGAGTTGAAACCACTGGCCAGCTATGTTTACTGCTGGGTTGGAATTCATATTATGTCACATAACCGTGTGCTTTTCAAGGGTTCTAATCTTGGTATGCTATTTAGGCTGTTTTGCGAGTCATTTCATATTCATGAAGGTTCTCTATATGCTTTGCAAAGTACCTAGTAAAGAGAACGTGATAATAAATGGATGTTGAATGATAATGTATACATGCAAAGAGTATCGAGATAAAAATAAAACTGGGTAGTATTTACAATGGCAGAGAAAATAATTGTTCTTATAAAATGTGGAGGCCAGTATAGGACTTAATGCCATAGATGAAAGAAAGGACAATGAAAGTTGAGGAAAGGTCAGGCACATTGGCCACAGGATGTTTGGGTAGCTTTTAAGAGCAAGGTTGGAATGATAAATCAGAGTCCAGCACATCCTTTGTGATGCTAAAGTGAGAAAGGAAGGTGGTATATATAGCTTGAGCATTCTAATTTTAATCAGTAGTAGAGAAACGGGTTCACATGTAGGGGACTAGATTGAGAATCTATTTTTCTTAAGAGTTCAGTGAAGTCTGCATTTAACCTGTCAATACAAATGTCCTCTGTAAAGTCAGAAATAAAGCACTCGCTCTTATCTCTGTTAGAGGCAAAGGATGCCAAGTCCTATAATTCCTTTGGATAGCATCTACTACACTAATGGGAATTTGGGGGTTATTCGTAGATTCTGTGGATCAGGCACCCAGAAATTAAATTACTCATCTGAAGATTCCACATCAAGTCACAGATGCAGACACGTATGCTCTGTTGAGCCTCCCCACCAGAAGAAAGAGGTTAGATGATCTCTGAAGTTCTTCCAGGCTGACCTTCTCCAAGTCCACAGTCTGTCCCCACATTGCCATCCCTCACACAGCAAGCTTGTGCTTCTGCCAGGCCAACTGTCAGCCTGGCCTTTACTGACTATCCTTTGTTCTTAATTGCCTCCAAGAAAGAATTCTACTTAAAAAAATTGCAATAAAAGGTAAATATCAAAAGTAATTAAACACAATGCAGTTAGTCATTACTGTACACATGTAATTACTGACAATATCCACATGAAGGCAAAATTCATGAAAACAGAACTCTTTGAAACATGTTATACTCTGATGGTCTTTTGAGCTTCTTTAAATGCTGTCTCTGAAGGCATGGCATTTAGATGATAAGGATAATTAAATACTGTAAGAGTAGTGATCCATTTGACAGAGGAAATTAAAATTATGAATGATTTCAAATAGGAGCACAGACGCTCAACCTCAATGGTATCCACCTGACACTGTCCACAGAAGCAGGAGTAACGAATGGGAAAATAAAAAGGAGGGTTTCAGAAAAATCCTTTGGCTGAGACATGGTCTGCTTGTATAGAATATGTTAGAGAGGGAACCAAGGCAAATAGTAATTTGCTAGCAGAATTTATGGGTCACAGACCATCCTTACTGAAATCAAAGCATTTGTTTTAGATCATAGTCTGTTTATAGGAAAATCACATGCAAATTGAGCTAAAGTTACTATATTTAATATATATGTATATATAAATATATAAATATACTGTACTTTATTTATTAACAGATTATAGTCTAAGGATACTTATACCCAGATGCAAGTAATATTTTATCAGTCATGTTGGTCTGACCACTTTTACTAGCATCGTGTCAGAGCGTCCGTTCAGTAGAACTTGATGTAGACGTAATGATATGACAACAGTTCCTATTCTATACCTAAAAGTCGATACCATTAGAATTCAGAGGGCATATGACTCAAACATAAAAAACTTGCATTCCACTCAGAGAGTCTTGTAGTCAACTAGTCAGAGTGATCATAAAAGAAAAAAAATTTCCAAAAATCAAATCATTTTCCACTTACATAAATATATTAAAAATAATCCTAGCTGGAAAGTGTGTACATAAGAAAGAAAAGGATATGTGTTAAATTCCTCATCTCCCTCTGGATCGGCACCCCTCTAAAGGTCAGATCACTAGCCTCGGGTTTAATTCCTTTCTTGCTGCTACTGTTCAGAGGTAAATGCTCGCTTTTTATTAAAAATCAAAAGCACAGCCTCTTGTAATCCTCTAGACTCAAAGTTGAGATTTTTTTTTAATAAAAATGGAAAGTTTAGCTCAAAGCAATAGCAGCTAAAATTAGAGGGACATCAGCAGCTGCTCCCAGGGAATATGGAAAGCCAAGCAATGGTTTGTTTTGTTTTGTTTTGTTTTGTTCTTTTGACCACAATTTATGCAGTACTTTTTTTCTCTGTTAAATTCAAAGATTTTCCCAAACATTTACCTGTGCTGAGAAAACAATATGTGTGAAGTCCTTCACTCTCACCTCCCAGATGATGTTAGATATTGGTTTTCCAGGTAAATGTCCAAGAGCACTGCTGCTGTAGGTCTAGTATCCCAGGTATGGGATATCATGGTAATAATTCTCGGCATCAGTGAAGCATTAATCTGGAACACCAGTTCAAGTTTCCAGTCGTTTGTCTCTTCATAGAGTTGTGTGTCTACCAGGGGCAAAGACCAGAAGTATTGCCTTGTCTAGATAGATGTGTTGCTCAGAAACAGTGATCGGAAAAAATGGGAGCCAAGCATTGCTACGTCTGTGCTTTTTTTCTCACTTTGACTTGCTTCTCTCTACCCTGTAGCTGTTTCATTCTTTATCTGTCCCATGGTATGTTTAAGTGTCATCCACTTCATATACCCAGAAACCCCCAGTCCTCACAGGAACACCACTAACAAAGTCTGCAGCATATTACAGCTCTTAATGAACAGACCACCACACCTGAGTCATACTGTTCTCGATCTCATTCCTTTTTCGTCTGCCCTCATTACCTCTTCAGACCTTTAGCATCATGGTGGACATGTAGAGCATGCATTTTCCTGACAGACTGCTTCGGAGCAAATGCTTTTCTGTATCAAACATCTTACCTGTTTTCATTAGCTTCTTTGTGAAAGTGTCTTTGCAAAGGAGATATGCTAAGACAGAAACCCTTCAAAGAAAAGGGTTCATCACTTCAGGACCTAAAGAATAATCTTGCTTGTTTCAGGAAGATTAACCTATAGTAGCTTTTTCTGTATGCTGATTATTATCCTTGGGGGCCTCTAGGCTCTCTCTCAGTTAATATTCTAAACAGCTAGGATAAAAACTATAAGTATATATTATTGACAAAATAGTTGAGAAGGACTGATATTTATCAGGCAAGGTGAAGAAATAATTAGTAAAAAGCCCAGAGTTCAACACCTTATGTTTCTATGTCATGTCTTTGAGTCAATGATTGAGGCTGTTTTCTTCCTCTCTGTCTCTGTCTCTCTGTTTCTGTGTCTCTGTGTTTCTCTCTCTGTGTTTCTCTCTGTGTGTTTCTTTCCATTTCTCTCTCTTTACACACACACACACAAATATACAAACACAGAAACACATACACAGATACACACTCACAAAATTTGTTCATTCTTTCTTTGGGCCAAGAGGTAAAAATACCTGGGTAGAGTTTGGTAGTGAGATTGGGCTTTTGAGATCATTTTCAACATATCTTTTTGTTCCAAGGTATGTTCTTTATAATTCATTCATTTATGTACTATTTAGAAATGTTCATTTGATATATGAAATGTTGTAGTGACACTAGAAAATAATTTCTGTAGGACATAATAATGAACACAATATTAGTTCAAGGAAAGGCATGGTATTTATAGAATAATAAAAGAGATCTGTAGTTATATTATTCACTGAAGCAGAGCTACGTTGCAAGGGTCTCAACCCATTCAGTTTATGGCATAAGCTAATCAACAGGAGTCATGAGAATATTTTCTTCGGGCATACAACTTGGAATAATTAGATACATTCAAGAGGTTTTACACCTTCCTTAGTAATGTCTTATACTATCCATTCAGAACCGAATAAACTGTTGGTGACTTCTGGCATTGTGATTTTATGACCCAATATAAAAATACATCTTATTATATTATATCATTGAAATGGATATAACTACCCCAGTGAGTCGTTATGTGGGAATAAGCCTACTTCTTTTACATGAATTCACCCAGGAACATGAAAACGCTTTTCCTTGATGCAATTTGGGTACTATAGGCAAGTATATGCATTCTTTTATTTAAAAAGAAAGTATCAGTGGGAGATGAATTCTTATCTATGTGAATACAAGTCACATGCAAACATCATCTTATTCTTATCACTATTCAAATATATTTATTGTATGTTATCCTTGGAGACATATTGCTTACCTAGAAAATGTATGCCTTATATTTGCACATGAAAATTATTTGAAATTGAATAGCGGTGTTTTGACAGATAGTAACTTTAAAAGGATTCATACACGAGAAAAGCTTAAATTCAAGGCTTAGTAGACTTTGCTAGCTACTCAGAAGGCCATATCTCTTCTATCCAAACACTCTGATATTTTTTCCTTCCTTTCATCCTTTCAATCCCTTCTCATTTCTTTGTTAATGTACTTCCTGTATTTCTCCTTTGTCTCTTCCTTCTGTGAAAACTGTATTAAACTAGCTAAGAGCATAGGGTTTATATTTTTTCAAAACCACAAACATAACCCAATTAGTTTTGTGTAATTGACAATACTCACTAATCTGAGATAGAGAAAATGTTAAGTAGAAGCTGTCTTAATTGACATTTAAGTTAATCTGGATACTTGGTACTTCAAGTAGCTTTATCAGAAAGAATAAGACCTTTTAAGGGACTATGCTTTCTACTGAATCCCTCTCTCCCTTCCTTCATTCCTTCGTTCTTTCGTTCCTTCCTTCCTTCCTTCCTTCCTTCCTTCCTTCCTTCCTTCCTTCCTTCCTTCCCTTCTTTCTTCCTTCCTTTCCTTCTTTAGTAGTGTTGGGGATGAAAAAAACAAAGCATCTGTAGACATTATGTGCATATTCTACCTCAGAGATAAATCCCTAGTCCTTGAGTTTTGACGTAGTGTCTCTTTATGTTTCCATCACTGGCCTGTAAGAAACTAGCTAACCTTGAACTCATAATCTTCCAGCCTCAGCTACTTGAGTGCTGGAATCACTGCAGTGCACACACATAGGAAAATTTCTATTGCATTTCATACTCTGTTTGTAAGAGTAAGAATTATTTCAGAGCAGATTGCAGGAAGAACAATAATTAGTTATAGTCCATCTGCCATTCTTTGACAGTTATTTTCCATGAGTTGCCAATCCTGAAATTTATTTTTATTTTTATTTTTTGTTTTTTCGAGACAGGGTTTCTCTGTGTAGCCCTGGCTGTCCTGAGACTCATTTTGTAGACCAGGCTGGCCTCGAACTCAGAAATCCGCCTGCCTCTGCCTCCCGAGTGCTGGGACTAAAGGCATGCGCCACCATGCCCTGGCTAAATCTTATCTTAATTTCAACTGTACTTTAAGTTGTTTTCTCTGCTGTTTTGACATCAACCACCCCAGCACTAGTTATTTTTTCCTGTTGCTGAGACCAAATCCTCTCTTTTTATCTTCAGCTTCATAGCATGTGGTTAATCCAGACTTTGTTGTGTTTGTTGTTATTCTGAAACTTAGCTTCTTATGAGTTTTAATACCTGGTTCTCTGTAAGAGTCTGCTTCAAATTTCCTTTGGTAATGAAAACATTTTGTAGAAATATCCCCAGTAAACATCCAGAGCAAATGGCTGTTCCACAGTCTGTCGTGTTAGGTTAGTTCTACCTGGGTAAGTTTATAGGTTGGTTTCTGTTACTAGATGTTCACTCTATTGTGGTAAGATTGGAGTGACAGTCGTCTGAACAGAAGAAGACTGAGAAGAAAAACTTCCTAATTGAAGTAAGTTCCCAGTAAAAGCGAGTAGTGGGAGGTTAGGGCAACTTTCTTCAACATGACATATGTATATTAGTAAGGTAGAAATATCTAATTGAGATATTATCAAACAATTGAGAGAAGAAAGCAATAGCATTTAACCATTCCCAGGCTTCAGACTATCTAACACATACATCTCTGTATCTAGATGAATATTCTTGCTATCCTAACATAGACATTCTGCCAAAGACTTAATTCTTTACATCATGTTCATAGACTCTTGTGGAAGTGAATTCTTTCTCCTATAAGGTCTATTCTAGCCTTGCTTCTACATTGATGTTAAATCGTGGAACAGGTGTGTTGACTCAACATTGACTGTGATTGAGGATCTCAGAAATGTGTACAACACAGACTGTCAATGTTTGCTCATGTAGAGACCACTTCATTGCCTTGTTCAGAACATTCTCTCAGATTATTAAGTCTCTTCCCTTGTTACTCATGAAGATGTAAGAAATGAAGGCACAAAGTTATTTTTAACCCTTTCTTTCTGGCTTAATCTGAATCTTTTATTATAGAATCACTGAGTGGCTTATTGTGGTCAGACCCTGTTTCTGCCTTTAAAACACAAACACAGTTCATTCAGAGACAGATTTTTCACAAAGGTGTCTGGAGCTTTGTTTAGCAGTTAAATCCAGTTCCTGCAGAGGACATCCTGGGTATCCAGAGGAGCTGTGCCTTTTGTTAGCTTTGTGCATGTTTATCTCCTTAGAAATTGCAGTGAGAAAATAACAATGAATGCCTCCTGACTAAAAGTCTTGTTTGTTTCTTATATAGTCATTTGTTTGTTTATTTTGTCGTGTACCCCTGCCTAGCCTCAAGCTCACTATCCTACTGTCCTGAGTTTCTGATTACTGGGATTATAGACATATGCCACTATGCTTGACTTTTTCTTCTGCTTATTATAAATAAAACAATTACCTTTGTAGTGGTGGTGCAAAAGTGTTCAACAGGGAGGACATAACAAATATAAGGATGTCATGATATATAATACAGCCCTTATAGTCACCAAAGTTCAGTATGTTCCTGGTTATAAAACAATGACATAATAATATTTCTCATCTCTGAGTTCGTCTTACATAATTATATACAATTTTTATTCATTTGTATAACTAATAAGGACTGATTGGGCACCTACTTTTAGAAAGGCAAAAATTGTGTGCTATATAAGGAGGATTCAGACTGTCACTGTAGTACACCTGAACTACATACATCTAAGGAGCAAGTGGTCAGTGACATGTAACTTTCAAGCCAGTCTAACAGTCTGTTCCATATTGTTTAAACCATTTCAATCACAGAAGGTTCCATTCCTCCTTGGTTGTTCTCCACTACTCTGCTTCTATCTTGTCTTATTTCCCATTCTACTGATGCCCCAGTGATGACAAAGTAAACAGGGCAAGTCTCACATTCCTCTTAAAAGCCTTACCATCAACAAGGGCATCAAGATTGCTCAGACTTTGAGATAAAGAAGATTTTTTATTTCTGGCAGGAGGTAAAATTCTAAACCTGTATGCTAATTCTACATAACAAGGGCAAACAAAGGGCTGCCGCACCCGGGTATCTTCCCCTTCCTAATTTCATCTGTGGAATCTTTTTGGTTTTCTCCTGGTTCTTTAGTTTGCTGAATTCATAGCAGATTATCTGTTAGAAATACCAAAATACAGCTGTTAAGAATAGCCTAATGCTTGAGTACATCCAATTTTCTATGCTTATAATAATCTTACTTTTGTTTCATGAAAATATTAGCTGAATTAATATTTTCTCTTCGTGGCTTCTATTATGGTTGCTACTTTTTAGTCTATGGTGTTTTCATATGAAAGTTTAAGTTTATACTGACTTCATGACAGCAAAACCCGAAAACAGCAAAAGCGAGACGTCTGTTCAATCCTTCTCCATACCCCGCTCTCTGGCACTCTTTGGCTCACATTTTTTTTCCCATTTTATTTTGTTTTTAATTATGTATGCTTGTTTGTATCTGTTTGTGGATATGTGCAAGTGAATGCAGGGACCTAAGGAGAGAAGAAGAGGGCATTGCCACCTCTGGAGCCTGAGCTGGAGGGTATAGTGAGCCATATAACGTGGCTGCCTAGAGCCAAACTCAGGTCCTCTGGCAGTTAAGTTCTCTTTAATGGCTGAGTCATCTTTCCAATCCCAAGACAAATTAAAGTGTCTTGAAAACATTTTTCTTTTAATTGTCTAGTCCGATGAGCACTGACCTATAGTGCTCATTCCTAAGGATGGGTTGAGTATGAATCAGAATGTCAATTCCTAACATTAACATATGTTTTTCACTAAGAAATGACAATAATATCAGTTTTTAGTATGATCACTAATGTAGAGTGATCAAGAGGGAGGAGAAAGAAAATTTAAAAACAAAACAAAACAAAACAAACCACCCAGAAAATGAATTCTTATAAATGGTTCAGGGCAAAGAGAATTCAGAAGTTTCTCTGAACTGCCCTGTGGATAGCAGGGAGCACTCATGATTAATCGTTTCTGATCAAGTTTCACCAGGTTCTCTGTTGTTTGCTTTCTTTGTTCTCATTTCTGTGGCAATGAGTCCCCTACCTCTCTTTCATTTCCAATTTCCTTCCTAGAGTTTTGGTTTTCCAAGGACCCAAGGCTCACATTCCAACTCACCCTCCCTTTGCAAAGCTTGGGAGACAAGAGTATAATCCATCATCCAAAGTAAGTGAGTTTCTCCCCATAACTACCAGAGTCTTAAAGAGTTGCCAGGCAAAGAATATTCGTCTTCCATAACCTATCTCCTATTATATGAAGAATCTAAGCTAAGCTATTATTCCTTGGGTCACAGAGATCTATCTTTCAAGCCTGAAATTGAAGATGGAGAATTGGATACAATTTTTTTCCACTGATTTAAATTAGTAGGCATATGACTGAACAGGAGAAACACAAAAATGACAAATATGTTCTCGCTGTGGTTTCTAAATAGCATATTCTAGTCCCAACATACAAAAGAAAGTCAAATTAGAGATTAGCACTACTGATAATTTATTTTGGCATTATACACACATGCCTAATGATTACATTGTCATGTAAAATGTGAATCCTTTGTTAACATTTAATATATTAAACAAAGGAGAATCAGTCACAATAAATAAAGATGGCTAGATGCCAGAGAGAAGATTTGAAAGGTGACAGCAGCATAGTTCTTGCTGCTTTTTCATCAAAGGGGCCCATCAGCACATTGCCACATCAGTATAAAATCAGAAAGGCCACCACTATTTTACATAAGCATTGCCTTGAAGAAAGATGACTGTTGTTCATAAAAGATATCCAGTTTTTTTATTACTATAAAGGTTCTTTCTTTTCTTTTTTTCCCCTTGAGTTCTGTAACTATAGCTCACAGGAGAGTGTTTGCCTTACAGGTGGAAAGCCTTGGGTTCAGTTCCTCATACCGAAACCAAAGAAAACAGATATTTCCTTCAAAACTTGGAGTTGGAAAGATGGTTTGGTCAGGGAAGTGCTGGCTATGTTAGCAATGAGGACTTAAGTCAGAGTTCCAGAACCTCAAAAAAGGCTGCTCACAGATTTGTCAAACTTTAATCTTGGTGCTAAGGAAGTAGAGATAGGAAATTTCTTCAGGCTCAATAGTCAGCCAGCCCAGCTAAACTGGCAAGGAGCAGATTCCCTGAGAGACTCTGGTCCCCAGTCCCCCCAAATGCAGAGCACAACAAAGTCAGGTACCAAGCGTTCATTTCTGTTTTACATATACACACATGCCCACACAGACAGACACACAGACACACACAGAGATACTCATACACATACATACCCTAACACATTCACACGTACTAAATTAATATATATGGTCTATACTTGAAATAAAAATGTGAAGTAAACAATTCTTATTATTTAACATAGAAACAACCTGACATTATCCTACAGTATACGACTCTTACTGGATATGTATGGAAATAAAATCAAATGGATCTCGATTTTCAAATCTTTAAGTGCAAAACTGCAATGTTTTCAAAATAATTTAATAATTATTGATAACGTTAAATGTCACTGTTCATAATATTGCAGAATAAGCTACTCTTGGTTTAGTGAAACACATGAACAACGAGATTGCTTTAAATAATATGCTAAACATGTAGATCCAATTTAATACATCTTATAAACACATCCACTTATGCAATAATTAGAAACATGTGGTGAGATTAACAAGCTTTGTGCTAAACTCGGAGTGTACATTTTCTAATTCAGTTCCCACTTCAGCCTACTACTACTGCTCTTCAATCTCTTGCTCTTTTTAGGGTTAAAGTAACTAAAAGGGTTAAAGCAACTAAAGCAGCCACCTACAGAATATTGCCACCAAGATTAGAGATTACATACAAATTAACAGCAAAAAGTCTTTTCAAACTTAGAACATTTTTCTATGAAAGTTATTTGGTTTTGATTCTTCCTGTTTCTGTTTCTGCCTGCTTCTCTATCTCTGTTTCTCTGTCTCTCTCTCTGTCTCTTTGTCTCTCTATGTCTCTCTGTCTGTCACTGTGTGTGTGTGTGTGTGTGTGTGTGTGTGTGTGCTTTAAGACAGAGTCCCATCTGGTCCAGAATAGCCTAGGTTTCACTTCTTATAAAGCCAAAGATGACGTTAAACTTCTAGTCCTCCTGCCTTCTGCCTCCTGCTTCAGGGTATTTGGGTTACAGGCATGTGTCAATATAGCCAGCTTATTCATTTCTGGGTTTACTCTCAGGGTCTTAGCATGCTAAGGCAAGCACTTAACCAAGTGACTCCATCTCTTGTGCCTGTGAAAATTGTCACATCAAATAAACACAAACATTAAACTTACTTGGGTTGAATTGAAAGAAGGTTTATTTTACAGCCTAACAGTTGTAGTTGCCAAACAGCAGTTCCTGAGTAATTTTCCGCTTTCCATTTGTCGGCTTCTTAGAACTCTTCCAAGAACTTTAGCCTCAAGTGCAGTCATTCACATGATCTAGGGAATGTTTCCACACACGGGCAGCAATCACATTGGCAACATGTGTTTGATGTAAACATTTTGGATCTCTGTCTGTTTGTCTGTGTGTTTGCTGCTGCTGTTGTTGTTGTTGTTTGAAAAATTATAACTTACAGAGGAAGGCTTTGATTACAAAATGCAGTTGATTTCAGTCAACCTTAGCTGTTAATACAACAGGAGCCTTGTGGCAGCCAGATGTGCAGTCATTGCTGGTGTTGGCTGTACCCAACTGTGAAAGTGGCCTGAACAGATCCTTTCTCTCAGATGTAGAGACTTGTGTCTTGGGTGAGTGATGTTGCTCATCACACAGCTGTAGAAGAAGGAAACCTTGCTATTATGCCTTGCTTCCTTATTGAGCTAAAAAGAGGGACAGGAGCTCTAAAAGGTTAGTGTATTTTTAATCTCTCCCTTCATTTTTTTTCCCTGGACCCTTTTCTAAAGCCTGGAATTACAAACTAGGATACCAAGAAATGTACATGGAAAAACAGAAAGCAACCACCCTTGCCTAAGGAAAGGCAAAGGTTTAGAGAAAACCTTAAATATACAGTTCAGCATGATTCTTGACGTGGGGACACTGCACCACAATCATAGGTAAGTAAATCCAAAAGCCTTAGGCAAACAGGGCCACTGACAAAATGTCTTTAAACCTGGGGAAGGCAGAGAAACTGATACCTAGACATGCTGCATTGTATGATTCAAATTTCCACTTTTGAATAAAAACAAATGAATGACATGTTGGAAAATAAAACGGATGAAAGTACCTTCAACAAGGAATATAAAAATCAAGAGAAATGCTCTCCAAGAAAACCCAGAAAGCAAATCCACTAAATGAAGATAATAAACTATATGAAAGGTAAGGAAGAAATAAGGAAACTTAAAAAGTAAAGCGAATCATTATTGATCAAATATCAATAAAGAGAAATATGTTGGAAATTACAAAAAGGAAACACAGTTGGTAAGGTGGCCACTTTGGTATTACACATATTTTACCCAACAGGAAAAATTAGGATAAAATTTGTGAACTGATATCTTTTGAGAGTCCCCTTAGATTAGTCCCCATTGCCTCTTGAGCCATAGCCAAATGTAAGAGTCACTTGAACAAATAGTTTTATTATGATGAACACAGTATAAAGCCATTCACATTTCTCTCCATAGCAATATGTATTCTTACTGTATTTTCACTAGACCTAACTCCGTGCTTTAGAATGCTTGCTGAACTAATGACTAATTAATATAAAAGAAGATTCTAGCCACTTTATAAAGGTCAACCACTTAATACCATCTAACCTCAAAGGATGACCTTATTGCTCCTGGGTCTTGTTGTGATGCAAGGTCAAGAAGAAATGTGTGCATCTTGATAGAGACCTTTAGCCAGACCCTTTTCAAGTCCTATCCCATCAAGAGCAGGAAGGGGAGGAGACACCTTCAGTTTGAGTGTGAGTTTTATTGAACAACTTTTATTTGGGCTGATTCAGTAGATCCAAGTTGTTTCAGTTATCTTCATTTTTTTTTTTTATAAAGCTTGTAAGCCATTTGGATGCAGTTATATAAAAATTATATTTCAAAAGACCTAGATCACTGGACTCAGTCTAAAACCACTAAAGGAAGACAGGAAGAAGAAAATATTACCTAAGTATTTCTGAAACTCCATCATCTTACCTTGGCCTATAAGTGATGGAATTTGGCTTTCTCTAGCTTGATCTTGTTATATTTACACAAAGATACTCAAATTCATTGAGATTGTCTCTTCTCCTTGTCCAGCCATAATGATAAACCGCTGAGATTTAGGAGAGCCACTGGCCAGTGAACACATTTCAGTTTCCTCTACTATGCAAGATATACAGTAGGGCTCATAGCATGGCCTCTCTTTTGAAGTGCATGATAAATTCCTCTCTTAAAATAACTACAGAGAACCCTTCTAACCCCAAAGCTACAAGAATGCTTTCCCAGTAAACCCTTCATCCTCAAATGCCTCCTTCCTTCCCAGTTGGAACATCAGCATACTCTTTTCACTTTATGTATGGATGCTTCACATCTTCACAGGACTTCAGCTGCTGTGAAATCCTTAAGATGAAGACTGGAAATCAGGCAGAAACAAAGCAAGAGAAGTATCCTTCTTCCTTGATTTTCAGTTTAAGCAGTGCCCACTTTTCTTTGGGGGAGACTGGTGGCTGGCTGCAGCTCCATAGAGAGTTAATAGATTTTTATCAGCGCCCCTCCAGAGCTGTGACTGCAACCCTCCTCTGGTCCTAAACCTTGGAATAATGCTGACAGGAGATGACAAGGCTCTTTGAAGATGCTTTTCCTACTGTGGAGCTGCTGCGGTCGCCCCCTAAAGAGTCAGTTCTGTGAACACATCAAATTATAAATATGCAAATTGAATCACTGGGTGCTACTGGCCCAACCATTTACACTGCAGTGATAATCAACCAGCAGCTTTAAGCTGGGATGCCCCCTGCTGTGACAGCTTCAGGAGACTTTGCTTAACATCCTGTCATCCATTCCTGATGAGACAGGAAGGAATCTCTCAGGATTCCTGTTGCAAATGATGAGGTGGCATCTTATAAAGTGTCAGGTACCCCTTCTAGGAAAAGCTTCCTAGAAAGGCACTTATGAAATACCCTCATCCCTAAGCAATTTGAACATCAAGAGCCAGTAAGTCTACTAGGTTGGGTCTTAAGAGCCAATGTGTATAGGACCTGTTTTAAAGTAGAACCCAATCCTAAGGTCATGCTGAGGTGTTGTGTAGGTTACCAAGGTCTTGCTAACACTACAGAGCTCTGGTGCTGCCATTGTTTCTGTAGATTATATTTGGGCCCAAGACTGATGGAATTATTCTGCTCACCAGAGGACCTAACACCATGATTGAAAACCACACGAAATGATCCAAACCCTTGAAAAAAAAAAAAAAAAGAGTTCTTCAAAAACACACACTGAAATTTAAAAAGCAAGCAGCGCCAAGCAATCCTCATTAAGTACCAATAAGGGTTTTCACAATTGACTTAAGCAACATTTGAACCCATCTGAAACTTGCTTGACACTTTCCCATGGAGTGGTGTGGTTCAATAACTCCTCCCTTGAGACCCTTGAAACAAAAGGATGGCTGATCAGTATAGAATAAAAAGGAAGTGAAAGTATGTGAATTCTGAAGCTAGGTAATAAAAGGAAACAGTTTCTGCATAATACAGAAGGACCTTGAGGCACCGGAAAGTAGTCTTAGGATAGTATACTTTACAGAACCCACGTGGCTGAGATCTGCTGCCACTGCCTTGAACAACAGAGAGCATCCAAATGCTACTTATCTAAGAAACTTTATATGCCTCAGTACAGGGGAACGCCAGGGCCAAGAAGTGGGAGTGGGTGGGTAGCAGAGTGGGGGGCGGGTATGGGGGACTTTGGGGATAGCATTTGAAATGTAAATGAAGAAAATACCTAATTTAAAAAATAATAAAAAAAAAAAAGAAGAAAGAAAGGATGTCCTTGCTAGCCAGTGGTGGCTCAGGCCTTTAATCCTAGCACTTGGGAGGCAGAGGCAGGAGGATCTCTGAGTTTGAGGCCAGCTTGGTCTACAGAGTGAGTTCCAGGACAACCAGGGATACACAGAGAAACCCTGTCTTGAAAAACAAAAAAACAAAAAAAAAAAGAAAGAAAGAGAGAGAGAGATAGAAAGAAAGAAAGGATGTCTGCAGCAACTATCACTTCCTGCTTGTTGGATCACTCTCAGCCCCTGCTTTCCTCCCAGGCTTGAGTCTCCTCAGCGTACTCGCCAGATAGCACAAAGCAGAATCAAGTCCCTGGCCTCAAGACTAGACCATAATAACATGGCTATTTTACAGATCCACATTGCAGACTAAGGCATGCAGCATGGCCAGAAAGCCTGCGAGGCACTGGTGTCTATGCTAGAATTATAGAATCTGACAGTTCTGGCTTTGCTACTTAATTATCCCTGTCATTCAATTAAAACCTGTGTGATTTGGGGTAATTTAATGCTCTTATTTCAGAAACTGGTGTTCTAGCATTAAAGAAACTGAAAAGTGTATCTCTAGGTTACGGTGAAGTTTGAGGGAGGGCTAAGACTATACCTGTAACATACTGAGAACTTCATTGCTATTTTATATTTTATTGACACTATTCTAATACACACACACACACACACACACACACATATAGATCTCAGTAGAAATCCAAGCTATGATACCTTATGCCTGAGGTAAAAATCAAGAAAATGCATCCAGACCACGTCAAGTCAATCATGCGCTGGAAGAAGAACCCTCTGGGATCTGGTTTTTTTTTTTTTTTTCAACATTCTCTTTCCACAGCAGACATGTTTTATTGGAATATTTATTTCTTATCAGTGAGCCCTACATTCACTGAGATGAGGATTTTCTTTTAAAAGTAGACGTCTACATAATAGTAGTATTAATGTTAGAAAAAATGTACATTTTGTTTTTTAGCTGTAAACCCTATATGTATGTAAAATATGGGTGACTATCTACCACTTCATTTGTAGATTCTTCACACAATTCTCGACACAAGCAGATGAAAGCATCTATTAATGCAAGTACTTTTATCATTGAATAGACCACAGAACCCAGTCATCATTAGGCCAAATCAATGCCCTCCAAACGCTTGTGTTCAGGCCCTCTAGAAGTAGCAGTGCACAAACTCATCCAATTAGATAGACTCTGTAATTGTTGGAGACTCATTCAAATTAGGAGAGAGGAAGTCTTTCTGATGAGCTCTCCATGCATCATTATAAGTCCCCCTGCAAGAGAAGTTAATGTGATGACTTGGGTGGCAGCTGGAGGAATGTGATGGTAAATGATCCTTTCAGGAATCCAGATGGCCTTAGGTAACTAAGACAATGGCATTGAAGCACTTTCATCTCTGAAACTGCTTGAGCAACCTCAAGTCATGCATATACAGAATGAATTCTCTATGAAAATACATAAATATTAGGGTCAAATACACCCTAAGAAAGTGATCTGAATTAATTCAGGCAATTAACAGTGTAAAGGGGTACAAAGAACATGCTTGTTAGCTATGAAAACATTATTGCAGAGTCTCTGTTCTTACTAGGAAGTTTAGCTCAAATTCTATTAAAGTTCTTTAGAATGTGATCTGGTGTGGTGGTTTGAATATGCTTGCCCATGGGAAGTAGCACTACTAGGAGATGTGGCTTATTGGAGGAAGTATAGCCTTGTTAGAAGAAATGTGTCATAGTGGGGATGGGCTTTGAGGCTCCTAAGACCAAGCTTTGCCCAGTGGGAAAGAAAGATTCAGACTTCTCCTAGTTGCTTTTGGAGCAAGACGTAGAACTCTCAGCAACTTCTTCAGTGCCATGCATACCAGGAGGCTGCCATGCTTCCTGTCTTGATGATAATGCCTGAACCTCTGAACTGGTAAGCCAGCCCCAAGTTAAATGTTGTCCTTTATTAGAGTTGTCTTGGTCATGGTGTCTGCTCTCAGCAATGGAAACCCTAACTAAGACATCTGGGAATGTTATTTTCATGATTTTAATGATCTCTCCTGGATAAGGAAACAGAGGAAATAATCCCCGAGTGAAGTTGGAAGTGATGGTGGATGGCAGGAGTCAATGAAGCTCTGATGATGTCACACAAATGGACCCAGAGAGGTTCATTCTTGTGATATGAGTTGAAAATATCAAAATGAGATTTGTTTTAAAAGTGAAAGCCAATACAACTTGAGCAACATAATTCAATGAACAAGAGACTCGAGGAGAGAGTGAATGCTAGGAGGAGATCAGGAGCTGACAGAGGAGGACAAATTAGATATTAGTTTTCAATGTGATATGGCTAGCAAAGGGGCTGAAGTTATATTGAACTAAATACAGTGATCCATTATGTTGACACAGAGCAAAAGTGTAGAGTGATGATTCTGTGTTTGACTCTGGTTAAGCTAAAATACAGCATCGGGCCCCTGAATCTCAAAATGTGTTGAGAAACTGAACAGAATGCAGAGAATGGAACTAAAAAGATTTTTTAAAAAAAGAGGATGTTGGATTTATGAAGAAAGATTAATGGAACTGAGTATGCATTGACAGGGTTGGTGATTACAAATAGGGCCCAGGCAACACTAAGTCAAAAACTACAGGGTATAATTTTCCTGAGGAAAGGGCTCTATAAATGCAAATAATAGCAACAGTGTGAAAATGCCATGAGACTACATCTAACTGAATGAGGACTGCATGGACTAGTGTAGAGCTAGTGCTTAAATAACTTCTGGACTTCAACCATACCAGGCATTGGTCAGAATGTGGTTGGAAAGAGGTGGAGGTACCACATAGAGAAAAACGTGAGCCATTGGGAGTTGCTATGGAAACAATCACATTTTGTTCACTCTCAGTTCATGGAACTTTTCTCTGGTCGCCCATTCTTCTGTCTCCATTTAACTTCTTCCCTCCTGGTATCACAACCTGCATCTAATCTTTCATTTGCTCATCTAGCTCTAGGAATGCTGTACTTCAAGTGAAATAGGAGAGAGAAAAATGTGAGAGACTCAAACCATTTAATATAGGGTGGTTAAATACATTTCTCAGATATATAAGGGTTATTATGGGCTTTATTTTTTTCCCTTCAAAAATATCCTTGCGCAGTAGTTGAGAACTGTGTTTTGACCTGGATCTTCCCCGTGGCCCTTACTTTCTGTTCCCTAAGCTTTCAGGTAGAAAAGGGCTTCTATTTAGAAGTGACTTTTGCACCATTTGGAGCTGGCACAGCAGCTTCAACATATTCTTGTAGACTGAGCAGGCTCAATTTAATAGATGTTTGAGGTTTTGCATTTAAAGCATGTGACTTGCTTTATGACATGTAAAGCTTTGTGAAGGAATTTTCAACAATGAGCCAGGCCATGCTCCACTGGAAGCATGGTGCAGAGAAATATAACTTAGTTCTCTCCTTGCTCTTGCAGTCTATGGCTCTATAACTCAGTGACAGGAGGAGCATTTTCATGATTCAAAGAGTCAATACTGATGGATTCTTTCCAAAGTGCAAACGTGAAAAAAAGAGAGGGAAAAAGAGATGAAGAGTTGTCTTATAATGTATTACGTATTCATAACACCAGGCGGACACGGTGTGCGATCAGAATAAGTGATGAGGCATGAACGCTCAGTAAACAAAAGGAGTAAATCTTAAAAATAAAGCAAAACAAACAAAGCAAGAATGTGGGCGGCATCCATCACTGATCCCTGGAGTGGAGGGGAGCACAAATATGAGGTCCCTGCACCTATTGGTGATGTATTTGGAAAGACAGGATATCTTGCTCAGGGGGAACTTTAAAGAGTCAGACATCTGCTGTAGTGCAAACACAGTGAAACATAGGTCACTGAAGAGCCCCTAAGTTATGGAAAGGACAGGTTTGTGGCCCTGAAAATAGGTACTGGAAAAAGAGGAAAATACTCACACTACATCTGCTTAGCCTGGCCTGGCCTGAAGGGACTGGCAGGGAATGGAAAAGCAGTATAATAATCACCAATGTCCACTTGTTATTTATATTCTAATAGTAAAGGAAATAGCTTCTTAGGTTTCAGGTAATTTCCTAATACAAGGACTTTAATGGAAACAAGATACCGACCTGCGGCAGCCAGTTTAGCCAAACATGGTCAGTCAAATGCATCATAGCGTGTAGAAAAATGGCCTGTACTGCTGGCCATAGGCAGTCTTTATGATAGATTCAGGTCACCTGGGGCTTACTGATAGTGGGGCTCTCAGTGTTGATTATTAGTGGCCCAGCATAAGAACCATTTTTAACCATAGCTTATAAATTTCTTCAGCTGCAAAGAAGAATACTCTGGCTCAAGACAATGTTAGCTGAAGACAGAGTGCAGGCAATCCAAATCTGCGTGGGCACACAGAAGCACTAAGCACACACATGTTGCTGTCTGCTCAGCCATCTCTACGTAGATACTCTGCATCCTACCTGGATTTCTTCTAATTAGCTGGCTGATTTGCAGTTATTATGTTATAGCATTTTACAGAAACTATAAATACTAGGGATTTAAGTTTTTTTATTGAAGAATAAAGTAACTTATTTTTGACAAATTTAAGGTTAATAGTCATAACAACAGAGGGATAAGTTCATCATGTCTTTACTAAAAGAAGTGAAGCAAAAAAAGTGACTGGCTCCTTTGATGGCATGCTTCCATTGAAAGCTGGGTAGGTGTAGCACATGAATAGGGTACATGGTTTACGTCTCAATTGCAGGGTACTTTTGAGCAAAAGGTTGAACTCAGCTCTTACTACACATACGACACACACACACATAATTATACATATAAACATAGATATACATATATTATATCTATTGCACACACACAAGAGAGATGCAGAATAATAGAACAGAAAAAATGCAAAATAAATAACATAGAACTGCACTAGTTGTTTATGGCTTATGGAATAAGGACAAACAGAAATAACTGCAAATAGCCAGGCAATGAGATAATGGTTGGTAAGCAGTAGATGAGCCAAACTGGAGTAGCCAGAACAGTATTACATCAACAGTCCAGGCAGACTTGCAAAGATTGTCCTGGAATCCTCCAACTGGTTTACAATCATGTCATCTACTCCTGGCTGCTTTCATGTTCCCTCTCCTATCTGTCATTTCTGAAAAGTACCTGGTGCCAACATCTAGCAGACCCACCCTCAAGGTCCTCAGTTCTAATTGTCATGCATGCTCCACTACAGCCATTTATCCTTAAAGGGTATCCTATGCATATTAAGTCACTATAGCAACTTGGAGATGCATTATTACCCCATATGTCAAAGAAGAAATTGCAAAGATAATATGTGTACAGTTTGGTATCCAGTCAAAGCCAAAGCTGTTTTACTCCACTCAAGGAAGTTTTCTTAATTTCATTTGGCTTTACTGCATGCATTACTTCAGTTTAATTTCTTGTAGGTTATTTCAAGTAGGTTGTGTTCTCTGTCCATGTTGGATCATAGGATAGATTCTATTTGTCTAACAAATACTTTGGAGATATACTTTTACAGTAACCACTATATCAAGAGCTGTGGATTACGCAATGATCATGCTCTTTGCACTCATGGAAATGATCTGCCTTGCTTTGCTTAATGACGCAAGATGATGTAAAGCCAAATAGTACCTAATCTATTGAAATATGGAGGCAGTGTGATTTCTAGTGATTTATAAAAGAAAATGCGTAGCTACATAAAGGCTGAACGGCATGTGAGATTTCCCCCTGACTATATCAGTTTTCACTGAGTCTGTTGTTACAGTAGATTTAAAATGACAAGAGTGAGAAATTAGAATTCTGCCTGGTTGTATGCCCTTGAGAGTCAGGGTCACTTGGAGAAAAGAGAGAGGTTTGATACCTGCTCCAAGTTCAAGGCTTAGGGGTGTGTCAATCTTCTTTCTGAAAAGGAGCAGAGAAGTAAAGACTGTATTTGCATGACAATCATTGGAATGGAACCTCTCCAGAGAGACCAAGGAACTGCAAAGTGGGTATTTAGTTACAGTCACTAACAAGGCCGCATTCACTATCTCATTAATTTACATAAATTTTAGTTTTTCCTCATGATTTCCAAATTTGCAATGATCTTTTCTGGAATGTCCATTTCGTTGTGTTCTATGCATCTGTGATTTAGTAATCCAAGGAACTGTTTTTTACAAAATAAAATACGTTAATATCGAGCTCAGAGAAACAAAGTATTTAAGAAAATTAGTCTCATCATTGACAGCTGTGGGTTCAGTGACTAAACCTAGAGAATTGTCATGCCTGCATGACAAAATCAATGAACCAAGAATTAATCACTGGTCTCCCATGTAAGACACACAGCACCCTACACGGCTAGATTCCACATCCTATAGCTAATAGAAATCAGGCCACAACCACCCCCAAGCTCATTCATGCAGTCTCTGGTTCTCATTTTTGTTCCTGTGTGTCTCGGTGTCTGTCTTTGTCTGCCTCTGTCTGTCTCTGTCTGTCTCCCCTTTACAGATCTGTCCTCCTGTCCATGATGATTATTTTTCTTGCTCTTGCTTACAGATATCACTCTTACTGAAACTCCTCTTAAAAGTTTAAAGGGAGTCCTGTCCTCCCTTGAAGGCCCCATTCATTGTTTCTAAGACAGTGTACTGATCTTTTTTATCATCTCTGACCTCCAGAGCTGATCATGGCTCCTTGGGTGAAAATGCTCATTCCTCAAGGGTAGTTCTGTCTTAACTTCTTTTCCAAATCCCCCACAACAACCACATTTCTAAAACCCAGAGTGGTAGTTTCCTGCTAAAAGACTACATTTCCCAGATTCCCTTGCAGACTATCCAAAAGCAATTTCTGCCCCAAAGGAGGCCACATCTCATCTTCCTGTGTAATCATTTTGACCATACACACATTTGGGTGTCAGCATATCCTCTCATTATGAATATACATGATCCTACCTAATATCAGATTAAGTCTCTCTTGCTTTCCATATTTTGTCTCTCTTCAGCAACCTTTAAATAATACAATACAATACAGAGAAGCACACAGAAAACTGAATTGCTTATTACCAGTGTAACTTTACTGTGAATGCCATACCTGAAGAATAGGCAAACATGGCTGGCCAGCACTCAATTAAAGCAAGAATGTATTTTTGAATTAGATGAGGAAAATAAATTCAAAAGATATTCTACTAATTATAACATCTAGCTATAAATTATTAAAATGGATATAGTGCCTAAAAAGATTAGTTTCTTCCTACTCAATCAAAAGTTATGAAAAATACAATTGCCTTTGATAGCAAATAACCATATTTCTACAGATAAGCATGTCAAGAAGATGGATGCTACTTTACATTGTTAGATGTGCCTGTTAATGAGATTTCTAAAGTTTTATACACACACATATGCCTAATAAGTTTTGTTTTACTACCTTAAGTTGAGAACATAAGATTGATTTCTTAAAGGATAGTTTTACCAGATTCGAGAATGGAACACTAGAGGATTTGTGAGCCTTTGGAACTAATTCATAACATTACTTTTTCAATTGTGTCTCATCTATGACTTGTGTATGATACTGAGCCCCTGGAAACCTTTGTCTCAAGCTTTTGATTTGAAGATGATGAAGCAGTTATGTATGTTGTTCCATGTCAGGCAGCTATGTCAAAGTCCTTCAGGTCCATTCACTCAACATTGACAGAACTGGTAAGACCATGAGATGAAATAAGCTCAGGCAATCTCAGGGCAATTCTAAGGCAATTCATTGGGTAGGAACAAAAAAAAAAATAAGTCTTTGGTTCTATTCTTTCTAGAGGCCAGAAATAACAGAAGGGAGTTTTGTTTCCACATTTGGTATCTCATTATCTCTGTTGTCCTAACTGAGCAGTCTCACCTGAGGACTTGATCAAAACTGAGAGGAGGAACCTGGACACCTTCTCTACTGGCCTACTGGACTGAACACTTCATATCATGTCCCATCCCACTTACTGTGATAATATCATCAGATGAGTAATTGCATAATATCGTGTCTTTGACTACCTGCTTCCTCTGTACAGGAACTCTGTCTTTTTTTTGTTTTGTTTTGTTTTGTTTTTTCCATGAAAGCTCCCTGCTCTAAATTGGTAATGAAGCCTCTTTCTAAACTCATCTTTCAATTGTTGGTGAATTTCCTTATTTGAATTCTGAAGACTCAGAAGCAACTAACTTTGTAGGCTTCGAATGACTTCGAGCATCCTGTAGCCCATCTCCCAAGTTAAAGCCCACTGGAGACAAGAAAGCAAGCCTTGGCCATGCTCAGTGACTCAGCACTTTTCTTGTATCAGTTCCTGCTATGTGTTACTTTTGACTTTACACAAATGTTCTTTGTGTGATGTATCCTTGCCCCTCACTTAACACATTAAAATCCACATGTTCATTTACATACAAAGAAAAATGCAGTAATATAGCTCATCTTTCTTACTCTTAGCATCAGTTTCTGGAACTGGTAAATATGTCATAAAAATAATTTAGTTTTATACTGAACAATATCAAGTGAAACCCTTTAACGTAGGGTGAAATGATGATATATAAAACCAATTTGGGCCCAAGTAGAGGTGAGTGAGGCCCTGAGAAAAAAATTCAATAATTTACATATTCTAACATATTTAAGGCTACATTCTCAACTCAAAAGTCATGGAAATCTTAAGCATACGAAATAAACAAAGAAAGTTATAACAACCATAACAATAATAGTCTTTGCATTTATTCACTCTTTGTGTAGTGGTCTCTGGTAATGACCTAAGTCGGCTGCTTTAGTAGAAAATGTGGCTTTTCTTCCCTTTCCTAACACATAACATGAAGAAGAATTTCCACATTTGGCAGGTCAGTCAAGTAATTGCTTTGGAAAACAAACATTGGTTCTCTTCAGACTTATGGGCAAATTAATTTTGGTCTCATTTAGCATGGTCAGGCAGCAATTTAATGTGTGCACGGAGAATTGAGAATTGATGCCTATTGCCTGAAGAATCATATCAGAAGTATCAGAAATACATTCATAATTATTCTTCCTTTTTCCCATCTGGTTCTAAATTATTCTCTCTGTCTCTCTGTCTCTGTCTCTGTCTCTGTCTCTGTCTCTGTCTCTCTCTCTCTCTCTCTCTCTCTCTCTCTCTCTCCCTCTCCCCCCATTCTATCCTTTACATAATTTCATATACATTTAGTTTCTTCAGGGGAACCAGGTTCAATCAACATCTAGCTACTGGATGGTGGTTTAAAACTGCCTATATTGCCACTTCCAGGCAATCAGTTCTCTTCTCATCTCTGCTTATACCAAGAATACATGTGGAGAATAAACACACATGGAGACATTCTTCACATAAAATTATTTTAAGTTAAAAAATTTAAATTACTATAGAGAGTAAAATTGATAGTTCTTCCAGTGATAAAGTTTGTGTCAGTTTTCATAGCTCACAGTTTGCAATGTCTATCCGGTTGTTTAAAGTCCATACAATTGTCATGTGTTTGATCCATTTTGAATAAACAGTTACAATTTCACACTTGCAAATTTATCATATGGGTTGCTACACAATTTTTTAATTTAGCACCAAATGCTGAACCTCACAGATTCTTGGCAGTATGATTCTTTTATTATTTGGTTTTGTGAGACAGAGTCTTCTATGTAGCCTGAGCTTTTCATGAATTCACTGTCTAGACCAGTAAGACCTTGAATACAGTGTGGGTCAATACAGGGACCCACACTGGCAGTATGATTCTACTGCCATGAAGTCACCTTCTTTTCTCTCTAACAAGCCAGGTAGTATTCATAGATTAAATTGTCCTATCTCATATAAACAACAGCACCAAGACAATTACATAAGCTTAACTGTATTAGTCCTGGGCATATATGCAAGGGACTTTACATTGTAGCTCAGAGTTCCTTGTTCACTGCTTCACTATCCACAATAGGCAGGATATAACCAGCTTCAATGCCCATCAACAGACCATGGAGAAAGGAGCGAAATGGATAGTCCAGAAATTATTATAAGTGGATTAACCTAGAATCATAGATACAAATACTCTAGTTTTTAAGATGTGTGTATGGAGAGTATAGATCATGAAACTGTAACAAGATGAGGTGGTGAGTCTTAAGAGGGATTGGGAGAAAAGAGGGTAACAGAACACACATCACACAACAGCAGACTAGAGCTAATCCAAGGCAGGTAGAGGTTTAGTAGGAGGAGGGTTGGGCTGGGAAGGCAAATGGCAGAAATAATGAAATCAATTACTTTGGGTTGTTATTTTAAAATGAACATGCCTAATTTTTGTTTGTTTTACTTTAAATTTGCTTTGTTTTGTTCGAGACAATTTCTCCCTAGGAAGGCCAGGTTGGCATCAAATTCATAAACCTCCTGCCTCAAACTCCGAAATGCTGAGGTTACAGGTATGTAACACTATATATACCAGACCATATTTTTTATCCCTATAGTGCAATGTGTAAATTAGACATTCATGGTTATATAGTAATTAGAAACTAGCTTACACTTCCATTTCACTGGGTGTATTGTAACAGGCATATTCTCCTAGGAAATTAATATTAATATACAAATAATAATCTCTAAGTGTTGTTTTTAACAAAAATCTCAATCATTTGGTTTTGTCATTAAAGACTTGGAGCCAGATGCTGGGGTGAAAGCCTGCTAGTTCAGAGAGGCAGAGAAAGCACCCAGCTGACCTTCCTCAGCCCATGTCCTAAAAGGAAAAGTAAGTTCTCCCTGTCTACACTGTAGCAAAAGCCCTCAAATTCAATGTTCCTCATTTCTACTTCCTGCACATCTCTCTAGCCATCCTCCTGACTTCCTCTTACTCTGTATCATTTTTTCCCCTTATGTTCACTCCCTGTCATCTGATTGCTCTGTCTCTTGATCTGTGGTTGACTTTCTTTAATCCTGTTAACAATAAACAGAAAGCTCTTGGAATAAAGGTGTGTTTTAAGGCTGAGCCACACTGCTAGAAACAGGTTTCTCTAGGATATTAACACAGTCTCAGGGTTTACAGTATGATCAGTTATCCTTCAATACCTAACTATGGCCATAGATACTATGTTCAAAAAGTTCTTTTTTAAACCTATTGCTCCTGCAAGTTTTTAAGTATTACTAAAGGAACAGGAAAACATCTAACATTTCTTGAAGTGGAAAAAGGAAATAGAAAACCTTATGATTTGATGATATCAGTAAGAACTGTAAAATGTTTTGGGGAATTAACTATAAATGGCTACTGTATTCAAAATGTATATTATCTTTGATAGGCCAGTACTACAGTAGAAAACTAATAGCTGAGAAAGCAGTCTCTAGCTATGTGGGCCCTGACTTAGCCTCTTAGCAGACTTATAACTCAAGGAAAGTTACTAGAAGTTACTCAAATGTTCTTTGCCTCTGTTTTCTCTGCTTTATTTATAGAGTGAATATAAAGACATATGTAGTGATAAGAACCATTACAAAGAATTAAAAATAATAATGGATATTAAACATTTTAAAAAGGTGTGGACTAAAGATAACCAAGAATCTGGATGTTGTTTTTATGATTTATAAATCTACCAGCATGTAAAAACATTGTTCAAAGTCTTTATGTATCTCTCAATAGAGAGTACAACTCAATATGCTAATATTGCACAGCACAAGTCAATATAATGTCGAATCCTTCCTGTAGAATACATTGTAATTAATTTTTCTTTTCATCCCTTTTTCTTGGCACTAGGGATTCAAAAAGGTTTTGTGTATGGTATGTATCATACTGTATATCTGGATTGTTATATGACTAATTGTTTTATAAAATGAGTCAGATACAGTACAGTTCATTTGTGAGATTAATTAGCATAACATACAAAAATGTTCCAAATAAGTAATTAAATATGCATATGAATGTTTATAGACATATTCCTTGAAACATTCATGACCTTCATAGAAGGTAGAGACACATCCATACGCACAAAATAATTCATGAGTAGTATATGTAAATATTCATAGTGTTTGATAGTTTATGAATGTGATCAAAGAAAAAAGGCAGATAGTTATATAAGTTATAAATACTGAATTCCTAATTGTTTAGGTGGCTGGTTACCCTAACTTTAATTAGCATAAAGAAAGGGCTCAGTGGGGAGAGATGTATTTCAGCAAGTAGGCAAGGACAGAGGTGTAGCTTAGCACCCACATGGTCCTGGGTTCAGTCTCTAGCATTGCTCTCTCTCTCTCTCTGTCTCTGTCTCTCTGTCTCTCTGTCTCTCTTTCTCTCTGTCTCTCTCTCTTTCACACACACACACACACACACACACACACACACACACACACACACACACTCAAACACACATATACACACACACTCAAACACACATACAATACACAGGCAGAAAAATCATTACCCTAATAGGCTTAAGGAAGTGAACTATAAATTATATGCTTTCTGATCCAGAGTACTTGCCTGTATATTTTGTATAAACATGAAGAACCTAGAAAAAGCATAGACCACAGTATTAAATGGGATTGCTTTAGGGAGCTTAGAGGCTGGGGATGTGGCTGAAAGGCTAGAAAAGGGTTTCCGCATGCATTCGATTACTTCAGATGTTATGACTGATACCGAAATACTTAAGAAAACCGTGTAAGCAAGTAAAGAAGCAAATCAAGGTGAGCAAATAACCAAAAGTCAGGTTGGCTTCCTGTCAAACCAAGGTGTAAATGTCCAATACATCCTGCTGTCACTGAATTATGAAGGTAGTTGCCTGGGGTAGACCAGGCAGCAGAGACCCACACAGGCGAAAGTGTCAGAGAAAGACAAACACTCAGTGTTGACACTGTGCACAACCATAGTGCTCAGTCTGTGTCTCTTCTCTTTAGATGTCTAGGTGGTAGAAGAAGCATAAACCAACACTAAATATCAGCCCTGAAACTATGTCAGGGCTTCATCCAGAAAACATCCCCCATCTCTGTGGGAAGAACTTTCCTCTGACTTCTCTGAAGAATGATTGAGGGCTTGTTGAAACAATTTGCATCAAAGGTGAGATTAGGAGTCTGAATTGGGAAATAGGAATAGAGAAAAAAAATGGCCTGGCATCCCTGGAGTGAGAGCAGTGTGCCCACCCCCCTCCAGTCGAGACGCAGTTAAATACAGAAGTGATGAGAAGCTAGACGACATCTGAAGAAAGGAGACACAGAATGAGGACACAATGGTTCCTGAATAATGAAACGATGGCTTCAGCACCAGCCAAGGGAATACAGACAAGGCTGGCCAAGGCTATGGTAGGGAAAGGATTCTGAGGAATTTTCCAGAGTCAGCAAAATCACATACATACTGCTCCAACCCTAGCGCATAGAATCACATGATATGCAATTACATTTCTCCTCTAGCAAACAAAGCCAGGGGTAAATCGCCTGAACTAGACAGACTCATGCCAATAATCAGAGAAATATGCCATTAGAAACAACAGAATGAATGCCAGGGGCAAACTAATTAAAGAAAAAAACCCCTGCCCCAGGATCTGCTCTGTGTTCATCTGGATTGCCACTGGAAGGCAAAAGTAGTAGTAAACTGATTACCCCGTGGTTCACATGTACTTTGCAGGAATGCATATTGAGACCTTGAAATGATCCAACAACTTCATGAAAATGTTTAACCAGAAGTCCATTTTGGACACCACCATCTACCTCCTTTATTTAAATAGCACAAGGGCTGCAACACATGATAATCATCCTCTCTTGTATCACAGAGTAAGGAAATGATCCATCATCAATCTGTCTTCATGTTTATAGATTGTCCTGCAGAATTTCAGCTAATCCTTCAGGCACTGTGGCATGATTCTTCATTAGCTCTGTAGTCTGCTTATGAGATTCACCATTTTATTCTCTCACTTATGTTAGTAGAAGAAGCATATACCAACACTAAATATCAGAACTCAAACATCTACTTCTCTTACAAAACATGCCCTTACTTCTAAGACATCCTGGTATTAAGGATACAAGCACAGCGGGAACCTTTAAGGTGCACAAATCATTTTATTAGTATCTGGGCAACATAGGTCTTGGTCTAGCATATTATGTGAGCAGAGATCAGCGGCCTTATGCATGCATACAAAGAGCTTGATTAAAGAACATAGGTAACACAGATCCTGAGTGAGGAGGAGGAAGTGCCAGCACTCTCCCAAACAAGAGAGAGGTGCAGAGAAACTGAAGAGTAGAAACAGCTCTAAGCAGAGGTGGGAGGAGGAAAAAAGCCTTCCAAACCAGCTTACAAAGCACTGTCTGCTTGGGACAGCACTCATACTGATGGTGGGTCATTAGATAAATCTGAAGTTCAGTGGACTAATATGGAAAGAGTCTCTGGTGGACATACCAGAGAATGGGCTGTAGCTTGAAGTAAAACATTCAGATAACTGCACATGATGTCTTTTATCTCTAAAACATGCTTTCATTTTAAGCTTTTCTTACAGCACATGACAAATGTTATCAATTATTATATACTGCATTCTCTCATAATGAATTGCTAAATATCTATCTCATAGTATTTGTGCACAGAATGCTTGCCTCAATAGGGCAAGTCTGAAACTCTGAGCTCTTTGATTCTGCCCTTTCTCATTAGCTCCTGGAAACAGAGATAGATAATGGTTTGCTTGTTCATAGTATAGAATTTTTAACCTAGTTTGGTTGAGACCTAAAATATAGATCTCCTCTTGGTACCAACTTGTAGCTGTGCTGAACGCCTTAGCTTTCTCTATTTATTCTTGTATTCCAAGATGAATTCAGAATGATAGTGATCAGCCATAGTTTGACCTCTGGTTAATCAGAGTGTTATACCTAAGCTAAAATATAGGGATCACTCGACAGCTGCATCTGCAGGCAAACCAAGAGGAAATGAGGGTTAATAACGCTGCATGCCTACGAATGTTATTAAGCGATGAAAAGGGTTCAGTGACCTAACTGAGAAAATTCAGACAAAGATAAATTATATTCATCTACTCTTCCAGTAAATTATTCAAAAATGATCAATTAACTCTGGCTAGTTCTATGAACAGGAGTCATCATTTGAAATATATAATTATGATACTTGACAATATTTAATTGAGCGTCGTTCCTTGGTATCATTACTTAATTGCTTCATGTGAGGAAGTTTGATTCCTTAGCGGGCTCTCCTATCCTTGAAGACAGTTCTCACCTAACAGATTCCATCAGAAATCCCCACTGATTCCACTCTATGCAAGGGACACATTAATTGAATTGTTACAAACAAATCTTTAAAAATAAACTGGAATCAGAGGTAGCGATGCAGAAGGTGTAGGAAGGAGTCAAAGTGTTGGAGTGTGGCTATAGGGATATCGTGTAAGTTGTCATGTAATCCTTTTACATTCAACTATACAGCGACCACAGGCCCTCCCTTTATACATTTGCACTTATTATCTTATTCATAAAAACACAAAAATTATATATCAGTTGATCCACTTCAAAACATAATCAATAGAATGTATTACATTAATGACTCAGTTAAGGGAATATTCAGGAAAAATGTTGTGGGGCTTCTAAGATTTCTCAACTCCATGCTCATTAGTTATTTTAAAACTTTTATTGTTTAAGCTGAGACCGAGAAAGAATGGTCAGGATTCAAGAGACCCTCCATAGCACTTCACACTACTGAAGCTTCAACTATTTACTGCCAGAGTTTTTCTTTAGCCTAAGCCAGAATGTATTTTGAGAGATGGAGGTTCCTGAAGTAATTGTCCTGCCTTTCATCTGAATCCTGATTTTAACTAATTGTCCTGTCTCCTTCGTGTCCCAGGGATACAGCCCTGATTCTTTTCAGGATGCATCATCATTGAATTAAAGTTCAAAGCAGACATTTCCAAAGTCCTCAGACACTTCCACTGGAAGCCATATCTTGCTGATTCTGCCTACTCCTCTGCCTGTGCTCCCCAACTCATACCACCTTCTTAGAAACACACTGACAACCATGCCAGACCATTCCAATTTTTGGCTGTCCCCCACACTGTTTGAGCCAAGCATGACAATTGCTAAATCGGTTGTGTGCTCCATGTGCAGAATCATAATGCCAGTGGTTGCCCTTGGGCAATGAAGGAGATTTAATATTTCCTTGTCCTTAGGATGATAAAATTTTCAAAATCATAAACCTTTTGAGCTCAGAGGGACTGGAGATATCTTTTGAGTTTAAAGCTGGCTTGGGTACTGCTTGTAAGTGAATGTATTATGATTGATTGCCATCATAAATCACCTCCCCCGAATATATCAAGTGTATATACTTCTCACCTCTTCAAGATTTTCCATTCTGTTTTCATTTACTTTGTCTGTTTGCTTTGTTTTGCTTTTTGAGTTAAGGTCTCATAAGTCCCTGGGTATATTAGAACTCTAAGTATAAATGGAGGATCCTTTCAAACATTTTGTACTAGTTCTAAATGTTCTGAGATTTCAGATATGTGCCACCACCCCAGTTTATGTGATGCTGGGGATGAAAGCCAGGATGTTACGCATGCCAGGCAAGTTATCTATATTCTGAACTTTATGCCTAGGCCCTTCCAGATGTATTTTCAGTGGTAGCTATTGAACTAAAGTAGATGTTGGGGATGTTAGCATCAATAACACACTAATTACAGAAAATAATATGGAAAAATACTTAATTTCGGGGGAGGAGGCATGTGTGTGTATATCTGCCCATCTGTCTGACTATGTTATTCATTATATTGCCTAGAGAAAGAGGAGAGTTTGGGTGGGTAACAAACATGTCAATATGAATAACTATTCTCTAGTATGATACACAGATAATGTTTATTTTGTGTATAATAAAACAATTGTATATGATAATGATTCAATTAAGCATCTGATTCTATTAGGTATTAACTCTATAAAATAATATCTACCCCATAAATTTCAGTCTTCTTCATCTCTATTTGTTATTTTTATGTATATAAGTATTTTGAAACTTAAGATCTGAGTAATATCTGCAGTAAGGAAAAGCTGAGCAGACAGATTTATATAGTTTGCTTTGCATATTCATTTAAGATAATTTTTTTAAACTAAGCATTCTTAGTAATTAGAAATTACTACTATGTAAAAATATCTCATTTAAATTTTTCCGTAGGAGCCTTCCGCTCGACTCGAGACTCGAGCCCCGGGCTACCTTGCCAGCAGAGTCTTGCCCAACACCCGCAAGGGTCCACACGGGACTCCCCACGGGACCCTAAGACCTCTGGTGAGTGGATCACAGTGCCTGCCCCAATCCAATCGCGCGGAACTTGAGACTGCGGTACATAGGGAAGCATGCTACCCGGGCCTGATCTGGGGCACAAGTCCCTTCCGCTCGACTCGAGACTCGAGCCCCGGGCTACCTTGACAGCAGAGTCTTGCCCAACACCCGCAAGGGCCCACACGGGACTCCCCACGGGACCCTAAGACCTCAGGTGAGTGGAACACAGCGCCTACCCCAATCCAATCGCGTGGAACTTGAGACTGCGGTACATAGGGAAGCAGGCTACCCGGGCTTGATCTGGGGCACAAACCCCTTCCACTCCACTCGAGCCCCGGCTACCTTGCCAGCTGAGTCGCCTGACACCCGCAAGGGCCCACACAGGATTCCACACGTGATCCTAAGACCTCTAGTGAGTGGAACACAACTTCTGCCAGGAGTCTGGTTCGAACACCAGATATCTGGGTACCTGCCTTGCAAGAAGAGAGCTTGCCTGCAGAGAATACTCTGCCCACTGAAACTAAGGAGAGTGCTACCCTCCAGGTCTGCTCATAGAGGCTAACAGAGTCACCTGAAGAACAAGCTCTTAACAGTGACAACTAAAACAGCTAGCTTCAGAGATTACCAGATGGCGAAAGGCAAACGTAAGAATCCTACTAACAGAAATCAAGACCACTCACCATCATCAGAACGCAGCACTCCCACCCCACCTAGTCCTGGGCACCCCAACACAACCGAAAATCTAGACCCAGATTTAAAAACATTTCTCATGATGATGATAGAGGACATCAAGAAGGACTTTCATAAGTCACTTAAAGATTTACAGGAGAGCACTGCTAAAGAGTTACAGGCCCTTAAAGAAAAGCAGGAAAACACAGCCAAACAGGTGATGGAAATGAACAAAACCATACTAGAACTAAAAGGGGAAGTAGACACAATAAAGAAAACCCAAAGCGAGGCAACGCTGGAGATAGAAACCCTAGGAAAGAGATCTGGAACCATAGATGCGAGCATCAGCAACAGAATACAAGAAATGGAAGAGAGAATCTCAGGTGCAGAAGATTCCATAGAGAACATCGGCACAACAGTCAAAGAAAATACAAAATGCAAAAGGATCCTAACTCAAAACATCCAGGTAATCCAGGACACAATGAGAAGACCAAACCTACGGATAATAGGAATTGATGAGAATGAAGATTTTCAACTTAAAGGGCCAGCTAATATCTTCAACAAAATAATAGAAGAAAACTTCCCAAACATAAAAAAAGAGATGCCCATGATCATACAAGAAGCATACAGAACTCCAAATAGACTGGACCAGAAAAGAAATTCCTCCCGACACATAATAATCAGAACAACAAATGCACTAAATAAAGATAGAATATTAAAAGCAGTAAGGGAGAAAGGTCAAGTAACATATAAAGGAAGGCCTATCAGAATTACACCAGACTTTTCACCAGAGACTATGAAAGCCAGAAGAGCCTGGAAAGATGTTATACAGACACTAAGAGAACACAAATGCCAGCCCAGGCTACTATACCCGGCCAAACTCTCAATTACCATAGATGGAGAAACCAAAGTATTCCACGACAAAACCAAGTTCACACAATATCTTTCCACGAATCCAGCCCTTCAAAGGATAATAACAGAAAAGAAGCAATACAAGGACGGAAATCACGCCCTAGAACAACCAAGAAAGTAATCATTCAACAAACCAAAAAGAAGACAGCCACAAGAACAGAATGCCAACTCTAACAACAAAAATAAAAGGGAGCAACAATTACTTTTCCTTAATATCTCTTAATATCAATGGACTCAATTCCCCAATAAAAAGACATAGACTAACAGACTGGCTACACAAACAGGACCCAACATTCTGCTGCTTACAGGAAACCCATCTCAGGGAAAAAGACAGACACTACCTCAGAGTGAAAGGCTGGAAAACAATTTTCCAAGCAAATGGACTGAAGAAACAAGCTGGAGTAGCCATTTTAATATCGGATAAAATCGACTTCCAACCCAAAGTTATCAAAAAAGACAAGGAGGGACACTTCATACTCATCAAAGGTAAAATCCTCCAAGAGGAACTCTCAATTCTGAATATCTACGCACCAAATGCAAGGGCAGCCACATTCATTAGAGACACTTTAGTAAAGCTCAAAGCATACATTGCACCTCACACAATAATAGTGGGAGACTTCAACACACCACTTTCTTCAAAGGACAGATCGTGGAAACAGAAACTAAACAGGGACACAGTGAAACTAACAGAAGTTATGAAACAAATGGACCTGACAGATATCTACAGAACATTTTATCCTAAAACAAAAGGATATACCTTCTTCTCAGCACCTCACGGGACCTTCTCCAAAATTGACCATATAATTGGTCACAAAACAGGCCTCAATAGATACAAAAATATTGAAATTGTCCCATGTATCCTATCAGACCACCATGGCCTAAGACTGATCTTCAATAACAACATAAATAATGGAAAGCCAACATTCACGTGGAAACTGAATAACACTCTTCTCAATGATACCTTGGTCAAGGAAGGAATAAAGAAAGAAATTAAAGACTTTTTAGAGTTTAATGAAAATGAAGCCACAACGTACCCAAACCTATGGGACACAATGAAAGCATTTCTAAGAGGGAAACTCATAGCGCTGAGTGCCTCCAAGAAGAAACGGGAGACAGCACATACTAGCAGCTTGACAACACATCTAAAAGCCCTAGAAAAAAAGGAAGCAAATTCACCCAAGAGGAGTAGACGGCAGGAAATAATCAAACTCAGGGGTGAAATCAACCAAGTGGAAACAAGAAGAACTATTCAAAGAATTAACCAAACGAGGAGTTGGTTCTTTGAGAAAATCAACAAGATAGATAAACCCTTAGCTAGACTCACTAAAGGGCACAGGGACAAAATCCTAATTAACAAAATCAGAAATGAAAAGGGAGACATAACAACAGATCCTGAAGAAATCCAAAACACCATCAGATCCTTCTACAAAAGGCTATACTCAACAAAACTGGAAAACCTGGACGAAATGGACAAATTTCTGGACAGATACCAGGTACCAAAGTTGAATCAGGATCAAGTTGACCATCTAAACAGTCCCATATCACCTAAAGAAATAGAAGCAGTCATTAATAGTCTCCCAACCAAAAAAAGCCCAGGACCAGATGGGTTTAGTGCAGAGTTCTATCAGACCTTCAAAGAAGATCTAATTCCAATTCTGCACAAACTATTTCACAAAATAGAAGTAGAAGGTACTCTACCCAACTCATTTTATGAAGCCACTATTACTCTGATACCTAAACCACAGAAAGATCCAACAAAGATAGAGAACTTCAGACCAATTTCTCTTATGAATATCGATGCAAAAATCCTCAATAAAATTCTCGCTAACCGAATCCAAGAACACATTAAAGCAATCATCCATCCTGACCAAGTAGGTTTTATTCCAGGGATGCAGGGATGGTTTAATATACGAAAATCCATCAATGTAATCCATTATATAAACAAACTCAAAGACAAAAACCACATGATCATCTCGTTAGATGCAGAAAAAGCATTTGACAAGATCCAACACCCATTCATGATAAAAGTTTTGGAAAGATCAGGAATTCAAGGCCCATACCTAAACATGATAAAAGCAATCTACAGCAAACCAGTAGCCAACATCAAAGTAAATGGAGAGAAGCTGGAAGCAATCCCACTAAAATCAGGGACTAGACAAGGCTGCCCACTTTCTCCCTACCTTTTCAACATAGTACTTGAAGTATTAGCCAGAGCAATTCGACAACAAAAGGAGATCAAGGGGATACAAATTGGAAAAGAGGAAGTCAAAATATCACTTTTTGCAGATGATATGATAGTATATATAAGTGACCCTAAAAATTCTACCAGAGAACTCCTAAACCTGATAAACAGCTTCAGTGAAGTAGCTGGATATAAAATAAACTCAAACAAGTCAATGGCCTTTCTCTATACAAAGAATAAACAGGCTGAGAAAGAAATTAGGGAAACAACACCCTTCTCAATAGTCACAAATAATATAAAATATCTTGGCGTGACTCTAACTAAGGAGGTGAAAGATCTGTATGATAAAAACTTCAAATCTCTGAAGAAAGAAATTAAAGAAGATCTCAGAAGATGGAAAGATCTCCCATGCTCATGGATTGGCAGGATCAACATTGTAAAAATGGCTATCTTGCCAAAAGCAATCTACAGATTCAATGCAATCCCCATCAAAATTCCAACTCAATTCTTCAACGAATTGGAAGGAGCAATTTGCAAATTTGTCTGGAATAACAAAAAACCTAGGATAGCAAAAAGTCTTCTCAAGGATAAAAGAACTTCTGGCGGAATCACCATGCCAGACCTAAAGCTTTACTACAGAGCAATTGTGATAAAAACTGCATGGTACTGGTATAGAGACAGACAAGTAGACCAATGGAATAGAATTGAAGATCCAGAAATGAACCCACACACCTATGGTCACTTGATCTTCGACAAGGGAGCTAAAACCATCCAGTGGAAGAAAGACAGCATTTTCAACAATTGGTGCTGGCACAACTGGTTGTTATCGTGTAGAAGAATGCGAATCGATCCATACTTATCTCCTTGTACTAAGGTCAAATCTAAGTGGATCAAGGAACTTCACATAAAACCAGAGACACTGAAACTTATAGAGGAGAAAGTGGGGAAAAGCCTTGAAGATATGGGCACAGGGGAAAAATTCCTGAACAGAACAGCAATGGCTTGTGCTGTAAGATCGAGAATCGACAAATGGGACCTAATGAAACTCCAAAGTTTCTGCAAAAGACACCGTCAATAAGACAAAAAGACCACCAACAGATTGGGAAAGGATCTTTACCTATCCTAAATCAGATAGGGGACTAATATCCAACATATATAAAGAACTCAAGAAGGTGGACTTCAGAAAATCAAATAACCCCATTAAAAAATGGGGCTCAGAACTGAACAAAGAATTCTCACCTGAGGAATACCGAATGGCAGAGAAGCACTTGAAAAAATGTTCAACATCCTTAATCATCAGGGAAATGCAAATCAAAACAACCCTGAGATTCCACCTCACACCAGTCAGAATGGCTAAGATCAAAAATTCAGGTGACAGCAGATGCTGGCGAGGATGTGGAGAAAGAGGAACACTCCTCCATTGTTGGTGGGAGTGCAGGCTTGTACAACCACTCTGGAAATCAGTCTGGCGGTTCCTCAGAAAATTGGACATAGTACTACCGGAGGATCCAGCAATACCTCTCCTGGGCATATATCCAGAAGATGCCCCAACAGGTAAGAAGGACACATGCTCCACTATGTTCATAGCAGCCTTATTTATAATAGCCAGAAGCTGGAAAGAACCTAGATGCCCCTCAACAGAGGAATGGATACAGAAAATGTGGTACATCTACACAATGGAGTACTACTCAGCTATTAAAAAGAATGAATTTATGAAATTCCTAGCCAAATGGATGGACCTGGAGGGCATCATCCTGAGTGAGGTAACACATTCACAAAGAAACTCACACAATATGTATTCACTGATAAGTGGATATTAGCCCCAAACCTAGGATACCCAAGATATAAGATATAATTTGCTAAACACATGAAACTCAAGGAGAATGAAGACTGAAGTGTGGACACTATGCCCCTCCTTAGATTTGGGAACAAAACACCCATGGAAGGAGTTACAGAGACGGAGTTTGGAGCTGAGATGAAAGGATGGACCATGTAGAGACTGCCATAGCCAGGGATCCACCCCATAATCAGCATCCAAACGCTGACACCATTGCATACACTAGCAAGATTTTATTGAAAGGACGCAGATGTAGCTGTCTCTTGTGAGACTATGCCGGGGCCCAGCAAACACAGAAGTGGATGCTCACAGTCAGCTAATGGATGGATCATAGGGCTCCCAATGGAGGAGCTAGAGAAAGTAGCCAAGGAGCTAAAGGGATCTGCAACCCTATAGGTGGAACAACATTATGAGCTAACCAGTACCCCGGAGCTCTTGACTCTAGCTGCATATATATCAAAAGATGGCCTAGTCGGCCATCACTGGAAAGAGAGGCCCATTGGACTTGCAAACTTTATATGCCCCAGTACAGGGGAATACCAGGGCCAAAAAGGGGGAGTGGGTGGGCAGGGGAGTGGGGGTGGGTGGATATGGGGGACTTTTGGTATAGCATTGGAAATGTAAATGAGTTAAATACCTAATAAAAATTGGAAAAAAAAAAAGAAAAGAAAAAAAAAATTTTTCCGTAGGAAATCGATGTTGGATCTAGCAAAACCTGAGGGTTGACATAACTGCTCAGTGAATAAAGGTGCTTGCTACCAAGCCTGATGACTTGAGTTCCATTCCAGAATTCACATGTTAGAAGGACAGAATCTTCTCTGGCAAGATCTCTGACTTACATACACACACACACAAACATAACACACAGATATACCCACATATATACACACAGAGAGATGTACAAACACACACAGAGAGATGCATATACACACAAACATACATGTGTTTTGACACACAAACACATAATAAATAAGTAAATAAATAAGAAATTTGTGACTATGTTACAGGTCATCTTATTTGACTCTACATTTACCAAATTGCTGCTTCAGATCAGCAGTGTGACTCTCCTTAGAATTTGCTTTGAAATCACTGTTGAGGACTATCGTTCCACAATAAGAGTTAGGTAGTTCACTTTATTAATCTCTATGCAATTAAATGAAACCCATGTTTGCAGTTATTGGGAAATAATTAGTTTTGACCCCCACCCCACCCCAATTCCAAATTTTCTTGAACACATATCAATCTTTTGTGAAATTATTGAGACTTCACTGAGTCATTCTATTCAGCATTGTAATAAAAACCAGGTGTCTTGAGGAGATAGGTCCAAATACTGACACTAGGTGAGATCTATATGTTTAAAAGTAATTTAAGAAGGTAATTCAGAACCACGTGTGTGCTAACGTCACCGCAGAGTGATGAACTAGTTAGTATACTGCTCAAGAGCTTTATCTTGACAAAACTTATGCATATGCTGCATAGCGTTAAGGTAAAATGTACTATATTGAATTCAGTTATCTTGCTCTAACTTAAAACAAATCTAAGTAAATAACCAATAAAACCTTGAGTACATAATCTATAAAGAATATGTATGTTTTTTTTTCTTCATAGAAAGCAACAATTTCAGATAAGGGAAATAGTATAATGTACTGCTTTTAAAATATAAGACAGGGTGTCATGAATTAGTAAGTACAGAAGCAAGAAAGACTTGGATGTAGCCTGAGGTGAGCAAAACAAACAAACAAACAAACACACAACCACAAAACAACAACAACAACAACAACAACAACAACAACAGCAACTAGAAAGTCCAGGACCATGAGTCAGGGACTTCAGAGGTTCACCTGGAGGTTGCCTAAGTTCCAGTCACTATGCATCATAGTGGTCCAGGTTCAAACTGCTTGGGAAAGGTGGTTAATAGAATTTGCTAATCGAGGTGAAGGGAGGTGTGTGTGTGTGTTGGGGACGGGGGCGTTTCTAGTTGGCAGTATTAATGGCAATAAGTAAGACTATGAAAGTTTGTGGCTCCCCAAAGGAAAACTTACTTCTTTTTTAAGAAATGAAAGAAGAAATAGAACAAACCAAAACACAAAACTCCTCTTAAAAGTATAACAAAATGGAAGGCTGCATATCCAACAATATTTTGGTAGCTCATATAGGACTTAATGGTTATCAAAACAAGAAAATAAAAGAGACACAGGATTAGATGAGAATTGGAGGAGACCGGCAAATAGAAATAGATAGGAAAGATGAGTATAATCTAAACATACTGACATCCAATAATTAATAAAATATTTAAAAAATACAATACAACACAAGACTATATCCCCAGTTTTCAAAATGCCATTTGCTGGACTTATGAAGCCACCTCACAAAACAAAAGGAGCTGTTTGATAACAATGATCAAATGTCTTGAGGTTCTAGACCCAGACTAAAACTTATAAAAGACTATGAGATGGACCAAAGATGGATGCCAACTCTCCTCACATTTTCTAGGAAGGGAGGCTTGGTCACTTCAGGTTACATCTGATAAGATAACTGTAAACCACCCGAAGCTCGTGAGATGTACTAAGTGTTGGAACTCAGTACATTTCCCAGTTGTAATGCTGTCTTAACAGCGATGGCATAGTAGATGACATAGTGATGGCATAGTAGATGACATAGTGATGGCATAGTAGATGACATAGTGATGGCATAGTAGATGACATAGTGATGGCATAGTAGATGACATAGTGATGGCATAGTAGATGACATAGTGATGGCATAGTAGATGACATAGTGATGGCATAGTAGATGACATAGTGGATGGCATAGTAGATGACATAGTGGATGGCATAGTAGATGACATAGTGATGGCATAGTAGATGACATAGTGATGGCATAGTAGATGACATAGTGATGGCATAGTAGATGAAAAGCATTCTATTGCCTTGTATAACGATATCTATAAAAAAAAATGTTGTCCGAATTAGAGTCCTTGTGAAGGGTTAAGAGCTATGCCAATTTTAGTGAAACTTTAAAAATAGTGCAATACACAATAAAAAGAGGAGTTGAAAGCATACAGATGTGAATAGTATGTTTAGTTTATATTTTTCTCCCCCACAAAAAATATTTGTGCACCAGGCAGTGGTGGTACCTGCTTTTAACCCCAGTGTTCATGAGGCAAAGGCAAGAGAATCTCTGTGAGTTTGAGGCCAACTTGGTCAACAGAGTGAGTACCAGGACAGTCAGAGCTACACAGAGAAACTTTGAATTGAAAAAAAAAAAGAAAAGAAAAGAAAAGAAAAGAAAGGAAAAAAAGAAAAAAAGAAAAAAGAAAGAAAGAAAGAAAGAAAGAAAGAAAGAAAGAAAGAAAAAAGAAAGAAAGAAGGAATTAAAGAAAGGAAGGAAGAAGGAATTAAAGAAAAGAAGGAAGGAAGGAAGGAAGGAAGGAAGAAAGGAAGGAAGGAAGGAAGAAAGAAAGGAAGAAAGGAAGAAAGGGAGAAAGAAGGATATTTGTTGATCAATATTTGATGTAAGTAAAATTATATCTTCAATAGACATTTGATTGTATTTAAAGATCAGGCTATTTGAATTTTATGTCTTTGCCACATATAAAATTTCTTGGATATTTTTATCATACTAAAATAAAGGAAGGAAAATATTCTTTCCCTGAAAGGAAGCCTGATTTATTTTTGGCTTTCTAAATGTTATTACTATAAAACATCACATTCAAAAATATGTATTAAACTTGCTGGGAATAGAAACTATGACAGACATTATGGTGGAGATGAGGAGTCTTGTGGACTGAGATCAATTTGTACTGAATGTAAATGTATTTACAGGGCTGTAGATAGAGCCTGAGGCTTGATCCATGCTAGCCAAGTACTTCACCATAAGGCTACATCCCCATTCCTATGTGTATAATGCATGCTAATTAATTAAGCAACCCATTACTTAACATGGAAAGATTATTTTCTCATCAATTAGCAGGTATTAAAACATGCACAGACACACACACACACACACAACCAAAACCAAACACAAACAAGCAAAGAAATGAACAAAACAGCCTAGATACTTGAAAATGTCCAGACAGGACGAAGATGTTGAAGGTTTTCAGAGGATGAGAAGGCGTAGCAGACTTACCTAACTTCCCACACCACTACATAGGCCCCATCTGCACATCACAATCACACTGGAGAAGCAGACCACATGCCAGAAATCTGACTGCCAGGTGCAAATACTGCTAGCCTATTCCAGGAAACAGCTTTTTGGGGGAACTGATGCTTGCTATCTGCATGATAAACACTTTAATTGACGTAAACATTTTTCCTGTTTGTTTTCCTAGTGAGGTGGAAACCAGGAGGCTAGATTACCCAAGGCCAATGTCTGGCTTCCAACAAAAGCATCTCTTTCTAAGACTCAGCAAGTTTCTATGACATAAAAGACACCAGTAATGATTAGCACTAGGAATTAGTACGAGTTGCTGTTTTCACCCAGAGTGGAGTCTCTTGACAGTGATTTCGGAGATGGCCACTCTTTTAAATGACCATCCATCTTTGCCTTGAGCCATAGAACCATTGCTCTGAATCATCTCTGTGGTAGAGGAAGAACCTGTGCCTGAGTCATTTTCTTTGTTTTCCTTCAACAGTATGGCCCATATGGCTGTTTCTTGCTACAACTGCCCAAAACAAGTAAATAAAAAGGACCTATAATTTCACCACTTTCATGAAATTTCCTTATCAATAGCAGATGGACACACACACACACACACACACACACAGTCCCCCAAACATGTTGTTGCCATCTGTATTGCTTAGCATTAGAGAAAATATTGCTAGTAGTGAGGAATGGATTGATTTGGTTTGTCAGGGTGTTAGAACCCAACAGCTGTTTTATCTGCTGTCTGAAAGAATCACTCCTTGTGCTTCACCTAAAAACATCCAATCAGCATATTACACTCGACTGAACAGATGAGCAACCTGCTCAATAGCAATTGATCAGGTTAATGCTAAGATAATTAAATTCTTTCATTCGAAGTATTAAAGCTATAGACAATAAAGGAAATAGTAAGATCGTGTATGTGTTGAATCCATGCATACGGAAACTTCATTTTAGAGAAATCCCATTTATAATCATCTTCAAAAACCTGTTACTATACTATATCAAGGTTAGGTCAGGGCTCATTCATGCACATGTGCATCACCCACACACATGCACCTGGGTACATACACACATCTTGGATATAGTTATTCTTTCCTTATCTCCCGTTGCATGTCCCTTCTCACCTTGGCTGTCTCAGCTGTCAGTAGGCTATGCTGCCTTCTTTTCTTTACATTCATTCTTTTTCTCTCCCTTTCTTTTACTTTCCAGAGAATCCTCAGCCTACTAGTAAGAGTAATTATTCACAGCTTCTCTTATCATCATCTCCCCACACACTCCTTTCAAGTCCAATGACTACAAAGAGGTGCCATCTCCAAATGAGCTGGTCTGCAAGCACAAATGACCATTCTCTTAACCTCAGGATCTGAGTGGCAGTGGGGTGAGTGGGAACAAAATTGCTTCTGCTAAATGTCACTGGGTGGAAAATGTTAGCTGCCTGATAGTTTTTTTTTTTTTAATGCTGTAATAGTATTTCTCGTTTAATTAATAGTGTGAGAAGAACACTGGTAAGGCTCAGAGGAATGTCCACAGAGAACCTATACAGCCGTGTGCAGAGGAGGGGAATGTCCCCTTACAGGGGAAAACTAGGTTAAAATACAGTGAGTTCAAGGTTACTGAAGGTAACCTTGTATTGGTAACTACAAAAGAGGTAATTGCCAAAAGGAGGGCACAAGATATCAAGACTCTTCAGTAAGCCCACCCAAAACAAGCTTGTCATTATAACCCATCTACAACTGTGATCATTTTTTAAAGAGATTGAATGAGAATCTGTCAATAAATCACTATTGCAAATGGGGACTGTCTAGAATTCAGGGGAAAGCAGAATGGTAGCTGAAGGCAAGAGAACTCAGATTGGTTTAGGAAAACAGTACCAGTGCCGCCTGGATAGGATGTGGTTGCAGAAGCCTGACTGTGAATTGACTTAAGACATTTCCATGGAAAGCCCCTCAGTGGGAAGGAGCTGCATTGGGCAAATAAGCTTCCCAGCGTCAGACAAGAGAAGACAATTTCTGTAGCCACATTGGACGTTTCGATGGAATTTGCCCTCTGCAGTTGTGTAAGGGTGATGGGCTGCTATTCGCCTGGATGCTGGGTTAAGAAGTTAAACAACATGATAATGATTTTACAATAACAAAACAACAACAAAACACATCTAGGCTGACTTAGACGTTTTCTTTCTTTCAAAAGAAGTCAGTATTAAAAAAAGTAAAGAAAAGTCAAAACAAGAAAGGAGAAGAAAAAAGCCAGCAACATCAAAACTCCAAAAGCTAGGAATGTAAGCTTCCTGGAAATGAAGATTATTTATTTATTATTTCTTTGTTTTTGTTGTTGCTGTTGTTTTGTTTTGTTTTGTTTTGTTTTTCAGAATTGGAAATCAACCTTGGTGTGTGTGGTCTTGTGACTACATAAACATTACATCTCAGCCACACCTCAACCCCAGAGAGCTTATTTTTAATATGTCTGAATGAAACTAGTAACCATTATTGAACGCGTATGAGGGACTTTGTGCCATAGGAAGTACATGGATAAATTATAAGGATAAGTCAAAAACAAAGTTTAAGGCCTATAATATGAATGTGTAACCTGAAAGGAATTGGTTTTTTGGTTTTTAAATGTGCTTAAATATACAGAAGGAAATGAGTAGCTTTTCCACAAACAAAAACAAAGCAACTGTGTGTGTGCACATGGGTGTTTGTGTTATGATAGGAAGGCTTTCAGCTCAGAGTTGTGCTGAAAATACTGATAAAAAGACATAGCCTCTGCCTGCCAAGACATTCTAACCTATGGAACGAGACCAACAGATGTAGCAAATGTTTTTGAGGAGGGACAAACTGATACATATTGAGTAATAAGAAGGAAATTCATATTGAAAATAGTGGCGACAATTTGAACCATGATGATAATACTGGCCAAGAGAAGAACATGCTCTTACCTTCTGTTTGTGGAAGCCTGGTAGGTCAAATCTAGAATTACTAGAGAAGTGTTAAGAGATTTAGAAAGTGCTAAAAGGATCTGAAGAAGAGAGGAAGGGAAAAGTCACCCGAGAAATACAAATGCAGAAAAAATTGAGGTCTTAAGCGAAAGGCATATTTCAAACTGCTTTGAGTTGCTCCCATTCAGCCCATATGCTAACGTCTCATTTCTTATTCATATTTGGAAGGAAAGGCTTAATTTCTTTTCTGAATTAATTTTTAATTAACATAAGGTCTTTAAAGGGGTAGTAAAATTAGAACAAGGCCTAAAATTGGGTCCTAATCTAACATGGCTAGGGTCCTTATCAGAACAGGGATACAGAGAACAGGGTGAATGGACAGAACGTTTTGGATACAGACAGCAGGAAATAGTCACGTGGAGCTGCTAAAGCAGGGAGGACCAGGGAAAATGAGTGCCTTCCCTGTGGTGACCTCACTGGAGACTTGAGAATCTCCAGAAGAGAAAAAAAAGTTTTTTTCCTCATTTTCTTAAATCTAGGAAACTAATGCACCTAACTGGCTGTATTCGCCTAAAACACTGGTGTGAGTTCTTCTAATATGAGTATCATCTAATCTAAATATATTCTGATATATAAAGTCTAATATAAATATATACATATATATCTAATTCATGTATTTTCTAATATACTATACACTTATATATTATACATATAATTTATTATATTTATTATCATCAGCTTTATAAATTGTGTTTGTATCATAATGTAGAGGTAATGTGTGAGAGAATAGAAATGAAAGTTCTTAGAAAAACACAAAGCAGAAATGTAGGGTTTAAGCAAAGCTTATATTTCTTAAAGGAAAATGGAGGGAGTAGGAGATCATTATATTAAGTAGTGTTAGATGGGCTCAGATGTTTTACTCATATGTAGAATCTAGGGAAAAAGAGTTGGCAACAGATAGAGGATTAGAAAGAGGAGAATTAGGAAATACACAGCGGTTGGCTGGGCATGATTACCTAGATCATACATTTAAACATCTAGGAAGGTTCATCTGGTCAACGCTGTCCTTCCTCATGAGGTAAGTACTTCAAGGCCAACCTTGGCTAATGGGAGCATGTTAAAAAATGAAAAAGGGACTGGCAGTAGGGGAGATAGATCTGGAAGCAAACATGATCCAAAAGCTATTACAGGCAGGTACAAATATATTACAATGAAGGTCATTATTTTATACAACCTTGTATGTTGTTTATTAATGAAAATAGTTCATTAATGATGTACTTTAAAAGTTATCAAAACCATCCTAAAACTTTGGGAAAAGGGCAAGTCTTAGTTAGGGTTTTATGGCTGTGAAGAGGCACCATGGCCACAGGAACTCTTATAGAGGACAACATTTAGCTGGCTTAGATTCAGAGGTTCAGTCTGTTATCACCATGGTGAGAAGCACGGCACCATGCAAGCACGGTGCTGAAGACAGAGCTGAGAACTCTCATACTGATCTGCAGGCAGCAGAAGGAAACCGTCCCACTAGGCCTAGCTTGAGCATATGACACATCAAAGCCCGCCTCCAGAGTGACATACTTCCTTTAACAAGGTCACACCTACTTCAACAAAGCCACCGTTCCTAATAAACCACTTCCTATGACCCACACATTGAAACCCATGAGTCTGTGGGGGCCATTCCTACTTAAACCACCATATGGCAGAAAAGGAGTTAGAGAAATCTGATTGTCGACCAGGCAGATGTATTGGTGACATCCACCTGCTTGACTTAAGTCTGAGTTCCGAATCTATAGAGGGCAAATGCAAAGTTTGGGAATTAACTGGGGCTAATTTTCTTCAATTTCACTACTTATAGAGTAGCAGTAATCTCTGACCCCTTGGCTTGCTACTGTACCTATGTTATTGGAACAGCAGGCACACAGGCAGTAAGGAGCCACTGACTTAAGTAATTTCTAATTACACAAAGAATTAATGTCCAGGGTAAAGGAAATTTAAAATTAAAAAATAGTAACTGTTCAAAATAACTTTTATAGAAATTTCTCCACTGGTGTCAGAGTGACTGATAAGTAAGTGCTGACAAGCTGAAAAAATATAAAATATCACAAATGATAAAGGAAAAGCAAGATCAAAATTTCAATAAGATACCACTCACAGATATGATTGTGGCTACTATTTATTAAAAAAAAAGAAAAAGAAAAAGAAAAATGGTTGGTAAGGATATGACAAGCTGAATTTATTACTATAGATTTAATATAATATATCTACTATGGAAAATGATATGTCATCAATTTTAAAATAGAATTATCATATGAACCAGCAATCCCATTTTCAGATACATACTCAAAATGAATTGAAAGCGTGGTTTCAAAAAGACGATTCATATTCTTAGGAGTATTACTTAAAGTAGTTAAAGTGTTCAAAAACAAGTGTTTTTGAACAGATGAAGACATAAGCAAATTATGATACCTAAACAAAATAATAATAATTTTTATTAAAACAGAAAGGAATGTTGATATATGCAACAGAAATTAACTCATCACAGATAAAACAGAATATCAGTATCTCTTATATTAATTATTTTGGATCCTCATGGAGACAGACATAGAACAGTACTTCCCAGGTGCTAGAGTTAGAGAGAAGGGAAAAAGTGAAGTTGCTACTTAATTGATAATGCATTTAACTTTCAGAGCCTAAAAGGCTTATGGAGATGAGCAGTGGTGATGGTTAAATAACACATGGATACAAGTAACTAGACAGAAACTTAATGTTTTACGCACTTTACCACAGTAAGAAATAAGACTGGAAAAACTTCTCCTCCTCTAATATTACCTACCAAACAACATCCTTGGTTCTTTGTGAATCATTGATAAAGATTTCAAGTGTCTTCCAATTCACAAAACCGGGGTTGAATTCTTTTTATTAAGAAACAAGAAACGGTTCTCTCTCCTGTCCTCTCTTCTCTCCTTCTCCCTCCCCCTCCCATCACCTCTTTCTCTCTCCATGCGTTCCTGACCAACCTCTTCCCTTCTTTCTCTCTCCTCTTTCTTTCTTTCCTTCTCTGACCACTTTATTTCTCTGCCTCTACTCTGTTCCCCACACTTCAGTCCCACATTTCAGAACCTTCACAGATCCCAAATAAACTTCATTTTAAACAAGATGAAGGGGATGAAGGAGAAGAAGAAGGAGGAGGAGGAGGAGGAGGAGGAGGAGGAGGAGGAGGAGAAGGAGGAGGAGGAGAAGGAGAAGGAGAAGGAGAAGGAGAAGGAGAAGAAGAAGAAGAAGAAGAAGAAGAAGAAGAAGAAGAAGAAGAAGAAGAAGAAGAAGAAGAAGAAGAAGAAGAAGAAGAAGAAGAAATACTTAGCAGTCTAGGAAAACTAGGTGATTTTTGGATTATCCAACAATCTAAAATGAGATTCTTTAACTCAATGTTGAGGTTCTGTGAGGTGGTTGACTTCTGAGTTAATTTCTCCTATGCCATTGTAGTTAGGCAGGGTGGGTGGGCATTCCAGATTGAATAGAACAGTATGGTGAAACACAGTATCTTTAGATCTCATAACAATCAGTCTGGTGACACAAACCAAACCAAAAAAATCCTATTTTATTAAAACAACCTCTCCAATGTCCTCCATTGAATGTCTAGCTCAGTATTATAATGTTAGTATCCTATGTGGAGGAAAATGTCACCTACATAGTGTTTAAATTACATGGCCAAAAGGGTCAGAAATAAAGAGATTAAACTGAAATTCATTTACAATCACTTTTTAGAGAAAAAAAAATGATTAATGCTTTTCAGGATATTGGCCATTTTTCAATTCTGCTGAGGATATTAGTGTTTCTGTAGTCATTTTCAATAAACTTATATTTAATTGTAATGCTTTAAAGATGCTGGAGTTTTTATTATCATGTATTAATTTTACATGATGAATTTGAGCATATTTTACCCAATTAGGTTTATCTCTTTGCTCTCCTCCCAATCCGTTTTCCTCTTCTTCATCAGTTTTGCTTTCGTGCCTTTCCCCATCCCCTCTCATTGACCAAACATCAGAGAAGATGCAGATAATTTGTCTGAAAAATCCTTACAAGCATCCTTAGTTCCATTCTTTTTCTGAAAACTACATACCTTGATTTATATAAGAATACAAGAAGCTGTACTCATGTTTCAGTGAAGAGAATTTTTACCTTTTTGCATGGGATGGTGTACTAACTGGTTTTGTGTGTGTCAACTCGACACAACCTGGAGTTATCACAGAGAAAGGAGCCTCCTTTGAGGAAATGCCTCCATGAGATCCACCTGTAAGGCATTTTCTCAATTAAAGATTACGGGTGGGAGGGCCCATTGTGGGTGGTGCTATCCCTTGGCTGGTGCTAGTCCTGGGTTCTATAAGAAAGCAAGCTGAGCAAGCCAGTGGAAGCAAGCCAGTAAGTAACATCCCTCCATGGCCTCTGCTTCAGCTCCTTTCCTCCTGACCTGCTTGAGTTCCAGTCCTGATTTCTTTTGGTGATGAACAGCAATGTGAAAGTGTAAGCTGAATACACCTTTTCCTCCCCAACTTGCTTCTTGGTCATGATGTTTATGCAGGAATAGAAACCCTAACAGATTCTTAGTTCTCATAGACTGCATTTAAAACAAAACAAAACAAAACAAAACAAAACAAAACAAACAGGCAGTTAGGTCCTTGCATGGTGTGTGTATAATGGCACTTAACACTTTGCACTTTATTGCTATGAGTTTGGCAAGTAGGGCTCCAACATTAAAAGCATTAACCAGGCATTTGTTAAGTTATGAAGTGTTAAGTGTCTGCTCTCAAGTTAGCCATAAAGATGAAGTGAAATTCTGGTTACATGGAGTTTAGCATAAACTTCTGGTTTATCTTGCTCACTTACCCCTGATTTACACAGAATTACACTGAAAAATACAACAGAAAAACGACGAGCATATCCTTAGAAAAGTTACTTTGTGGATGGGAGTACAAACAACTACAGCTGTTAACACTATCATTTTTTGGTGTTATTCAAATTATAAAATCATCCTGTAAAATTTTCTATAAGCTTCTCCACTGATCCAACAATCAGGAACTCGGAGGTCACAAGCTAAATTCTCCTAATATACAAAGCCTGACTTTCTCCCAGCAGAGGTTCTGAGAAGAAGACTGTGATGATAGATGTTGTCCCTAGCAGGCGAGCAAGAGTTCAGTCAAGTTCCAACGTGTCTTCTGACTGCTGCATAGTCCTTTTAATCCTTTTGCCTTGGTTCCAACGTCAAAAAAGAAGTGACTGTCTTTTGTAACTATGTCGTCGACTTCACAGAGCTGATATTATGAAGGATGAGGAAGTGTATGTGCAAATTGCTTTGAAGTGCACAAGATGATTTTCAAGCTCCAGATATTTTGTTTTCCTTGTCTATTATCACTATTAAGATCATCATCGTGGCCATGAAATTACAGAAAAAAAAAAAAGTGATGCTATTTTAACCAACAGATGCAAAGGATTCCTTGGTGAATGTTTATATTATGGGCTGTTGATAGAGTGTTTTATTTCTAAATCATCTTACTTATAAGCAGGAGATTTAAAACGCATTTTGTTGTTTGTTTGCTTATTTGAAGGCAGTGACTTTTCCATAACCTAGGCTAGTGTCATTTTTGCTATCGTCCTGTCTCAACCACACAATGATAGCATCAGCATAGATCATCAAAGCAGGCTTAGAATCCTTTTGAAGCAATTTTTTTTTATTATTAAGTGTAGGAAATAAATAGGACATGAAAAAGAAAAAATAATAGTGTTAGTTCCACTGACTAAGGCAAATTCATCACTGAGTTCTATTTTATTTTGAAGATATTTTTAACCCTGAATAATTTTGGATAACTTTCTACTGTGTTTATACCATACTATACTTCCAATGCTGCAGCCATTATGCACACGTGTTTTTAACAAAAGTAATTTTGTTATTGATAATGAAATCAACTGAATAATTATATAATTTATTCTGTATATTACATTTTGTTCTTTATATATGTATATAACAACTGAGCTCTATAAAATCCATCTTGAATTTAAATGTTGATAAGAAATGACATAATCAATACACTTATTTTGAATGATTCTAGATTAATGCATTAGTCATTGGATTCATTTTAGCATTTTCAAGATTAAAATCCTACAACATTTCTTTGTACCAGAATCTCTTTTATACAAAAATACTTCATAAATTTAGACTTTTATATGAGCTGCTTATCATTTATGACAACTTTCTTTGTAAGATAATAATTATTGTGCATATTTTTACTATGTATATAATTAACTTTTATAATATTATTTGACTTCAACAATGCAGTAAGTTCATTAATATTCAAGGAGTTTTGTCACTAATCTAACATGACTGACTTTTCAGAACTTTAAAATAATTAGTTAGAATAATACCTGCCAAAAATGCTCAGAATGCAATCTATTTGTAAGTTGGAAAGGTGCTGTATATAAATGTTTTGTATCTTCTTAGTTCCTTATAAGGAATGATCTTTGAATTCTGAGAACTTTAATTGTAATAACTTAAAACACCACTGGGTAGATTAACTTTAAACATTTATGATGACTTTTAAAATCTAATTACCCATTTCTGAACTATAAGTCTCTCCAAATTTTATTTTTCATGAAATATATACAGAAAGAGGCTATTTCTTATCATAATAAGAATGTATTTTATCTTCCCATGCCCCACTAATGTCTGACAAAATCTTTAAAAAGCCAAAAAGCAAACCAAAAAGACAAATAATTGTACCTTTTACACCTGGGGTGATAGGAAGGTGGATCCTTATCTCTGAAATCTCATAACACTTTAAAAAACTAGAGTTTAGTATTTGCATTTGATAGCATTTTGATCTCACCCAAAGAAAAACTATTTCTGCGTATTAGCCAATATGCCCTTAAGCATTTTTTTCTTAGTTTAATTTTTGCATATAACAAGAGTATTATTTTAAGTAGATGGCTACTTCTAGGTTGGGTATTTTTACTGATGCCAAAACAAAACCTAAAGAAAGCTAATGAAAAAAGAACACATTTCCAAGACACCCCTGTGGGGTCAATTATCACCTATAAATATTTATATCAGCTGTCACATAATGCCAAGTTAATCTTTCTAACACTTTTATTTTTGCAAATCAGTTCCTTGACAAGAATTTCTTGACAGATTTTAAGTAAAATATATTTGTTAACTATTTTAAGTCCATCACCAACAGATTTTCTCTTACCTATTGGTAAATCTATTAAGACCAAAAAATTATCAAATATTATAAAATTTCATGTGTATTATTCTGGTGCAATATTGTTTCCCATTATGCATACAACTTCACTATTGAACATATTTTCCATACACTATCTTGTCTTTTCTTATAAGTCATATTACATTCAATGTCATGTTTTTCATATATAAGTTACTCAGTTAAATTACTAATATAGCACTTGTCCCATTTAGAGAAAAAGAACAAGAAGAGTGTTAAATTGGTTGGGAGATATAACTACAGCTAGGAACTCAGTTTAGCACACTAATATGGTGATACCATGTCTGGAGAAACCACAATACTATCCTCTGACAGACTTAAAGGATAATATATATATATATAATTATGATACATACATATTTAATTATATATATCCATAACTCTGGAGATGTAAACTAGTGGGTGGGAGAGTTTGACTTTGGAAAGACTTTTTCAACATTTGTACTGTCTCGTGGGCTTAAAGCCAGATAGCTCTCCTTATCCTCCATAAACCTTCAGGCTGTGTGCTGTTGGCCAGCTTTTCAAAAGAACTTACATTCATGACTGCAATTAGATAGGAAGTCATAGCTCCAGGAAGATGGTCAGGTTAATGAATAACTCTTGGTGGTTTACAGTGTTTTTCTCCAAAAGATCATATAAAATTGAATTATCATTACACTGCTGACACTGATTTTGAATAATATTGGCAACTATATAGGCAGAAGCATCTATAGAAACACATGTACAGAACTCATTGTTCCCAGTAGTATCTTACCTAATCCATGAAGAGAAATGAGTTAACATTTCCCTTTTCAAAAGTTTTTATGCATGTTCTGAGTGTGTTAGTGTCCTCAAGTACTCTTAACACTCATGGGGTTGAAAGAGGAGACTAGTAAGTCATTGGACAACCTGAGCTACTTAGTGAGATTCTATCTCAAACAAAGTAAAAAAATGTAGTTTAGTAGAAGAATAATTGAGTTTGTAAATTTTAGCATGTTGGACAATCCGTAAGTATTTCATATCACATCTTATTTATAAGAATTAGTAATAAATTGGATCAACATGATATATGGTTATGCTATAATATGTTTTACTTTAAATTATGATTTTGTTTTATGTGTTGTCAATAAGCTAAATGCTAGAGATTGCTAGACTTATAAAATAAATGCTAAGTTGTATGTCACAAGACATGTAGTTAAGTGGTAAAAATAGAAACTAAACTAATTATAGAAATAAATACCTACTATCTACAATTACAATGTGATTGATGTGAGAACCATTTTACTCATATAACCACTCATTTAACCCAGATGCTAGATAATTTTGTGAGTTAAATATTATGAATTGGGTTTTATACCTTTTTAAATTGAACTACATAAAGCTAATTGACCTTAGTCAAGGATACAAATATAAAGTAAGGAATAATGCCTATTTTGATCACTATTGTATTACTAATCATTTAGATCAAGAGGTTATGAGTGATAAATATTTACTCATGAGACCATGTGTGCCTTTGCTCCTATCCTATGGGAATAATTTTAAAGAAACAAGAGTCACTATCAATTAAAAAGCTGACTATAAATTGTCTTTCTATGTAAATTCTAAATAACAAAAGTTGATAACTTTCACTTGAACTAACTATATATCTTTATATGTTCTTAGTCTCATAAAATAAGTCACCAGGGAAGACAGTGACTACAACTGTTTTCTGTGGAGACAAGAATGTTAAAAAGGGTCAGAACTTAGAGATCAGGTATTATCCTGGCCATAAGAATATAAATAGCCTGAGGCATAGAGGGGGAAGTACGTGTAATAAAATTAAATGTGAAGTCATATGTAGCATTTGTAAGAGAGTTCAGAATTTAGATACAATTTTTACAGTTATGGGAGAACACTAGTGTGTCCTAAGTCAGGACCTGAGCTCACTTACACTGTTTAGAGTTTCAAGGGGGTGTGTGGAATGGATGTAAGAGTTAAGCTAATCAGAAATAATATTTTGTTTTTCTATATAATAAGCCAGTAGGTACAGAGAAAAAATATATACATTTCATCTGACACCATGTAAAATATGGCATGACTCAGCATAAAAAAATAATAAAAGATTTTTACAAAAACCATGGCAAACTCGGTGCACTATCTCTAATACACTTAGATGGTGACAAGAGTGGAAGGGAGAGATGGAAATGAAGTAATCATAAATCTCAGGTTTCCCTCAGTTTTATCCGCTGTCCAGGATCTCTTTCTTAGCTGTGTACAATGCAATGTTGTTGATCAAGAATAACGGAAGCCATGTAAAATGAGAGACACACCAAATAAGAGGAACTGTAGAGCTAGGCTTTTAAGCTTCGCTCCCACTCACAAGGAAAGAGACACTAGTTTCATTTTCCAAAACAGGAAATTTATTCAACCTCTGTTTGCCGTCTCTTGTTTTCATCAAATCTGAATGGACAATTTGGATTTAATTTGGATTTAGCAAATTGATATTGAGTAACATTTGCTTTACGCAATTAAGGCAGGCAAAAGACAATCTTAAGGGAAGGATCATCCACAAAAGAGATTGTGCCTGGAAGTGCCCTCAGCCTACACATTAGTTTCTCTTTGCTTCCCATCAACAAGGAAGGTAACACTGTCACTGCCCAGGTTTTCACACTGTGATCTAACACAGTGATTTTAAAAGATGCACTATCTCTTTCTTAGGTGACATATTAATTCCAAACACTGCAATGATAACTTATTAAGTGATGATAAAGAAGACATTTTCTGCAAGAATAGCCCCATTAAGAGAGCTTTTGGTGGTCCTTGTGTCACACTGTCTTCTACCTGAAGTATAAGTTCCTTTCTTTTTTTAAAATTTTTTATTAGGTATTTTCCTCATTTACATTTCCAATGCTATCCCAAAAGTCCCCCATACCCACCCCCCACTCCCCTGCCCACCCCCTCCCCCTTTTTGGCCCTGGCGTTCCCCTGTACTGGGTCATATAAAGTTTGCAAGTCCAATGGGCCTCTCTTTCCAGTGATGGGCAATCGGCAGATTCATCTGGAATAACAAAAAACCTAGGATAGCAAAAACTCTTCTCAAGGATAAAGAACCTCTGGTGGAATCACCATGCCTGACCTAAAGCTGTACTACAGAGCGATTGTGATAAAAACTGCATGGTACTGGTATAAGTTCCTTTCTAAGGAATCTAAGGCCCATCTTCTCTCTCAAATCTAAGGTGCTGTTGTCAGGAAAAGATTGTAGGTGCCTGGCTTGCTTGTTCCTGTTTGCTGTATGTTCCATGTCTCCATAAAACGGTGTCACAATAATATAGAAATCTAAAGATAAATGGATGTTTTGAATGTAAACATGGAGCAGACATGCAAGACAAATGCAGAAATCAGTTATTTTCAAGCAAAGAGTACACCACATCTTATCTGGGTCCTTTCATTCTATAAGAAAGATGCTCCAGGTTACCTTAAAAAGGAAATGAACCCTAAAACACAGAAGAAAGACAAGATATAGGTTTAAAAGATAAGGGAGTGAAAGAGACATGAAGTATGTAATTTCATAGAAAAGGGTATAAATGACAGGTCCAATCTCCCAGTGTGGGGAGCAACAGGAAAGAAAAGAGCCAATGGGTATCAAACTTGCGAAGCATATTCTTGCTCACCAATACCAGGATTATCCCAGTGAACTCAAGCCAAATAGCCACGACAGTAATTAGCTCTAGTACTTTGACAGATCATTATGATCACATTAGCAGGGCATTAGTGAGAATTACCCATTTTTCACACATCGATTAGATGCCATGGTTGGATCATTACTCTATTGGTACCTAATAGCAGTATTCTAACTAGCACATTTTTTTTTTTCCTTCAGATGAGCTCTGTACCTGTTAACCTCCTACGAAACCACATAAAGTGATTTTGTTAAACTAAATAAGGTACAAACACATTTCACATCTTCAGGAAGGAATTCATTAATCAAGCGAGAGAATCACTTGGCTCAGCTCTGCCCCACAAGGCACACTAATCTAGCGTCTTCTTTGGCCTATGGGAGCATGCCCAGTAGTCTATAGGATGCAAAGCATCAGAGTCATAATCCCGCAGACAATTCTCAGCTACTTCCTCTTCTTCTCTTACCTCACAAGTCAACTCAGGATGAAGTCACTTTGCACATGATTGCTATTATTCCGAGAAATAATACTACTCTTACCATCTCATCCATGTCAGTCTCCAATTCCCTGGCTTATAGAACCACCAGCTTAATGTCTTTGTAAAGCAGAGTTCCCTAAGCGATTCCAAAGGCAATACACCGAAGACATAGCGAACTGCTGCCCGCACACAACCCAGTTGACAAAGAATTTCTAGAAGCAACACTGGGGAATCTATTTGTTTAAGGTTGCTGTTGAGTCTGATGCCTAACGAGGTTGGGAAGATTGCATTCTTGAATATGAATTTCAGACTCATTAACATACAGCCCAGTGAGGTGTTGTACAAAGAGTGGTGAAGTTAACCCTGCAGTCGGATTATGCTCAATATTGAGGACAGACAGATGGGGCATTGTTTTCATTACATGTGAATGATCTAAAAATCCTAAGCATAAAAAAGGTAACTGAGGGGGTGCTCTGTAATTTTTTTCTCCTTTTCTTCCATATCCCCACCTGTCCACCCACATGGAAAACACAAGTGCTTTTGGAGCCATGTAATTTAGAAGGTACGATTCTTTTATACTTTTTTTTTTTTGAGTGATATGAGTTTTATATTTTCCTAATCTAATGAAGTCCAGAATAAACACCCAAGGCTAAACTCCAGCCTTCCTTTTTGCATGTTTATTTCCAAAAGGCATATGTCAAAATAGCACCAGCTGGAGTACGTGAAATGAATTATTGAGGTGATTCTAAGACAAGCAGAGGTGCGTGTAAGTCAGAACCCAGCTCTTTTTTATTGCCACAGAAAACTCAAGAAGGAATGAAGAAAAGACAAAACCAAGGACCCAGAAGGTATTATGAAAAAAATCTTGTTTACATAACTTTCCAGACAGTCTAAAATTGAAATGAGCAATATATATTTAGTCAAGATATTCCCTGTCTCATGTATTTCAACAGTTCTCATATGAAAAAGTTGGCGGGATTCCTTTTTCATTTTCTTCAAGCTTCAGTGTTACAATGCTATGAGGCAGCTCAATAGAAAACAGAGTGAGGAGTACCCTACCTGATGCCAGCCAGGAAAGGCGGGGCCTCGCTTTCCAGGAATTTATTTATTTTTATCATTAACACTACTTGAGAACACTCATAAAAGAGCTAGAAATGTAGTAAATGTTACTTCACCAGGGCCAAATTGAATTTCACATCAAAGGAAGTTGCTATATAGGGAATGTCCAGACTCTCCAGCTCTGCAGGAATGCTCCCACTCTCTGTGTATTTAAAGTCTCATACAGGTTTCATCTCTGTCATGATATTCAAAGTCACTTGCAACTCTCCTTACATTTTTATGATCCCCTTAATGTTGTTGCTGTTTATTTTTAATAAACAAAATGTGTAGTTTCATTGGCAAATGCAGGTGGAGCAAGTATTTTTAAAATTAGTGAACGTTTTGGGTCCAGTTTATTGTAATGTTTTTATATGAAAATAAGCAAAAGGAGATTAGTTTTGGTGGTTTTCTAAATATATGTAAGTTGTAAGATTTGGAAATGTATAAAATTAGACTATGAATAATTATTATCATTGCTATTAATTAAACTACTACTGCTGCTGCTACTCTCTACCATTTTTCTTCAACTTACCTTGGGCCAGAGAATAGGCTAATGCGGCCTTGCTTGTATTATTTTATTGAAACAACAAATTTGAGGAGGATTTTGCTGATCTCTACCTCATTTTATAAATGAGAAAATCCCCTCTAACAAACAGCCAAGATCACAAGGCAAGGGAATCCAATTAATTTTGAACCCCCTAAGCTTGTAGTAAAAAGTTAATGCTAGTAACACATTAGATATTTTGGCAGAGGGTAAGTTCATGAGATGTGGGTCATAAGAGTAAGAGGAGGTTACAATATACAGGATGATGAACACCAGGAATGTTCGAAGAATCCATATGGAAAACTACCATTTTATAAACTTCTTAAACTCTCTCTTTCTTTCTCTGTCTCTGTGTCTCTGTCTCTATCTTTCACACTCACACACATGTGCACACATATTCATAAAACAAAACAGCAAAAATTTGTATAAAAAAATTCTTTCCCTCTCTAATAAATACTATATTTGGCTACAGAACTAATTTTCCTGAACCGTAGTTCTGATTTTAAAAGGTAAAAATACCTTTGTACCTTATTTTAAGCTATTATAGGTAGATATTTCAAAATACCCACATCATATTATCTACTAATCATTGCTTGTTTCCAGAACATTTACATAGTAGAAATTATTCTTCCATTTATTGCCCCCTTTCCATTCAGGATCCTTCTCCAGTGAATATGATCAGGAAAATCTTAACTAAGGAAGGGTTGTTGAAATGTATCTTGAAGGATGGCTGGAATTTGGACAGCTTGAGCTTGGAATTGTGGTGAAGCTCAGGGCCACACTACTGGTATGGAATCATTACAATCGAGTAGATCATTAGATATTTAATTTCTAAGTTTAGGTAGAAAAGAATCCATAGTATGCCATATAAAGAAGTGTTGAGAAAATGTTAATTGCCAAAGCACTATGGAACTGGATATGAAAGTTCCATAATCAGAAACTTCCTACACAATAGGAGGGTGGTCTTCAAATGCGAGTGATTGGGTTCTAATGCAGAAGCTATATAAACAATGGTGAACGTCAGACAGCAACATATAATAGCTGAAATCATTGAATCAGTAAATGGGCTAATGAAAGGAGTAGACAGTTTTCACAAAAAGAAATACAAATTGCCAATAAACATCTGAAAGGGTGTCCAATTTTCTTAATTATGAGGAAAATACAAATTAAAATTGCTCTGAGAGTTTATCTGAGTCAGGATGGCTATAATCTTGAAAACTAAGATGACATATTTTTTTCTCAAATGGAGAAGGCATGTATTTGTGTGTGTGTGTGTGTGTGTGTGTGTGTGTGTGTGTGTGTGTGTGAGACCAAACTAGGAAGAGGAAGTTCTATTGTGCTGCTTTCTATTTCTGTGATTAATCACTATTATGAAAAGAAACTTGTGAGAATGTTGTTTTATCTTACAGTGTTTGTAGTCCATCATGAAAGAAAATTTAGGGCAGCAACTCAGGGCAGGGCAGAAACCTGGAAACTGAAACTGAATCAAAGATCAAGGAAAGCGGCTTACTGTCTTGCCGTTCATGCTGGCACATCTGGCTTTCTTTAACAACCCATGTCCACCTGCCCAAATATGGCACCACGGCAGAGCCGGTTGGGCTTTCCCACACTAATCCCTAATCAAGAAAACACTTCACAAATTTGCCCACAAGCAATCTGATGGAGACATTTTCTCAATAGGGCCAGTCTCTTCAGAGATGACCTCGGCTTGTGCCACATTAAAATAAACAACAACACCAAAAAACAAAACAAAGCAAAACAACAGAGTAGATAATGACGAGGTAGAAAGTGACCTTTAGAGAAGAAGGAATACAGTAGTAATATATGTACAATAAGATAGAATGGGGAATTAAGCGGGGAAAGAATGTGAACTATCTGGAGGAATATAGGGAGGGGCAAGTGGGGAAACCAATGGGTAGGAACACAGCAGAAAGAAACATATTATCGAGATGCCATGATGAAACCCATTACGTTTATATTAACCTAAATCATAAAATAAAAAATGAATACCTTCCAATGTATTGTTGAACAGACCTTCTATCCTCATGAAGTTTTGTAGCTTTCAGTTCAGTCTTCCTCAGCTCGCTGATGTCCAACCATATTATCCAATAATAACTACCATTATGTTCACTGCTTCTATACGATCAAAGTTTTAGACTTCATATATGAGTGAGTTTGTGCAATAGGCTATTATGCCTTGCTTATTTCATTTACTATTCTCCATTTTTGTTTATGGAACCACAACAGAATTTTGTTCTCTCTCTCTCTCTCTCTCTCTCTCTCTCTCTCTCTCTCTCTCTCTCTCTGTCTGTCTCTCACTCTCTCTGTGCGTTCATGCACATGTATGTGTATTTGTGTATACAGTGCTTCACGTTTGGATATGGAAGTCAGGGGTCAACATTGGGTGCCATTCTCAGATACCATCTCAAGATTTTATTTTTTATTAGTTATTTATTCTTCTCTCATATATTACCTCCTGACCACACTTTTCCCTGTTCTATCCTCCCACTCTTTCCCCACTACCTCCCCTCCCCCATCCACTCCTCCTCCCTTTCTCTTCAGAAACAGGCAGGCCTCCTCTAGATGTCAACCAAACATGGTAAGACAAATTGCAGCCAGACGGAGGACCTTCCCTAGTATTAAGGCTGGACAGGGCAATCCAGTATGAGAAAAAGGGTGCCAAAAGCAGCGAACAGCATCAGAAATAGCTCCTGCTCCCACTGTTAGGAGTTCCACAAGAAGACCGTGCTAAACAACTGTAAAATATTTACAGAAGGCCTAGGTCAGTTCCATGGAGGCTCCCCAGTTGGAGGTTTAATCTCTGAGAGCTCCCATGAGCCCTAGTTAATTGGTTCTGTGGATTTTCATGTGGTGTCTTTGACTCCTCTGGCTTCTCTAATACTTTCTCCCCATTTTCCACAGGATTCCCTGATCTCCACCTAATGCAAGTGTCTGCATCTGTTTCCTTTAGGTTCTGGATGAAGACTCTCTGATGACAATTGGGGTAGACACCAATCTATGGATATAGCGGAGTATCATTTGGAATCATTTCATTGACTTCTTTTTCCAGTCAAGGTGGGTTCGATACTAGGTCTCTGGACTATCCAGCTTCTTCCATTTCAAGGTTTTAAATATATGAGCATCTAAGTATGAATAACATTTTTTGTTTTTGTTTTTTATATTTATTTGTTTGTTTGTTTATTTATTTATTTGTTTATTGAGTTGGGGGTCTCTTACTGGGCTCTGGGATTTCCTGATTCAGTTAGGCTTACTGGCAGGCAAATTCCAGGGATAGACCTTTCTCTACCTTCTAGCACTAGGATTACAAGCATGTGAAAGTATGCCTGACTTCTTCCCCCTCGCCCTCAGTGGTCCTTAACTTTGCACATCAAGCACTTTCCCAACAGATCCATCTCCTCTGATCATCCCAACTTTGTTCTTATCCATAGATGAATGAAAACTAGTTCTCTATGTAAAATACAAAATATTTCAACAGAGAAGAGGCTTTTGCTAATCCCTGTGGAGAATATGGAGAGCAAGGTTTTAAATATGTGAGCACTGAAAGGAGAAGGTAAGCAACAGTGGGATTTCCCAATGGAGATATAAAAATAACCCAGGAAGGGAGACTGAATACTGACACATTATGTAGAACTATAAATGGAGATATGGAAACAGATACAGATCCGATGTGTTGAAGAGATTTACGTACTTTTATAATTTCAAATAAAAATAGAAAGTAAAAACAGATCTAGGACAGACCCTCCAGTGGATTGGGGTGGGAACAGTAATCTCCTCCATTGTCTGTGTAAGGGAAGGGTAGGGACACGGGGTATTGTAGATGAAGAAGGAGTAGGTATGACAAAGGGTCTGTGATACTGAAGCAAATACTCCAGTAGCATGGAGAGAACCACTGAAGCCATCTGGGTAAGAAGTTTGGAATTCATTAAGATGTATACATTGACTCTATTTTTCCATATCTAAAGGAGCTTGTTGTTAATTCACCTGAAAATAAAGTTGAGGAAAGAAAGAGGTGCTGAGGGTTTCCATTCAACTCTGGACACCCAACTACTATTTGCCTTTTTACAGCCCTGAAGTATTTATACCCATAGCTTTGTTTGCTTGTCAAAGACATAGTGCTCTGCCATTGGCTGATTCTAAGTAAAGGACTTTGTACTTTCATAAATCTTTTAAACGAAAATGTGTGCTGTGAGACATACACACACACTCATCACTGATGTCAACAGAAAGCTCTGGAGGGAGATTGTGCAAAAATATGTTTCCCCCCATTCTAAAGTGGCCACTCAATTCATGGGAAGAATTTTAATTTTCATGTTCACTGTATTATTTCTTTCTCTGCTCCTGAATGTCCAATAAACAAAAATGGGATTACAATATTTGAAATCTGTGTTTGAAGGTGATGTCAAAGTAAGCTGGCAAAATACAGTTATTGTTAGTTTTCCTCTTCAGGAACTCTGCAAGTTCTGAGCATCAAAAAAAAAAACGAAGTAAGTCAGAAAGACTTCAGGGAGTATTGGGAGTTATGAAGGGGTTTTCCTTCCTTCCTTCCTTCCTTCCTTCCTTCCTTCCTTCCTTCCTTCCTTCCTTCCTTCCTTCCTTCCTCCCTCCCTCCCTCCCTCCCTTCCTTTCTCTTTCTTTCTTCCTCCTCCTTTTTTCTCCTACTCCTCCTTCTCCCTATCCCTCCTTTTTCTCCTCCCCCTCTTCTTCCTTACCCCCTTTTTTGCTTGTTTTAAAAAGAGATGAGCCAACAGAGGATCTGCTAGGATAAAGTTATAGGAGACAAAGCCAGGGAAAAAGGAGGCACACCTGCAAAGTTCTGGAAGAAAACTGCAAAAGAACCAGGAAGGGATCCATGTTCTCACTGCAGATGTTGCGTTTGTGTCTTAGAGGGATATGAAAGAACTCTTTAGCAGTCAGACAGAATGCTGGGACTTCTCCCCTGACCTTGGGCCAAGACGGTCTGCTTTTAACTGGAGGCAAATGTAATCCATTCTATGAACAGATGGTCTAGAGAAAAAAGTGCAAACATAGGCTCTCTAGTGGCTCTCCCCAAATCTAGCCAAATTCCAGCTGTGGTAGGATAGAGATGGCATGGTCCAGAGCCTAGTGAGTGTAAGAGAATTGACTGGAAACCACAGAAGGCACTGTCTGCTAGGATGTTGGGCTAATAAACATCTGGCCACAGTGTTGCTGGCTATGCTGTTGCTGAGTAAATGAACACTTTCTGTCACTTTTGTATGTTATAGCTCTCAAGTCTTCCAGATCACCTATGAATTCTCCTTGTAAATCAAATCTCTGTAAGTTGTCCACATTACATACATCTTATTCCTCTGGTGATGGTAATTATGCCTTTCTTGTGTCTTCCTTAGAATGGACTACTTCCTTGAGATCTAGGAACTACATTGCTAACTTTGGTCTCGTGAGTTACTAATGCATGGCAAGATTACAGAAAAAGACTTAACAGGAGGTAATCCATTTCTCAATATAAATCATGGGAGAAATCCACGTTTTAGTGGAGTGCCTTTGAGCTGTCCACTGGTAGCTAAGGCCAGCTTTGAACTTAATATTAATATATTTTCTGTGTTGGTATTCTCTAATGACTCCTCAGCATGGACCATTCTATCAATAAAACTATTACTAATTATGGGTCATTTTAATAAAAATACTAATATTTTTGATGTATAGAACTTTCTACACTTCCTAGGAGCTTAGATTTAATTGGATCAAAAAAACTCTAAGAAAAAAAATCAATTTGTTTCCTTATTCAAATTGTTTTCAACTATAACTTTAGTTTACATTTATCAACATTCCTTGAAACTGAAAGGTTTGAAGATGTTAGCTTTTTCAAATACATGAAAATCTAAGTATTGTAATTGAGTAAGGAGTGACAAAAATAAAAATTTACAGCCAAAGGAAACCATTTGCTGCTAGAGACCAAAGATTTTATCACTTTGTAATGAAGTGCTACCATATTGCTTTTGTACAAGTTGGGAGAGAACTCACACAGAAAGTAAAATATGAGTTGATCCTTCAAGGATGGAGCAAGATTGCCAGTTCATCAAAAAATAAAGAGAGAGAGAGAGAGGCATATAAGCAAATTTCAGAAAGCAATTAATACGAATGGCAGCAAGTAGGTTGGAATATATATGTATATGTGTGTGTGTGTGTGTGTGTGTGTGTGTGTGTGCGCGCACGCGCATGCTGTAGGAAATGCACTCTCTGAAGGTTCACAGTCCACTGTCTGCTCATTTACATTACCTAAAGTCTGGAGCTCTTGAAGAACTTGGAATTTATATCATCCTTAGAACCTTTCAGGCTTACTGAGCCAAATTTATATGAAGAAGAATTTTTACGGACTAAGCACTAGTTTTCCAAGTATTATTCAATCAACGATCTTTCTTGATAAATCACTATGACGTAGTTCATTATTTTCAGGCTTTAATATTGGGATGTCTAGGTCAAGATATCCTTTTTATTTATATTTGTGAGCTATTAAAGTGAGTCTGTAGAGATAATGTTTTATTTATACAATGACTATAAAGCCAAGATGAAACGGACTGTTTCTAATTAGCTTTTGGTATATTGCAATGCTGGTGGCATTAAGAATAGATGAGATTATACATCTGTACATTTGTGTGAGGCTGTAAGGAAGGGAGGCTCCTGCTTATCATTTGCATTTGTCTGCTGTCTCAGGAATGCATCCTGGTTTCCAACTGATTTTACTGTGGCAGATAGACTGGTGAATCTGGCCTTCTCTGGTGCTTACTATTTCATTCATGTATCCAAGGCACCTGCAATGCAAATGTCTTTGTTTTGTTTTCATATTTCCCTTTCTGTTCTGAAAGGTTAACTCAACATGCATCAGGTCAAAGGAAAATCAAATAACAGGAACCTTGTTATTTTGACAAACATCCAGTATCTATGTGTACCAGCAGTGCCCTGACTCTGAATGCAATTGCAAGTGAGAAGTCTTCCTCAGCCAAGGCAACAAAATAATTATTTTTATAGTAGTACATAACATCAGTCATATTTATCACTATCAATGAATATCTATAGAGGTCAGTAAAGCATCAAAATCATGCCCTGTGGCCTCTGTCAGTCTGATTCCAGGACATGAGGAATTCTGGGAATATATCTCTAGCCCAAACAATGCCCCAGTAATAGTGTAGCCTAAAAAGTTACACTTGTACCCCAACTCATAACATACAGAAACTTCTACATAGCAGATGCCAACTCCAAAACCACAACTGCTTCCGCACATGAGATGCTAGGCAGCTGTAATTTTGACTCATGAAAATATGAATCAGAGCAGCCCCCTCATTATGTTCACTTTCTAATTACCAGGAATGGACAATTTTAGACAGAAAGGAAAAATCCACATTGAGATTTTTTTTTTGATGCTTGAAAACAAGTAACTTTTTGTTTTGGTCATGGCTTTCTTCTTCCCAGTCCCCCACACTAGCATCTCCTATGTATTAAACTAATGTGTTTTTATTTGCAAAGCCATTACGAGACAACACAATCTCTCTGTAAGTTTTAATATGTAATCTTCCTTCCTCATTCCTTATTTATCCCTTGACCATTAGCTTTTATCAAAGCAGTATGTGCCAGCATATATCCACATTTACATTCGCTAGCAATGACTTAGGAAAGTGACCTCAATCCACTTATTTCCAAATACTGTTGAGAACTAGGCACCAGCTTTCCACTAGGCAGGGAATGTCTTTCTTCTTCATAATCACCATTTCCCTTCCTTTCCATTATTTTTGCTACCTTCTTTTTTCCTATGTTCTTTCACCATACATCAAATACAGGGACTCATATATTTATTTCCTTTACCAAAAATAAAGCACAAACTTCAAAGAGGCATGAATGATCTTTCCTGTTTTAATAATTAAAGTTGAATCAACCACAAAGCTCACTCTGCCATCTCCAGTGCTTGTATTAGATCAGAAATGGCATTTGTAGTCCCGAAAGAAATATATCAGAGTAGTTCCCACCCTGAAAATGCATGGCACAGAGCCCAGCTCTTCCCTGGAACCAGCATGTTATGAAAGGGTCTATTTCAAAGTAAGTGTAGCAGGAATATGGGTAGTGAGGATTTGATAATGTTTGATAATTCACAATTTAACAGCCAAGGAACGAGGGCTTATTATTAAATGCAAATAAAACGAAATGAAGTCCGGCTGTCGGGGTGCAGATAGAAATTACACAAAGCCCATAAGCCACTCTAGAGATCTTAACTACTAGACAGAGCAGGGCTCTGGGAGCTGCCAGCAAGCACAAATCCCTTCTTTGAAGAGGCTTGCACCCTGCATTATCTCCAGAGAAAGACTCAGATTATACAGTCTGCTTGGAAAGCCAAGGTATGCCTAGGAACAGGGCAAGTACAGCCACTCCATGGAAGAGGAACATGTTTTGATTTTTAAAGTATTTTCAAGCTCCTTAGTTTCTATTGTTGCTTTTTCCTTCTAGAAGATGATTTTTACCATTCAAAGGAAAATGGCTTGTTTGCTTAGAGGGTTGTCAGACAGCCTGGGTAGAGCAAAAGGACATATAGTACTTAACTAAATCAATAATATATGCATGACTGTTTCAGAGTAATCATAAGGACGAGCTTAAGGATATCATAATAACTTAATATTCAAAGTTGTTGCTACTTTTCTTGGACTTACTACCATGAGAAACCGTGAAAGCATCTTAAGCATTCAACACACCTTTTTCTTTATTCACTAGGTCAACATTTCACAGAAAGAGTGATGACTAGGTTTGCAAAGTGGTAGTCATTTACTTAAAACTGTGCCTTAAATGTGTTTTTCACTAACTGAACACTTGCTAGAGACATCTTTCTTGCAATCAAATTCTTGTTTCTTCTTTGAGAATCTGCCCCCCATGATCTAATGTGAAGATTCTACATATACATCCCTAGAAAGATAGGAGATCCTATGTGCATTTTAAGACATTTATGTTGTTATCATTCAATATCACCTGAGCTCTGAGTTTCTCACTCCATCACTACTCAAGTGTAAAGACATGCTACAGGAAATGCCACTTCAAATCCTATCTTCTTAATGGGTTCTTCCTTAGTATACACACTTTTTAGGAGGTATTGTGGTATCTAATATCCTAATCATTCATTCTGTCATTCATATACTTTGTAGAAATGATAATATTTGTTACTTTAACAAACATTTGACATTATTTCCTAAAACATTCCATGTATCTATCATGTCTCATGGTCTGGCTTGTAGATTACAAATTTTTGCAAATAAGAGGAAATGGAACACTTTGTAGGTCATGTAGGCTCTGGCATTCTGCTCAAGCAATCCCAATCCTTGGTTTCTAACCTTTTTTATCTATTGGTCTTCCTTTTGAGTCTAATCAGAATATCAAACTTCCTATATCCAAAATACAGCAATCAATCATTTTCTCTTATAACTAACTACTTATTGGTTTCTCTGTCTCCAGTATGGGAAGCCCTGCTACTGGAATTACTCATGTCAACATACTCATCTTTCTGCCATACTTCATGCCACACCCATAATGGAATCATTGAATTTTTATCATCAAAATAAATCTAAAATATAGTCATTACCTCTAGTAATACCAGTGCAAACTGCTACCAGTTTTCCTAGGTCACGGTCACTGTGATATTCTTACAACACCCTCACCACTGTCGCCTTTCTTTCATTATTTATCTTGTAGACAGTATTAAAAAGGTCCCAGGTGGTTCTTTGAAAACATGAAACATACATGCCATTGTCCTTTTCGAACACCATCAACTATTGTTTATTTCAGATTAAGTGAAAAGCCTTAGCAGGGTGTTATTCTTAACAGATCTATAAATCTCTATTGATGGTATCACATTCTGCCTTGGACCTTCTATTTTCTTCCATCCACCACCTACTCACTCCACTCTAACCATATTAAACATCATGATGGTCTTTGAATTCTCCAGACAAGCTGTTGATTTTTCAAATTTCATTTGCTATTTTTTTTTAGATAAAATCTGTATTTTATCTACAATGCATGCATTCCCTCTTCCGCTATCCCTCCCTAGTCTGTACACACACACACACACACACACACACACACACACACACACACACACACACACACATGCCTTTGGAACTTCCTTCCTACAAGTAATTGCTTGTTGTTTCCAAGAGTTGTCTGTTTCTCAACAGTAGGATGTAAAACTTGAGGAGAAGAATTTGAGCATGTCTTTCTCACTAAAGCAGTGCCTACTGTTATACTATCACTGAAAAGGAAATAGAGGCATATCCACTATTTTGATGATTACACAAATGACAGCGAGTACATCTATTCTTGCTAACATTTTTGTTAAGTGAGTATAGTTAATGATTAATGATAAAATTACATTTATCTTACGTTTTTAGCAGTTCTATGCCTCTCCCATGATTAGAGTGAGATTATCCAGGTCAACTTCACCCACCAGCTACCTACTTAACTTTAGAGAAAGCCTGAAATAATTTGCCTTGGGCACACATTTATAAACTTTCTATGACTCTTGCCTTGCTTTATACACTGCTTTAAATGTCCCCCCCCCCCTCAGGTTGACTTTCAAACAAGAACGGAATATCTTCCACACAATTTTCTATATCCAGTGGTATAGTTATGATATGGGATTTTGAAATAGGATTTTTCTTCTAATGGAGAAAAACAAGGAAAGAATTGTAAACTATAAATATAAAATACATAATAATGATCCAATACAGCTTTATAGTGATATATTATTATATTCAGCTCTATGGTCCCCCACATGTAACATAGCTTAGTCCATACTACCTATATAATAAATGTTCATCAAAGAAGATATATTAAAATATACATGTAAATGACTACTGAATGAATTCCCTTTGAGAAAGAAAGAAATAAAGAAAGGAAGATCCTATGAATGACTGTGTGTGACACAGATGGTCTCTCTTTTTGCTAAGTCCTCAGGCATTAGCTCTGGCTGAACTTACTACCTATCAGAAAACTCGTAACAAATTTTAACAAAGTGACTCATTATTGGATAAAATTCCAAAAAATGATGACGTGGTGTTTTTTCTTCTTTCCTCCTCCCTCCCTCTCTCTCTCTCTCTCTCTCTCTCTCTCTCTCTCTCTCTCTCTCTCTCTCTCTCCCTCTCCCTCTCTCTGTGTATGTGTAAAAGAAAGAGATGGTCCTTAGACTATGTGATAAGTCCTTGGATTATATAGTCATAAGATTATATGGAGGAGTCATGAATGGAATGAAAATGTTTGAAGAATTTTAGGACTCTCAGCTGAAAAGTGAAAAGTGAAGCCCTGGGCCTGTAGCTAATTGATAAGCACATATTTAACATGTGTGATCTTCTGAGTTAATTTAAATTCTAGCATAGAAAGGGACCCCAGTGGAGCTATAGGGAGCCCAACCCACCCACAAAACTTTCAACCCCAAATCTATCTTATCTCCATGAAATGTGTCCATGGAGGATGGAACAGAGACTGTGGAAATGACCAAGCAACAACTGGTTCAACTAGAGGCCCTTCCCATGGGCAAGCATCAATCTCTGACACAATTAATGATATATTTTATGGTTGCAAACAGGACTCTAACATGGCTCTCCTTGAAGAGGTCCACCCAGCAGCTGACTCAGACTGATGTAGACACCCCCACAGCCAAACAGTGGATGGAGTTTTGGGACTCTTATAGAAGAGAAAAGGAGAAAGGATTGTGGGCCTGAAGGAAATAGGAACTCCACAGAAAGGCTAACAGAGTCAACTAACTTTGATCCTTGAGGCTCTCAGAGACTGAACCACCAATCAAAGAACATACATGCCTGGACCTAGGCTTCCCAGTATATATGTAGCAGATGTGAAGCTTGGTTTTCATGTTGTTCCTGAAGAACTGGAGTGGAGGTTATCTCAAAAGCTTTTACCTATATGTGGGATATGTTCTAGCTGAGCTGCCTTGTCTAGTTTCAATGGGATGCACCTAGCCTTGCAGACTTGATGTACTAGAATATGGGGGGGGGGCACTTGGTACCTGCCCACTCAGAAGGGGAGGGGGAAAGGGGAAGGGTTATGCGAGGTTGTAGGATGGGCAAAAGGGAATGGGTAGAGAGCAGAATATAAAGTAAGTAAATGAAAAGGAAAGAAAGAAGGAAGGAAAGAAGGAAGGAAGGAAGGAAGGAAGGAAGGAAGGAAGGAAGGAAGGAAGGAAGGAAGGAAGGAAGGGTAAAAACTGATTAAGATCTTTAATTTAGAGGGTAACCAGAATTTGACTACCATGTCAGTACAAAGAATATATTACAGAGGGACAGTACTAGAAAGTGGGCAATGCTGAAGACTTCAGCTTAGCACTGGTAGGTGCTGAGGTTTGGTCCTCAAGCAGGAAGTAGTTCAAAGGCAGGCTTTGGTAAGAACACTGTGCCCCAGTGTAGGGGAATGCCAGGGCAGGAAGGTAGGAGTAGGTGAGTGGGTGGGAGAACATCCTCATAGAGGCAGGGGGAAGGAGCGTGAGATAGGGTATTTCCAGACAGGAGACCTAGAAAGGGGATAACATTTGAAATGTAAATAAAGAAAATATCTAATGAAAGAAAAAAAAGAACAGAAGAAGAAGAAGAAGAAGAAGAAGGAGAAGGAGAAGGAGAAGGAGAAGGAGAAGGAGAAGGAGAAGGAGAAGGAGAAGGAGAAGGAGAAGGAGAAGGAGAAGGAGAAGAAGAAGAAGAAGAAGAAGAAGAAGAAGAAGAAGAAGAAGAAGAAGAAGAAGAAGAAGAAGAAGACGACGACGGCAATGACGACGACGACGACTGTGTGGAGAGCCTGTCTTTCTAATCTCTAAGATTGGCTATATATGATCTGTGGAGGGATGGAATGAATTCCTTTTGATCTAAGAGTTTATACACCATTGAGCAAAAGCCACTAACCAGCAGGACACAGCTCTGTGGATCACCAATTCTGACAGGCCACTACACATCCTTAACCACACCGGCCTGCCCAAACTCTGTGATGGGTTCACTTATGCATAAAATATTGAGAGATTGTTAGGGCTGCTCAATGAGCAAGATCCGTGAGTGTGGTGCTCAGATGAGAAGAAAGGGAAGGAAGTGATGAGCACCAGAAAGCACAAAGTTGAATATAAATGCTGCATTCTGGCTTAAATTGTCTTTCTTTGCAGTATCCTTTGCTAATCTACAGAAAAAGATGAAAAACACAGTGAATACTTTCTACAAATTTCCAAAGAACTTCTGAATATTTTTCTTTTTGTTGTTGCTTTGTAATAGCACTGTATTGTTTTCGAGCAATATTTTCTTTTGTCTAGCAGCTTTAGTCCAGCAGATATGACAATATGTCAACCACTGGTGTTTAAGAACATGTAAGTGAGTTGTCTTCCATGGCCAGCTTACCTACTTCAAGAGTGTTTCCATTTACTTCTAATCTTGTCTCTTCCAGTCACTACGGATTTAGTTTGTTTGCTTTTCTTTCTTAAAGCATGCATTTATTATTCCACTTTCAATATATGCCTTAAATTTTTTTTTACTATCATTGCCTATACAGATATGTTTATTGCCACGTATGGATCTGCTTACATATAGCAGTCCATGTCCTTACTCTGATCTTTGTCTACATATCTACCACTTAGTGATATTATTCTGGTTTACCTTTGGCTTTTTCTGGTGGGCTTTGGCTTCCATAATTTCTAGAACATGTGAAAGATACAGATTTGCAATAAAATACTGGTACTGGTCATTTGATATCAACTTACATCTTGCCACATGATAAAATATTAAAGACTCCACATGAAACTCAATTCAGCTGATAGAGTATTTGTCTAGCATGCACTAAGGTATAGGATTAATGTTCACATTACATAAAACTAAATATATAATCGTGCCCACTGACAATTTTTTTGATTTTTGTTTTTCGAGACAGGGTTTCTCTATATAGCCTTGGCTGTCTTGGAACTCACTTTGTAGACCAGGCTGGCCTTGAACTCAGAAATCCGCCTACCTCTGCCTCCCAGGTGCTGGGATTAAAGGCATGTGCCACCATGCCTGGCTGGCACCCACCTACAATCTTACCACTCAACAGATAAAGGCAGGGATAAGAAGTTCAAAGACATATTCACCTACATTCTGAGTTCATGGCCAGCTTGAAATATGTGAGGTTCTGTCTTAAAATAATGGTAATTATTATGACACACAGTACAGTAATTGACTAAGTTAAACTGATTAACTATAAACTTCCACCAGGGTTGGGTTATATGTGTAGATATTAAAATTTTTACTGAACAATTATGTTCATTGATTTGATCACTTCTAATACTCGAAGACTCATGTGTAATTTCAAGTAACATCTGGCCAGTCTCTGGCTTTTCCCTGTGAATAATTAATTTCTCCTTCTCTATTCCAGTGGCATCTCATTCTAGTAATAAGCTCACTATTCACAGACCTCAAGGCTGTACGTATTCAGCCATATAACAATATAGTAATAATATATACATATTTAGTAAATTGTCTCAATTTGTTTGTGCTATAGTTGATTATCTTTGTGTAATCTTAGGCATAACTTTCTTTTTTTTTTTTTTTTTTTTTTTTTTCCATTTTTTATTAGGTATTTAGCTCATTTACATTTCCAATGCTATACCAAAAGTCCCCCTTACCCACCCACCCCCACTCCCCTACCCACCCACTCCCCCCCTTTGGCCCTGGCGTTCCCCTGTACCGGGGCACACAAAGTCTGCGTGTCCAATGGGCCTCTCTTTCCAGTGATGGCCGACTAGGCCATCTTTTGATACATATGCAGCTAGAGTCAAGAGCTCAGGGGTACTGGTTAGTTCATAATGTTGTTCCACCTATAGGGTTGAAGATCCCTTTAGCTCCTTGGGTACTTTCTCTAGCTCCTCCATTGGGAGCCCTGTGATCCATCCATTAGCTGACTGTGAGCATCCACTTCTGTGTTTGCTAGGCCCCGGCATAGTCTCACAAGAGACAGCTACATCTGGGTCCTTTCGATAAAATCTTGCTAGTATATGCAATGGTGTCAGCGTTTGGATGCTGATTATGGGGTGGATCCCTGGATATGGCAGTCTCTACATGGTCCATCCTTTCATCTCAGCTCCAAACTTTGTTTCTGTAACTCCTTCCATGGGTGTTTTGTTCCCACTTCTAAGGAGGGGCATAGTGTCCACACTTCAGTCTTCATTTTTCTTGAGTTTCATGTGTTTAGGAAATTGTATCTTATATCGTGGGTATTCTAGGTTTTGGGCTAGTATCCACTTATCAGTGAGTACATATTGTGTGAGTTCCTTTGTGATTGTGTTACCTCACTCAGGATGATGCTCTCCAGGTCCATCCATTTGGCTAGGAATTTCATAAATTCATTCTTTTTAATAGCTGAGTAGTACTCCATTGTGTAGATGTACCACATTTTCTGTATCCATTCCTCTGTTGAGGGGCATCTGGGTTCTTTCCAGTTTCTGGCTATTATAAATAAGGCTGCTATGAACATAGTGGAGCATGTGTCCTTCTTACCAGTTGGGGCTTCTTCTGGATATATGCCCAGGAGAGGTATTGCTGGATCCTCCGGTAGTACTATGTCCAATTTTCTGAGGAACCGCCAGACTGATTTCCAGAGTGGTTGTACAAGCCTGCAATTCCACCAACAATGGAGGAGTGTTCCTCTTTCTCCACATCCTCGCCAGCATCTGCTGTCACCTGAATTTTTGATCTTAGCCATTCTCACTGGTGTGAGGTGGAATCTCAGGGTTGTTTTGATTTGCATTTCCCTGATGATTAAGGATGTTGAACATTTTTTCAGGTGCTTCTCTGCCATTCGGTATTCCTCAGGTGAGAATTCTTTGTTCAGTTCTGAGCCCCATTTTTTAAGGGGGTTATTTGATTTTCTGAGGTCCACCTTCTTGAGTTCTTTATATATGTTGGATATTAGTCCCCTATCTGATTTAGGATAGGTAAAGATCCTTTCCCAGTCTGTTGGTGGTCTTTTTGTCTTATAGACAGTGTCTTTTGCCTTGCAGAAACTTTGGAGTTTCATTAGGTCCCATTTGTCAATTCTCGATCTTACAGCACAAGCCATTGCTGTTCTGTTCAGGAATTTTTCCCCTGTGCCCATATCTTCAAGGCTTTTCCCCACTTTCTCCTCTATAAGTTTCAGTGTCTCTGGTTTTATGTGAAGTTCCTTGATCCACTTAGATTTGACCTTAGTACAAGGAGATAAGTATGGATCGATTCGCATTCTTCTACATGATAACAACCAGTTGTGCCAGCACCAATTGTTGAAAATGCTGTCTTTCTTCCACTGGATGGTTTTGGCTCCCTTGTCGAAGATCAAGTGACCATAGGTGTGTGGGTTCATTTCTGGGTCTTCAATTCTATTCCATTGGTCCACTTGTCTGTCTCTATACCAGTACCATGCAGTTTTTATCACAATTGCTCTGTAGTAAAGCTTTAGGTCAGGCATGGTGATTCCACCAGAGGTTCTTTTATCCTTGAGAAGAGTTTTTGCTATCCTCGGTTTTTTGTTATTCCAGATGAATTTGCAAATTGCTCCTTCTAATTCGTTGAAGAATTGAGTTGGAATTTTAATGGGGATTGCATTGAATCTGTAGATTGCTTTTGGCAAGATAGCCATTTTTACAATGTTGGTCCTGCCAATCCATGAGCATGGGAGATCTTTCCATCTTCTGAGATCTTCTTTAATTTCTTTCTTCAGGGACTTGAAGTTTTTATCATACAGATCTTTCACTTCCTTCGTTAGAGTCACGCCGAGATATTTTATATTATTTGTGGCTATTGAGAAGGGTGTTGTTTCCCTAATTTCTTTCTCAGCCTGTTTATTCTTTGTGTAGAGAAAGGCCATTGACTTGTTTGAGTTAATTTTATATCCAGCTACTTCACCGAAGCTGTTTATCAGGTTTAGGAGTTCTCTGTTGGAATTTTTAGGGTCACTTATATATACTATCATATCATCTGCAAAAAGTGATATTTTGACTTCCTCTTTTCCAATTTGTATCCCCTTGATCTCCTTTTGTTGTCGAATTGCTCTGGCTAATACTTCAAGTACTATGTTGAAAAGGTAGGGAGAAAGTGGGCAGCCTTGTCTAGTCCCTGATTTTAGTGGGATTGCTTCCAGCTTCTCTCCATTTACTTTGATGTTGGCTACTGGTTTGCTGTAGATTGCTTTTATCATGTTTAGGTATTGGCCTTGAATTCCTGATCTTTCCAGAACTTTTATCATGAATGGGTGTTGGATCTTGTCAAATGCTTTTTCTGCATCTAACGAGATGATCATGTGGTTTTTGTCTTTGAGTTTGTTTATATAATGGATTACATTGATGGATTTTCGTATATTAAACCATCCCTGCATCCCTGGAATAAAACCTACTTGGTCAGGATGGATGATTGCTTTAATGTGTTCTTGGATTCGGTTAGCGAGAATTTTATTAAGGATTTTTGCATCGATGTTCATAAGAGAAATTGGTCTGAAGTTCTCTATCTTTGTTGGATCTTTCTGTGGTTTAGGTATCAGAGTAATAGTGGCTTCATAAAATGAGTTGGGTAGAATACCTTCTACTTCTATCTTGTGAAAAAGTTTGTGCAGAACTGGAGTTAGATCTTCTTTGAAGGTCTGATAGAACTCTGCACTAAACCCGTCTGGTCCTGGGCTTTTTTTGGCTGGGAGACTATTAATAACTGCTTCTATTTCTTTAGGGGATATGGGACTGTTTAGAAGGTCAACTTGATCCTGATTCAACTTTGGTACCTGGTATCTGTCCAGAAATTTGTCCATTTCGTCCAGGTTTTCCAGTTTTGTTGAGTATAGCCTTTTGTAGAAGGATCTGATGGTGTTTTGGATTTCTTCAGGATCTGTTGTTATGTCTCCCTTTTCATTTCTGATTTTGTTAATTAGGATTTTGTCCCTGTGCCCTTTAGTGAGTCTAGCTAAGGGTTTATCTATCTTGTTGATTTTCTCAAAGAACCAACTCCTCGTTTGGTTAATTCTTTGAATAGTTCTTCTTGTTTCCACTTGGTTGATTTCACCCCTGAGTTTGATTATTTCCTGCCGTCTACTCCTCTTGGGTGAATTTGCTTCCTTTTTTTCTAGAGCTTTTAGATGTGTTGTCAAGCTGCTAGTATGTGCTCTCTCCCGTTTTTTCTTGAAGGCACTCATAGCTATGAGTTTCCCTCTTAGAAATGCTTTCATTGTGTCCCAAAGGTTTGGGTACGTTGTGGCTTCATTTTCATTAAACTCTAAAAAGTCTTTAATTTCTTTCTTTATTCCTTCCTTGACCAAGGTATCATTGAGAAGAGTGTTGTTCAGTTTCCATGTGAATGTTGGCTTTCTGTTATTTATTTTGTTATTGAAGATCAGCCTTAGTGCATGGTGATCTGATAGGATACATGGGACAATTTCAATATTTTTGAATCTGTTGAGGCCTGATTTGTGACCTATTATGTGGTCAATTTTGGAGAAGGTACCATGAGGTGCTGAGAAGAAGGTATATCCTTTTGTTTTAGGGAAAAATGTTCTGTAGATATCTGTCAGATCCATTTGTTTCATCACTTCTGTTAGTTTCAGTGTGTCCCTGTTTAGTTTCTGTTTCCATGATCTGTCCATTGGTGAAAGTGGTGTGTTGAAGTCTCCCACTATTATTGTGTGAGGCGCAATGTGTGCTTTGAGCTTTACTAAAGTTTCTTTAGTGAATGTGGCTGCTCTTGTATTTGGAGCATAGATATTCAGAATTGAGAGTTCCTCTTGGAGGATTTTACCTTTGATGAGAATGAAGTGTCCCTCCTTGTCTTTTTTGATGACTTTGGGTTGGAAGTCAATCTTATCAGATATTAGGATGGCTACTCCTGCTTGTTTCTTCATACCATTTGCTTGGAAAATTGTTTTCCAGCCTTTCATTCTGAGGTAGTGTCTATCTTTTTCTCTGAGATGAGTTTCCTGTAAGCAGCAAAATGTTGGGTCTTGTTTGTGTAGCCAGTTTGTTAGTCTATGTCTTTTTATTGGCGAGTTGAGACCATTGATGTTAAGAGATATTAAGGAAAAGTAATTGTTGCTTCCTGTTATTTTAGTTGTTAAAGGTGGCATTCTGTTCTTGTGGCTGTCTTCTTTTTGGTTTGTTGAGGGATTACCTTCTTGTTTTTTCTAGGGCGTTGTTCCCGTTCTTGTATTGGTTTTTTTCTGTTATTATCCTTTGAAGGGCTGGATTCGTGGAGAGATAATGCGTGAATTTGGTTTTGTCGTGGAATACTTTGGTTTCTCCCTCTATGATAATTGAGAGTTTGGCTGGGTATAGTAGCCTGGGCTGCAGTTTGTGTTCTCTTAGTGTCTGTATAACATCTGTCCAGGCTCTTCTGGCTTTCATAGTCTCTGGTGAAAAATCTGGTGTAATTCTGATAGGCTTGCCTTTATATGTTACTTGACCTTTTTCCCTTACTGCTTTTAGTATTCTATCTTTATTTAGTGCATTTGATGTTCTGATTATTATGTGTCGGGAGGAATTTCTTTTCTGGTCCAGTCTATTTGGAGTTCTGTAGGCTTCTTGTATGTTCATATGCATCTCATTCTTTAGATTTGGGAAGTTTTCTTCAATAATTTTGTTGAAGATGTTTGCTGGACCTTTGAGTTGAAAATCTTCATTCTCATCCACTCCTATTATCCGTACGTTTGGTCTTCTTATTGTGTCCTGGATTTCCTGGATATTTTGAGTTAGGATCTTTTTGCATTTTCCATTTTCTTTGATTGTTGTGCCGATGTTCTCTATGGAATCTTCTGCACCTGAGATTCTCTCTTCCATCTCTTGTATTCTGTTGCTGATGCTCAAATCTATGGTTCCAGATTTCTTTCCTAGGGTTTCTATCTCTAGAGTTGCCTCGCTTTGAGTTTTCTTTATTGTGTCTACTTCCCTTTTTAGGTCTAGTATGGTTTTGTTCATTTCCATCACCTGTTTGTATGTTTTTTCCTCTTTTTCTGTAAGGACTTCTACCTGTTTGATTGTGTTTTCCTGTTTTTCTTTAAGGACTTGTAACTCTTTAGCAGTGTTCTCCTGTATTTCTTTAAGTGATTTATTAAAGTCCTTCTTGATGTCCTCTACCATCATCATGAGATATGCTTTTAAATCTAGGTCTAGGTTCTCTGGTGTGTTGGGGTTCCCTGGACTGGGCGAAGTGGGTGTGCTGGGTTCTGGTGATGGTGAGTGGTCTTGGTTCCTGTTAGTAAGATTCCTCCGTTTACCTTTCGCCATCTGGTAATCTCTGGAGTTAGTAGTTATAGTTGACTCTGTTTAGAGATTGTTCTTCTGGTGATTCTGTTACCGTCTATCAGCAGACCTGGGAGACAGATTCTCTCCTCTGAGTTTCAGTGCTCAGAGCACTCTCTGCTGGCAAGCTCTCTTACAGGGAAGGTGCGCAGATATCTTGTATTTGGACCTCCTCCTGGCCGAAGAAGAAGGCCCAAAACAGGGCCTTTCTCAGACACTGTGTTGCTTTGGCAGTTCCCAGGTGGTACAGACTCTCACCTAAGCAGACTAATTTCCTAAGTTCCTTGGAGTCCCGGGACCAAGATGGCGACCGCTGCTGCTGTGGCTTAGGTCGCCTCCCCAGCCGGGCGGGCACCTGTCCTCTGGTCCGGAAGGTGGCCGGCTGTCCCCGGCCCACACAGGGTGCTGCCTCAGCGCCTCTGTGCTTCTGCCTGTTCCAGAAGCTGTCAGGTTCTCTGGCGCACCCTCTCACCTGTTCAGACTAATTTCCTAAGTTCGGCGGGTCCCGGACCAAGATGGCGACCGCTGCTGCTGTGGCTTAGGCCGCCTCCCCAGCCGGGTGGGCACCTGTCCTCTGGTCCGGAAGGTGGCCGGCTGTCCCCGGCCCACGCAGGGTGCTGCCTCAGCGCCTCTGTGCTTCCGCCTGTTCCAGAAGCTGTCAGGTTCTCTGGCGCACCCTCTCACCTGTTCAGACTAATTTCCTAAGTTCGGCGGGTCCCGGACCAAGATGGCGACCGCTGCTGCTGTGGCTTAGGTCGCCTCCCCAGCCGGGCGGGCACCTGTCCTCCGGTCCGGAAGGTGGCCGGCTGTCCCCGGCCCACACAGGGTGCTGCCTCAGCCCCTCTGTGCTTCTGCCTGTTCCAGAGGCTGTCAGGTTCTCTGGCGCACCCTCTCACCTGTTCAGACTAATTTCCTAAGTTCAGCGGGTCCCGGACCAAGATGGCGACCGCTGCTGCTGTGGCCTAGGCCGCCTCCCCAGCCGGGCGGGCACCTGTCCTCCGGTCCGGATGGTGGCCGGCTGTCCCCGGCCCACACAGGGTGCTGCCTCAGCGCCTCTGGGCTTCTGCCTGTTCCAGAGGCTGTCAGGTTCTCTGGCGCTCCCTCTCACCTGTTCAGACTAATTTCCTAAATTCGGCGGGTCCCGGACCAAGATGGCGACCGCTGCTGCTGTGGCTTAGGCCGCCTCCCCAGCCGGGTGGGCACCTGTCCTCTGGTCCGGAAGGTGGCCGGCTGTCCCCGGCCCACGCAGGGTGCTGCCTCAGCGCCTCTTCGCCTCTGTGCTTCCGCCTGTTTCAGAAGCTGTCAGGTTCTCTGGCGCACCCTCTCACCTGTTCAGACTAATTTCCTAAGTTCGGCGGGTCCCGGACCAAGATGGCGACCGCTGCTGCTGTGGCTTAGGTCGCCTCCCCAGCCGGGCGGGCACCTGTCCTCCGGTCCGGAAGGTGGCCGGCTGTCTCCGGCCCACACAGGGTGCTGCCTCAGCCCCTCTGTGCTTCTGCCTGTTCCAGAGGCTGTCAGGTTCTCTGGCGCACCCTCTCACCTGTTCAGACTAATTTCCTAAGTTCGGCGGGTCCCGGACCAAGATGGCGACCGCTGCTGCTGTGGCTTAGGCCGCCTCCCCAGCCGGGTGGGCACCTGTCCTCTGGTCCGGAAGGTGGCCGGCTGTCCCCGGCCCACGCAGGGTGCTGCCTCAGCGCCTCTGTGCTTCCGCCTGTTCCAGAAGCTGTCAGGTTCTCTGGCGCACCCTCTCACCTGTTCAGACTAATTTCCTAAGTTCGGCGGGTCCCGGACCAAGATAGGCATAACTTTCATATTTGTGTGTTTTTACTCCCGGAGGCATAATAATTTTCTTTAATAAAAAGAATTAAACCACTTTCTATGAATTATCTCAGTTTATAATCTGAGTTTATATCTCCATTATATAAAATAGCAACCCAAAGTAGAAAATTCAACTCTGTCATTTTTTTTTGTTTGTTTGTTTGTTTGGTTGGTTGGTTTTTTTTTTTTTTTTTTTTTTTTTTTTTTTTTTTTTTTTTTTTTTTTTTTTTGAGACAGGGTTTCTCTGTGTAGCCCTGGCTGTCCTGGAACTTACTTTGTAGATCAGGTTGGCCTTGAACTCAGAAGGCCACCTGCCTCTGCCTCCCAAGTGCTAGGATTAAAGGCGTGCATCACCACTGCCTGGCCTGTCATTTCTTAATTATGTACTTCACTATGCCATTGCAGAAACCATTAGGTGACTCATTCCTGAAATATAGTGTCCATAGCCAAAGTGGTGCTTCAGATAGTAAGTATGGATTTGATTTGAGATTTTTACATGTTACAATTAGATCAAATTAAGACTCATATATCTAAATATCAAACAGGCAGTAGGGAACCGATTCATCAAGATTCTACTTTCAATTCTATTATGATCTTGACTCTTCCTAAGAATTATTGTAAAAGGAAACTGTTGGCTGAGAACAGGTCAAATCTGATGTAGAAGCAAGGCTTATACATATTTACTTAGATCACTCATTTAAAAACAAAGACTTAGCTTACGATTATAATGAAAATCAGTAAGAATATTTTACAGAGTGAACAAAAATATCCCAGAATCTTTTTCAAGGATTACAATCATAATTATGAGTGTGTTTTAGTTTATTAACAATTAGTTCATTATTTATTCATATCAAGCCAAAATCCACGTGGGAATATACATGCATTCATATAGATTACATATATATATAGATATACATATGTGTATATTATAGGACTTACACATATCTGAATATATGCATAATTGAATAGACCAATTCACTGTGTTAGCCTCAGTTTTTAGATAAACAATACTGGACATCATAATATCTTATGAGGAATTTGCCTCTTCCTAGTATCTCTTCTATATGTCTTACACTTTGTTATGACAAAGTAGACTAATAAAAATTTTACCTGTACCTTACATACACTTTTGCACATCTTATCTGGTGGAAAACCCTGTTGCCTTTGGGGCAGCTTTTTTTTCTAATGTCCTGGTTTCAGAAATTCCAAGTATCAGACCTAAAGTTCCAGTTACTATATACCATCCCTCTGGTCAGATTACATAGCCCAGAGAGTATACTGCATGTAAACTAAGCTAAGCCAAACCAACCAGTTTCTCTTGAGGTAGGAAGAGAAAATAATCCAACATCAAGTGGATTTTGAGAGTCAAATGGAAAATTATTAACAATCATGATGGGAGAAGAAACTCGTAGACATTGGTTTGGATGATAAGAAGAGACTGCCTCTGAGAGAGTGGGCACAGAATATGAACCCCCATCTTTCACTGCATCCAAGTGTTGATTTTAATAGAACCTTAATGATGACCATGTATGTTTTGTCTAATTTCAAAAGCCATCCCAACCATTAAAGAAAGATAATCTATTTCAAATCACTTAATTTAAGACAAATAAATTGAGAAATACAGAGGTTAAATGCCTTCTTTAAAGTTTCAAAATTATTAGCAAGACAAGTACCTCAGAGCTTAATCTTCCTTTCATTAGTCTTTATATAATTGCACTGTACCTTTCTCTAGCATTTTAAATTAGGATTTTGTTGCTGTATATCAAAAACATGTTCATCCTGCTTCTTAGGGAAGTATAAGTCTTCCTTAATGAATGGGTTTTGATAAATGTATTACTTTATCACAATAAATTTAACAACTGTTTCTAGAACCAATAACAGATTAATGGAAATTAGTATTCTCTTTCTTTAATTAATTTCATATGTAATAACAAAAATGGGTAGGGAAGAAGAACAGCAATTCCTAAATTTGTACAACGAGGGGTGAACTTCTATTTAACAATATTAAATGCCTCCAAAAATTCACATGTTACATACTAATAGCATGCATAGTTGGACCCTCTGGAAACCATCACAGAAACAACTTCTTCCTAGAAGTTAAGACACTCATTTGAGAAGTGAGACATTTTAGTAAATGGAAGAAACTTAACAAAGCTATAGTGACTTAAGATATCTAATACAAGGGAATTCCTTGGGGATGAGTGCCATCCTTATCTCCATTACTGCAGTCAGTCATCAGGTGGTTATCAGTACTAATGGGCCATGCTTACACAGATAGTAACAATACCAGAAATTATGTGGGTTAGTTTCTGGTAATAGAAACGGAGAAATAAGACAGATGAATGGAACACAAATCAAGCATCCATTTAGAATCAGTGAACAGTGTGTTGGAGGAAAGGCATGTCCACTGAAGAAGAGGATGAAGAACTGGAGACAATAAAAACTGACTTCAAGGTTTGGAAAAATAACTATAAATGCATTGTAGAGAACTAGATATTCCACACCTGTTCATTCAGCATTTAATGATGGCCAATTAATCCGGAATGTTTTTGCTTCATTTCCAAGCTGTTTTAAAAATCCATTTATAAATTTAAATCAGCCCACACTTAGATAGAGAACATGCATTACCTAAGTCCACATTTGTACAAATAGATGATTTAAATAATTCTATAGGCTCTCAAATATTTATAGATAGAAATGCATATGGCGTTATTATTTTACATGTTTTCAGGGTTGATACAGTAAATGTCTCACAGAAGTGATTAGTAAAATTAAAGTGTAATACTCAAGGTTTAGTTCAGAATCGTTTATGAGTAAAAATAAGATGCTTGGAGGATGTGGTGCACACCTTTTGTCTTAGCGTTTTGGAGGAAAAACCAGGACCATCCGAGGTTGAAGCCAGCCTGATCTACATATGATATTTCAGGCCAGGACAATACAGTCAGAACTCCCTTATTCCCCTGCAATAGGCATCTGAAGAAAGATTCTTTTCCCTAAATTTTCATTCCCTCCTAAAGAAGACAAAAATAGGCAATAATTAATGGTGAAATGACTCATTCCACCATTTGTAATGTTATTGTGGATAATTAACAGCAAGAGTGAATATGCAGATTTATTTGTTCCATAATTATATTGGTTGCATGTTTCAGATTCAGCTGTAAATATAAAATAGAGGTTAAGTATCTCGTCTGTAGTAGTAATCTAGGCATGAATGCCGGAATTATTTCTATTTTTTACAGCCTCAAAACTGGTTGATTTCTCTCTGCTTCCAGGAGTTGCTAACACTTTGAAAGTATGCTCTGTCATTACTAGATATAAGTGCCTTGAGGAAGCTGTCATGGCAAACTCCTTGAAGTATGGTTCTAATTCCTTGCTTGTTCCTTTCATGGTATCTGACACAGAGTGAGTGCACAGACATGCAAAATGAACAGATGAATATGTGAGTGAAGAAGGACATGTTGTATGGCTGAGTGTGGTGGACAGATAGGTGAATGGAAGGGGGTCGATTAGTAATTAGCGGTCAATTAATTAAGAGTGGCTCACCAGAAGATAAACTTTCACTAAGATTACAATGACACTAACGTCGAAAAGTAACAACCACTCCTTATCTCGGTAGAGAAAAAAACAAGCTTAATTCAATAAACCAGATGATTCGTCTCTTCTCCTTAGCTAGTCTCAGACAGAAGACATGAATCTATGGAAGGAGGAAAATAGTGCATGTTGGTGCAGTTAGCAAATGCCATGCTCAAAATATAATGGAAAGACATAGGCCACACTTCTCTGGAAGTTTTTGACTCTTGTCTTCTTCATAGGTATTCAAATGGATGGCAATTCTGTTTCTCTTCCTCTAAATAAGTAATTCTCTAGAGCTTGGTACAGGTGTAATAACTGTGATTCAGGACTTCAGATATAGAAACATTGTGCAAAACAATGAGATGTTTTTTTTTTTCTTTTTCTGGAAGAAGTGAATCAATAGGAAGTGGGAATAAAAAGAACTCCAAAAATCATTGAATTCAGAGGCTAAGGGTTTGTATTCAAGCTGACTTATGTACCAGATAGGCAGACTCAAAGTAATGTGTTTGCTTCCTAGAGGTAGGCAGCTGAGAAAAACACAAAGAACAATCAGGAGTGAATGGTACCAAGTACAATATTTCTGTGACTAGGAAGCTGGAGTAATTTAACACTTTTAACAATAAGGCTGTCTGGGATGCACTTTGGGGGTGTCTCACATCCTATTATGTTACACTATCAAAACTGCAAGAATTGTGAATGCTATGCCATTACCATTTACACAGATAAGCTCCTGAATTATTTGTATGGGGAATATGAGCCACTTGCTTATCTTGCTGATAAGGAGAGAAGACAGGTGGGGAGTGTCTGGGAGACAGACAGTTGTGGGGACTTCTCTGTCTGGCTTGCAAAAGTGCCACTCTTTGAGATGCTATGATTGACTGACGCACTGATAGTAACAGCACATCTGCAGTATGAAATGCTTCGAATATGATAAATAGCTCGAGCTGCACCCTGAGTATAAATGAACAATATAAGTAAACAACATGTAAACGAAAGAAAGCTAAATTAAAAATGAGAGGAGGTTAATGACATTCACTTATATTTAAATGTATAAAGCTTATTGTAGGTACTAGACATTAATCCTCTTGTTTTCCTATCCTTGATCAGCTAGTTAGTTAACAGAAAGGATCAAGCTATAGCTCAAAGGTAAGAATATTTACTACTATATCAAAGGGCCTGGGTTTGGCATCCAGTACTGAATGAAGGAACGAGGAAGAGAAGGGAAAAGAACCTTGTAGGAGAATGTATATATGGACTATAGCAAGAATATGAGGATACTGGATGAACAAGAAGCATGTGGACTGAGTTTAGCAAAGGTGAGGGAGCTAGAGTTTTATTTGGTTTGGGGACAGGGCTTTCTCTGCTTTTTTGGTTTACTTAAGTCCACTTTGCTGAAAATACAAAGGAGTATTTTCTTTTTCCACTATTCCACTATATCTTAAACATCTACCTTTCCTTACTCTCCTTTAGCTCTGGCTGAAATCTAAAAATCTACATCTGCCAGAGAAAGAAAAGGTCAACAAACAACTTGTTATCCCAAATCCTTTCCTGTTGCAATGATTGCTTCTCTTAGGCTTAAGAAAGCCAGGATACTTTGTATGGAATGGTACAGACTATAAATACTGTATGAACAAAGTGATATCCAAGCACAACTCTTGCTATATTTTGAAGAAGATACTATAATTATGGGTTAAAGATTATAATATGAGTGGAGAGATGGCTCAGTAGTTAAGAGTGCTGGCTGCTTTTCCAAGTGCCTCTGGTTGATTTGCCGCACCCATATGGTGCCTCACAACTGTATATGGCTCCAGTTCCAGTGGACCCGAAGCTCTCTTCTGTTCTCTAGAGGAAATACATGCACATGGTGAACACGCAGGCATGTGGTCATATAAAATATCTTATACATATAAAATACTTCAATTAAAATAAGATTACCTAATATACAGCATGGCCAGTAAGTGATAACTGGCATTCCAAAGTAGTCAACAAAGCTAAAATTGTTAAAGACAGGGCTCTCTTAAAACACAAGTAATATTGAGAGTCATTTCATGATAGCTTCCCTCTTAATTATGTTTCTCTGAAAGTCCTCCCCAAATTATACATATACATATACATACATACATACACACACACACACACACACACACACACACACACACACACACACACATATAACAAAATGGCAGAGGCAGACGGATTTCTGAGTTTGAGGCCAGCCTGGTCTACAAAATGAGTTCCAGGGCAGCCAGGGCTGCACAGAGAAACCCTGTCTCAAAAAACCAACCAACAAACAAAACTCCTTTGGATTTTCAACAAAGTGGACCTTAGGAAATCCAGAAAGCAGAGAAAGTCCTATCCCCAAAGCAAATGTGTATGTGTGTGTGTGTGTGTGTGTGTGTGTGTGTGTGTGTGTGTATGCACTTCCTGATTTTCCAACTTTTAGTTAATATTTACATTTAAATAACCTTAAAGCATCCCAGTTCTCTTTGCACCATTCTGTCCTCCTCTGATAAAGACCAGGGTAGCAATGACCATGACAGCACTGTTGTAATGAGAAACCGACAAATTGTCGCTCCTGTGTTTCCTCTTCAAGGGTCCTATATTCCCTGGCTCCCTTCTGTGAAGTTTCCTGATGATAACATATGCATGACCAAAATAAAGTGAAGGGCAGGGGTCTCAGCAAAGGTTACCAAACAGGCTGGAGGAAAAAGGGTAGCCATAATTTAAAAAAAAAAAAAAGATGGATCTAGAAAGATGCAGAAAGGCAACATGCAATGAAAGAAATCACAGAGAAAGGAGGAAGGAAGTGTGAAGCTCAAGTGAGGGCTCTTTTTAGGAAGTCTTAGCCACCTGGCTTTGATTCTCAAAGCATCTGTTGTGAGAGTAAGATGAAAATTTAGGTTTCTGCCTTCACTAATTAAATTTTTCTATTTAAATTTCTGGTCCTTTGAGAAGACCAATATAAAAAGCAAACAGAGCAAGCCAAGTTTGTTTGTCTGTGACAGGAGCAGTCCGTCCCCCCTTAAATAGTCTCCTATTTATCTTCCATCTCCTTGTCGATACCACTACCAGGGTGCTGCTTATGTGTGCTTTTCCAGTCACACATATGTCAAATACCCATGTGATACAGCAACAAAGGCAGGTTTAGAAGTCTTAAATAAAGCAGAAATAGATGTTCTCTTGGATGGAGAAATGTAAAGGTAATGAGAAGTCGAATGTAAATGACCCCAGTGAAGAGCAACTGCTGCTATTCAGCTGATTGTCAATACCAATTCTTGTAAATCTTCAATCACATCGATTCTCCATACCAGCAAGCCATTGAAGAATCACTATGTTCCCTCACTACCCGAGCACAAGACTACAAGATTACATCTCCTGGTCTTCTTTAATCTAGTAGAAGCTAATATCAAGATAAAGGTCTAAGAATAACCTAAGGATTTGGGCAAAAAGTAAATATTGCCTTACAGAGGCAAAACAGACCTTGCTCAGTCTCAAGATATTGTTCATTTTTTTCCTATAGCACAGAAGTTCCCACCTTCTTAATGCGTTGACTCTTTAATACAGTTCCTCATGTTGTCGTGACCCCAATCATAAAATTATTTTTGTTGTTACATCGTAACTGTAATTCTGTTACTCATGAATTTTAATATCTGTGACCCCTGTGTAAAGGTTGTTCAACTCCTAAAGGGTTTTATGACCCACAGGATTGAGAACCACTGCTAAAGCACTTACCATGACTGAGACACAAAGTTTTAATACCCAATTTACCCCAGCAAATAACATGATGAAGTTGCATATACTAGAGTTTGCAAAGCTTATAAACTAGACATAACATGTATTTTACTGAGGCCTGAACCTCCTAAAGTCCAGTGTCAACTGATGGCTTAGTTTTTACCTCCAGACCCAACTATCACTCCATCAAAAAAGGTAACAAATTCCACTTAGAGTCTTCCAGAAGATGAGCTGTCATGAACACAATTAGATAAAAATTTCCTTCTATATCTTAGACTAATAAAACATAATACTAAGTAAATCATCATGGATAAAAAGATTAGTCGCAGTCTGAAGCATGCTTTCTAAGGAATAGCTCCTGAGATGCTAGTGGTATAAATTCTTGTCATACTGTTTTCTATAAAATAATGAAGGAAAAAACATTGACTCTGGAAAATATGTTCTCAGAGAAAATCTGTATAGAAAAATATACCTGAAACAACCTTTTCAGGGTTGAAGATTTAGCTGGGTAGTAGAACACCTGCCTAGGAACATAAAAATCTGGACTCAGTTGTCACCTCTGAAAAGATATTACAAATGTAACATTTTCTTTCTTTATATGTATCCGTATTTAAGTTTTTCTATAACAAGTAAGTATTACTTATAATTTGAAACATGGTTCAAAGTTACAGTTGTAAATAACGAATGTCACCAGAAATTAATAAATGGATAAATGTGTTGTTCTACAAATATGAAAAGAGTATTTTCCTCAGGAGAAACTCACCAAAAGTTTATTGGAAACTTCCATTGTATAGCCACTAACAATGAATGGAGAGAGAGAGATGCAGCAAATTTCTGCTGTAAGCATTGATCTTGGAAGACAAGAGGGTATTAAAGTTCCAGATTATGGGAACTTAATCACACACAAATGGCTCATATAGGTTTCATTTATGTTCATTGCAATGAGAAATATCTAGCCTTGACTGAAGGCACAGTCAAAATAGTCACATAATACTGGTAGTCATCGCGTATACTAGGTATTATATTCCTGATCATATTGACTCATAGAGACTTTAGAGAGATTGAACAACCTTCTACAGCCAGTAGACTGGTCCAGGCTATCTGACTTGACAATGATAAAAAAAAAAAAGGCGCTGTTTTTTGTTTGTTTGTTTTGCCATATCATGAGCATAACTATTTAAACACCTAGCAATGAGCCCTTTAGACGTGAGTCAGCCTACTTATTAGCACATCCTCAAGGACTGCAAAGCACAAATCCTGCTTTAGCTATACACAGAGCAGTGGTTCTCAACCTTCCGAATGCTGCGACCCTGTAGGGCAGTTCTTCATGTTGTGGTGACCCCAACCATAAAATTATTTTTTGTTGCTATTGTTATGAATCACAATATAAATATCTGAGATGAAGATGGTCTAAGGTAAATCTCATGACAGGGTTAAACACAACCCCTGAAGGGGCTGTAACCCATAGGATGAGAAACACTGACACAGAGCCTTCCTTGTGAAGACGTTCTCATTAATGCATGGTCTAGTGCCTTACCTGGGTGGAAAGTAATCAGGACCCATACACAGTGCTGAGTCATCATGCAAAAATAGAAAAAAGATTTGCTCCACTGCACTGCTTTCCCCATCTGCAGTGGAGCGATCTCTTTGCTTTCTGGTTACCTGATAGGGATGCTAGAAGCGCTAATGAGTTTTTATAGGTACAACTTTTGCAGTATCTTGGATGAGAGATGCTTATAAGAACAAAGTGCTGGCTCTCTTATGAGACATAGGGAAAGCTTAACAACCAGTTGTTTGTTTAAGCATTTTCCCTCTGGCTCCCTCAGGCACAATACAAGTCAGGTGTGGACAAAGCATAGCTTTCAGGCCAAATTTGGTGCCGTGCAAAGTAGGGATGACATCCACTGTCTTTCTCTTTCCTGCTAAGCGACATCTCAGGGAGATGAAATGTCTCTTTATGTAAAGCCCTTTCTTTCTTTCTCTTTTTTTTTTTTCCCTGAGCATCAATATGAAACTGGTTTGCAAGCTGGGATCTGTAGTTTTCCCTCACCACACCTCCCTTTAAAAGATGAAAGGAATGTAACCTGTTCAGCTGTATACCTGATGCATACCTATGGAAATCTGCCCTGGTGACCCGGAGGAAGTGGGGAGAAGTGGTGGGGTCAGTCTCCTCTGGTCTTTCTATAGAAATAGAACTACTGTGGACTGCAGAGGTGAGCAATAGATCTACTGTAAGGCAGATGACACCCAGAGGCTGGCACTCATGCATGTCCCCTGCCATCCCTTAATTACTCTGTAGCAATGTGTAAATACTGGGAGACACAAGAGAAATCGAGGTAGGTACAGAAGAGCTCTGCTTATTTAGTTAATAATTAATTACTGAGAATTTTTAACAGTGGGACATTAACTACTTGCCCTTTCAAATGGTAATAAATAGCAGACATATGTCTAATTAAGGGACTGTAAATGCTCTGAAGAAGCTGAAGGGAGCAGAAAGATGCTTATTTATGGAACTATAGCAAAGGGAAATGGAGAATCATTGGAGCATTTAAAGACCACTGTCTGGTGTAAGTAGGTTTCTACTCAGATCCCTGATTCAGTTGCTCCTGTGCCAGGACATTCCTCACATGGGCTGTTGATCGGGTCAGGGACTCAGATCCGGAAGTGGTGATGTCTTTTGTTTGTTTGTTCAGGTTTGTGTTTGTTTATTTGTTTTGTTTTTTACAGGAAATCTCAGTCTTCTGTCTCCTGAGTTTTTAGGGCACAATTTCCATCACTTTAAGATCATACCTGTGCTTTTGCTCAGTGCTATGTAGTACCTAAATCACAACTCCAAGTCGTGGGATTCTAAGCATTCTCAATAAGCAGTTGTACTGAGTAAGAACAGATTTTTCTTTTTCAGGAGACCATTGTTTCTTACATCTTGTCATTAGGATTACTTACATATTGAAAAGACATGAATATCAATAGGCCAAAAGATCAAAAGATATAGCATTGAAGAAAAAAAAAAAAACCCAAAGTCCTGTCGTTCCCGTGGGTTGCAATGAAGCTGAAGAACACTGTACTTCAGGAACAACGTTGCAAGAGGTTCTTTAATTAAGCCTTCCTACATTATCTGCTGGATTTACTCCCGAAAGTAACTGCTCATTCATAAAATCTTTGAAAAATGTGCACATGCTTCACGTTCTCTGCTTTCTTGTATTTCTAAGTTCAGTTTTGAAACAGTTCTGAACTGCTTGTTTTTCTTACCAAAACTTTCCACAACAAAATTCAAGTCACAGAAAAATGATTCCAAATCAGTCAAATGTATACTGGGTGTCACCTGATCCATCTGAAGAATTTTGTGTCAACTGATATTCATCTTGTCTCTTCTTGCTTCTCTCCAAATTCCTCATGTTTGCTAGCCTGCTAAGTGAGATACGTATGTTCCTTTCTTCCAGGATCTGGTCTAATATGTGATCTCTGAAAGGGAACAGTAAAGGTGTGTTCTCATAGAAGTTCTCTCTTATAGTAGTGACACCTTCTATATTGCAAGTCTCTCCTTCCAAGCAGCAGTGGCCACTTATAAGGTTACAGTATTATGGAGATCATTATTATAACAAAGTCTACTCCCTGGATCTGCTTCTTTGGCGGGCTTAGCTACATCTTAAATTTTCATACATGATTGTATTACTCATTACTAGAATAGAAATGAAATTATATTACATGAAGAGGGAAGCCCAGAGATAGAGTGAGTTAAAACCATTCTATCTCTAGGAAGACTGTGGGGAGATTCTCTTGGCTCTGCCTGCCTAAAATTCTTTGCAGTTACTCAGTACTAATATGGCAGATTGCAGCACAAATTGCCAATATTTGTTTTACTGATGATATTTTCTACATCTCTGGCAATTGGTGTTAACTGATATTCATCCTCCACTTCTGGTAATTATTTTGAGAAACCGAGAACCTCTACTGGAGAGCTTTGTAATGAAAACAAGATTTTCTGCAATCAAGAATTTAAAAAGTGATGACAGCAAGTTCTTTTTTTTTTTCTTTTTTCTTTTTATTGGATATTTTCTTTATTTACATTTCAAATGTTACCCCCTTCCCAGTTCCGAACAGGAAGAGGGTGCATCCTCACTGAGAGGGAATCAGTTACTCTCACTCTTTTGTCCTTCTGATGGATGTAAGAGAACTTGATTTTCATTTCTATAAGCTCTTCCATTGCTGTGATGTATTAATAGTGTAGATAGGAGTGGATAGGAGTTCATTCATTTTTTTAAATTACATATTTCCTTTATTTACATTTCAAATGTTATCCCCTTTCCTGGTTTCTCCTGCACAAACTCCCTATTCCATTCCCCCTCCCCCTGCTTTTATGAGGGTTTTCACCAACCCACCTACCCAGTCCTGCTACCCCACCCTGGCATTTCCCTACACTGGGGCATCATGCATTCACAGGACCAAGGGCCTCTCCTCCCATTGATGTCCGACAAGGCAATCTTCTGCTACATATGTAGCTGGACCATGGGTCCTTCCAAGTGTACTTTTTGGTTGGTGGTTTAGTTCCTGGGAGCTCTGGGGGATCTGGTTGGTTGATATTGTTCTTCCTATGGGGTTACAAACCCCTTCAGCTCCTTCAGACCTTTCTCTAACTCCTTCATTGGGGACCCTGTGCTCAGTCCAATGGTTGGTTGTGAGCATCCACAATAAGTTCTTAATTATAGGCAGCTACAGAACTTGTTTATTACATTGCAGTTTAGGTTTGGGTTTAAAGAGTCATAGCAAGAATCTAAAGCATTGTAAATTCATAGTTTAATGTCATTAGTTAACATATTGTGGTGTATCAGCAATGTATGCATCACAGGAAATGAGATACACATTAGAATTCAAGTCCTCTATTTTTCCTAAAAGAAGGCAGGCACTTAGAATACTCTAAGTATGGAAGCAAAACCTAACTCTTTCACCTTAACGTGCACTTACACATTAATGAAACTAAATAATCGTTTAGCACTTAGTTTAGAACTAAGGTGGCCCATTGTCTGCAGTTGAATATAGCAGTGATGCTCTGAGACCATGATTGATTAGTCCATCCACATGAGTGCAACCTGAACTCAATAGCTGAGCTAACTACAGAGCTCTGCCTAGCACAAGCCCTTCAGTACCACTGAGGCAAAGTCTGAACCATTGCTCCATTATTTCAGTAACTGTGACTCTGCTATTAAAGTTATTAAAGTAGCAAAATATTAAAATAGATGAAAATTATGATGATCCAAAATTAACTATGCCATTTGAGGAAAAAGCCTTCTTTAGTACTATTATATGTGTACACATGGATATGAATATCATATCACGTTAGAAATACATAAAATAATGTTTGTGAAGTTCATTAAAAGAAATTAGATTCTCCCATTGGATAAACTAGCAAAATATTATTGAAAAACCAAAGAAATATTTCCATAGATATTGTGCACTTACAGGGAGCACTGCCCTTTTATTTGCTTATATCTTACATACCCTTAAAATATTTCTACCAGACACCAACTGCTCTAAGTGTGTTTGTGTGTGTGTGTGTGTGTGTGTGTGCATGCACATTTGTCTTTCTATCTGTCTGTCTGTCTGTCTGTCTGTCTGTTTTATTGGTGACCTGCCAGGAAGAATGGAACAGTTTGGTCTGATTATGAATGGTCCAAACAGTCATTGAATCAAGTGTTTGCCACCACCATCAAGGTCATTGTGCTTTAAATTGAAAGGGCGCCAATGCCTGTCTGAACCTTCTTGTCCCTTGGTTCCTGTGCCCACACAATGAATAGAATTTTCTCTGAACCGAAAGGTATTGATACAGATATTTCATAGGAGAGAACTCATCTATCAATTGTAGTCCAGAAAAATCTCAGGTCCAATATCTATAGAGAAAAGTTAAAGTGAAAAACTATCAAGCAAAGGAAGCAGTTCCTAACAAAGTGCCTGGTGAGCCAGGAGAAAGAAAAGAGAAGCCTGAAATGGTCTCGGTTAACCTCAGAGCAAATATCTGAAAACAGGATATTGACTTTTGAACTCAGTCCTTATTCCTTTATGCTATATGCATATTTGTTATAGGTAAACAACTCAAACTAGGTAGGAAGGGAAGTGAGCAAGAAAGTACTGTGCAACATTGGACAGATGAAAAACTAGGCAGTACTCATCCTATGGACTCTATATCATGAGGCTGGAAAGATGGCTCAGTGGTTATTATCACTGGCTACTCTTCCAGAATTCCTGCATCCAATTCCCAGAACCTACATATCAGCCTACAACCATCTGTATTTCTGTTTCTTGGAGATACAATATCCTCTTCTGGCATCCAAGGATACAATGTACACATAGTACAGAGACATACATACACATGAAATACCCATACCCATAACATGAAAACAAACAAACAAACAAAACACAACTAAAATTTTAAAAGGTTTCACATGGATTTAAAAAAAAGAATACACCACCTTAAATGGACCACTGCAGTAGTAGATATCAATACAGAAGTTTAACATAAGGAATTTATAGTTCCCGGAGAATGAGTTTTATAAATCACCTTGGGGTGATTCCCGGTTAGAAGAAGCCGGAGATTATTTCAACACAGGGGAAAGAAAGAGTGTCCAGGAGAATCCTCATCTCCACCCCATGCCCTCTATTCTTTGTAACAGGTTTATCAAAATACTTTCTATGTCTATCCTGTGTGGTTCACTGTGAAGTTCTGCAGGCTGCCCTTCTCAGCATGTACCTTCTGGTGTCTTTCCTCCCTCTATCCATCCATCATCAGATAAGCGTTGAAATGTAGGTCTGACCTCAAATGTCTTACTGTTCTTAGACTTGAAGCAGACAGAGCAATTCCGCAACCTTGAATCTCTCTTATCTCACAGGAGATCATATTTTGACGAAAACTCAACTCCCTCACAAGAAAGGCTAGCTGGATCCCTTTCATGTGTCTTGAGATGATAGAGGAGATTGGAGTCTGAGAGACATCAAGCTCTTGTCATTGAATCATTTTCAGTTGGATAACACAATTTCAGTGAGTTTTCTATTATGGCCACTGTTGTGACTCTGCATAAACGCTGCCATTCCACACACAGCATGGCCAAGTTGTCACAGTTGTCCATTTCTTACCCTATGCTTCCTCTTGGGCTTCTCTCATTCATTCTGTCTCTGATTCTCTCCTTGCCCCAAAGCATGATGAAACACCCAAAATTAGAGCACTCTCCACTACCACCACCCCTCCAGCCTTTCCTGGCAAGGATTCTGACCATAGCAAGGTTTTTGTTTTTGTTTTCTGTTTTGCATTGTTTTGTCAGAGCACAACTAGCTATTTCCCCTCTATTATATAGCTTCTTAGAAGATTCTGTTTATTGTCCCTTGCAACTCTTTACCCTAGAAAGAAATCCACTTTCCTGCTACATTTGGAGATGCTGATCGATTCTAGGATTATAACACTCTCTCTATTCACACTACTGTAAGTCTTTCCCAAACAATACCTGTCTATATCTAAGTTTGAAGGCCTGTGTAGTAGTTATTATAGGCATTCTATTGGTGAAGATGACATAAAGGAATTTGCAGTGTCTTTGGTTTTGAGAGAGTATGTGTCTATTTTTCTTGACAAAGGCGGGATATAACTCAGAAGTTAGGGTGTCTGATGCTCATGGTCCAGTTAGGGACTGGAAGTTCAAATTTAAAGAATGAAATTCACAGAAAACAGGATTTTAGAAGGGGATCTCTCTATATATTTCAGATGGGAACCTAGGAGAAAGAAGACAGAGCTCCCGTTTAACATGAGTGAGTTACATCATTGAGTGGGATACCATCCAGCTGCTAGTCTAGGGACTTTCTAGAACTTGTGGCAGAGATGGGGTGAGGCTTGGAAGGGAGATTGCTCCTCATTTCAGCTGGACCAACAACTGAGTGTCCAGATGCCTCTTAGTTTGGAGCAGGCCATCAAGTCTAGCTGTCAGGCAGCAGTGGTGATTTAGGGATGTGATATAACAAGAGGCCAGACCTTCTCCTTCACTTCCCCGAACCGTGGTCAGGATAAAGCCAAACACATTTTGGCTTAAATGTTTCTGGTATATCTGGCCTCTGGCAAGGGCAGGACTGTAGATATAGCTGGGGATAGTTCTAACTTTTAGCTAAAGAAAAATTGGGCTAAAGAAAAAAAAGGGCCCTGCACTTAACCTGCATGAACATTTTGTCTCCTGTTCTCATTAAAGAGACTAAAACAACGAAATTGAAATCTTATTAAGTTGTAGACAACAGAGTGTATGGATTTGTAGATAGATTATGAAAAAAAAAATCATCTCTTGACAAGTTAAAGGTAAGTGTAAGTGTGCCCTGCTTCACAGTGTTGCTAAGAGAGGGATAGAGACATGATGTAACAAAATGACAAAGGTTAGTATACCTTTAGCAGAGTTAAAATCTGATCTTACATCAATCCATTGGACTTTGAGAGCAAGGCAGATAGGTATCCCTTAATGCTTTTGAATATGCTGTTCATGTTGTTGATATATGAACAGTACAACATGATGTTCAGGAGTAGAAGGGATGGTTGTCTTTGGTCCAGGGCATAGCTTGTTGATTTTCTTGTGCTATCTCAAAGAGCAGGCAGAACCTCAAGCTAGGCATATAGATGATTACTGCAGACTGGATGATGCCGGCATTTGGAACTTTCCACGGGTAATATATAAAGCCAAGGCATCCTAATAAATAATAACAGTGCCCTGCTCTTCCAGCTGCATTGTAATGCTGCAGATAGTGAATTAACATAGGACCTGGCAAAGAATGCAAATGAAAGAACTCTGGGATATGTCAACAGGGCTTTGGGCAAAGGATTCTGGGTGAAGTTGCCAGGGGCAAGACAGGTGACATAGTTGGGGACTGGGGTGAAAGGAACAGGGCTGGTGCAAATGTATTCTGTAAGTTTTACAAATTTTAAAGTAAAATGTTTACTCTGCTCAGAGATTTCCCTGACGGCAATGACATTCGCAAAGATTTCCCTGTGCATTCTTGCAACTCTGACATAGAAATCATACATCAATTCAAAGGAGAGTTGTAATTCTTAAGGGTACTTCCATAGATTTAAAGTTTATCCTTTGAAACTGAGGGATTATGGGAAATGGTTGTGAGCCATTTATCTTCAATTTGCATTACTGAAGTGTATGATTCTACAAACACTAATTGAGGGGCTGGAGAGATGGCTTAGCAGTTAAGAGCACTTGCTGCTCTTTTGAAGGACCATGGATCATTTTCTAGTCATCACATCTGGCAGCTCCGGACTATCTAGAACTCCAGTTCCAGTGAAACTGACCCCTTCTTTTGGCCTGCTTGGGAACTAGGTACTCACATAGCACACAGACATGGAAGCAAAACACCATCCACATAAAGTAAACAAAACAACACATGAGCATCTCTGTGTGGCCAGGTGAGCTAGGTTCAAGTCCTCCCTCCCCTACAGGCACTCTGTTTCAAGATTGAAAACAGAGAGTGTCGAATTTATATTCATTGGTATACATACCAATGCTAAATGTAGAATATCAAGGAGGTAACAGTTAAGGGTTAGAGTAACCAAGATGAGATCACCAGTTTTTAATAGTATATAGTTGGAATGGCAGTGAGGCCCAGAAGTAAAATAGGGTTCTGAAATCCATTGTGTTAGTAAGGGACCAAACTTTTCAAGGAAGGTTATGCTGAGTTGTATTTCCTTTAGCTCATACCAACTGGTCACCTCTCTTAAGCATGTTCTTCTCATTGCCCCTTTGGTGACTACTTAACCATCCTTTAAGGGTCAAGACCTAACTAATTCTTCACATGAAACTTCCTGCTCCATCTGTGGTGGGGAATATTCCATAGCTATTTTGAGATTTATCACACCCTAGGTACTCCACAAAAGAGAAGGTCAGAATCTGGGGGCATGGACCTTCCATTTGCCTTCTTTATAGCCTCACTGACAAGACAAAAGAGAGAAAGAATGAATATAGATGAAAGAAAAGCAGTGATTGAGGAAGGGAGAGAAGATGAGGAAGAAGGCCAAGAATCTTTTCCCCTTCCCTCGTATACCTCACACACTTGTTTTCTCTTTTCAATTTTAGGATTTTTAATATTTGTTCTAACCTCATATCTTCTCATCACAAAAAAGTGTATCTCTTATTTCTTGTGGCTCAAGAGGTGTGCTGTGTGTTGGGTTGGCTCAATCAAAAACAAAACAAAACAAAAAACAAAACTCAGAGGAAAGACATCTTTATTCCAAGCATCATAAACTAAGCCCAGAATATAGCTCTCTAGTACAGCAGATTTTAAAGTAGAAGTAGCAAGCTGTGTTTTAATTTCCTCCTCATCAGAAGGAAGGGATTGTATTGCACATTTAAGAGAGCTGCTCCCTTGGGCCAGCCTCAGCCATGCAGAAAGCCATTTGGGATGGGGCCAAGGACTTGGGTTGTCTATGCTGGAGAGTGGCTAACCAGAGTGAGCAGAGAGATTAATCAATCCAAGACAACATCTGTCAGGATATTGAGTTTGGCTCTTGTTATCAGCTGCCTCCACTTCAGGGGCTGTGTAATATTCAATTTGATTATCTTTCACCTGCAAAGAGTAAGTTTCTCTCTTTGCTTAAAAATCATTGGCACTAGCCGAAGAGAGATCGATCCGCTGGAGAAAATGCTGACAAGAAAAAGCAAACCAGAAATAGGACAAGAGGATGAGAAAGAGCATTTGGCTTCCATCCTGGCCCACTTCCTCAGATTGACTGGCTTGGTTTCTTACTCCTTAAAGGACACGGCTCTCTCTGTTTCTCTGGTCAGTCTTGATTATGGTAAATAAATGGTGACAGTGGACAGCACAACTCTCCTGTGTTTCTGTGAGATCTCATTAGTAAAAAAAAAAAAAAAAAAAAAAAGTTTCCACTGTGCCTCTAAGTGCTAATCCTCAGGTTCTGTTAAATTTCAACTGGAAGGGGCACACACACACACACACACACACACACACACACACACACACGCACATACACACACGTGTACATTCAAGTGCATGCTATATTATCCAGACCACTCACCTCTTCTTCCCTGAATTTACCACACACACACACACACACACACACACACACACACACACACACACACGTACATTTCTATAACTCTTCCTCCTCAACACCTGTCTTTCCTTGTAACAACTGTGAACAAATTCTTGCTACATTGCTGAAGACTTAAAATACTTATAACTATTTTCCTTGAAATGTTTCCTTTTCTCTCTTAGTCTTATTAGGTAACTCAGGATGTTCTCCAAAATGTATCCCATGCCTTCTTGTTTAAGTTTTGCATCTGATGGTGAGAAAATGCCAAAAATAAAGCCCTATTGTCTGGATTATCTGTTCTTTCAACTTTTATACAAAGCCAACCATATTCTCTCTCAAGAATCTTTGTATGTAGATCACAAAACTTTTTTCCTATTACAGGAACAAAACAGCTTATATCTTTTAGAATTCCACAAATATTTTTTCAATAAGCCAATTTTATATTTATTAGAAGTAACAGTAACTAAATAATTTAATGTGTTTCTATATAATCTGGGGTCGGTTGAACAGATTATTTTAAGTCTTAGTTTAAAATTACTTAAATTTCAATTCTACAAAGAGAAAAATTCAGAGTGCTCTTGTTTTTATGTTTAAAGTATAGTACTCAGAACTCAATAGGAAAAAAAAAAAAAAGAGTAGAGCAGAGTATACCATGATTCAAGGTGAGAAGGAAAGGAAGTCAAAAGTGACTAATTTGGAAATAAAGCAATCATCTTTATAAAATAAAATTCAGAAGAGTAATAATACAGACTAATAAAAACTTTATGTATAAATTAGGACTTAGACTAGTAGAGATGAAATATATTTCTCTAAACTAGAGATATCTGCACTGGCAGAGGTAAATTGACTATTATTATTGTTATCCAACTTGAAAGGGATATAGCTTTTAGTATCTGCCCACTTGTGTTAACTGTTTAAAAAATGGAGCAAAGGAGTAATGTATATCTGAGAGTACCTGTTATGAAAATGACAAACATCAGCTTCTTTTTACTTAGAAATTCTAAACTTTTGTTGACTTTCCTTCCATACTGTGAACAGATGACACTTATACCTAGTCTCATTACATAGCAAAAATAAATAAATAAATAAATAAATAAATAAATAAATAAATAAACAAACTGTCATATTTTTATTTGTAAAAGTTTTGAAAGCGGTATATAACAAACAGGAGGCTCCATATCTGCCCTCACCTAGTGCAAAACTATCCTCAATAGATTCTGGATCATGGGAGCATGGTTTTTACATCTTTCTGAAAACCAGCAGTTACTACAATGCAGATGATAAGCACAGCGTTGGGTGGTCATGGCTGGCATGAACAAATCAGGAGCTTCAGCTTTCACAAACCACTGTTTTCCTTGACATGAGCAACTTAAGTATAGGAAAACTGAGATGTTTTAAGGAAATGAAGTCTGTCCAGCAGATGCCAGTGGATTAATTCAATATCCACACTGGAAACAAAGGAATTCAGAACAACGCATCTCACACCATATGCAGGAATAAATCAAAAGTAGATCAAAAGCCTAAATGTAGAAACTAAAGCTTTTAAAATATATATCTGGAGGAGGCCAACCCCATAGGAATACCAGAAGTCTCAACTAACCTGGGTCCCTGAGATCTCTCAGACACTGAGCCACCAACAAGGCAGCACATAGGAGCTGGTACTAGGCCCCAGGCACATATGCAGCACAGGACTGCCTGGTCTGGCCTCAGTGTGAGAAGATGCAGAGACTTGAAGCCCTAGGGAGTGGGGTGACCTGGCAGGGTGAGGGTAGGGGTGGGGAAATCTCTTAGAGATAGGGGAGTAGGAATGGCATAAGGAACTATTGAAGGGTGGACTGGGAGGGCGATAACGGCTGGGCTCTAGAAAAAGATTAAAGCTAATTACACACACACATATGAATATGTATATATAATATATACATATATATTATATGTAGTAAGTTTTGAGAGTATATATTACATATATAATAAGTCTTCCATGGCAGCAAAGTTTTTAAATACTTAAAGTTCAGTTCATAACAAGAGGCTTGATATAATAGATTTCATAGCACTTAAAACATTGGAATGAGAATGTAAGTCAGTTGTTAGGGCACTTGCCTTGGAGGCATGAAGCCCTGGGTCAATTGCTAACACTGCACTGGATAAGCTAGCTGCCTATAGGGCAAGTAAACTCAGTAGTTTAAGGATACCCTAGACTAGAAAAATCTATCTCAACAGCAAATAAATAACTTTGAAAATTAAAAACATTTACACTGCAAAAACAAAAAGAAGAAGAAATAGACAAATTGTCTCATATTGCTTAGCTTAGTTTGGGCGCTCTTTTTTTTTTTTTTTTTTGGTCTTACTGGTCTTTTGCTTTATGTAATAGATTTTGAGTTTGTTTTTATAGTCTTTTGTGTGTTTTTCTTCTTCATTTCCTATTATATTTCTACTTCCTTTTTTTGTTTGCTTGGTTTTGTTTTCTTTTGTTTGTTTGTTTATTTTCTAAAGAGAGAATGAGGGGCATGAAGTTGGGTGGGAAAGCCAGAAGGATCTAAAAATGATTAGAGGAGGGGCAACTGTGATATGTAGGGTGAAAAAAATTGTTATTTTAAAGCAGAAAAAAAAACCCTACACAATAAGACTTAAAAATCTATATGAACCATTTATTAGGTTTTCTCAACAATAAAGAAGAAACCAATATCCTAATCAAAATAGGCAAAAATATATGATCAACATTAATCCAACAAGATACACATACATCCAATATGTATAGGAAAAGATGGCCAATATATATATATATTTTTTTTCGAGACAGGGTTTTTCTGTGTAGCCCTGGCTGTCCTGGAACTCACTCTGTAGACCAGGCTGGCCTCGAACTCAGAAATCTGCCTGCCTCTGCCTCCCCAGTGCTGAGATTAAAGGCGTGTGCCACCACACCTGGCTGACAAGATGGCCAATATTAAGACTTCTTTAGCCGGGCGTCATGGTGCACGCCTTTAATCCTAGCACTCGGGAGGGAGGCAGAGGCAGGTGGATTTCTGAGTTCAAGCCTGGTCTACAGAGTGAGTTCCAGGACAGTCAGGGGTACACAGAGAAACCCTGTTTCGAAAACCAAAAAAAAAAAAAAGACTTCTTTAAGCATACATTAAAACCAAATGATGCATAGACTTCAAGGCTCCAACTTCTTGGCAGCAATTGGTGTTGACAAACCTGGAATGGCTGTGCATTGCTATTTCAGAAAACAATATGGTAATACACAAAGAATAACACAAAATTATGGTATCATTCACAAGTTTCAATGCATAATATCTACTGAAAATGAATCTTTATATAAAAATTTTGATCATAAATGCTCATGGCAACTTGGTTCATGGAACCTATAAATAGAAAATATCTCAATGTTCAAGAAGTGCTGAACATAATACAGAATATTTATAAAATGGAGTATTGTTCGGTCATAATAGGAACCAAACTGTTTATGTATGCCACAGTATGGGTGGATCTGAAAAGGCATTATTCTAAATGGAGGAAGCCAGATGATAAACACTCCGTATTTTATACTTCTATTTATTGTACAAAATGTCTAGAAAAACAAATACATGAAACAAAGATTTTATAATCCAGGATCTTGACTGGAAATGAAGTTTGACTAAAAAAGGGCTCGAGGGACATCTGTGGAATGGTGGAAATGTCTAAAATTAGAATGTAATGATGGCTTCAAATACTAATATTCGTTACTACTATTCGTTAAAATGGATATTTTCACTGGATGAGTCTAATTGTATATGCTATATCTTATTATAGCAGTGGAACAAAAGCATAAATGATAATCACCTTGCATGTACAACTTTTAAGTTTCAGTGTAGTAGCACCCCATAGGAACCTGGATACTTTATGTAGCTTTGCCGTTATCCCCATCCTTTATCTTATTTATTCCAAATTGTATCACTTATTGCCGGCTGTAACTGTTTTATTATGTATTGACATACTTGTATATTGTCTTTCTCCTTGGCTGGCATATAAGCCTCCTGAGCATAGTTACTTAATTTCTCTCATTGAACATTTTATTCCCACAACTCAGCATACCGCAAAAATTTGTTTAACAGCCATTTGTCAAATATGTGATTAAATGAGCGAAGGAAGGAACAGCTAAGTGGCTGAGAGCAAAGGATGAGTCAGATTTGCTAGGAAAATTAGGTTCAGGTAGCAAAAGTAGAGCACAACCTTCCATTTTGACAGACATGCAAACGAAAGAGCTATAAAAGAGTGGTGTTTTCTCTTGATCAGGAAAGTGGAATCCCTTCCCCTGATCAGGCATCAGAGACTCTTATTCCCAGAGAGGGGAAGTTGCCAGAACTGAACACAGCCAACTTCCACCTCTCATTTTCTTTAACCATCACATTAACAAAGTTGTTTTCTCTAGGGTCTAGATCCAATTAAGAGCAAGGGCAGCAGAGGGGAGAACAGTGAGTGAGGCAGTGGGAAAGGCGTTTGCACACATTCCTCTGGGGGATACAGAAAGCTTTATTGGCATTCCTGCCCCTCCTCCTCGCCACTGCCCCCCACCTCCTCTGAAACTTCTTTGCAGAAGGCATCAGGACAAAGAGGCACCCAGCATTCAGCTCAGGAACAGAAAATAAATACACTGGGAATACTCCATGGGCCCTGGCTGAATACAAAGCAGTAATTCAGCAGACAAACTGCAGCCTCAATGAGAACAGAAAGCCTGCACTGAACAGGGCACTGGGTAAGGGGGAGCATGAAGGGGAGAAGTGGGGGAGAGAATCTTCATCGCCTTACAATCCTTCCCTTCTGCAAGCTATCCCACAGTAAGTCCTTAAACACAGTAGTAGAGGAAGGACCAGGGAAGGGTGTGTGTGTGTGTGTTGCTCAACAACCTTGCAGAATGGGAAGGAAAGGAGGATAGCAAAATCAGAAGTCGACCCTTACATCTTTTTTAGAGTATTTAGGCAAAGAAGAACTGAGAGGTGTAATATCAGGTGTAGCAACCCCAATCTTCCAGCATTCCAGGGGAAGAAGAAGGATGAAGTGTTCGAAGCCAGCCCCGTCTGTATTGAGAGATCTTGTCTCAATAAATTAAAAACAGAGACAAGTGAGAGAACAAGGAATAGAAATCTATGATTAAAAAAGGAAATGGGGGACAGAGAGAAAAATGTACTAAACTCTTTTTTGTTGGTTCAGAATGAATCAGGGAGTGTTTCATTCATGCCCCATGGCCCTGTGACTACAATTATTTGTGTTTAAATCCTGGGCTTTATTTCCAATGTATGTGGTAGGGATAATGGGCATGTCTCGCTTTGCTTCAACACCAGGGTCTAGTGAGGACTAATTAGGCAATGGATGTGACATCCTTTAGAACTGTAGAGTGCTAGATAAACAGAATGCTTTTTTGAAGTGGTTGTACATTGTTGGTTCTGAATAAACATTAAATCACACACTCAAGTTTTGAGGCCGAGAGAGCGTGAGAGCAGTTTATAGTTCCTTGGGGGAAGCTATACTTTTAATTCCAGCATTTCTAAGCTAGTGACAAAACCCTACTAGTTTTCCACAGGTCTAGCTGCTTCCAATGGCAGCTATTCATGGGCAAGAAAATAAACAAATAAAAAGAAAACAAAACCTCTCAAAACACCAACCAACCAACCAACCAACCAACCAACCAACCAACAACCCTCCCAAAACAAAACAAAACATAAACCCTAAAACAAACAAACCTAAATAAATGAGTAAATATAAATAAAAATAAATAAAAATAGAACCTGACAGAAGTCTCATTAACGATGGCCAAATGTTTTATAATCAATGAGATTCATAGGATTGTGCAGACTATACTGGAACCTGGATAAAGAGTACACTTCAGATAATTCCAGGGTGGAAACCACACAGGGCATTTCATGGTTTAATGTAGACAGTCTTAGCTCAAGACAAGAGAGGAGATAACATGCATTAAATATGTTTTTTACCACATCCACAGAACCTAGTATGTCACATGCTATTGCAAGAGTCTTGGAAAGCCTAGCTTTTCATCTTTTTGATTGATAGAGCTTTATATGCTACAAGTAAGGCTGTGAGCCAAGTTAATACGCTATATATTTAGAAAACTTTAGGGAGCAAGCCATTTTATAATTTCATCTCTCTGGCATGTAGGTTTCTCCTTTTCTTCCTTTCAACTAGATTAAATACTGTAAATCACAGCTTTATTGATAGGACAGAAGGTGTCTCCATTATTGTTGAAAATGTCATCCCCAAAAAGCCAACTTCACTAATGAAGGGAAGAAAGGTAGTTTGCCAAACCAAATAAATCTCCTACTGTGTGGGGGGCTGGGCATTGAGACCCGGTGGTCATGCTAGATGTCCAAGTCAGAAGGTTCTGGCAAGTCATCAATCCTGGGAATGCCATTATCACTCTAAATCAGCATGAAAACTATTTCAAAAGAACAGTTTCTCTTTGAGATTTTCATTGCCCCTACAGGTTTTTCCATCCCTTGCTCTCTGATGACTAGGAGGAAGAGAAATGCTATTATCATCCCTTTTTTTGAGGCATACATGATCCAAAGAGAAATCAAGACAGCGAAAACAAGTTTTTTCTGAATGGGGTCAGTACTAGCTGCTAGACCACAGAAACAGCATAGCATCTATGTTTCCTGGAGTTTTATTTCTCTCCCTCCCCCTCCCCCTCCTTCTCTCCCTCTCCCCTCCCCTCCTCCTCCTCCTTCAAAAAACACAGTCCATATCATGTGCTTCCTGGGTTAATTACATCAATTCAAATATTGACTAAATGGTTTCTCAAGCAAGGTGTTTTGGTAGTCTAGAATCCTTCTTGACCAGCCTTTGAAATGTAGTTGAGGCAATAGTGGCAAAACCTATTATCTACCAGCAACTTGCAGCCACTCAGGTGCTCAAAGCTGCCTGGAAGTGGATAACTAAATAAAAAAGTAACCAGAGGAGGAAATGATCTTCCAAGGCCTGACACTATTACTGATGCTATGGTATGCTTACAGACAGGAGCCTAGCATGGTTTTCCTCCAAGAGGCCCAAAAAGCAGCTGACTGAGACAGACGCCTATACTACACCCAACCAATGGACGGAAGTCAGGGACCCCTGTGGAAAGGAAAGGCTAGAAGAAGCTGAGGATGAAGGCAACTCTATAGGAAGATGAGCAGGCTCAAGTCTCAACTAATCAGAAGCCCTGTGATTTCTCAGACACTGGGCCACCAACCAGGCAGAATACACCAGCTTGTCTGAGGCCCCCAACACATATATACAGCAGAGGATTGACTGGTCTGCAGGAGAAGACATGCCTAATCCTCCAGAGACTTGAGGTCCCAGGGTGTAGGGAGACCTGGAGGATGGGGTGGAGACAGGCAAGGAGGAATGAATGGGATTAGGAACTTGGGGGGTGGGGGGACTGGACTGGGGTAATGACTGGACTGTAAAAAATAAAAGTTATTTTAAAAGAGGGGGGGAGAGGGAGGGAGGGAGGGAGGAAGCAAGGAAGGAAGGAAGGAAGGAAGGAAGGAAGGAAGGAAGGAAGGAAGGAAGGAAGGAAGGAAAAATATCTAAATCTTAGGCTCTTTTTCCTTAACTGCCTATTGCCTACACTCAGTCTAGAGTCTAGTAAAAACTCAGGATCGAACGCGTGGAAAGGAAGAGATGAGTAATGCTGTCATGCACTGATATGGATTTGGAATGCAGTGATAGCAATTGGGAATAAAATAGCTTCATTACATAGAGACAGCTCATTAAATTTGCCAAGTATAAAGAAAAATACAAGCAAAATAATAGTAGTAATAAAACCGTAAGAGCCCTGCAGTACCACCGGGTAAGCAAAACAGAAGTGTGGCTACATCCCTGGCTATCTGTGTCTTCCTCCTTCAGAGTCCTGGCCTCATCACCTTCCAGTTCCTGGCTCTGCAGTAGCTCAGTGTTGTCCATAGCACAGGAAGGCTGCATTTGTTGCTGAGGGATTATGAGCCCAAGAAGCTACAGTACAAGGGGCGTAATTATTATTACTAATCTGCATTGAAGTCAAGAAGTGTGCCAAAGAGCTTGCAAAACCGAATTCTCCTGGGATAGTTCTAATAGCGCAAGAAACTGAAATTGGTTCCCTGGGTTGATTATGCCTTCCTCTTAGTGCTCTGCCTGCCTTCCTAGTCATTCTCTGCCACCCCCACGTTTCACCCAACCTCTAAGATTCAGCTCTTTCATTAGCAGTGCCCATAGTAGCACATCAACCTACAGCGTTTTCTCAGGAGCTATCTGAGTCGCAATTAGGAATCTACTACTTTTGTACCTAAATTTTGTGTTGTACGTATTGTATGGAAGTGGATACACCTTAATGTCTTTAGAAACATGAATTGGTAAATTAAAATTTTAAGATAAATAGACAAAGCTCTGAAATGACCCATACAAGGAAAAAGACCCCACTAACACTTAAGTTTAAAATTACCAACGTTGGTTAAAAAAAGAAAAAAAGAAAAAAGAAAGAAAAACAAAACAAAACAAAACAAAACAAACAAACAAAAAACCCTACAGGTTCTAGGGACACAACAAGTGTGCATGCTAACTCTTTCTCTGGATAATTTTATCTAAACATAAATGCACTCTATTATGAAAGCATTTGATGTTTTCACATAGTTCAGAGATTTTACTTAACCCCAAATCTGAGTTACACTTTAGTGTATTGCTCAACCTTGATATTCAGTGGCCCCTTACACTCAACTAATCCAGTTAAATGCATCTGAATATACTTTCAAGCCATGGTTCTATCTGTAAGTGTTCTTATCTTCCCCATGGGTGGATTTTTACTTCTGGTTTCTCATTTAGATAGAACATTCTCTTCTCATTCTCCCTGTCTCTCTTCATCTCCCTAGCTATACTTTAAAGGAAGGGATCATTGCCTAGTCTAAAAAGGTCTACAATCTTTTTACTCTCAAGATCTTGACCCCTGCACGCTCCTACTTTGGATGAATATTCTAGGATTGCTTTGAACTCACTATGTAGCAGAAGGATAACCCTGAACTTCTGATCCTTGTCTCTCTTTCCAAGATTCTATGCATGTTGGACATGCATTATGCTGAATGAGTTATCGTGCCAGCTCCAAGTGTGAAGACCTTATAACTGAAGACATTTTAAAAATTGAATAAAAAGAGTCCAAATAAAAAATGTTTATGTTCTCTTCATTATAACCGAGACTGTGCAGCAGTAATGTGTGTTGATATATGTTATGTCTACATATAGCATCTAGGATGCATAAGGAACTTCTGCAATAATCTCAGAGCTACATCAGCCCATGGCTGAAGAACTGCAACTTTGCTGTTACAGAATTAAGTCCGCCTTATTTAAGACTCTACTAGATAATGCTTATGCACCCTATCGTTGTTCTTTTTAGCAAGTCTCCATTTCATTTTTGTGTTTACAATTTTGCTACTTGGAAGCACTTGACACTTCACACACAGGTGACCCATTGCTGAAGTGGGGTAGCTGTGCTTTCCCGAGATCTTCACATCAGATCCTTCCCTAATTTGCTTCTTTCAAGATCTCTACCTTTTAATTTTAAACCTCTCACTTTCATTTGAACTTTCTGAGGTTTCCCAAAACTGTCATCCAAATTCCACTTTATATGCTTTAAAGTCTCCTGGTTCCACAAAGTCTTGGATAGATGCCTCTTTGTTCGTAAATACAGCAAATGATGAGAGTTGGTTGGGAATCTGTCAGATCAATAGGAAGGGAATAGTTTCCTACTCTGATAGTTGTTGTTTATGAATTTTAGCAGTTGCACTTTTAAATAAACTAAAGTAGCTTTGCAGAAGGACATAAAATAAAAGAACATGCATATAAAATAAGAAAGCAAAAATGGTGATTTTGGTGAAGGCCCTGGGTTTACTAGTAGCTGGTTCCTACATTCACTTATACATATTGTTCATTTGTTGATTTCATATCTAGTGGCAGAGGATATTAAAGTTATAAGAAGGGAAAAATCAGAAATTCAAGTTAATTCGCTTTACTGTTCCTAGAAAGAAAACTTGATGTGAAAGTCAGAGCTGACAGAGCAAAGCACTGCTCAGCCTAGGACCAGCATGTATCACAAGAGATGGGCCCAGACCTCTGCCTGGATCCCCAAACCCTCAGAGAAGAAAGAGCTGAAAGAAACATGACTTAGGATGTGGCTTTATGTTGTTCTCTGTGGAGGAATAACAGTCTAAAATCTACATTGATCAGGAGGTTGATACAGAGTGGAAATCTGATAGTGAATGTAAGCCTTTTAGAAGATGAATACAGTCATGATTTCCCTGATTAATCTTATCTATTTTTTCTGAAACAGCCTGAATATAAACTTTGAGATTGAATGTGTCTTAATATTGTTCTATGAAGAAAGATGAGAGGTCTAAATAGGACTTCAGTTTTAATGAAATGACAGTATCTTTTGAAAGGTTTCCAAATACTGCAGAAGGAAGAAAACAATAAGACCGAAGTAATAATTATAATACCACCAAAACATAAGATTAAGTACATACAAAGCAAACTGAGTGGAAAAACATGGTAGAATTAAAAAATTCGTATGCCAGTGAGGCCCTGGAAGATTGCCCATTTCAACTGTTTACTGTATAAAAGGTTTCTGTTGTTTTGAATTCCTATTCCTGATCATCTGGCCTCTGCTTTCAATATACAAATGACAAAATTTATTTCAGTTCAAGGAAATTCATTTTATCTGAGAGAAAAGAAATTTGGACTTAGCAAAGATACCCAAGACATGCATGATTATGATGATAGATCTACTAACTCATTCCTATAGTGTCCTTGACATTAAGGGAAAAAAATCACTGGATCACTTATAATTTCTAAAATAAGAAGCAGAAGCCAAGAATGACTAAGTGATTGTCCCATATATACAAGGCCAGTAGCTGACAGTAGTGCTTGGAGCTGAGTCTGCTGGCTCCAAAGCCCTGTAATTGCCATTACACCATTTGACTGCTCATCTTTGAAGTTATTTACCAGATTTGCTTATTCAACTAAACTGTGTTCTATTTAATCAAAGTGCCACACATGCTTTTCTTTCTGACATCTATGTTTTACTTTCTCTAGGAAACACAGTGCTATCACATACATATAGCATCCATCTTCCATACACAGGCACAGCTTTCTTTCTGTAGAATTCATTTACATCTATGTAACACTCTGTGAACTCACACCTTGTGGCCTCTTCCCTTGTGTCATACACATCTCAAAAGTGTCCTTATGTTATAATCCAAACACTGAACATGGCCAAAGACAACCTAAAAGAATATTCTAGCACCAACAGTATTTTTCTGTTCAACACAGCAAAGGACTTACCTTATTCTGAATCCTAACTTAGTCTTTACTCTACAAAAAGAGTTTTGCCAAAGTCTAGATCCTTAAGGAGAATGGCCCTGCCCTGATCCACCAGCTTGAAGTACTATCTGTTCACTTTTAAGGAAACCAATTTTCTATGTTGCAGTATGTCCCTAGAGCAAGACTTCTGGTAGTCCTTACTTACTTGTCAAAATAGTCTAAATTTACATCCTAGTACTTACATGTTTGCTGGTTTTCTTTGGTTCATTTACCACTTAGCACTTTTCTATTTATAAGAAGGATAATATTAGAGGGCTATCCCAAATATTCTGAAACTATTTTTGTTTTCTACAAGTTTTGATGTCAACAACTTCTGTAAGTAAACAGTCTTCAATGTTTCAGCGTTTTGGGTTTACTGCAGATGGAACTGCCGGCTTAGCCCTCTTACAGAGTTCTAGTGATTTCATTTACCTTGGACATTAATGTTAAATGGATATGAAAGTATTTTGATATTTTATCTGTTAAAAATAAAGAAATTTAATTAAAATTATTCTTGTCTTTCAGTGGCCTGCCTCTCCCCTTCAGCAAGCATGTTTATTAATAGACCGCTAGGTCACTAGATCAACTCTGATGAAAAAGAAAAACATGAATTTAGTACGCACTTGAGATTCAAGTACAAAGAACTAAAGCTATTTGAAACAAAACACCACTACTTTGTTCATCAGGTAAGCAGCATTAGTGTCTGTCATGGGAAAGCATCTGAAAAAGCCCTCCAAGATCTAATTTTAGTTTTGGGGAAACATACAATAGCTTAGATTGGATAGAAATAAGAAATGCTGCTTCTCTCCTAAAATAGGTCGAGCACCTTGCATAATAAGTATTTAAAACAAAGCATTAATCAAAACAAATTAACACATTTAGTATATGATGCTTATATACTATTCATATCCTTGATAGCCTAAATTTTTTTGTTTTCTTCAGTAAAATTCTTCACTACTGATACATCAATTTAATTAGATACCTATTAAAGTGTGCTGTGACCCAAGTTCATTTCTTTGGTATGGAAATTTTATGCTTTTGCATTTATATATAATTATAAATATTTGTAGACATAAATTAAACATAAAATTAGTATCTTGGTTCAAAAACATCTATACAATACAGATTATGCATATTCATGACATAAATTGTTTATACTTCACAACAAATTCTGTAAAAAATTATAGTCTTATTTTTAGAAGAACTAGATTTTGAGTTCTGTTTTACTTTTATGCAAGAATTAAGGCATATTTAATTTTACATTTCCTATATGAAGGCATTTATAAGACGACTTTTTTTTATAATTTAAGCAAACCATCCTTCTGCTTACAGAAGCATTCATTTCTTCTTCTAATGAACTAAACTATTTTCAGCCATTTTTTTTTTGGGTTCATTGGATCAAGATCGTTCTTAGGAAGCCAATAAGAATCATATTCACTTTGATGTTTTAGTAAAGGAAAGTACTAATACTCCTCAAGTTAATATAGTGAATGGCCTTTTCATAACAAAATCTTACGTTCTTCTGTTCTCTAATCTACTAGTACACATTAAATAGTCCATTGTGGTTGTTATAACAATTTCTTCATATTAGCCAACAAAGACAAATAGAACAGAGGTCAGGCAGAGCATCCACAAGACTCCCCTCATCTGCTAAAGTAATGACTCCAGTGTAAAAAATTCTGATCTTAAGGTACGCTAATCCAGCTGTACCAGAGCATCCTTTAGGTGACAGTAATCTTCAGTTATCTCAGGACAAATACCAGTCACAAACTGGCACGATTTGCAGCTCATGTTTCATAAGTGAATGGTCTGATAAGTCAGAGTGAGGTTTAAATAAATGGCACACTGAAAGAAGTTACAATATCAAGTATTTTTCCTAATCAGCGTCTTCACAGGTAGATGCTAGCTGTGCTTGGTCTTACTTAGTACTTGGCTGCATTGCTGCCATGCATATCTTCTGTGCCCTATAGGGAACTGTGGGACAAGAGTGGCATGGCTAGAGCACAACTTTAGATCAGGTATAATTTAGAACTAAAGACAATACATTGGGAATTAATATGGACATTTATGACCATATATTACAGTGGAGTAAATAATAATACGGCATTGTATAAAATGCCAAGTCAAGTTTTTCCAGAGTTCTAAACTTTTCCCTTCTTCACTATAGAGAAGCATACAGGAGGGAATTTTGGAGTATTAGAAAATTCACCATACACTTAGTTTTCTGTTTCTCCCGGAATGAGTAATGAGTTGTAAGATACAAAACTCAGATTGGTATCTGAGTTTATAACTTAAGAGAGGGGAGTGATGTTTATCTTTCCTTATTGTTCAAGAAAAACAAGCAAGCAAACAAAATAGAAGGGATGGAGGACCTGTTGCAAGCTATCCTAGAACCTTGGCTTTACTTGAAGTCCTGCCCTACACCCTGCATGTCCATAGCTACCACCAGAGGGAGAAATCTCAGCGTCACACCTTGGGAGTGCACAGTGAGTCCTCTTCAACTAAAGCTGCTCATTTATCCAAGAGAAAAACACTCAGTGCATGGGCCGCTGAAACTTTAGGATCTGCAAAAATTATGCACTTTTGGTTTCTCATTTCTTGAGAATCCATGCTTAGAAAGGAGCTTTTATTAGAAATGTTGAAAGTATTTCTAGAGACACCTACTTATTCACCTCCACTGGCAATCAGAGATTAATTGATATGTGGTTTTACTATGCCATCTGCAGCTGCAGACACATAATTAATCTAATAGTGTCTGACTTCCAACTACAATATCTTCCTTCAGTTCTGTTTTTGCCTAATTTGTTTCTTCCTTTCTTTTTTCTTTCTTTCTTTCTTTCTTTCTTTCTCTCTTTCTTTCTTTCTTTCTTTCTTTCTTTCTTTCTTTCTCTCTCTCTTTTTTTTTAAATCAAGTTTGGCCTGCTTGATATATAGTGGTATCATCTTTCTCTATTCAGCTTACTAGGCAAATATTTATTTGAGCTCTTACAGATCCTAAGCTAAATTCTGAGATTAAATGGTAAAGTAGATTAGATGTTTGTCCTTGAGGCAAGGAAGAAATAAACAGAATGTTTTCTCAGAGTACACTAAATGCTAAGCACAAGGTAAGAAGAGAGGCTATCAGTGAAAATAAATAGGACACTTAGCCCACCTAGAGAATCAGAGAGGATTTTTCTGAACAAGGCAGCACTATAACTGAACTCTGAGCCTGGAGGGAGGTATGGGGAGGGGCGATCTAGTAATGGAAGAATAGGAGGAAAAGGCTTCAAGAAGAGAAGCTTATAAATGAGTCTAGAAACCAACACTGCATATGTATAATAAGCATACCATGAATAGAGCCTGGGAGGCTCTGAATTCATGTAGGCCAAGGGGAAGCTGGCCATGCAGGGTTCTTCAAGCTATGAATCCATGGATGAAAAGGACCTGTGCAGAATCTGGTGACATTTGTAAGCAAATGTTGTAAAACATCAGATGTGAGATATCAGAAAGGGTACTCAGGTTCATGGTAATGTCAATACTGTGAAGTCTGGAAGTCCTAAGTAGCAAGATATGAACTGGTAAGCTTAGCCAACTAATTATGAAGCAAGGCCATTTCAAGACTTTGTCCTCATTTCCTCCCATAGAGTTGGACAAGGTTATAGAATCTTTGTCTTACAAATAGAAAGGAGAGCCCAGTGTTCTGAAGTTTACTTTCAAACATCCAATGTTACTAAACACTGTATAGAATGTCTGCTCTATGGCATGGGTCCCCAGGTTTACAACTTGAGAAGGTTATTCATCTTGCTAATAGTCCTGGGTTCCAAGTAGTTCACCTTTGAGGTCTATTTACCTGTGTTTCAAGAAGTCTGTTCCTTCTTGAACAGACCCGTTATTCATGACTAAGTCTTCATATGGAGCTGGCAGATTTCCCTATGACCATGGAATGTCTTCTCCGATTATTTAGCTCATCGTAATTTGCCCTTCTTTGGCTCTCTGTGATAGTACTTTGAGATTTGAAAGAGAGCTGTCAGAGATTTTACTGTGCATGCCCCAGCAAAAATTCTGTCATAGGGCATATTTCATAGGAAGAATCTATATCCAGTATCTTCTGGTCTACCAACCGTCACAGTCGTTGCTAGCCTAAAGCAAATTATACATAACATATACATATGTGATATGATATTAATTATATTATGTGCAATATTAAGTTTTGAAAGTAATATTAATTTACCTCCAGTATTCTAACTAACAAATCAACAAATATAGTGACCTCTGAGACTGGGCATTGGACAGATAATTAAATAAAAGACAAGACCCAGACCCAGACCACATCTTCCTGAACCTATCCTTAATTGAGTCCCCCTGAAAGAAAGAGTACAGAACGTAACCAGGCAGCGGGCCATGGGCAGCAATAAATAAGTAGTAAGAACAACCTTGGAAAAAGTCTCAAAACCAAAGAAATTGGAACAAGAAACAAAAGGACTGGAGTTATGAAGGAAAAAAGACTTTGAAATGAGCCCAGGAGATCTTGGTATAGGTCTTGCCAAACACAAGAATGACTCTAAGAATAGAAATTTGAGGCTACAGTGAGAATAAAAAAAAACAAAAAAAAAACAAACAAACAAACAAAAAAAAAAAAACAGCATTGTCTTAGAGAAATGGTGAGCAAGTTTGAAATGGGGTATTTTAGGGGGGAAATCTTCCTTGTTTATCCCTAATTGGATGGTCTTCCACACACAAATGTAAAATATATTGGCAGAGTTGAGACAAAGAAAGAAGAGGAAGGGGGAATAGAAATTAAAGGAAGAGTGGAGGAAAGAAGAGAAAAATACACAGGCAAAAGAAAATTAAAAAATAGAAGGTGATCGACTTGGGTAGTCATTTATGCTTTTGAGCCACTAACTAAATTTCTCCTCAGCTGCAGCCTTTTAAAATGACAGTGGACTGCTTAATCTCTAAGGCCTTTGCTATTTTAAATTTCTGTGCATCTCCTCTTCCAGCAGTAATTAACAAAGCCTAGAGAAAAGGGTTTTCTCTTGCTCAGGTTAATCACTCATTAACTTGAGATCTTATTTTGATTGCAGGTGACTATAAAACGTGTTCCTTCACCATGCACTCCAAGGAAGTGATACAATGATAGTTTAAGATTCTAGTGACTTTAAAGAACTTAATACAAAGATCTGTGGACCAATGAGCAGTGCGGATCACAAAAATAAGAATAAAAGCCATTTTATTAAGTTTTCTAATTTTCAAAGAGCTATTTTCTGTTTTACAGATGACAATAATCTTTAAAGGCTCGTGCTTTATATGCCATCTAATAGTTGATAAAACGCTTTGATACTTGCTTGCTATTTCACTGGAGTGTTAGAACATCTTGTGTGTGCCAAGTAGACATCAGTCATCCACATCTGGTAGGGTAGAAGAGAGATGGTGGAGCTGAGTCTCCTGGTTTCCTATTGAGCTATGTGAACTTAGCACACACTTCATGAAAACACAGACAGTTTTTATTTATGGCAAAAAGGCTTGTCTCTAAATTTCAAGTAAGACTGATTTACGTGTAAAAGCAAGGTAAATTCTACAAACAAATACAGTCATTTATGTGAGCCATATGTGTGTATGCTTGGAAACATGAATACCAAGCATTAAGGCTGTTTGAATAGATTCCAACTAAAAAAGGTTTTCTTGTCTGGCTGTTCTACTTCAACTTCCTGAGAGACAGCATTAAGAATAACACTAACACACTGGCAACAAACAACCACCCTTAAATCCTGCCTAGCCTAAATCATAAAGGGCGCGTGTAGGGTGATAGTCTACGAATTCAAGCTTTGACACAATTTCAATAGACATTATGTAAATTGGGTCTATAATAAAGTTACCCCGCTTTTTATTATATTGTAGTGATGAAATCATGTAGTAAAGAAATGCAACCATGGCAATCTCCTTCCCCCAAATGGATTTGGATCTTTTTGTCTGAGGCCATATATCTTAAGGCTCACAAGACTTTAACATTTCACTGCATGGCTGTTAAGTGTTGTCTTTAATATGGTTTGTAAAAGTGTTTTTTTTTTTTTTACCTCTAATCTGGTGGTTCTCCATTCTGTGTATATACATGAACCATTAAATACAAGAAGCAACAAGCGAAGCCTAGGCGCTTCTCCAAACCAATCCAGTAAAGATTTGATGAGCATCAGGAATCTCCAGCTCCAATGTTTTCCCAATGCTTGTCAGGGGAAATGCATGACTGTGAGAGCTCAGGGAGTTCCCAACTTGAAAATGCTTGGGAATTTCTTGGGGATCTTGTCTAAAAATGAAGATTCTGAGAGGCAATTTGTGGTTGATTCAGATTTTGTTTGTAACGAGTGATTGATATTTCTGGTGCCCATCTGTGGACCACATTGATATGAAAACATTGCAATGCTCCTCAAACTGCAGCCCAGGTCTGAAGCTTTGAAAGTCTCACCTAAACACGGGGGAAAATGCAAATTTTCAGACTACAGAACAGGGCAACTCAATCAGACATTCTGTAGGCAGCAGGACCTCCATGTAAAGTTCTTATCTGCTCAAGTCAGTGATTCTTAACTTTTCTAATGCTGTGACCCTTATTTTGTGGTGACTCCTAACCATAAAATTATTTTTGTGGCTACTTCATTATTGTAATTTGGCTACTGTTAGGAATCCCAGTGTAAATCTCAGTGTTTTCAAATGTTCTTAGGCAAATCTTTGGAAAGGTCCTTTGGCCCTCAAAGGGGTTGTGACTCATAGATTGAGAACCACTGGCTCAAGGGATCAAGTTCAAGAAACAGGGCCCTTATATAATTGTTTCTTAAAGACAAAACATCTGGCTGCTTATGGCTGGACCAGGAGTGGGTCCTTATTCTTGTATAGCACTTCACAGTTCAACAAGCTTTCCTTCTTTACCTATTGTGGGCTTCTTAAAATAATCCTGTACAGTAACTAAAATAGATAGTTTCAGTATTTTCAAATTTGAAACTGCAGCTCAAAATAATTCAGGGATTTGCACAAAGTCATAGCCTACAAGGAGAGATCCAAATTTAGAACCAAGATCTTTTGAGTCTTGGGAACTCAGAGGCAATGCATATAGAGAACAGGGCCATCCATTGAAACTTCCAAGCAATAGCTTAGAGAAATGGTATCTCTAGGGCTCAGGTGATGGTGAGAAGAAGCCTAGCCTATTCCGGCCACTTCCTATCAGGTCAGTCACAGCTGTTTGCACTTGAAGCTAGCAGTGACCACAAAGCACTCTAATCCTTTTTGGCCTGAGTTTGCTGTTATGCAGGATCAGCTCTGGGAAACACAAATGCTGAACCCTCAACAATTGACTTAGGGCATGAATCACCACAGTTGTCCAGGTCATTTGAAGTCAAAACTACACAAATCAGACCAACGGCCTTCCCTTTTTTATACCGTATGTGCATTTATATATACACTCACTTGCTCAACATTTACAGAAATGCAAAAATTCAGCTGGCCATTAACTCATGAGGTTTCTCTGTTTTCTTTTTTTGGGCCATAAACGACAACAAACAGCATAATTCGTGGGTACATAAATGTTCTTTAGTAAAATGTATGTAAAATGCCATAATCCTAGATGATATACAGCATGTTGAACTCCATTCTTTACAACATATACTTAATGAAGGGTTTTATGGGCAAAGGATGATCCTTAAAGGATTAGTGATAGCCAATAAAATTTGATTACCTTTACTGACTTAGCTACAGAGAAAGGAAAGCTCATAATTGTCCCAAGCTCTCATTGTAGGCCCACAAAGTTTGTTTTCAAATAGTGAATTTAAGTAGTAAAAAAAAAAAAAATCACATTCGGTGCCAGGAGTTTGTTTGAGTGTTGACACTTTCTTAGTGAATGTAGGCGGTCCAGATGCCTTATAGAAGAGGAGTCATGTTTTCTCTTGAAATTTGAGCATGATTTATTACATTTTATTGTCAAATAATTCCATCTTTTTTGTTGATTCTTCCCCCCCTCTTAATACAGAAACAAACTGGAAAGTAAATACATTTGGGAAAACAAAAATTAAGCAACCTGTTGATACCACTCAGTTTCTCTCTAAATCTCATATACTTATTGGATATAGTTTCATCTCTATGGAGAAAATATTACCATCCTTGAAATACTGTAATTTTCTGAAAACATCAAAGACACATGGGATTATAAATATCCCAGTTTGATATCTCAATTTTTGATTAATTATGATCACATTGCTGGGTCCACTTGTCCTTTTAACATGCCTGTGTTTATGCATATGAATAGTTACAAAGAAACTTTGCTGAGTTGCTATACAATAGCAAACATGTTTTATGCAGCTACTCTTGTTGTTTGAGATCTAGTACCCTACCAATATCTTTTCAGATATATGCTATTAATACTAAGGAGGTGGTCAGTGTGGCCATTAAGATGTCACTATTGGCAAGTATGTTACAGAGTACCACCTATTTCCAATGGTCTATGGTTTATAAAGAGAGGTAAATGTATTTCAATCCATCAAGATTAAACCATGTGGATGTCTGTGTTCAGGTGATAGAGTTAGTAAGACTAGAACTTGAACTTCTAAGGATTGACGAATCCCCTTATTAAAGTGGTAAAGTATGTGGGCTCTGTTAAAAACATACATAATACATACATACATACATATATACAACACCAACAATAAACAAAACTTGAGTCTGCTTCATGAGTAGAGTCCCAGAGATAAGTATGTGCCAAAGGAATTTGTATAACAGTCTAAAGCCATGTTCAGATTCATTCTATCCAGAAAGGAATTCCAGGCACTGCATTGCTGTTAACCTATAGATCTGTGGATCACACTTTGGTTCCTTGACTTTGGGATGGAAGTGGTGTGTGGTCTTCATCAGTTCCTTCTATGAGTTTTATAAAGACTTGAAGTTTCCTCTGAGACACAGCCAGGTTAGGCATGGATGGCTCAGGCTATCTCTTTCAAATTTGGTTATAATTATATAGTATCCTTTTTTTTTTCAAAAGGATAAAAATTATGGAATATGAAAGCAAGATGTTCACTTCTTAGCTGCTATGCACAATTGGACTAAAGGCTATATTAAATTAAAACAATGACTACAGAAACTCTTGTTTTATGGAAGCAAGAAGGTAATGTTTTGAAGACTTGTCAGCTAAGTTCCTGTCGTTGAAGAATCAGAACTACAAGCCTCCCTTGTCTCCTATTGCCATTTCTAACTATTCAGGGCCACACACTCACTAAGAGAGGATTTTTCTCCCCCTGCCATTTCACTTTCTCAGTGCCAAGCATCTACTGTGGCTGCCAATGAATCAAGTTCTCCTCCCTCTCCTCCCCTGGAAGCTCACACTCCCAGCAAAATGTCACCAACAAAGTAGAAGCATGCCTTTCCCAGGCTAGACTTGCAAACAGAAAGTAACAGCACTATTCTTCACCAGAAAACTGACCCACAAAGCAGACTGGATCCAGTTAAAGAGCCTGAGGAGAAGGTCAGCTAAGAAAACAAAAGTAACTCACTCTATAGTTACTTCTGATAGAGCTCCACCAACCTCAAAAATAAAGCCTCGTCTCAGTCAGAGAAAATAAAAAGGAGGGCATGTTAGGTGAGGTCTGGAGAAGCAATGGATTCCCATAGGTGACTTATTTGCATGTTGTTTATCTGTCTTCCTTCTCCCTGGGAATAACTGGTGTTGGATTTGTTCCCTTTCCTCAGACTCCATTTCTACATTGTAATATCTGAAAAACTGTGATAATTAAAAACAAAACAAAATTCCAAATTCTTTGCGCAATCATCATGCAAACACATATCCATACCGTACAGATCTTTTTGTAATGAGAATGCCTCTTCTAGATGTAGACATCTATGTGTTCCCTACATGGAAGTGCCAGCATCCATTTATTCTGCTCATTAACACGTCCATGTTTCTCTGACTGTACCTTAGGATCCTGTGCTGCTCATTTACAAAGACATCAGGAACTCTTCAAAAATTTAAATCAAAAAGTTTTATACATTCAGAGTAGACCCATTTCTCACCTTTAATCTTGCAATCTTGGGAAACAAGTCACTTCTAGGGCAAGCATAAACGTAGAGCTCTGCTGCTAGTAAAGGGTTAAGGATGTTAGGGAATACGAATGTCAGCAGCTGAGAAGGCATGCTTGTGTGTTTGCAAAAATATTTTCTGCATTATGTCCAAATCCCTTTGCAAACAGATAAATTACTCTATAAATCTTATTACCCCGTGTGGATAAATCACAAATGCAGGTTTACAAAGCTAGGGAGCTACAAGGGGAAGTCCGCTCTGGTTAGGAGGGTATTTGGGATTCATAATCACTCAAAGCCCAGGAAATGAAGAAAGAAGTACTCACACACACTATCATGTGCTCACTCTTTTGCCCTCTGGAACAACACATGTACCTGTACATAAAACACACACACACACACACACACACACACACACACACCCCTAAAACATGCCATATCACACCACACACGATTTCATCTCTAACAAGGCTAAAGGGATCCCAAAGCAGGACATTCTGTGACAGCCAACCAAATTTATTTCTGAGAAAAGAAAAGAAAACTTTGCTGCTGTAGGCAGCTCTGCCACAGAACTGCTCCCTGATGCCCCGGGGTTTATGCACTATCAGCTCCTTGCACACAGATTAGAGGTTGATTTTCTATGGCATACTGTTTTTTATTGCCCCAGCCAGCAATATTACCTAGATAGACAGACCAACACTGGGTCATTATATTTGGAAGAAATGGGATTTTAAAAGATCTCCTAGGAAAATACTTTCTCCTTTTCTCCTCTTTTTCTATTATTATCTGCCTGAGAGTCGAATAAAGCTGGGAAGGGAGAGAGGAGAAGGGAAATAGAGGAAAGAAGCTTTGAGCTTTAAGGAAATGTAGTAATGACAAGGTATCATCCAAGTCTCTCTACCTTAGGAGGGTCAAACTCTCAAGGACTTGGGAAGCTTTTCCAAATTTCCATCCCAAATTATATTGCGGAGCTTGGCAGAGCTGCATAAGCATAAGACTTTGAACTCAATGATCAATTTGTAGTATCTAATGTAATATCAGGTTAATGCCTTCTCCTCCTCTGTTTAAGTTTTCTATTCTTAACGGCCTGCCATTAGGCTGGATCCTTTCCTTCCGTTCTCTCATTCTCGTGTTGATTTCTGTCCACATTCCCAAAAAGCCTCAGTAATCATCCAAAGTTGTAAGATTGATTTATTGCCTATGATGTCAATTCAGAGATCTTTACAGAAAGTCTTCTATCAGAACTACTGCTAGGGCAGACTGAGCCTTGCTGAGCAACACACACACACACACACACACACACACACACACACACACACACACGAACAAGAGAATGCAGCCTTGCGTACCACGTTTTGAAAGCCATAACTCAACAACTCTTGTGTCTGAATAGAAGAATCTCAACAAAAGTCTAAGTGCCAAGCGTGAGCAATTACCACAGCATGAATACAGCCCAATGCCACTAATGCCATAGATAAAGTTCGGCTTTCTTGACTAGAGAAAACAACATTCAAAGAACGGAACAACATTCCAAAAGCACCCTTGGCTCTTGACAGGGACCAGACTCCCTTAAATTTTGTTCCTGGCTAAATCTTCAAGTCGATACAAGGGACACACACACACACACACACACACACACACGCCCACTAACCCAGGGCAGCTGGAGTTCACTATTACACACACACACACACACACACACACACACACACACACACACACACACCAGAAAAGTTGCTCGCAAGCCCTACCTGAGGATGGCCGTGTCCCCCTGTCTCACGGTGATGTTGTCCGTGCCTCGGTTAAAATCCACGCTGCGAACGGGCAGTCCTGTGGGAAGAAGGCAGAGCAGTCTCAGTAGGACCAGCGGCAACTGTTTCCGATCGGGCTGAACTCTCCCGACCATGGTGGCCTCGGCGAGTTGGTCCGCGGTGGACTCGCGTGTGCGCGCTGCTGGCCACGGAGAGGGGCTCTAGCGCGCGGGGCTCGCAGCCACTGCCAAGGCTGCTCGGGCGGGTCCAGCGCGCACTCCCTTCCACTTTGCCTTGCTCTTTCCCTCGCTTAGTCTCTTTTCCCTCTGGGATTTAACAAAGCCCTCATCAAATCCAAGCAGGAGTCGGGGAGAAAGTGGAGGAACAAATTTTCCGAAGGAAGAGTGCAAATATAAAATGCTTTAATGATGAGGAGGCGACTGTCAATGGCAGGGGTGCTTCCTTAGACTCTCTGTAGCTGGCTGCTTCTCTGCCAGCGTCTGGGCTGAGCTGCTTCCCTCTGTAACCCACTTTCCCAGGCAGCAGGAGAGCCTGCCAGGGAGAGTAAAGAAACAGCCTCTTGCAGCAGCAGCAGCAGTAGCGGCAGCAACCCAGGAGCTCTCTCCCCCTCCTCTTTCTTGTTTCTCCCTCCAGTCCCTGTTCTCTCTCTACTCAGCACCTCCCCCCTACCCTGCTGGTTTTCAACAGCCCCACCACGTCATCCCCTCCTCCCACCCCTCAGCGTGGCCCCTTGCTTTGCACAACTGCCCTCTTCACCAGCAGCCAGCCTCAATGAAAGCCTGATGCGCCTTTGGGTTGTCAGGACAACAGCTCCATCTGAGGCCTGGCTGATTTCCTTAAGAAGAGGGGATGGGGCTCAGAGGTACTGTTAAGACAGGGAAGGGGAGGTGGACTTAAGCTGTAAAAGGACAGGAGAAAGGGTCCAGGAAAGGAGAGGGAAGGCATGGCAAGAAAGAAATGCAAACCTTGACAAATGGAGTTACATACACATGGATAGGAAGGCATACTGCAGAATGGACCAGAAAAATGAGAAAGGATGAAGAAACTAGCCAGGCTGAGTCTCAAACTGAAAGCCAAGGTTGGTTTCAAAGTCCTGGCAAATGGCTTTCCACACTCGCATGGTATTCACCCTTTCTCCTCTCCTGAAGTATTTAAAAGGTTTATTTTCTCTCCCCTCTTCATCCTCCTCCCCCGCCACCCCCTCCAAGCCCCTTATGAAAGATGGATTGGAGACAATGCTGGCATTGAGTGGCTCGGGGTGTGAATGCTTGTCTTGTCTTTCCCAAGTGCCAGCCAAAGCAGCTGAACCTTGATCCCCATATCAACCTCACTCTCCAGGAAACCCACAGGCAGACACCTGAGGGATGGGATTCGGGATTATCATTCACATGGTCCATTGCAGCTAGCTCGCCAGGTTTCTAATGCCACTGGCTTCTCAAGAAACCCAGCGATACAAGGAAGTAGATCTGAACATTTGTCATTTACAAGGAGATCTAAGTCTATAGATAGCACTATACTGAATGCAGATGCCAAACAGGTGTAAGGAATTAGCACTTGTCACTCCTACACAGCTACCCAACCTAGCCAGTGCTGTCTGTAAGGAGTAAACCCACCATAGTCACTCAAGGGAGAGTTTCAATGCCAGGCAGCTCCCTCAGCCCTGAGGCTGGAGACGGGATCAGCTGAAGACATCTCTTCTCTCCCGAATATCCTCCCTCTCTCAACACTCACAGAGTACAAGAGACAGTGTTATAAAGTCTACAAAACAAATTATAGTCAGCTTTACACAACTGACATTGCAAGACTCATTTCCCCAATCAAGAGACAGCAAATCCTTCCAGGTTCGAGGTTGTATGTGAAAGAGGCAGGGGGTAGGAACAGATATGTAGTTTCCAGGTTTGAGCAAGCAAATCACCCTCAGACCCCAAGAATAAGCAATTACCCTTGGTTTCCTTTTGACTTCTTGGTACCAGCAGAGCTTTGGAATTTCACCTGTTTCCTCTGTGATAGCAAGGAAATTTGACAAGGGCAGCTGTACCTTGTATCTTAGTAAATGTGATAAAACATCCTGGCCAAACACAGCATGGTGAGGACGGACAGCTTTGCTGGCTTACCCTTCTACATCACAGTCTACCATCAAAGAAGCCAGACAGGAACTCAAGGCAAGAATCTGGAGGCAGGAATAAAAGCCCCTTGTGGCTTGATCAGCCTGTTTTCTTAAACAACCCAGGACCATCTTGCCCAGGTGTTTCTCCTGCCAGTAGTATGGAACCTCCCGCCCCCAATAATTAAAACAGAAAATGCCCCATAGACTTGCCTACAGGACACATTTATGGAACCGTTTTCTCAGTTAAGACTCTCTCTTCCCCAGCATAGCTAAGATTGAGTGAAGCTGAGGAAGCCAACCAGGCCACATGGTTAGCTACAGACACGTGCAACCAAAAAAATCATAGCAAGAGGAATAAGCTGTGAAACCCCAACAGAACTCAAGCCCTAAGGAGTCACTCACAGATGGTATTTGCCTTGTCCCCCAGAATATTTAAAGGATTTTTGGACAGTATTTTATTAGTTTAGAGGTAGATGACTTCCTACAGATTATGGGAGAAAATACTTTAAAGTATTGGAATCTGAATTGTCCCAAGTCAAGGTTTATAAAGTCAATGACTTTTATTTTCACTGTGAGTTCATTTCACCTAAATCAAGATGGGCTTTGTCAGTGGTGATGAGCAGTCTTAGAAAGCAGGAATGAGCCATGGCTGGCTCGGGACACGGCTGTTGAAATTTTGAGCTCATTTTATCAGTGAAGAGATGGCTAGATAAAGTGGTTAGTTGAGTCATAAGTGCTGTAATAGGCAGTGTGAATGGAGCAAATGAGTTTAGCATGCTAAAGGGGGTGGTGTCAAGATTGGCAACGTCTTCCCATACATTGCCAACAGGCTTGACCATCCTTGCCAAGGATCTTGTTGCTGTTAGACATGGATGATTTGCTTGCACAATGACTTAGATATAGAATATGTTCTTTTGTTGTAAGGTGTTCCTCTACTATCAGAAAGAAAAAAAAATAAAGAGATGGTGGACATAGACCTTACAAAATGTCTTAATTCTATTGACCATGCCAGGAAAGTGATATTGTCCACTGGGGACACAGTGTATTCCTAGATGCCACGGCAAGAAGGACTAGACCCATAAAGATCAATGCAATGCCTCAGTGGACAGGATCTTGTGTGAGAAAGGAACAGAATTATTTATTTATTTATTTATTTATTTATTAAAATTACAATACTAGTAATTTTTTGTGACAGAGGTCAACACATGACTTTTACCTAATTTCTGTACCAACAAATTCTTGCTACTTAGCATGAGTGACATCCTAGGAGTTGTTTAGAGCAAACATGATGCTTGCAACCCCATGCACAAAGTAATTCACAGAAGTAGCATCAGAAATGTAGCATTTGTAGTTAACCAATCACATTTTGGTTTTGTCTCTGTAGTCATACTAAGGAAAACATATATTACATAGTCAAGATTATAATCACAATCAAAATGGAAAGAGTGAAACTAATTAAGAAGAGAAAAAGCACAAGTACATATTTGCATAGAAAAAATTCTGAAAAGCAATTAAGATATATATATATATATATATATATATATATATATATATATATATATATATATCTTTATTAAGCTTAGCCTGGTTCTTGGGGAAACTTTAGTTTTACTTAATTGACTTGCTGTGAGGACATAAGGTAAAACACAATCTTTAAAGGAAGACCATAGTTTAGGGGATCTTTAATGAAGAATGTTCAGCAATTCAGTCCAATTCAAGAAGAATTTTAGCCATGAAGCTTATTAGATAAGTTGATAATACAATGGCATTTACATTCAGAGAGAACTTCAGGAACTTCTTTCTCCCAACACTTGGCCCCAAAGGAGAGTTTATGATTGTTAAGTATAAGAATGGAGGAATGGCTGACTTTCCTACCCCACACATAATGTAAACATTAGTGTTCATAGAGTAATGCATCCATCAACTTCTCCTGGCCTGGTTCAGTCTAGACTCTCAGAACATCCCCTCTTCTTGCCCTCAGTGAGTTCTGGTTTTCACTCTCTTATAATCCCCTACTTTCTGTTACACCAATAGAGTATAAAACTGGATCCTGTATTTCATCCTCATGGCCATTCTCCACCTAACTACCTTACTATCAACTCCTCTACTACTTTCCTTCCTTAGAAATGTCAAGAGAGAAACAGATAGGTGACTTTCTGAAAGGCATACAGGCTATTTTCCCAGAATCACTCTATACACGCTTGTGAGCAGCTTGGCATAAATGAACATACTTGTGAGGCGAGCATGGCTGTTAGCCATGTGAAACAGCCATCATCACCCAAGGAAGATGATCTTAACTACTACTTTAAAATAACATACTGCCTTTCCAAAAGAGGCTTTAGGAGGTTCTGGCACTCTCCAGAGACAAATGCTGCAAGAAAAACAAAAACTGGCTCACATCTGAGTACCCTAAGAAGCATGAAGCATTTATTCCTCTGTTTAGCTTTGTAAGGTAACAGGCTCACAGGAAATCCAAATGCAGCCTGAAATGTACAACTAATTATTTGGCTACATTGCTTGAATTTTATGCTAAACCTGTCTATAGCATTATTAATGAACCATTCTAAATTTCCACAGTGGTAAGGTTTTAATCATAATAATATCGTGTCTACCCTCTACTTTCATAAGTAGAATTAGCATTTCCATATGAGCTAGAAATGCAAAATTGTTAAAACTTCTCCTCAGGATCCATGCCATCATTTGCTCATTGATTTCATTATAAGCTAGCAGTGTTCAGGTGCTTTGGCTTATGCTCATGCGTATGGCATTATCTTGTGACTTGTCATTGGAATTTGGTATCTTTAAATTTAACTTTATTCATATGTACTGTCCTGTGTCAAAAAACAAAAACAAAAACAAAAACAAAACAAAACAAAACAAAACAAAACAAAAACCCAAACTATTCGTCCTCAATTCAGTTAATGTCCAGGTTCTCCTCATAGTCCCCCAGTGATGTAAAACCCCTGACTCAAATTCTACACCTCGCAAATCAGTCTAAGGTTTGCTTTCAGTGCATGCCACGGTTCATTGTTATCAAATCAGTCCTCAGCCTTTAACAATGTGGGTTTTGCTCACTTGTTCTATTTTTACAGGCATCAGTGCTTGGATATGTCCCAGTTTCACAAGGTCTTGGAAATTGTTCAGCTTCTTGTATCCCCACATTTTACCTTTACTCTTGGATAAGCATCAGCACACCTGCACTCGCTGTCACTGGCACACTGGTGCCCCAGTACCCTTAAAAAATCTTTTTATTTCAAAGAATTGTACACACTGGCCTTCGATTCACCTTTTTTCCCCCCTAGATTTTAAGCTCTGCCACCAAGGGCACCATCCACAAAGAGGTGACCATGTAGAATAATGTAAGACCTGATTTGCTTCTGCTTGTTCAGGATAACTTTCATATAATGGGAAGGACATTGGAGCATCTGTGAAGACAGAGGGAACAACACCTCCAAAGAACAAGGTGTTAATGCAGGAACTCAGGAAACTCTATTCCTCTATCCGAGGCTGCTGTAGTGAACTGAGTTCCCATACTCAGAATATAGGTCAAGGAGGAATAAGGAAGAGTAGCAGCAGAGTATTCCAAAATGAAGCATAAGCTTATGACTCATTCAGTCACTCAGCATATTTTCATTGAGATGGTAGTGACTTGGGGAAACCAAGGCTCTGATCTCATAGAATTTGCATCCTAGACCCCAAAATAGATACCAAACAGGTAAATATATTTATACTTTTTGCAAAATGAAACCAATGGGAAAAAGTAGGGTGGCAGAGTGTAAATGTGCTACAGATATGGTGAAGGAAACATTCATAAACAAAGACAGCTTGAAGAGAACTCCTAAAGCATGAGACAGTAGACATGAGAATGTCGACAAGGTCTTTCAGGTTTAAAAAAATGGCATGGTAAAGGCACTAAAACAATAATATGGACATGATATACATTTAGCAGAAAGGACAGCAGAAACCCTATGGAACAGTCTATATGTATGTTGCAGTGCAGAGTAGGAAAGAAATGAATGAAATAAAAAATTACGGAGCTATCATAATGAGACCATCCCAAGATTAACAAGTTACATTTTATTCTAGTGGTGTTAATGAATAAAAGTTTGCAACAAATGATTTAAATAATTCGATTGACATTTTATGAAAAGGTTTTTCTTTCTTTTATTTATTTATTTATTTATTTAATGTTCTTTTTTAAATTATTACATATTTTCCTCAATTACATTTAGAATGCTATCCCAAAAGTCCCCCATACCCTCCCCCCCACCCACTTCCCTACCCACCCATTCCCATTTTTTGGCCCTGGCATTCCCCTGTACTGGGGCATAAAAAGTTTGCGTGTCCAATGGGCCTCTCTTTCCAGTGATGGCTGACTAGGCCATCTTTTGATACATATAAGAATACAACATGGACAATGCATTGTCTAAAAACTACACTGCGAATGAAGAATCGAACAGAAGGATGTGCTGACCAGCACAGACTTTGGAAGAACACTGAGGTAAAAGGAAGATGAATTTACTGGACTGGCTCAGGACAGGAGCGACCTCCCCAAGAGACTATATTCTTCCACAAGTCATCTCTGCTTTTCTCGGGTGAGCTGCTCTCCTCACTCTACTGGTTTAACTCTGGTGCATACCTGTGAAAAGTTACCACTCATCATAGAAAGAGCTGACAGAAAAAGCCACGTAGACTCTCATTAATAATCAGCTAAACAGAAAAAAAAAGGGGGGTTCCGGTTATTGTTTGCCATGTGTAAATGTTGCATGCTCTTAATTATGGTTCTTATATGTTAATGGAATATCAGCATAATAAAAAAGATTTTGTTAAAATTTTGTTAAAGAATAATGAATGTATAACATGATGGACTGATGTCATTCAAGAGCTAAACTTTACTAAATATATTTTGAATATCTATATTTTCCAGGCAATAACTAACCTGTTCAATTTGAATGGAACACCTATCTAAATATTTTGAGGCTATAAGTCATGTAAATAACACTAATATGTTTTCTCCAGAGCGTACTGACAATATTGCGCTCCAGGGCAAGACTAGTGCTGGGTCATTATATTATCCGAAGTGTCCCAGAAGTCTGCATGCTTCAAAGTAGCTTCCTTTCCTCTCTGGCTTATCATCATTTACATTCTTGGACCTCTCCAGTTTCAGTAATGAATATAGAGGCATTGCTTAGATGAGAGGAAAGGAACTCATGAGCCCGATCTCATCAGTCAGTTGCTATATATGAGAACATTCATAAATATTATTAATAAATATGTGAAAGCACCACATAGCATTTCCTATGCTAAGGTCTGAGACTTCACTGATATATAAACCTGACAGTCTGCACTAGTGTGCTTTTCACAGAGGAATTACATTAAAAGCCCTTTCTTGAGAAAGACAAACATGATTTAGAGTAGAGTTTTAGAGTAGGCCTTTCAGACATGCTCTCCAACAGAGAAGGGCCAAAATTAGTCAGTATAAATATCCAACCATCTCCTTGGTTCTGAGCAGGACTGAAATATAATAAAACACAGACTACTTATCCAAGAACTCACAGCCAATACACTCCTGTAGCAGAGAATTTGAGGTCTGTGAGCAGGAACTGCCTTAGTAAAGAGCAGAATCAAAATGTAATAACTCAAAGAAGATAAACCAGAAGGGGTTTTGAATGGACACTGGTAATTTAAGTACCCATAGAATGCATGCAAGAGGAAAGGAGAGGGCAGTAATGCTCTTTGCAAAGGGTAGCCATATGAAGCAGCCTGTAATGAAGGATGGAAATTCAAGATCCGACTGAAGCTTGGGGCTCTAAGGACAAGTTCTGAACACACTGAAGAAAGAGTCCCATTCTATCCCATGGTTAGATTCCAGAAAGGCAAGGATACCTACAAGTCATCAGGATGATAGAAAGTTCAATGAGGAAGCTAGTCAGAGTTAAAGGTGTTGAAGTCATAATGAGTAAGATAAACATTATCAACCATGTACACATTTTTCTTCCAAAAATATTGCAAGAGAACACGGTTTTGGCTCAAACTTCCATCAACGGATAAGACGAGTTGTAGAAAAGTGTGTAGAGGGTAAGATCGGAAAAAGTTAAAGTGGAAAATTGTTATTTTAAAAGTGAGGATCACTGAAGTGCTTGATGGGCACAGTAATGAATTTGATCTTTGTTTTGTAGGCAGTGGGGCAATCATTAAAGAATTTGAGCAAGAGAATGACATAATCAGATGTGTGCTTTAGGAAGATAACTAACTGGCCTCGAAGTGGGACGTATACCCGGACAAGTTAAAGCTGGGAAGTTACTGTTGTAAAGTCTCTGAAAGAGCAAAAGCAGGGCTCTGACAAAAGCAGGCTAAGCACAATGACAATGGGGGGGCGGAGGGAAAAGGAAGCAAAAGCCCGCAGAAGAATGTCGCCTAAAACTGACAGGAACTGTCAATTGGGTATAGGAGTAGAAGAAACAGAAAGAAAAGGCAAAGGATTTCTCTGCCTTCCATCTTCTCTCTTCTTATAGTTTTGGCTAATAAAAATGGGAAATTTGAATTTTAAAAAAAAGCTAAATTTGGGAGAAATTTGGAAATTCTACTTTTAGATCTCTGGGCTTGCTCCTAAATTGGTATCCAAATAGCCTGTACTCCCAGATGGGCATGCTTGGGAAATTGTCATAGAAATATGATACTCTTCACAGAGGGGCTGTCTTTGAGATGCAATGAACTAAGCCCAGAAAGTCCAATTTTTTTTCACATAATTTTTGTTTTCTTCTCTCTATCCTGTGTTTGTGTAACTTCAACATGTTTATATAGCATGGGAGCAACATCATTGTTTGCTGATAATGAATTTCATTCATTCTGACTTTTACAAATGCGTGTCCCGATAGCAATTAACTGATTTCACTTTCAAGAAGAAAAATAATCTGAACTTGTCTCCCTCTGCTGGTTATATGCTGCGGCATCACGGTGCTTATTTAACTAGAATAATAGAAAGAAATAGAAATACCCGATAATAAGATAATAATTTCCTTTTTTACAATTATAGGGCTTTGCAGTTCACAACGTGCAGAAATACACATAATTTCGCGTGTCGTCCTCACTGCAGTTCTGTGAGATAAACATTGTGAGCGTTACCACCCCACTTGTCAGGAAATCACTCTGAGACTCCAAGCCAGTAAGCTCACATATGAAATCAGAGGAAAATCAGGAAGCATATGTAATTAGGGGAGAAAAAAGTTACAGTGTTCAAACGAGGGGCGAGCTGGAGGAATCTTTCTATTTACTCCTTCACAAGTTTACAGTGGAAGCATGGCCCTGAGATGCCTACTTACTGCCTCTCCATTTTATAGCTGGCATGGAGAGTTGATATAGCTCTTCAGAAACAGTGAGACTAGCATTCATAAAACTCAACACCTAGATGGCATTCTTTATATTGTCCCATGCTTCCTGTCTAATAATTCCAGGATACTAATATTTTGCCCACCTGCCCTGTAGCACAGCCTGTAAGAGGATCTGGGTCCTCTTACAATTAGCAATCAAGAAAATGTACTATAGACATGCTCACAGGCCAATGTGGTGGAGGTAATTCTGGAGCTGGGGTCCCCTCATTTTGGGTGTGTCAAGTTAACAGCTGAACCTAACTATGAAAAACTTATAAGCAAGCAAGCAAACAAACAAAAACAGTATGAAAACACAGGCTAAGACATCAGTAGGTCAAACATAAAAAGCAAGACTTAGTCACTAATTACATACAGAAGGGATGTATCCAGCTTGGGACTCTGAAACTTCAGGCAAAAGTGCAAGTTTGAGAGATGTTGAGGTATCAGATAATGTGTGAGCAGAACACTTGGCATGGAATCCCTCATCACATCGCTGCCTGGCACTGTTTTCTTCTTTTTTCTCTACACACCATCTACAAGCAGTCTGTAACAATTAGTAATCAGGAAAATGTCAGTAGAAGGCACACAGGCAAATGGGGTAGAGGTAATTCCTCAACTGAGGCTCCCTCTTTTCAGATGTCTGATGATACAGCTCAGCATCATACTCCCCCACATTGTCCCATTCATAATGAATATGGTCATTCGTTCATGGATGGAAATAGAAACTGATAAAAATAAATTAAACTTGTGTGTGGGTGATTTACAATTCTAACTTCCGTAGGACAATGGATATTATAGAAGAGTTAAATTCAATACATTTCTGATTTCTAAAGGACATTTTTAAATGTAAGTATACCATAGTAAATCTTTATTTATTTATTTTTTTGATACAAAATACAGCTCTTTGGTCAAAAATTGCAAGGATACTTTAATATCCAAATTTAAAGTATGAAATTGTTTTACATAATCTTAACTTATCAATTCATAATATCTATTTGCATAATCAAATACTTAAAATATTAAATCAATACATAGAATATATTTAAAAGTTTTGTCAAAGATTTATTTGATAAAAGGTCATTTTTCTCCTAGTATATGGCAGTTCAAACATAAGGTACTAAAGTCAGAAAGTAGCAGCAAAGGTCCTTATACTTTCTGGGAAATAGAAGTGTTGTGGGACAGAAGCCAGGGACAAGAGGACCACAGACAATGTGGTGTGCTATTAACTACACAAAAGTCTACCCAGTGCTGCCTTCACATAAGGAAAACCACCCGTTTTCCATTCAGAGCGAAGGTTTTCTGAAGGTTACAACACCACTGCTGCATCTTGGTACAGAAATCATCTCAGAAAGAAGGACTGAGGAATGGAGTGTTGAAGGGTTTAGATGTGGACAGCTGGTCAAGAGTGTTGGAGAAAAATTCAACAATGTTGCCACAGGAATCATGCCTACAGTTGGACAGGACACCATAGAACAAATCTGTAGGGTAGATGAGGATTCAGGCTGGTGATTGACAGGAAATTCATTTAGATAAAGCATGTAGCTAAGGATAGTAAGGGGAGAGAGAGAGAGAGGGAGGGAGAGAGAAAGAGAGAGAGAGAGAGAGAGAGAGAGAGAGAGAGAGAGAGAGAGAGAGAGAGAGAGAGAGAGAGAGAGAGAGGAACATCTGAATTATTTAGGGTCTTAATAAAAATGAAGTCTTTGTTTTCTTAGACAAGGATGCTTGTGATATTGGTATCATAGCTGTACAAAACAGAAGGAGTTGGTTCAGAAACTTTATCAGTAACTCCAACAAGAGCAACTGAAGCACCATTTCATGGCAGCAAAGTGGAGAAAGGTCACTGCAAGATCAGGATTATTAAAAATTATTAAAAATTATTAGATATATAATACAGATAACTGAAAGGTGTCTATCGAGTGTTTCTAAGAATCCTTCTATCCTCCACTTCAAACTGTGTCTGCGTTGGCCTGTCTGCCTGTCTGTCTCCCTGTCTGCCCATCTGTCTGTGTGTGTCTGTTTGTGTCTGTCGATCTGCCTGTCTGTCTGTTTTTTGTCTGTGTCTCTCTGTGTGTGAGTCTGTGTGTGTGTGTTTGTATGTCTGTGTGTGTGCCTGTGTCTGTGTGTCTGCGGAAATAAAAGAAGGACTGAGGATGCTGTGAACTGTACTTTGAGCAGGACTTGGCCTGTTAGAGCATGGGAACAAGGCAGAAGGAAGTGAGCAGTGTCTGAACTGCAGCAGGGCCTCCCCTCTTTAGCACTAAGTGCTCGCACATTCATTTGTCTTCACTCGACACTTTATAGCACCCCAGAGAGCTCTTTGGAAGAAAGATGTTATAAATGTCAGTATTAAGATAATAAACATAAAAACAATAATAGATACTCAAGACCTTTAAATAGAAGGAAGATGCTGCCTGTATTCGTCACTAAGTGGTTTGGATCAATACCAAAGTATGATGAGAACCCTGAGTAAGGAAGTCCTAGGGCACCCCCTGAGGGTGCAGTGGGGCGAGAAACAGCCTGAAGGCAATCTTTGCTATAGCAACTGAACTTGCCCTGCCTGTTTCAGTCCTCCAGCACATGCTGCCTGCCCAGACAGAGGGACTTCCTATTCCAGTGTGTTCGAACCCAAGATTTTGCTTTACCTGGACTGTCATTGCCAAATAGCCGATCACAGTATTTGTTTAAACATGTCGTTATTTTTTTCTGGTAGCCAATACAAATGGAATTTATCCTTTAAAATGGCCTTCCTTTCTTTTGTGATATAATTAGTTCAATTTGCAAATACAGTATGGTGTACTAATATTAGCTAAATTACATATAAATGAAAAAACTTACCTCTGATAACTAGCATGAGTTTATCATTTTAAGAGATATTTTAAAATAAAATATATATGTGATTATGTGTGTGTACATGTTCACATTTGTTTGTGACCACAGATGTGTGTGTGTGTGTGTGTGTGTGTGTGTAAGCACCTGTTTATACCTGCAGAGTCTTGAAGAAGGCTGTGGATCATTTGGCATTTGCAGTACGTGTGGATTGTTGTGAAGGCGCAAGGATCTAAGCTCTAGCCCTCATGATTTTGTAACAAACAATTTAAGTCACTGTGCTTTCTGTCCAACACTGAGCAAGTGAGGCACCTGAGATCCAAAATCTAAAAGTTTGGGCTGTAATCTTGGAGAGAGATTTGTGTGAGGAAGGGTATGTCTGGAGCAAACTTTAGAGTCACCCATGGTTTCAGCGCTCATTTACATAGTTGACAAATGAGAATATTCCAGCTATCCACATATGATCAGAAGATTCACTGTACCCTGACAGTATTTGCAGGCGCTCAATCCTCTCTGTAACCTGGAACTTGGTGCTGTGTGCTATGTTGATTCTTTATCATCCTTCCTTCTTTAGGCAGAGCCAGATGGATAGAGTATTATAATGCTCGATCTGTCACTGTCTCGCTCTCTGCAGTGCCTATTCTTATCTGATATTTAGAGGGAAAAGTGCCCTTAATTTTTATGGAGAAATGTCAAATTTATATCAAAAAGATCTCTGGGTTTCCAAACAGCAAAGAAATTTAGAGTAAAGGCATATTCAACACGCAACTATTTTTTTCTCTTGAACATAAATTTAAAATGTTTCCTTCATGTGAAGTAAAAAAAAGTAGGATAGGTTAGACGATTTCTCGTCAGCTATTCTTGCATCCTCTATATCAGGAGTTTTAAATAAAACAAGTATAACTGTACTTCTCCATCATTCTCACAGCACAGAACCAAAGCCATCACAGAATCCAGACATTTTGTTTTCTAACCAGAGTATTTGAAAGCCTGTGACTTTAAAGGTCTCACTCAGGGTCATATAAGAGAAGGTGACAGAGCCAAGATGAGAAAGCATTTCTTTTCATTGCAATTCAGTACTTTGATTGAACCATGCAGACAATCAGGCAAATAATATATGATTCTCCCTTCCTCCCTCCCATTTCCTCTCTTCCTCCCCCCTCCCCCCCCCCTCTCTGTTTGCTTACTCTGTTTCTTTGCTTCCTCTGCATTCTCTGCCTCCAAATTTTCTTGCTGCAGCAAATGCTAGATTAAAAACTCCACCTTGCCTCCATCTTCCAGCTGAGGGAAGTACTCCTTGCTTTGGGCTCATGAAAAGCAGGACTTGAATCATATTGGAAACATAATTGTCTAACCCATCAGAGTTCTTTACAGATATGGTGGGTAACTTCATTAAACATGAAATATTTTAGAATCCTTAGGAGTAAGAGCAAGGGCCTGTCTCCTTTGAAAGCACAGGGGTGGGGGGGGGGCGACCAAGTGCTTGCCAAAGCACTACACATCCAATGGAAGGTTTTCTATTGTGTCTGCTTGTTTGTTTTAATAGTAGTTCATTATAATGGGATGAACTCTAGAAAAGAGTCTTCTTTTTTAAAGTTATTGGTTTTACTAAGAATGGTACCTCTATTAGGGATATCATATTTTACTTTACTGAATTGCCATTAATGTTTATACAGGTAAGGAGTCTCATAACTTCAGTGAAGTGCTAGGGATGGGGTGAGTGTTGCCTTAGAAAGCAGCACTAGTAACTAAATTGTCACTGTCAGAGTTTCACCCTCTCACCCTGACATGACCCACTGAAATCCTCTACCTCCTTGTGTGAAAATCCCATTCTGTATCGCTGACTGCTATCCCGTTAAGGTCAGCATCAAACACAGCTCGGAACTTCAGGACTCACTTTAAATAGGTGATGCTTCAGTTAATGATCTGTTCAGTAGCCTGAAGATTTGCTACTGAGCAATTTTTGTCTCATCATATATATTTCTACAGGACTAAAAATATAGCATGTAGAAAAATCGACAATTTCAGAATGTGGGATTGAGACCTCTACTGATGAGGCTAAGTAGGGCCAGCCATCTGGCTCAACTGTTTCTCCAGTGATCCGCAGTGGGGAACCTGTCATGCTAAGCTGTATGTTCAGAGCTCTCTAGGCGGATATAAGAGGCCTCGAGTAGCAAGCATGTAGCTGGCTAGCATGCGGTTGGTTCTGTTTCAGCACAGGCTTCTCTGTCTGCCTTCTCTGCTCAGGTTTTGCCTTGTTTTCTTCCACCTTCCTTAAACTTCCAACTTGCTAAAAATTTCCTTCTTTCAGCCTTTCCTCTAAAAAAATAAACAGATGACCAGTTCTTTTTCCATTCTCTCTGCAACGCTATACTACACATTGAACAATAAAATGAAGAACTATATGTAGTTTTAAAGTCACTAATATGTATATTTAAAATATTTTCTCTTTTCCTTTGTTGCTCTTAAATTTCTACTTAATTCTGCTTTGTTCATCAGTAGGAGTACTTGAAGGTGAAAACTGAAAACGAACCCTATGTACTATTTTTTTATTTTGATAATTTTTATTTATTCTTTGACAGATTCATACATACAATTATCAAGATCTTATCCATGCTCCGATTCATGTTCGTCCCTCCTCTCCTATTCCTGTCAGGAAAACACACACCCTCTTACTGCCGTGTCCCTCCTTCCTCCCATTTTTGTAATCCACTGTGTGCACCTTGTGCTGCCTGCTGGGAAGGTCAGTGGCCTTGATGGCTTGACCTTGTGCGTGTCTTGCACCTCTATCTATCCATGGCTGCTGGGAACTCCTGAGTTGAATGAGCATGTCCTACCACTCTTCTCCAAACTCTGCTCTTATTTTCTTTGACAAACCCCTGCTGTGGTATTCTCTGAGCCGGGTTTGGGTGGGACTTAATACAGCTCAACTCTTCAATCAGTTATGAATCAATGCATTAGCTGATGGTCACTGCATAAAGAAACTTCTCTAGAAAAGGCAGCAAGAAGCACTGATCAATGAGTATATCGATAAATAGGAGGTAGTTAGATAATATATCCATCTGGCAGAACAACAGGCATCAACTATCTTACCAAAGTCTATGGCCATGCCGTTTCCAGGCCTAGATTTGGACCATGTTCATAACTGGCATTATAAAAATGGTCCAAGCCTAGGAATTTTATCCTATAGAGCATACCTCAAATTCAGTCATAAAGTAGTTGCTTGCCTCTATAATCTTCATGTTGCTATTGTTCCAGTAGGCTTGCCTTGCTTGACAGGTCAGTATTGTGTTCAGGATTCCTTGCTGAGTAAAATTATTGATAACTTTTCTCTCACAATAGTCTACAAAGCACCTTTTCTCACTAGGAAGGCATCAAGAGGTTAGCTAGCAAGTCTTCCTTGATTCTCTATACTCTACAACTGAACTATGATGTGTTGACAGCAATAGAATCTTACCATTTAAGATTAACGGCAATGACCTCTGGACATCCTTAACCAATAAGTCATAGAGAAGTAACCCAAGCCTGGCACGTAGCTATTCATTTAGTATTACATATCTCCTAGGGTAGGTAATGTCTACCAATGCAAGGTTTCCATATTCAAACATCCCTAAAATATATACTTCAAGATTTATTTTTGGTTTTATTTATGTGTATGTGTGCCCGTGTGTTTGTGTATGTCCTTCCTATACCTGCAGGTCCCTTTAGAGGTCCGAAGACATTATTATTGGATAGGCTGGAATCAGCGGCAGTTGTGAGCGGCCAAATGTGTGTTCTAGAAACCAAACCCTGTTCCTCTGGAAAAGTAGAAGGTGCCTTAAATAATTGAGTCATCTCTCTCAGAACTTTGATAAATTAGCTTACAAAGTATTGTTTTTCCATATGATAAAGACACACACACACACTCACTCACAATAGAGACATAGAAAGAGAGAGGAAGAGGGAGAGAGAGATAGAGAGAGAGAGGAAGAGATAGAGATATACAGAGAGAACATGAAATAAGAAATATTTTGGAGTAACAGCACTATTTACTTTTGACAAAGGAATCAAAAGAAGCCAGGGTGATGCTAAGTGCTCAAAGGAAAAAAAATGATGAAATCAAAGTCCTTGCCCTCAAGAACATCACACTGTAGTGGATAAAACACAAGTACCAATTGCATTCTGTTTATGTATGACCTTAAATTGAATTTCAATTTTTTTTTGTTTTGTGCAAAGTTATTGGTTCCTGAAGATGCAAGAATCTCTTGTCTGCATTTTGATATATTTAAGTGACACAAAGAATAGAATATTAAGCAGGCATCCTAAATGTGGGAACATAAGGTAATCTTCGTAGTCCTTCATTAAAACTGGCACAGGCTTTGAAGACTTGAGACTTCAATGAGAAGGGGGAGATTTGGAGAGTTTCTAAAGCAAAACCCCCCAAACTGATTAAAGCAGTCAGAAAAATTAGCAGATGCTCATCAGTTAGGAGCCAACAGAAATTGTTGCTGGATCAAATTAGAATCTGCCCAAAGGCTTTGGGAAAACAGTTTTAAAAGTTAATAATTTCAAACCAGGAGTGTCAACTAGAGTTTCATTTTCTTAACACTGTCTTCACCAGTTCCAGGCATCTTAGTCCTTTCCCTGCCCTCCTGAAAAGTTCAGCCTGGCTTTGTCTCCAACTCCATCTCAACAGAGGCAGGCTATGATTAATGGTCCTTACTGCTACTCTTCTACTACTTACACACAATAGTCTAGTAATAAGCTCCAGCCTTTCATAGCATCCTCCTGTGTCACTGTCAGGTCTTTCCAGCATGCGCTGATAGCTAATACTAAAGCCTGGTACCTCAGGGGCAAAACCTAAATAACCAAAAAGTAACTACACACTCTAAGTCCTTTGCAAGGCTTAGATAGATATTCTCTCTCTCTCTCTCTCTCTCTCTCTCTCTCTCTCTCTCTCTCTCACACGCACACATATTACTATTTCTCTGATAACATTCAGGTAATTTGGTAATTTATTTCTTAGAGATATATAAAGCTAGTAGGTGTCAGATAATTACATGCTAAGAATACAAAGGGACTTTTGGTATAGCATTGGAAATGTAAATGAGCTAAATACCTAATAAAAAATGGAAAAAAAAAGTTTAACAGAGAGAAGCCACAAATGGAAAAAAAAAAAAGAGTAATCAGAAATATTTCTACTCTGGAAATGTAGTTGAAACCAACATATTACCATGTTAGAAGAGTTTATTATCTTGACTAAATAGATATGCTTTCTAGATTACACAGTGTTAGTAAAACCAATTGATATATATGCCTTAAATATGTAGACTTCACAGCATGCCAGTCACACGTTAGTTAAGTTTTGTTGTTTTTATAAATAATGGTCTTCTGATTTGGATTAAATAAAAAATAATAACAAATTTAAAATATTTGCTAAAGGACAAGAAAGGCATAAAAATGAAACAGGGGAAAGGATTTAAAAGATATATATATATATATATATATATATATATGTATATATATATATATATACAGATAGGAAAATAATTACAGGTCAATAATTTTAAATATTTTTGAGATTTTAATATAATTGCATCATTTCCTTCTTTCTTTTTCTCTCTCCAAGTCTTCCCCTGGGAAGAGGACAACAGTTGGTTATCCAATAGCAAATGGTCATAAAATGAAAGCATATATATATATATAGTTTTACTCATATATATATATATGTGTATATATGTATACATATATATATATAATGAAAGCATATATATATATATATGAGTAAAACTATGCATAGTAAACAGGTTATATTTATGTTTATATATTGCATATAATTTATACTCTGATAAATGAATATTAAGCAAAACTGTTTTAAAAACTCAGAAAAAGACAGAGAATCATTTTTTCACATTGGTTTACTATGTTTGCACTTTATGCTTGTTAACAAGCTGGAAGGCTAGTAATCTGCATATTCACATCATTTTTCTAGATCAAAAAGGGTTGCTCTCAATTTTATTATTTCAGCGATATGCAAATTTTAGAGTCAGGCTCAGTCACATCTATAAAAGAAATTCTAGAATAATGACCAAAAGATTGTCCTGCCTCCTTCTCTTATTTCCACCCCCTCCAATATTCTAAGCCAGTTTTCTTTTCTTGTAAACTTCTACACACAACACACACACACACACACACACACACACACACACACACACACACACAGCATACTCTCTAAAAGGACTTTTCAGAGTGGAACTTTAAAAAAAAAAAATAACCTAAGAAAAGCAAATAACTACATAGTAGAGGGGCAGACCAAACTGAGGGTAGAGCAAACTATTTCTAAACAAACTTAAAGGTACATGAGTGTTAGTTTGATTTTCTCACTCTTTGATAAGATGCTTTTGTTTATGTTTTGGGATCTCACCATGAATTTCCTGAGATCTCCAATTATAAAAAAGAGATTTTATCCAAATGTCTATTCATAATCCTTTTCATATTGGCATGCTGTGAAGTCTACATATTGACCTGTGTTTTAAATCAACACAAGTGACTGGTACAGAAACTTGAGTTATTAGTGTAAGTATTCTGTGTATTTAAAATTTAATTTTGTTGAGATCATAAAATAATATTTTATATTACTTTTCAGAGGCCAAACAGTACAGCAACTATACACAGGTAAGAGCTGTTAGAACTGACCAAGAAAAATGCCCAGACACATTATCATCAACCTAATTTCTCCATTTCCTCCTATAAGTCCGTTGGCCATCTTACAGAACATCTACAGACCACTGGGTGAATCCAAACATGGAAAATGACATTTCTGGTTTACAGAAAAGGTAATAGTATTCAGAATTTTCCCCAAGGCTTAACAGTTTCAAACAATAATGACATTTTCCAGAAGCTCAGGAAAGTGTTCTAGGAACTTTGTGTAAAAGAACTGTTGAGAAAGGTTTCATAAACTGCTCTGTAGAGATGGATGGCTCTATGGGAAAGACACACAGATTCTGTTCTCACAAATGTTCCTTCCTTCCTGGTTGTGAAGTATGGTCTAGGTTGCAGATATGAACAAATTTTACTGAATTTTTGGACAAAAGCATGAAGGAATGTGGGGAATGTCCATATATGGACAAGACATTGCTAGGACTATATTCCTAACAATGTTCTTGGGCCGAGGTGGGCTGTTCCCTCTGGTTTTGTCAGATACCATTAGGTATCAATGGATACAAAGAGTTCAGACTTTGAACTCAAGTTATTTTCCTGACTTCCCCCCATCCCACTCTGTCTCTAAGTGTTCTTAAGAAAGTATTGATTTGGGAGGCATTGTGTCACTATGAACTTTCCTTTTTTCTATGATGATTATTTCAAAATGCTTGGTTTTGGATCAGTCAGTAATGAGCTATTTTTCCATTCAAGTCATTTTTACCCCCTCTTGAATTTCCCTTCTAAAGAGAATTTAAACTTGGCCTAAGAACATTTGAATCTCAGAAGCAAGGATAATATTGTTAGACAGAACAAGGTAAGTTATCCCATTCCCTGGTTTTCTAGTATAATTTCACAAATTCTCAGGCTTTTAAAGAAGGGGACCTAGGAGCACAGAGCAGAGTAAGCAAAAAGAGTGTTGAGAAAGAAAAGAGGCTTTAAACTGCTTTTATACACTGACGTTGTATTTTCAATTTCACTGGATAAGATTCCTTTTGATATTGGATGCCCAAGTCCAGATTAGACTTTGTGGGGGGTCACTCAGCTACTGACAGATCCAGGATTCAAACCAATCTCTGGATCGTCATCAACTGTACATTTGTGCCTCCCATTCCCACTCCTATAATACACCTTCCATGGTGTCAGCCTACTTGTTTGTTTAAAACTCCCCTTTATTTCTATACACAATATATAATTGTGCCTACAGTATCTTTTAAAATTTCTTATGTCTTTTCATTATCATCCTTTTCTCTTTAGTTGTGAGGATATGAAGATCACTGTGTAAATGTTAATACCACCATCTTCCATACTGACACTATTTTATTCACCAGATTTAGATTTTATCTTCTCATTATTTTAGGATGAAGTCATGTATTCTTATTAAGTTGATAGAAAAATTGAAGTCGCAAAGATGAAATGACTTGCCAAGAGATGCCCTTGTTTTGAAGCACTTGGAACTCTGCAGATATTTCCCTGTATTCCTCCTTTCTATTTCATTACAACTGAGAACATTTGAACCAGAGGAGGGGGGCACCAGTCTCATTTCCTGCAAGCACAGATTAGTTGACTACTATCCCTGGACGTTTCAAATGTCGCAGTTCCTTATTAAATCAGCCATGCATACACTTACAAATTACTACCTCACCTTGTGAACCTCAACACCAACCTGCTGGAGCAAAACCGATGGGCCACAAGCTGCTCTGAAAATCTTTCCCCACAATCCTTATGGATAATTACCCTGTCATTATCAGTACCATTGCCTTGGTGATCTAGGTAACCTTTATATTTTGACACATTCTGACGTAATTGATCCTTTTTTGACCTCTCATCCATCAGTGGTACATCTTTACCAGTAGATTTTTGTTCATGTAGTCATTCGACCTATGCTGAAATCTCTCTTTCTCTGTTTTGTTTTGATACACCTCCTGGTAATATTCTACCTGAATGTTTAGACTGATGAAAATAGGAGGTTTAAAGAAGCACTAGAGTTCAATATGAAGTTATTAGTGCTCTCTAAAGAAAATGAAAATGGCAGGAAAGGGGAACATTTTCTAGCAAAAGTATGCATGTAAATTTAGACAATATGTTTGTATATGTTTGTCTGTCTCTCTCTATGTTTGTATGTATGTATGTGTGTATATATATATATATATATATATATATATATATATATATATGTGTGTGTGTGTGTGTGTGTGTGTGTGTGGTAATGGATTGATAATATAATAAGTAAATTATAGATAAACAATAGATATTACATATTAACTATATATAAAACATAATTTTCATCGAATTGTAAACACTTGTAAGATACTTTATCAGTTCTTTTATTTTTCCTAGCATTGGTAAGGCATATTAATGGCAGTGATACTAATCAAATACTGAACTAATTGCTTTTGTTATAAAGTCAATATTTCCTCTCTCCTAAGTAGGCACATTGAGAGATTAAAGAAATTAACTAAAATACATGTTGAAGGGTAAAGAACTTTGCTGCGTGAACAATTCAGATTTCTGTTGAAAACTAGTGTCTTTTAGAAGGCATGGGAAAATATTTCTGGGTCATGCATAACAAAATGAACCAAGCACATCCCTCTCTTGCAATACTAGGTCATTGCTCACTAAGGTTCTGTGGCCATGAGCATCTTTGAGCTGCCCTCTTCTACGAGATACCACTTATGGTGAGTTTCTTTGTGTCTAGTTTGCAGAATCCAGTTGAAGCCAGAAGGTAGTTTTCTTTCTTTACTATAAAAAGAGGGTTTTTTTTTTTTTTTTTTTTTTTTGGGTCATGGGTGATTGCTTTCTCCCTGAGCTTCTAAAAGAAGAGAGAAAATGCCTTCAGTTTGCTAGGAGCAAAAAATATGTTCTTTCTCATCTGAAACCATTACTTGCATCTCACTAAATATTACTGTGCATCCTACAAGTGGCTTATCATCATATCTATTTGCAACAGCAAACTGAATGTATTAGGAAAACCTCTTCAGACCACTGAAGCCTAGCAGCACAGGAAGCTTTGGGGAATAAAATATCTGACAGCAGGTGGCCTGGGTAGACCAGCTGTGTGGCTGCACATAGGAACTGCCACTTAACAAGTTAGAGCAGCCTGTTCCCATAGCTCATGGGGAGTTGGACACAATTCTATTCCCTTTAGACACCCAGGCTGAAGGGGGAAAGCGGGCATTTCATCATGCTCTGTGTCTGTCTTTCATGAGATTTTAGGTTATACTTAGACAGAATGGTTTCATGTGCCAGAGTAAAAATGTCAGTGCCAGGAGATACTAGACCATTGACCCAGAGTCCGTATGTCAGTAGTCTCGTTGCTTTTTTTTGTGATATGGTCAGTTACCATGGTAACAAGCAGCCAGGGCTTATTAGTGCTTGTTAGTGTTTAAAAGGTGATTTATAAGCATATAAATAATTGGCAGCTCGTTAACAGGTGGGGCTTCTGAACTCAGCTGCCTTTGGCAATTATCTGCAGGATTCAAGAGTTGTGCTGCTGTCCTCCGCAGCTGCCTGCCAGCCTGGCTGGCTCAGAGATCATCAACCTTGAAAACAAGGCAAAGAGGAAACAATCCATTAGTAGGCTAGGTGGAGCAGTTACTGTGACCCACACCGGGTCACTCACCTAGAGAAATGTACCGGGACAGATGGGAGGGACCAGAGGTTGCCTGTTTTCAATTTCTCCTTCTCTAAATGCACATACTCTCTCCCCTAAACCCTTGTTTCTTGGAAAATTCATTAGGAATGGAGCCAGAATTACATGAAAGTGGTTGTTTGTATTGGAAGAGGCCCCTGACTAAAAATGCCTCCCCGCCCCTTAGGAATTGCAGATACACCAGAACAGCTGTACTATTGTCAGGAAACTCAGTTTTTATGTCTTTCCATCTACTCGGTTGTTCTATCTATCTACCTACCTACCTATCTATCTATCTATCTATCTACCTATCTATCTATCTATCTATCTATCTATCTATCTATCTATCTATCATCTATCTATCATTCATCTTGCTATCTTTTCATCTACCATCTGCCTTTCTATCTATCATGTATCTCAAATAATTGTATTTTGTTTCTGTGTAAGAGACCTCAACTGAATTGACAATATTAAAACTATTTGTAGATAGGAATAGAAAATAAAACACAAATGAAAACTAGCCTGGGTGGTTTGGAGGCTCTATTGACTGCTTTTCCTGGGCTGCAATCAAATGCCATGACCAAAACAACGTATAGGAGAGTGTTTATTTTGACTTATGCTTCAGAGCGTTAGGGAATCTATAATGCCAGAGACAGCATGGCAGGCAATGGCAGGTGTGGCAGCAGGAAGAGGAAGTTAAGAACTCTCAGTTTGAATGATAAGCACAATACAGACTGATCAGACTAGAACTGGTATGAGATTTAATCTGTCAATGCTCAACTCCAGTAATATACTTCCTCAAGAAAAGCTGCTATCCCAGCTATACTTACTCTCTTTCAAATTTATGGCCTTTTTTTTTCCTTTGTCATTACATGCACACACATGTATACACACATACACTCACAGGTACATTCAGACACACGCACACGCACGCGCACGCGCACAGGCACAGGCACAGGCACACACTCCTAAATACATAAATGCCTGCTTATTGTGTTATTGTTATTTGTATGTTTAGCTTTTCAGCTGACCATTCAGTACTGAAAAACTTACTAGTGTGCTCTTCCCTAGAGATGATAGCAATTTCGCAGTTGCTACTAAGTTCTCTGTCTAGGGTTCTCTTTTCAACATCTAATATTTATCTACAGTTTTAGAGTTTAGACTATTTTGAAAATGCATGAATTCATCTCTTTAATCTATAAATGATTAAATACCAGTTCTTGGGATAATTACTAATTTAATCTCACGTGCATGAGGAAGAAGGAAAAAATAGACTAGCAAATAAAAGTTACAACAGAAGTAAAAATGATTAAAACACTGGAGTGGGAAGACTTTGATGAGAATGTGGAGTGGGAAAAACAACTAAATCTTAAAATGACTTTCAAACAGATTTCTGTGGTTCATTTCTTTCATTTTTGGAGAATCTGCTTCGTAAAGGATGGGCAAATGGAATGGTGTCTATCTGCCTTGCCTCTTCATAAATGAGATGCTACCATTATCACCCTCTCAGACATAAGGAAACATTGATGCTAAAAGGAAAACCTGCCCAAGGATACGCCATGGAGCAAATTCTACACAGATTGGTTATTTGAAAACAGAGTGTTCTCCTGCTTTTTTCTAGCCCAACACAAATATATATTGAGTGATAGTCCACATCCAATTATGAGACAGAATTGTTGTAAGAGAGTACAGGTCATGGTACAATAAAAAAAAATAAATCTAGTGAGATACAAAATCAGCTTACTCTGAATCTATCAGAACAGTGACATTACAAAGGGTCCATTAATAAACTTAGACTAGAGACACATTTTACATAGGAAAAAAAAAAAAAAAACCTCAAAAGCTTTTTCCTGGTTAGCAGAAAAGGAAGAAAGTGTGCCACTAACAAGGGAAATAAACATAATCTTTAACAAAATCTAAGTCTTGCATATGCAGTGCTAAGAGTGATTAGTTTCAAAGCCTCCAAGCACAGAATAAACCTGCCAGTGCTGCCAGGATATATTGTCTGAGTCTAGCCTGACTATTAAGTACAGGTCCCAAGTGTCAAAAGGCAAAGGAAACCTCAGAGGAGAGTTGAATAGGCAAAAACAACATGGATTTTTAGGGCAATGATATCATACTTTACAACAATATGATCCCAGGTACATGTCATTTTATATTTGTCTAAACTCGTAGATTGCACAGGGCAGAAGTGAGCAAGACTGAGAACTATGGCTTTGAAGAATAATTATTTGTCAGAGCAGGTTTATCAACTATAACAAATGTGTCATATTCCGTGTGTGTGTGTGTGGCGGGGTACAAACTGAGAACATGACGCTATGTGAAGGGGAAAGCAGAGGTTCTGTAGGACTCTCTGTAAACCTTAACCTGCTCTGGAAAATAAATTAATCTGTGACTTATATTTGTTTACTGTTGGTGAAGTATCATGCTTCATTTCAAAGTGATTTTGATGGTTTGAATAAAAATTTTTCTCCCATATGCATATGTGCTTGAATGTTTTGTTCCCAAATGGTGGATCTCTTTGTGGGAATTATGGGTCCTTTATGTCCATAAGGAAGAATATCACTGGGTGCCAGACCTTGATGGTTTATCATCTAACAAAATCCTGAGTCTCTGTGAAAATGTAATCAGCCAATTTTCTCTCCTGCTACCGTGCTATGTCTTCCCAGGAATTTTAGACTCTATCTTTCTGGGATAATAATCCAAATAAATTTTTCATTAAGTTGTTTTTGATCACAATATTTTACACAGCACTGAAGAGTCAAATTATAGCAGAAACTGGTACTAGAAGTTGGTATGTTACTATGAAGAATCTAGACATGCTGAATGTGTGTGTAGCGTGTGTGTATGTGTGTGTGTGTGGGGGGAGAGACTTTGTAAGTTTGAGTTCTGTAGGCAAAGAATAACAGTATCTGAGAAGCCACCGAATGAAGATACAACCAACAGTGAGCCTTAGGTTGTTGGAAAGACCTCAGATATTAGCAATTCCAAAGCCTTAAAACATTAATACAGAAAATTCCAGAAAATGTGTGGAAGCAGGGAGATATGTGTGTTGCAGGCAATAAATCTGTAGGAATGGAGCTATTTGACCCTTTAAAACTAGAGCTCAGATTTAAGACATGGAATAAAGAAATCCCAATGGGGTTTTCTGGATTCCAGTCTTGCTTTGTCTCTGCATTTCACAAAGTGATCTAGTGCTCATATTTGGAATAGGATTGCACATTCCATGACATTGTATAATAGAAGTATCAGATTTAGTTATTATTATTATTAATTTCACAGGGGTCCTAATTAAAATTTACCTTAATCCCCAAAACAACTTTGAATTTTGAACCTGTGTGTATGTACTGCTACACTTACTATATACTCCTTGCAAGTGCACAGAGAACCATCACAGAGTTAATTTGGCAATGAAAATATTAAAAGAATTAAAGTTTAAAATCAGGCAAATGTATTTGCTACTACTTTTTCAGCCTAGGAATGCATAATGACAAAAAATACATAGAAAAACTATAGACATTTGAAATGGAAATCACTTAGAGATCTATCAACTGATGAATAGATAAAGCAAATGTGCATTTACATAATGGAATATTATTCATCTGCTAAGAAAAGCAACCTATGAAATTAGCAGGTTAAATGAATGCAATGAGAAAAAAATATATGAATGAGGTAACCTACATAGAGAAGCACTACAATTTTTCTCAGTTTTGAATGTTAGTTTTAATACTTTTGATAAGTATATTAATTACAATTGTAATATAAACAGAGAACAGGAATTTAGTAAGGGGCCATGGTAAGGAAGCCAGAACACAATGGTTTAAAATATTAAAGGAATACTAGAACAAGAAGGGACAAATTGGGGTATAGAATTGGAGGACATGGCGGGGGGGGGGGCAGATATGTGGCAAGAGGTAACTTAAACTAAAAGCTATTTGAAATGTTCATACAGAAACTACCTACTACAGAAGCTTCCTAAAATATGTGCATATACGCATATACAAGGTGTAATACCCACACTAAACATTGAATGCTATCAAATAAAATCCTAGCACAAAAAATGAGTTACCCACTTTTATATTGGTCAATTAGTCATACATACACTCCCATGCCAAGCATTACACGCTACAGCCAATAATATTGGCTATTTTCATAACTTAACAGTTAAGATCCTGGTACTGAAGGCACTTCATACTGGAGTCATTGAACATGGAGAAATCCAAGTGGCACCCATCTGGAAGATCCAAATCTACTAGCTAACCTTCACAGTATGTGGAAGGAGTTGTGCACACTACTGTGGGACAAAAGTTATCTTAATTGGTTTCTTCCAGTTATGCACTCTGAAAACTGCCCTGACAAGATATAATCACTGGTTGATGGTGGCACAATTGTTATGAGAGTAATCAATCACTTTCTGATGGATCTGAAGTCTGAGATGAAACCCTTTGTTAAAGTGACCAAGAACCCAAAGCTACACAGTTTACAGGTCCTATGGGGTAAGTCAATGAAATTATCCTTTAGATTGTTTTCAAATGACTCTTTTGACTTACTGCTATAGCCAAAGATCACAGTATTTTCAACAGGTCACAGCAGATGCTGGGGAAGATATGGAGAAAGAGGAACACTCCTCCATTGTTGGTGGGATTGCAAGCTTGTACAACCACTCTGGAAATCAGTCTGGCAGTTCCTCAGAAAATTGGACACAGTACTACTGGAGGATCCAGCAATACCTCTCCTGGGCATATAACCAGAAGATGTTCCAACTAGTAAGAAAGACACATGCTCCACTATGTTCATAGCAGCCTTATTTATAATAGCCAGAAGCTGGAAAGAACCCAGAAGTCCCTCAACAGAGGAATGGATACAAAAAATGTGGTACATTTACACAATGGAGTATTACTCAGCTATTAAAAAGAATGAATTTATGAAATTCCTATGTAAATGGATGGACCTGGAGGGCATCATTCTGAGTGAGGTAACCCAAGCACAAAAGAACTCACATGATATGTACTCACTGATAAGTAGATATTAGCCCAGAAACTTAGAATACCCAAGATACAAGATACAATCTGCAAAACACATGAAACTGAAGAAGAACAAAGACCAAAATGTGGACACTTTGCCCCTTCTTAGAATTGGGAACAAATCACCCATGGAAGAAGTTACAGAGACAAAAGGATGGACCATCTAGAGACTGCCATACCTGGGGATCCATCCCATAATCAGCCTCCAAACGCTGACACCATTGCATACACTAGCAAGATTTTGCTGAAAAGACCCAGATATAGCTGTCTTTTGTGAGGAAATGCTGGGGCCTACCAAACACAGAAGTGAATGCTCACAGTCAGCTATTGGATGGATCACAGGGCCCCCAATGGAGGAGCTAGAGAAAGTAGCTAAAGGGGTCTGCAACCCTATAGGTGGAACAACAATATGAAATAACCAGTACCCCCCCCCCCCCGCAGAGCTCGTATTTCTAGCTGCATATGTATCAGAAGATGGTCTAGCTGGCCATCATTGGAATGAGAGGCCCATCGGTCTTGCAAACTTTATATGCCTCAGTACAGGGGAACACCAGGGCCAAGAAGTGAGAGTGGGGGGGAGGGGATTGGGGGAGTATGGGGGGACTTTTGGGATAGCATTGGAAATGTAAATGAAGAAAATACTTAATAAAAAAAAGAAATGCTTCTTTTTGGAGTAGATGGCAATTAACACGGAATGAACTTTCCCCCCAAAAAACCTTGGTTCAGTGTGCATATTATAAGAGAGTGATAGTAGACTGATCATCCCTAAATTGGATCACACCCTTCCCTGCAAGGCCTCAGGATCATCAAGACAGAGAGGGTGGAGAGATCATAAGAGATAGTTGATAGCATCAAGACATTGTTTTCCAGATATAACATGGAAGTAGGGTATATAATCCACGGCTATTGTGACAGCTTGCACAAGACCAATGCAAGCTCTATCCATACCAAGTTCAGAAAAACTGCAATGGGGGGAGGTGAGTATGAATTTCCACCACTAGCTGAGGTGATACTAACACTTGTCAGTGACATAATCTCTGACAGTTTGATCATATGACAGTGCAGGATCCACTTTCAAGAGTAGCAATATAAACTTTGGTTGGAAGAAAAGAAGCCTGGTTTATCAGATGAGTTGGAGGAAGGGAGCTTATTGTCCTCAAAATATATTTTCTGAAATTCTTAAAGAACTAATAGAATATTGTTGAAGACTTCAGAATGACCATGTTACCTAAGATATCTTAAAAATTAGAAAAAAATATAAAATGAATTATAATAAATGCATATGCAAATCAAGAAAAGAAGATGTTATAACAAACACTGAGGAAATTCAGAAAATCATGAAGTGTTTTAAGTTTTATGTTCCAGTAAGATGGAAAATCAAAAGGAAATGGATAAGTTTCTAGATACATACCACCTATCAAAGCCATGACTCTAGGTGGAATCATTACAGAGCAATGATGTCCAATGTTGGTGTAAAGGAAGTAGAAAATAGAGAATTACAGCACACCATTTATTAGCATAGCAATCCCCACAAAATAACTGATTATAAACAAGAGGCAAAGTCTGTGCATTCAAGAAATTAGTCTTTTCCATAAATAATGCTGAAAAATGGATACTCACAAGTAGAAACTGAAACTAGATACCTACTTCTCACCAGTTAATCAAATAAACTCAAGATTGACCTAACTGAATACTGTAGATCTGTGTGTTATTATATGTAAATCATATCTTCATTTAAATATGTATAGGTGTATTAGGCATCTGACACATACCAGAAGTTACTGCAGCAGCTGCACATGGAGAGATAAGTAAGATTTTATTCTCATAAAATTAGAATATCCAATTACAGATGTTTCTGGGTCATTGAAGGACTTAGCCCTTAACTGAAACCCTTTATTCTCAATTCAAATACCAGACTTTCGTAATGGCACCCAGCATACCAGTGATCTTCAGATGAACTATACACTGATTTAATGGGAGACTAGAAGGTGCAAACTCTTGAGGTGAGATGTACTGTAGTAACACAACTCTTATCTTTTTTTTTTTCAGATTGAAAAATAATGTCTTGTTGGGCAGTGGTGGTGCACGCCTTTAATCCCAGCACTTGGGAGGCAGAGGCAGGAGGATTTGTGAGTTCGGGGCCAGCCTGGTCTACAGAGTGAGTTACAGGACAGCCAGGGCTACACAGAGAAACGTTGTCTTGAAAAACCATAATACCATAATAATAATAATAATAATAATAATAATAATAATAATAATAATAATAATAAATACCCATGTCTTATTCATTTCTGCAATTCTGAAGTAACAATTCCTTTTAAAAATCTTGATTTTTTGGGGGTGTGTGTGTTAAATAAATGTGCCAGTTTAATAGCCTTTCTAAGTTTTACGTCTTTGGGAAGTTTTGCTCTTTTTATATAGTAAAGATGACCACATCTATTTATTATCAGACTATAAGCTTGAGAGAAAACAACCCTGGATCTTTGGCTTAATCTGACTTGCTACTCTATGCCTCGAGGTATTCCCACTGCCCATTTTTTGTGAGGTAAGCCAAGAGTCTACAGGCTTATTGGATTTGGAAGAAGTTAAGGTTTGATCATTGTTGCTTTTATTTGAAATCTAATTGTCTATTTTTAATGGCTTTTTCAATTACTATGTTAATTTCAAGCCAGAAGGACAAACTCAAAACTTCTGAATAAATTCAAAGCAAACCATAGAAAGATCTTTGTTTTCTTCTTCTTCTTCTTCTTCTTCTTCTTCTTCTTCTTCTTCTTCTTCTTCTTCTTCTTCTTCTTCTTCTTCTTCTTCTTCTTCTTCTTCTCCTTTTCTTTTTTTAGTTTTTCAAGTATAGCAAGAGTTTGTTTTCAAGTAAATTAGTTAAAAGTCAAAGATAGGAAGGGGAATGTAAAACTCGAATGCTATAAAGCATTCTTTCTTGTAAACATTTAGAGAGCACGCAAGAGTAAATTGCTCTTTTATGAGGTCTGCGGAGAAGCATAATACATAACTTGCTTTTTGTTAGGACTTTTGAATTTTGCTTTTCTTTCCAAGTGCTTAAACACCTTTTGCTTAGAGAAAATAAACCCAAACTCGGCATTCCAAATGTTCACACACAGAATCCTCTCTGCACACCTCAGGGTATATGTTTTCTGTTGGGATCTATAATCTTTTCTTCTACTCTTCCCTTTGTATCCATCCAATTTTTTTTCTTTGTAGCTTACAACTTGTCATCAGTCCTTTCCTCCATCAGAATATATGAATAATGCTTCCATTTAGCTACTGATACTTCCTCCCAGAGGCCTTAATCCCAACACACAGGATGCAGAGGCTTGTGGATCTCTACAAGTTCACCACCAGCCTGATCTGCAGGATGAGTTGTAGGCTAGCAAGAGCTATGTGGTGAGAACCTGTCTTCAATTAATATGCAAACAGACAAGCAGGGTAACAGTAACAAAATAGGTTCACCGCATTTTACAAAACCTATTCAAAACAATGGTGTGCATGCACATATCTCATATACCTTCCATATACATGTTTACAGAGAACACCAATATTCGCATACACTTACAAAATTTAGAAGAGTATTACAATGTTTTGGGATAATTTGATTCATATTACAAGTTGTTGTTTTCTTGTTACATGGAGTATTCATTACTCTTGAACTTCCACTAAATTTGTAACCCCTTTGATTTGTAGGATTCTAAGAGATTGTTGTTAGCCCTTTTTGCCTTTTACAGAGGAGAAACACAAAGAAAATACAGGTTATAGTTTTAAGTTTATTTAGAACAGAGCATGGAATGCCACAGAGGGTAATAAATAAAGGCTGATGGAAGAGTCATAAAACTGGCAGAAGTCTTCAGTTAAAAATATATTGGACAGACAGAGAATTTGTGCAGTACTACTTAAAGGGCTTGCTTTTCTCTCCCTAAACCTGTCTGGTGCAACCAGTTATTTCCTTATTTTCTTATTCCTTGTAAGAGTTTTCATTTCTGAATTTCTCCTTATTTTTCCTCCTTTGATATTGAAAAGCCTTATATGCCAGATGAAGAGTCCATCTACTGACATCCAACATGTGTAAATTTAAATAATGCTCTGCTATTTGGGAGAAAGCAAGCCCAATGCATCTTTTGATAAACAAAAAGAGGGTCCCTTTATCCTTTTAGGTAATTATACATGATGGCCGTCTTAGAATGGAATGCCTAAAAGTTTTATAGTTATTATACTTCCAATAGTTTTTATTTTCTAGACTGTTTGGACATCTCACTTTCTGTTCTTCCACGACTTCTGTGTCCTGTAGGGACTGCCTTGGCCCTTTGTAATTTTCCAGTGGTGTTTTTACTACTTATGCTGCATGCCCCTTCTCCCTAGCCTTCTTCATATACCCATTATTTTCAGTATCATCAGCCTGGTTTCCTTTGACACAAAGGCTTAAAAGTCACTACTTATATCTGTCTGTGTTGCCAACTTTTCTTGTCCCTGTCATAGTGACAAGTTAAATCTCTGACAGCAAATGTCAAAATCTCCCAGAGTGCATTGCAGACTAACTTCAATCAATGTAATGAAGAATAAGGCAACTGTGAATAAAACAATTAATATTCGTGGGATAAATTGCAGTGCTTTTTTTTTTAAATCCTGTGCACATGTTGCCTCAAAATCCAGGCCTACATGTTAGTTCTTTGTTTGTCAGTGATTATTTTAGTAATACCTTGCCCACGAAAAAGAGGTAGACATAAGTTTGCTCTCTTGAAAGTTGAAGAACTTTCCATAGCAATATAGCACATGATAGAGTTTGGATATAAAATTGAAAAGTTAGAATTGAAAAGGTTGCTCAGATCCACCCCAGTTTTCATTCTCTAGGTGCCAACTTCTACCACCTCTACCTACGCACTTTTAACTTTCACTTTCTCTCTGTAAAATGTTCACTTTAAAGATGATGCTTTTATTTCATTTCACTTAAAAAGATTCACTTTGCATTTAAAAGCACTTTTCTTTCTTTTCTTTAATTAATGACAAATATTGAGTGAATTTCAATTTGGATGGAGACAACAGCAAATTGGTACAATTTTCTTAGAAATCATAAACCAGCCTTTTAAACTGCTTTCAGGACCCTTCTCTCTCTCGTCTTAACCTCTGAAATTTGGTGGGCTGTAAAAGGACAAAGTGATTCTTCAATATAGTTATGGTAGCAACTACCAAAAGCTGGAGACATCTCACTACTTTATTGGGTCAGATGTGTAGTCAGTATCCTATTGCCAGTGCCCTATGATGAGCTAGATGAGTGAAGTAATATGCTTATAGAATTACATAGTCACTCAAAGAGGTACTGATGAGCTGCACTTCTGTACCTTTGTCCCAGATGTCACAAGGGAGAATTTAATGTATCTGATATGAACCCACAACACTTCTGTTATATGAAAAGGGTTTGAAGACATTTTCCTTGTTTTCAGATGTATTCAGTCGTACTGCTTCTATATGATTACCCAGTGCCCTTGGAAGATATGCCCACAATATCCAAGATGTCCAGTTTATGAGTAAAATAAAAGATAAAAAGAAGTTGAATTTTTAAAAAGTGCATCTTCACCAATAGCTATAACTAAGGTTTCACCTTCTGCCCTGATTAAACTGTGAGGCACTGACTCATATGTAGCTATTACACTTAGAGTGGATGTAGAACCAGGTCTAACTATTTTCATCTTCTAAATTCATGTCATGCTTCAGTGATGACAGGATGTTGCACAAACATGGGCAAGGAATGGAGGATTCAGTGGTTGCTAAGGAAATTAAAAGTAATAAGCGGAAAGTGTTCTGAGTTAAAATGTATTCCTCCAGAATTGCTGTCATGAAGCTCTAGCCTCTAGCAGCTCAGCTGTATCCTTGTTTGTATTATGTTCTTTGATGTCCTAATTAGTTAAATTAAGATGAAATTGTGGACTAGAGATAGACTCTAGTGCTAAGAGCATTGGCTGCTCTTCTAGAGGACCAGGGTTTGGATACCAGCAGGCACATGACAACCCACAGTCATTTGTAACTCCATTCCCAAGGGATCTGCCAGCAGATGCCATCTTTTGGCATCTCAGAGCACCAGGCATGCATGTGGTAAACAGAGATGCCCACAGGCAGAACAATCATACCTTATTATTGTTTTTAAAACTAAGATAATTAAGGTGAGGTTGTAAGGATTAGATGAATGTCCTCATTGGAATGAAAGGGGTGTAACAGGTTATCTCCATGTCAAGATGAAGAAGGTAATCAACGTGACTCTTCAAGTCAATGAATGCCAGATTGTCAGCATTCATCAGAGCTAGAGTCAAGGCCTGACATATCCTTTCCTCACATCTTCCTGAGGTATCAATCCTGTCAAAATCTTAATATCAGACATCCAACTGCAGAGCTGTGTGGTAGCACGTTTCTTTTGCTTAAAACCATATGTGATGATATTTAAAATAGCAAGCCCAAGACACTATTATGGGATGCCCACTTGCAAAGAACACTAAATGTAGTAGCTATAAGACAATTGATGTGTATGTGGTTACCAGAGGAGAAGGTATGGGCCAGTTGCTATGGAAGGAACCAAGCCAGGATGGCTATCTTTTCCTCATTATGATAGGGAAACTGAACAGTTATACATGGTAATGAAAGGTTTAAACATTGAGAGGGTTAAGCGAGAGGAACTCTGGCTTCAGATGTCAAATTCATCATAGATTTTTAAAATACTAAGCTATTATTAGGAGTGGAGACCACCGACACTCATTATCAGGGAAGGATACAAAAATGTATCTAAAAAGATTTTTTTCTCAGGTATGAACAAATCACATTGATATTTAAGGAGACTAAGAATAAAAACTATATGCTTACTTAAGTGAAACTTCATCTACCAAAATGGAAGCAGACATAATTATCACATTAGATTTTTGTGAGAATTAAATAATATATTCTACATATGCCCTGAAGTCACAGCTAAGTTCATAACTGTAATTCACCTCTTTCTAGAAGTGTGTCCATTTCTGCTTCTCCTTCCCCTTTCCTTCTTATGAGTTTGTGTGAAGCATTGCCTGAAACACAAGCTTTATGTTATTGCATGCAGCATTTACCCACACATGTTGTGTGATGAGAACTCACATGTAAAGCACAGGTCGATTATAAACAAAGTAGAGAATGATGGGTGCCTTTTGACTTCTTTTTCCATGGCTCCAGCCTCCATCCACACCACTAGGTGTGAATATGAGGCAGAGCACCTGACAAGAATCAAAACCTACTTAAAGCTTTTGGTCTTTTATAAGGTCTTGTTTCCCCTCCATTTCTGGAAGTGAAATAAAGCACCGAGTGACATGATTGAAGGACAGATCCCATTTCTTTCATGCTTCTCCACATGACTTACATATTTCCACATAGGCCGAGCATGTCTCAGGGATGAGAAGCCGTGCACATCAGGAAAAGAAATCCCTAAGTGGTTGGTTCCTCCTGGGAACGTTTCAACTTTTTGGGATTCTAGGTCATTTCTCTCCCCGAAATCTGAAGTTCAGCCCCACAGAGAGAGCACTCTGTTCCTACAACATTTTCTGCTTTTCTATCCTTAAACAATTATTATTTGCCCATAGGCTGATAAAAGAACACACGCTTAAAAATAAAGCTTTTATAAAGGGCTATTCCCTTTTGTGCTTCTTCAAATAGAGGGACACTTCATTAATTTAAGGCAATTGCATTAATTTTCAGTAAAATAATAAATTCATCTCTTGAGAAAGGCATCATTGACCTGTTCGAAATGCCCAGATTAAAAAAAAAAGGTTATTATTATTTTTTTTTGATGTGTCTTTCCAAGTTTGGGGTTGTTCAGAAACTACCAGATTTAGAAACTGACAGATATCCCAAGTGGTAGAGAAACTCATCAAGATAGTACTAGTATCCTCTGCTGGATTTAGAGCATGTCACAGCAAGACTCGTACTCCATGAATGAATGGACAGGAACTTCATCATGAACTGACTTCAAGCAACTCACTCTTGTAAGCACATCAATGAAGACATAAAGGGGAATATACAGCAGGCCTCAGTACGATCGAGTACGTTTCTTCCATAGAGTTGAAGTCGAATGAGTCTTCATGGAAAGTGACCAATTAGCCATGGATACCATTTCAAGGAGTTAAGAAATGCTTTTCCTAAATTAGCTTGTTTCTTGTCAATACTTTATGGCCATCAACCTAGTGTCCCTCATCCTTTGTGGGACCTTATGTAGGAGCTGCACATATCTCAACAAATGAGGGACTGTGTTTTCCAGGCTATGACACTGTTTCAAAGCCTTATATAAGGTAAATCGAGACAAGTTTTGAAGTTTGGAAGACAAAGAGACTTCAGAATGTGACCTCCGGGTTAATCACAAAGCCTCCTCCTCACAACCTTTCTCAGTTCTTCCTTGGAATTCATGGATGTGGCTACTTCTTTGGGGATGACACGTATATGTTCAGAGATATGCATATGTTGAGTGGCATGCATCTGTTGAGGATGGCTTCACAATGAACATACACTGGTGCTTATAAATAGTATTATTGACTCTTTCCAGAAAGATTTTTTCTGCTTTTAATCCCAGCTATCACAAAGGCCATTCTTAATAGCTGCTTGTTCCTACAAATTTCTATTATTAATATCCAACTTTTTAAACCCCTGCCACTTCATCAAACAGGCATATCAGAAAGGATTAAGTAAAATATTGAGGCTAGTGGTAATCACACTCACTGCATTTTTAAAAACACTTCAAACGAATTGCATTTTGGCCATTTACATTTGGATACCAAGTTCTTTTTTTGTTTTGTTTTTAAAGGGAGATATGGTTTTGGTACAATTGTCAAAATATATAACCATCAGCATGTGCAAGTACATACAAATATAAATGCTATTTTCTGACTCAACAGCAATTACTGTGGTCATCTGAGTTTTATCCAGTGTCAGGCAGAGAGCTATAAAAATAGTGATGGCACAATCAATGCTTAATCATTCAACTTTACAGAGAAGCTTGAAGACTTCCACCTTAGGAGAGAAGAGCTAAATTCCTGAAAATTTGCAAGACAGCAGAGAGATGGTTCATAGGATCTAGATCACACTGGAACAGCGTGTTGCTGAAAAACAGATCAGAAAGAGAAAGCAGGTATCTGGCAGTGGGTGGGGGTTGACACCCTCTGTCAGCACTCTCTGTAGGAGATCACAGAAGGAAAAGGATGGAACATGTCAAGAATGGGTAATAAAAGATAAGTGGAAGTTACTTAAGGCTTGGAAATGGTTTGAATATGGAGAAATGGGTGGGCAAATTCCCCCCAGTCATCTGTGGCCTAAGAATTACAAGTGAGCTTGGTTATGGCATCAGAATGTTCTTGGGTCATTCACTACTTGGAGAACAGAACTGAGTAGAAAAATCAGAGAACGTATCCCGACTTTAAGAGATTCTACACTTACTAATTTAAACTTCATCCTTGTAACATCTATATTACTGGTGACTTCTCAAGTTATTTTAAGACAAGAAAAATAAAAAATGAAAATGGATATAGCTTGAAAAATTAAACTTGGAGTTTAAGAAGTTATGCTTGGTTTGACAAAATGTCTGGTGTACGTGCTTCTAATTTCATTTGCCACAATGCATGCCTCAAAAATCCACAGGTACCTGGACAGTTACAGTGTTTTAGGGGCCATGTTTACTTTCAACTAAGTTTGTTTGGTGAGGAAGTTGTCTGTCTGTACATTTGTGCATTTTTGTCTTCTCTCCCAGAGATTGGTGAGGTTGGGAAGATAAGAAAACTTTTAATTGGTGCATCCAGCCAAGCAGTTCAGCAACAGAACATTAATTTTTATTCTAATAATGTGATTTTAATTGAATACTTTGCTGGTGCTGCACTGAATTGGGTTTGTTATTTAAAATTACATTAATAAAGATTCCCCATGTCTCTGAGTACTGCCACCCACACGCCTAAATAACAAGTTATCCATTTGGGAGCAGGGAGAGTTTAAATTACTGTTTCTTGAGGGATTATTTAGCAAAATGGTATAAGTTTCAATAGACTTGCAAGTTGTTGTCTTAGGATAAACAAAGATAAAATTGAAATATAGCTTCTCTTTCCATATGCAGTATTAGAGTTCTCTCACTAGCCAATGAAGTCTATCAAACTTTTCCTCCAATAACAGGCCAGAAACCAGGACCCTATGTTGTATCTGTACATGTTCCTTTGACCACTTTTTCCCAGTCAGTTTAGACACAGGTGTGTATGTTTACTCCTTCAGTAGACTACTACAGTCCATAGTGTGCCTTGTCCTTGTTTTTATTCTTTCTCTGAATAAATAACATGACATAGTTCTATGAGACTGTGGACCAAGTAGGTAGAAGGAATTGGGATTCCAGCCTGCAGTAACATTATTATTATTATTATTATTATTATTATTATTATTATGATCTAAGTATCTACTTAGACAAGAAATGACTGTCTACAATGTTAAGCTATTGCAAGGACACTGTCTGTTATTTCATTCTAACAAGCTGTCCTAGGTTACATAGTCCTTCTAATTGAAACACTGATTCAAAGACACACACACACACACACACACACACACACACACACACACCACAATTTTTTTTTAAGACAGTGTCTCAACTATGTAGTCTAGGCTATTCTATGTTATTAGACGCGTTCTCACGACCGGCCAGGAAAGACGCAACAAACCAGAATCTTCTGCGGCAAAGCTTTATTGCTTACATCTTCAGGAGCCAGAGTGCAAGAAGCAAGAGAGAGAGAAAACGAAACCCCGTCCCTATTAAGGAGAATTCTCCTTCGCCTAGGACGTGTCACTCCCTGATTGGCTGCAGCCCATCGGCCGAGTTGACGTCACGGGGAAGGCAGAGCACATGGAGTAGAGAACCACCCTCGGCATATGCGCAGATTATTTGTTTACCACTTAGAACACAGCTGTCAGCGCCATCTTGTAACGGCGAATGTGGGCGCGGCTCCCAACATCTCCCCCTTTCCTTTTAATAAGAGCAAATAGGCCACCCATATTAATGAGAGTGGAGATAGAGGTCAAATCCCCAGTGTGTAGGTAAAGGAGCCATGTACAGGATTAGCTCTTAGGCTCACAGGCTTTTACCCAGAGCAACCCTGACCTGCTCCCGTGTCGTTTTGCCTGGGGGAAGGGAACTAGGACACTGAACCTTCATGAAAGATGACATGTCTCCCTAGAATAGGCTCATATATGCCGCAGAGCCTTTCCATTGCAGTGCTTAGCCGTGCAACTCTCTCGGGCTGCTGAAGCACACTCACTCTATCCCGTGCAATGAGACTAGCCTCATGGGATATAAGAGCTGAGTGGCCAGCGACCTATTGCCTAAGCATAGATATATCAGGGGAAGCTCCATGTTCTAGTCCTGCAAGCGCCTGGGCAATAACCACCTTGTCTCTCCTAGTTTGGGCCTTAAGCTTACAGACCAATCAAAGAAGCAACACTAATCCACAGCAAAGTGTATCTCCAAATAATATTAATCCCACCCATTCTTTAAAGAAAGAAAATGCTGAGGAGATCCAATTGGGTAATCCTTTGGTCAGCGACAGGTCCAAGCGCGTGGAGTTGACCTGAAGTCTCAATTCCCGAAGGGATCTGTTCAAATTCAGCCATCCAATTCTGTAACATATACTGAAAAAGACTTTTTGACAAATTAGCTGCCCTAGTAAATTTAACATACTGAATGGAAATAACACACAATCCCGGAAACTTTTGTTTACACCCCAGCTGAGTTATTTGTCATAATACATCTAGTTGTATCTGGACAAGATCTATGAGTTGATTAACCAGCATGAGACCTCCCTGTATCTTGACATTAGCTGAGGCCTGTTCATCTATGACTGTAGTCACTGAGGCTGACAAAGTGTTAATGGTGTCAGTCGTCTGGACCTGTCCAGACAGAGCCAAGGCTGTCTGAATTAAGGCTAAACCCAGTTCCTAGTTAGTGGTAAAAAAGCAAGAGAATACTTGAGCATTATACATCACCGTCATTGGGAGTGGAAATATCGACATTATCCCCCAACGCTGCTCTCTCATTGGACAAAATAAGGCCCAAATGCTGCATAATATCCCTTCCCCAGAGGTTAACCGGGAGTGGGAGCACATAAGGTATGAATTTCCCTTGCTGCCCTTCAGAGGATTCCCACGTCAAGGCAATGGAGCTTATAGTGGGACATGATTGATATCCTAGGCCCTGTAATGAATGAGATGACTCTGTGGTGGGCCATGCTTTGGGCCACCAATGTGTAGAGATTATACTTTTATCTGCTCCGGTATCAAGGATGCCTTCAAACTTTTTTCCGTTAATCTTAAGGCGGAGCTTAGGTCTATTATTCAAAGATACAACCAAATAGGCAGAATCATTTCCTGAGGAGCCCATTTTCTTTATCTCAGGTCCTGCAGATTTCTCCCTGGTATTATCAGGGAGGAGCAGCAGCTGAGCTATCCTATCTCCTTTACTAATAGAAAAAACGCCCTTAGGGCTTGAGCACAGGACCTGTATTTCAGGGGAATGTTGACAATCCATAACTCCAGGGTGGACTACTAAGCCCTGCAAGGTGAGTGAACCCCGGCCGAGAATAAGGCCCATGGTTCCCGGGGGCAAGGATGGTATAGGCTCCACCGGCACCGGCTGAATACTCATTTGAGGCATTAATAGGAAGTTGGAGGCGGCACGCAGGTCCACCCTTGTGGGTCTTCCTGGGTCGCCTCTCTGACTGCTTCCTGGGTCCTGACAAACCGGTTCCCATATCTTTGAGGGCCCTGGGACCGAGGGCCCGATGACCCGTTTTTTGGCACATCAGTTGATTGACTATCAGGTGGGGGAAGGACTCTGCCCTTTATATCCCTCACAGAGCGACACTGGTCAGCTCTATGATAACCCTTGCCACACTTAGAGCAAAGAGTGAGAGTCCCTCCCTGTTTATCTGGAGCTCTGCAATCTTTCTTAAAATGCCCAGGCTTTCCGCAGTTAAAACATGTCCTCTGATTATTTCTGCCCATGGAGCGGTTCTGAGATTGAAGGATGGCGGCCGCTAAGCCTGCATTGGTGAGAGGTCCCCCAAGCTCTCGACAGACCCTGAGCCAGTCTTGTAAGCCTTTGTTCTTTCTTGGGGCTATGGCCGCTCGGCACTCCTTTGTGGCTTGCTCATAGATTAGCTGTTCTATCAGAGGCGCAGCTTGCTCTGACTCTCCAAAAATACGCTCTGCTGCCTCTGTCATTCTGGCCACAAAATCTGAGAAGGATTCCTGAGGTCCCTGGATTATCTTTGTTAACTGCCCAGTGGTTTCACCTGCTCGAGAGAGCGCCTTCCAGGCCCTAATAGCCGTGGAAGAAATCTGGGCATAAGCTCCCCAATGGTAGTTTGTTTGATCAGCAGAATAAGCTCCCTGACCCGTTAACAAGTCAAAAGTCCAATCTCTCTGCTCTGGAGTCAAAGCAGCTGCGTTTGCTCGGGCCTGCGCTTGTGCAGCTTCGTGCCAAAGCGCTCTCCATTCCATATATTTGCCCATACTAGGGAGAGCGGCTTTTACAACCGTTTGCCAGTCGGCAGGAGTTAGTGCCATGCCGGCAAGCCTGTCTAACTGCACCAAGGTAAAATTAGCATTGGTTCCGTATTTACGGACCGACTCGGCAATTTCTTTAATTTGTAAGTATTCTACCGGAGCGTGGACACGCCCACCCTCGGCTCCTTCAAAGACCGGAAATGCCTGTTGTATTTTCCTTTGTTCCTCTCTGGGAATGAATGAGTCTGCGCACTGCCTCTCTGCGCAGGGCTGACGCACTACGCAGGGCGGGGACTCCGCATAGGGCGGACCTTGAAGCCGACTGCCCTGAGGCCAATCAGCAAACTGGCCTTCGCCAGCCGCTTTTGGCTTCCTTAACTGATTAGCTAGCACTTTACCTGGCTGGTACCCTTTTTTCTCATAATGAGCTGCTTCTTCCTCCCAGTCTGTTTCTTCAGAGGAGAATTCTTCATCTGCTTCAGAGCTACTAAGAGCTGGCTCCCCGAGCCCATCCAGCGATGAGCACAGGCTCCTTTTCCTAGAGACCTCCGCTAATTGATCTTTCTTCTTTTCCCTTTTTCCTCTTTTTCTTCTAATCTCTCTCCAGGTATTCCTACCTAACCTTAACTTTTCCTCGGGTTCAAGACCCTTGGAAAGGCCTGTATACTTATTTTGTGTACCATATTTTCTCTTTGCTCCTACTCTCTCTCCCCACTTTACTTCTGATAGATTGCCCTGAATTTCATCCAGAATCCGCCCTGCCTTAACCACTTGATAACATGTGAAAAGGAACAAAAGGGCTTCTAATACTAGAAAAAATTCAAGGCCAAACATAACTTGTAAAGCCATTTTCCACTTTACTTCTGATAGACTGTCTTGAATTTCCTTAGAAAGTTCAAGGCCAGGCTTACCTCGTAAAGCTATACTCACTGGTACTCTCGTTCCCCAGCTGAAAAGTTCTGAATTCATACAGTTGAATCCTTCTTAACAGTCTGCTTTACGGGAACCTTTATTACCGCGACCCGCAGTTCTGGTTCTGGAATGAGGGATCTTCCTTGCGCCAGTCCCGAGTTTTTTCTCGTCCCGGAATTCGGCACCAATTGTTATTAGACGCGTTCTCACGACCGGCCAGGAAAGACGCAACAAACCAGAATCTTCTGCGGCAAAGCTTTATTGCTTACATCTTCAGGAGCCAGAGTGCAAGAAGCAAGAGAGAGAGAAAACGAAACCCCGTCCCTATTAAGGAGAATTCTCCTTCGCCTAGGACGTGTCACTCCCTGATTGGCTGCAGCCCATCGGCCGAGTTGACGTCACGGGGAAGGCAGAGCACATGGAGTAGAGAACCACCCTCGGCATATGCGCAGATTATTTGTTTACCACTTAGAACACAGCTGTCAGCGCCATCTTGTAACGGCGAATGTGGGCGCGGCTCCCAACAATTCTAGAAATCTATTTGTAGTAAAAGCTGGCCTCAAACTCACAAATATCTATAAGTCTTTGCCTCCACGAAACTGGGTTAAAGGACTGTGCCAGCAAACTGGACTAACTGGTTTATATTTGATAATACATGTAAGAAATAGAAATATTTATTGGAAGTCTATTTTGTCTAAATTTCTAAAATAATGAGCCTTAATATTGAATTTGTATAAAAATATACTAGCCAAAGGCAATAGTATTAATTGGAAGTTAGAGAATTCTGAAAATCAAAAAATTTCATGTTTATAACTATTTTTAAAATAGGTTAAGTATCTAGATTGAGCAAAACATGCTGAAGATAGAATGCGGTACACTAATGTAAATAGAAATGAATGAATTAGTGGTTATTCAGTAAACAAGCAGCAGGGACAGTCCAGGATCTCTCCAAGATGCAAGAGATGTCTGCTCTCTTCTATGCTTGTGAAAGAAACAATGTTGCAATGCAGTGTTGTCCAGTAACTGGGTGGCCTTATCAGCAGCATGGGAATTGGACAAAATAGACTTGTATCTAGTAAGTCTAGTCTAGTATATTGAGTAGGTCTTACATACCTTGCATTAAGCTATACATTCCTACATACAAACGTGGGCTTTCCCAGACACCTTTGTGAAAATCCCTGTAAGGGAAAGGCAGTAATACTATCAGTACAAAGAGCTGAATTGCAGCTTCATGGTAAACTAGAAATAGACCTATGTTTCTCTAATGTGCGAGGGCAATTTTACAAATTTACAAATTTTACTCTTTACCATATATATATATATGATATGGGATATATGTATGTATGTATATATATATATGTGTGTATATATATATATATATATATATATATACACACACACACATATATGTGTGTGTGTGTGTGTGTGTGTAAAAATAATCACAAGATTTAATGTAATTGTCTAATTTGTGTATTATTAAAATTCAAAGTGATTGTTGTGTTGCTATTTGACATTTAGAAACATTAGCTCTGCGTTTCTTATGAGGATTATTTAGATTGGGCAATGGCATTTTGACTTCAGAACACCTAAAGTAGGTAGAAAATAAGTCTTTCCTTCAGGTATCCTGCTTGTCTCCAGAATTTAGATAATACTCTAAGCCTAGTATATCTGTTAGTGTATCTTCAATCTAGGTTATAGAATTCCTATATCGACCAAATTAATTTTTTGTTTAAAAGTTATTGTTTGTAAGTCATTGACGCAAATCAGGTAACCTACCAAATCACTCTAGTTGCATAATACGATATGCTTCAATGCTTTTTGTCATAACTCTGATACTATTATTAAGACTATATTTTATATATACCAGGAGAAGAGTGAGTATAGCTTTATGAGTATAATCATTATCACCACCACCACCACCATCATCAGTAAGTATACTTAAGATATAGTTGACAGTGAACTTATACCAAGCCATGAATTAAGCATGTTATACATTTAATCTTTTTTATTATCTTTTTATTAGATATTTTCTTCATTTACATTTCAAATGCTATTCCCAAAGCCCCCTTTACCCTCCCCCCACCCTGCTCCCTAACCCACCCAGTTCTGCTTCCTGGCCCTGGCATTCCCCTCTACTGGGGCATATGATCTTCACAAGACCAAGGGCCTCTCCTCCCATTGATGGCTGACTAGACCATCCTCTGCTACATATGCAACTAGAGACACAGCTCTGGGGGGTACTGGTTAGTTCATATTGTTGTTCCCCTTATAGGGTTGCAGACCCCTTTAGCTCCTTGGGTACTTTTTCTAGCTCCTTCATTAGGACACTGTGTTCCATCCAATAGATGACTGTGAGCATCCACTTCTGTATTTACCAGGCACTGGCATAGCCTCACAAGAGAGAGCTATATCAGGGTCCTGTCAGCAAAATCTTGCTGGCATATGCAATAGTGTCTGGGTTTGGTGGCTGTTTATGGGATGGATCCCATAAACAGGGCAGTCTCTGGATGGTCCTTCCTTCTGTCTCAGCTCCAAACTTTGTCTTTATAACAACTCTGGGATTCCACCTCACACCAATCAGAATGGCTAAGTTAAAAAATTCAGGTGACAGCAGATGCTGGTGAGGATGTGGAAAAAGAGGAACACTCCTCCATTGTTGGTGGGATTGCAAGCTGGTACACCCATTCTGGAAATCAGTTCCACAGAAAATAGGACATAGTACTACCGGAAGATCCAGCAATACCTCTCCTGGGCATATACCCAGAATATGCTCCAAAATGTAATAAGGACACATGCTCTACTATGTTCATAGCAGCCTTATTTATAATAGCCAGAAGCTGGAAAGAACCCAGATGTCCCTCAACAGAGGAATGGATACAGAAAATGTGGTACATTTACACAGTGGAGTACTACTTAGCAATTAAAAACAATGAATTCATAAAATTCTTAGGCAAATGGATGGATCTGGAGGATATCATCTTGAGTGAGGTAACCTATGATATGCACTCACTGATAAGTGGATATTAGCCCAGAAACTTAGAATATCCAAGATCCAATATTTTTAAACATAATCAGCCACCCTGTGAGTCTGGGGTACAATATAAGAAACTGCACAGTTTGTATAACTTGTCTACAGTTCTACATTTGGTAAAAATTAAGGAGAGGCTCTAAATGTAATCTTTCCTGTCCCTTAAGTCAAGCATCTGATTAGACACTAATGTATACTTTATAAATCTGTAAGATTTATTTTCATTGTGTTTGGGAAACAAAAACAAGCTTTCAAAGTCTTTGAGAATAGTAAAGTATTGTTTGTGGGTGGGAAGAGAGTAGAAAACTGGGTTAAATTATTTTAAATCCAATGAATAAGTTATGAAGTTATATTCTAGGACCCAGGGAGCTGGGTCTTTGGTAAAGAACACTTGGTGCTCTTACAGAGTACCCCAATTCAGTTCCCAGCTCTCCCTTGGGGGCTTGCAACCATCTACAACTAGAGTTTCAGAGAACTAAACACCCTCTACTGGCCTCCACAGGCACTGTATGCATACAGGCATACGCTCTGGCAAAAGGTTCATACATATAAAATGAAAATAAGAAAATGAAAGCATAGTCCAGCACAGAGTGGAATGCCCACAAGCACCTGTCCCTGAGGATCTATGCGGAGCTGATGTATTCTGGGGTGGAGATCGTCAGTTTCCGTTAAGGGTGGGGTTCAACACACTCCAGTGGATCATCCCACACTCTGACACATACCTACAGCACAAACTCAAGTCAAGAGGGTATTTCATTTTTTAATATGACGTAAGTATTGGGGAACAGAAAGTTGGAGATAGATCTGGGAGGTGTTAGGGTGATTATGCTTAAATATTTGTATGGAATTTAAAGAGAATTAGTAAATATATTTGTTTAAAAAATAAAAACATTTGATGCTAAAATTTCGACATTTATTTATGTTAGCGTTAGATTTGATGTTAACATTTTGATGACTTTTGTGAAGTCAATAGCCTGACATAAAAAAAAAAAATCTATGTAAGAAAATATTCGTTTGAAGTCTTTAGAGTAACTGGTCTTCAAAATGAAGGTAGCAAGATACAAGCTCAAGACTGTATTCTGAAAGAGTGCCTCCTTGTGGTCCATTATTATCATACAGAAAGACAAGAAATTAAATTTCTGAAGAAGCAGGTGATACCTGGGAGGCCATGGTCAGGAAACCTCACTTTTCTAGTGTCTGCAAGTAGCTGCTATTTAGAGGAGAAAGCCCATTGGTCAAGTTTTTAAAATAAAATTAGACCACACATCTTCTACATTTCCATTTGATTTGTGTAAAAGGCACTTTTGTTCCTTATGGCTTCTCAGAAAAAAAAAATATAAAGAAAACCATGACATGAAGATTAAAATAAAAAATCAAATATTTCTTTAAATTATAGGACAGAAGACTATTAACATATCAGTTGAAAATAACATAGAAACACATAGCTTTCACATTGCTGTAGACGCTTTGATAGGCAATGAGTGAAGATTTTGTCTGTAGAAGAGGGAAAAATATATTTTAAATTGTTCAGGAAAAATTATGTATTTTATTATTAGATCTATTACATTTATGACATCTTCTACTCCCCCTGGAAAAGCTGCTAATATTTACCTATCACAAACATATTAAAGTTTGACGACTAATTCTGTAGTTCTCCTTTTTATGAGGTTTCTCTTTTTTTCCATAAAAAGTTGACTTCTAATTTTTCTTTAGGATCTAGAGGCTGGTTGTAAAATACTTTTAATATTGTTTATCTGTAGTGATAGAACATTTGAACATCATGCCTCTAAATATAATTAAGCTCAGATTTAGGGAACTCAGAAAAGGCATGAGGTGCTAGGACCTCCGCCTAGAAAGTCTTAATTAATAAATAGATGGAAAGTGTCAATCATTCATACTTGACAGTAAGTGAAAATATTCAGATAAGACAACAAAATAGGCTTTTCAGAAAATGATAAACCTTTAATATAAACAGATAGTAATTCTTCCCATTAGACTACAAGCACCTTGAGGTTAGGCATCATATGATAGAAATAAATCTGCCTATATGGTTTATTTGCTACCCAGGAGCATTGAGACAAATGTATACTTGATTCTGTGTGAATTGACTCATTTTATTGGACACTGAGTACCATGACCAGAGCTAGGTGTGACCTACACACATATTGCTCAAAAACTAGAGAGAAAGCTTCTTGTTGCATGAAAAAGAGTTAGTCCTTAGTTATGAGCCAAAGACCATATAAATGTCAGTTATGATATTGAGTGCTGAGGTAGACTCTTGGTAACACTGTATTATGGGACTGCTCAGTGCAAATCAAACTAAAGATCTGTTTTGAGACTAACTCAAATTTTTCATCGAATCCTTCTGTAATGATTCTATATGCTAAAATACAAATGGTGATCTTGAAGTTATGAATATGTGGCATTAACCTTAGTTTAAGTGCTATTTCAAAAGGATTATCAAGATTTTGTCAAAACATTCTAATTAATAGTCCTGTTGATACAAAATATTACTCATACCGTTCTAGCTATTTCATCTTTCTTTTCAAAGTAAGAGCCAAGAAACTTTAAATATAGAAAAATAAGCAACATTTGATAATTTTCCACTGTTCTTACACACGTCCTTCACTTTTCCTCTATTTTAATTTTATGCACTGTATAGTCATTTGTATTTGATTTATGTCTCTCCTAATGGAAAAAAAAAGTTTAAATTTAAGCTGGGGATAAGGAAAGGTTAGAAGCTGAAAATTGAAGACATAGAAAATATAATGTGATGTTGCCTACAATGATGTTGCCACCTACACTGACCTGGCCCTGGATACTCGTCGACAAAATAAAGTTAATTGATGACCCCCATATTTGCTCTTCACACTCTTTTGATATTAGAAGCCCTAAGTTACACGTACAGAGATGCTGACAATTTATAAATGTATTGTGTTCTCTCTCTTTCTGTCTCTCTCATTTCTCCTTCCATGTTGCAGGTCAAATCCAGAGAGTCATACATTCTACGCAAGTGTTGTACCATTGAGCTCCATCACTACCACTACCCTTACCTCAAGCAGATACACTCCCACAGCTGCATACCCTGAAATGATTTTTTAAAAAGACTGCTGTAGAAAACTCTGCAGGATTCTCAGTTCCTTACCTAGTATGGGTCTTCCTTTAATTTTTTTTTTATTTCCTAACTTATATATTCACTGCATAGAATATGTAGGAACCAGATATTTAGGTAGACATGGTAGATAGATAAGTGATGTGAAGATAGTTATTGAGGTAGATGCATGTTAGGCACATATATGCGCACTCACGCACGCACACACACACACACACACACACACACATATACATACATACATACATTTATTTATTTATATACATACACACACATATAAGACAGGTAGATTGATAGATGATAGATAGATGAATTGGTTATAGACAGACAGACAGATAATATTTAGATAGATGATAGATTCATGATAAAATGTTGGTAGGAAACCAGAAGGAGAAAAGATTGGAAAATTTGTGTATTAAAGTTAGTCTTCTCAAGAGATGGCACTTAGCATCCTCTCCATAGTAGCTACTTCATTATTCTAAGGGGATCCTCTGTGCCCATTTTTTTAAGTATAGGAAGAGTACTCAAAACTAAAAAAACTAATCCATTGCCAAGACTTTTAGTACTGTAAACTCTTTATTATGTGGGTATATGGGAAAAATACAATGAATAAATGGTTTTGATAGTCAATGAGAATGAATCACTCTAGAAGACACACAGACTTCCTTGGTCCCTTTTTCAAATTCTCAAATGTTGGCTTTGACAATCAGAAAGTGGAATGATAGACCTAGAGAACGAAATAAAAATAACATTACGATGGAGTATAACAAACAGAAAAATCCTTGTTTGTTCTTAATAAGCTCTTAGGGGAACATTGACCCAGTAAATATTGGGGAAGAAAAAGTTTCTTGAAGGTTTTGTAAAAAGAAAACCAGTCTTAAGCGATAAGAGAAACCCCGTAGGGTTAGAAGAGCAGCTGCTTTTTAACTAAGGCTGCCATGATCAATGGACTGAATGGCTCAGGGGCTCTTCCTTACTGTGCATGCCTTTCTTTCCCAAGCATTCCCACAAACTGCAAGTGGATTCCCAGTGTAGGAAATCCAGAAGATAAGCCATGTCTAACTATTTACTTTGTTTTCAAGTAGTGAAATACTGTCTTATAATAGGAAACTCTCTTTGATTTCCTACACTGTTATAGCTCAGAATCAAAGAAAGAAGGCACTATTTCATCTGTAATGCTCAGCGACATTTATTTACATCCCATCTTCTTCTACCAAGGTTTAATCTATAGCTTTTGTGGAATTTACATCCTAAGTATCTTAGAAATCATAACTGTATTTCCCTCTCATATAGCAAAAAAGGGATGGCTGCAGCAGTTGTGTCAAGATTTAGAATAACAAGAAACAAGTAATTTTCCATAAAGATTTCTCTACTCCACTCCTACTATAATAACGAGGTACTTGTTTGATATTTTTTGACATAAAACAAGATCTATTTGTTTAACTTGCTTTATTTTGCTGTGTTCTTTCTTCTCTATGTTTTAAAACACTTTTAAAAATTATTTCTGTTTATACCCAACATCTCTTTAATGTTTACTCAGTCATCTAGAAAATATGATAAAAGTGTGAAAAATAATGTGTCACACCAAAGGTAAATGAAGATAAGCTACCCAAGAAAAAAATGATTAAAGCATATAGAGATAAGACATTTGCAAAAAAATGTTAATTTAGAATAGCCACTGCCATTTGATCCAAAACCTATACTTATAACACTTCTAAAACTAAAAATACCTGTGTGTTTGAAAGGGTGGCATAAAACTCTTCAAATGCCTAAAGTTTTTCAAAATGATGAGGTGCTTCATCATGGTCATAACCCACATTTTCAATAGTATTCCTGTGCTGAACTCAATCTTAGCAGCCCATTTTTTCATGATTCTTCTTAACAACACCAGGGAAGAGTTACAACACTATTGTGCACTATCTGAGACTTCAGTATTTCCTTCCATATCAAGACAGAAGAGGAAAGCTGGGTAGTTATTTTTTCCTTCCAAACTTGTTTTCTTCTCTTTCTCCCTAGGCAAGGAAAACTTTCTCTACTCTAGGAAGTAGATAGACAGAATAGATAGAGTTTTCATGACAATGCCCAAGGTATGGACTACATCTCCCGGAATACCAAGCGTTGTACTCTGATACAATCATGGCCATAGGCTTGACAGAGGAGTAACTCAAGTCTGCTTTGGAACAACTGATCACTATCTCTGAAATATCTCAAGAAACACTGAAATTTTATCTCTTAGTTCTTGAGATGCAAGTCCAGGGTTGGGGAATGATATGATGCTGAAATAAGAAAAGAGTGGGGCCTTGAACATTGAAATTTATCTCTAATTATTTTACTTAGAGGGTGATTCTATCTATCTATCTATCTATCTATCTATCTATCTATCTATCTATCTATCTATCTATCTACCTACCTATCTATCTACAGATAGTGCCTTAGATTTCAAATGCCAAGTTTTTCTATTTTTCTGGCATTTTTGACATGGTTGCAATTATTTCATGTTAAATTTTGTCAATCTATGTATGTCACTTACCATGATCCAGTCAGAGTTGGAATACTTTATCAATACCTGATTTCTAGGTAATACTTTCCATACACCTAACTGCCATGTGTGTCTTTAGATTTAGATGTGCCTGTTTTGTACCTGAGCAAGTATCATCCACAAGGATTTCCAACAGGACTATCAGAAGCAACATGGTTTCATGAGTACACCACAACTCCTGCCACCATCCAACCTTATTCTGTCGTCTCTTTTTTTCAGGAAGTGACACTTCCATTATTTTAACAATGCAGGTTAAAAATCAAGAGGTTTTTCTATACACTGTCAGTTTTTGATTTAAGCTGTGCATGGATCATACTGTCAATGCCACCAAAATATATTCAGAAAATCTCCACGCATAATCCTCATAGCTACAACCTGCCATATATATATATATATATATATATATATATATATATATATGGCATATATATATATATATATATATATATATATATATATATATATATATATATATAGCCATAGTTATCTTATGGCAGTGATCTCAACTAACATCTCTCCCATTGTTTATGAATCCCTTAGTGTATGGTCCATACTCCTTCACACATTCAAAGTAGTTCTTAAAAGTAGCAGTTCTTAATACTTGCTTTAAACTACTCACCAAGTCACAATCTCAGACACAGACTGATGCTACTTCCTTTCTGACCTCCTTACCCAGCAACTTCTTTCTTATCATCCTTAAACCAGCCTCTCTACTTGGCTTTATCTTTTGCCTCAGGCATTTTGCTTATGGGTTTCCAGCCCCAACAGCCAGCCATCCTCCCCTGGATATCTTGAGCAGTTTCCTTGGTTTGACTCCTCAAATGGTACCACAAGTCCTTTTCCTAATCATCTTACTTTAGACACAGTGCCCACCTCATCCTTTATCTCCCTTTTTTCAATGTATTTTCGCATATGACAATTATTATTTTATCTAGTTGTTATTTAAAACTGTATAAACCTATTAAGGGCAAGATACTTTGTTTGTTTCTTGCTGAAACTAAGATAATACTTAAGTGGATGAAATGATATTGGTCAGATATTCTCAGGCCTTCCCTGAGAGGAAATGGTGGTGTTCAAGACTAAAATAGGGAGTAAACATTACAAATATTACTAGCTATTTTCTATGTCAGTAAAGTAAAGTAATGAGTGGCTCCCATGTTGGAAGCTTGTATTTCTGAACCCAGGACAGTCTGCAGAGGCATTATTAGAACAGCCAAGGTTCTCTATTCATTCCCAAGATGATGTATACATTCCATCACCTGACATTCATTAAATACTTTCATTCGAGGTACTTGATATGCAAGACCCTAAAGGTAATTTGACCCCAGGAAACTTATTCATCTGATGCAAAACTATGTTGATAATAGTGGGGCTTTATGTCATGAGAGCCTCTTACTTTTGAGATATCTCTAATATAAATCCAGTGCTTCAGAAGTAGTGAGAACATATCACATCTCACTCTAAAACAAAACCAACGAGAAAACCTTTAATCAGTGTGAAGAAGGGCAAGATCTGCCAAGAGGACAGCACTTCATTTTGACTCTTAGAATTAAAAGTTCCTTGAACTCATTTGGAGTTCTAGTCCATCATTATTATTTCAGCCTGAGACTTGCAGAGCTGAGCAGGGCAGGGCATGCCTTTAATCTTAACGAAGCAGAAGCAGGAGAGTCCCGGTGTGATCAAGGACAACATGGTCAAAACCTATGACTTCTGTCAAATCTATTATAGAAAATATCATTTTATTATAATCAGTGTATAGCATATGTGTCCAAATAAAATTACACTTCCAAATGTAAATAAACATATGTAACATATAACTTGTGTGTGTGTGTGTGTGTGTGTGTGTGTGTGTGTGTGTGTGGCTAGGGACATGCATATATGTATATGTGTCTCTGATTTTTAAGTATAATTTTCACAAGCTCTTACACATTTATGAAAAAAATGTTATTCACTAATAATTTACTCCATATCTACAATTTGATATAGCCCTATAAAGCAATCAACACGAGAATTATGTTAGAAACTATTTAACTGTGAAAATATAGGCTTTTTAAATTTAAAAATTAGAGATTAAAGCAAAATCTTAAATCACTCAGGTATAGGAAAAATAAGCTTGAATTACAAACACAAGCTAAAGATGTATAGATTGCTTTAAATGTGGAAAGGACATGTAATAAATATTGAAGTGAATCATTTAGCTTGATGAGACCACTGAAACACACTAAATGGCAATTAAAACAAGATACATGTTTATTAAATGCGTCTGGGATTTATTAAGCTATGTGGGACTAAACAAATGTAATTTGATATCTGAATCCTATCTCATTCCGGTACAGCCTTCATCAAATCTGAAGGCTCTGCTTTGAAAGGGTATCATGTGCTCCTAGTTTTTAATCTCTTTGAAGTATCAGTTTGATTCTTGGAGGACTGTGAAAGTCACAGGCTGAAGTCTTTTGATTACCAATGAACTTGTTCTCTTCTGCGTGGGTCTGCCAAGGAAGCCAGCTATTCAAAGGAGCCATCTTCTCTAGGGACAGAGGTCTCTGTCACTCTTTATGTCCCAGAAGAAGCATATAGCTTGGCACGGGGTGAGGGCACAAGGCCTATTTATGCTTATGTGTATATTTGTATTTGCAATGAATTATTTATGTTTCCACTTAAAGATGAAATGATAGTACCATATATATTTCCCTGAAAAATTATGTTTTTAAGATTCATCAGACAGGTATGAATAATAATTTCTGACTGTGATCAGACATGTATGGTATATAGAACTCCAAGAGAATCACTGAGGCATATTTTCTGTATGTCTTTCCAAGACATTCTTATATGAGCTCATATACAAATATTCAAGGGATAGAAAGCAAAACTAATGCTTCTTAAAGTTTTCATATTTTTTGTAATAAATTATCTGTAAAAATGGTGATACAAACCTTTACCTCTTTTTCCCATCCAATGATTTTTGCTGTGGTCTGGAACTAATCTGAACATGTTAATAATGTCTTAGAAATATATTCACAACACATTAAACTGTTAGATGCATATATTATCATTACTTGATGGATAAGGTTTTCTTTCATATTCATCTTCTCTGGGAACTGGAGAGCCCTCATGGGTAACTTAAGAATTAGAAAACTTCTTCATCTTTTTCCAACTGTAGACTTCGAGCTTCATTTTGTTTTTAATTTATTTTTGTAATTAGTTATTCATCGGATAACATGGAGAGTGTGGCTATCTGAGTTGTACAAATTTTTAGGAGACTGTTTTTAAATCAGTCTAACTCAGGAAAAAAGTTTGCCTACTTTGTGTTTGATGCTATACACGACAATTAATCATTATGCCTGAGTTATGTGATTTGTTAAAAATATATCTCACATTGCTTCCTTCAGTGTTGCCATGAGAATTAACCAAGAATTGCCACAAGGTGGCCTTTTCGTGTTTCGATAATAAATTCTCTATTATATTCTTAAGGCCCCTCTACTAACCCCAACACCTATATACATTGAGTCTCTTTAATGAAGTCCAAAATAATATTATCATCTATAACCACATTAGTGATAACTGCTCTTTCTCTAACATTTACCAGTTGTGTCTATCACATATTAGACAGACTAATAGCTTCAGTATCTATCAAAGATAGCACACGTTCAGACCTGTAAGAACTGCCTCAGCATAGAGAGCAGAAAGGGCAGGACGTTTTTCAGAAAAGCTAAAATTTCCACACTTTCAATGTCCCTGATTAGTCACCACTTAATTACACGTAAAATATTTCACTTTCAGTCTCCGCGTTTTTACACAGTCTAGATGGCATGCCTAATCTTCAGCAGCCTGGTTGGTTTTTTAACACTGCCATATTAGCAAGTGATAGCTGAACAATTAATCACAGCTAGACTGCAGCGCTCTGAACATGCTGTCAGAAAAACTAAAATAACTAGACCAACTATAGCACAAGCTGCTTATTTTCAGTTGTCTAAGCATGGCCTGAATCTCTCACTTTATCCAGTTCCCTGCTAACTCTTATTTTCCTGGAAGTTTGTTTTCCTATTTTTATTGAATAATTAGAGGATGTCAAAAGAACCTGAAGTACTAAAACATAAGCATCCTTAAGCATGATAACCTATAAAAATCGACCAGGAATGCTCTCATGACAACTAGCTATGCCCAAGGGCCACAAACACAGTGGACTAGCACTGCCCGTCAGACTTGTGATCAAAGGAAGAACTGTTAACGATGTGCCTGGGTTGGAGACTAACGTGTCAGCAAATCACTCTTCGCTTTATTCTATCTTTTCTTTCCCAGGGAGAAAACAAAGGAAAGCTGCTCATCCCAACAGGGAGCTTGCCTGACACATTCTATTCTAAATGGTAGCTTTCCGAGGAAAGTGTGTGACACCAAATATGTGGAGAGATGCGGAAAGTGAACAGCATGTCAGCCAAAACTGCGAACAGCCGTTTTCTAACAAGTAAACTAAAAGAGACAGCTTAGATCATGATTGGACTAGAGAATGAAATAGTGTCCAAGTGACCAGTGACAGAGGACTCTCATTCTTTTTTTTTGGGGGGGGTGTTCGAGACAGGGTTTCTCTGTATAGCCCTGGCTGTCCTGGAACTCACTCTGTAGACCACGCTGGCCTCGAACTCAGAAATCCGCCTGCCTCTGCCTCCCGAGGGCTGGGATTAAAGGCGTGTGCCACCATGCCCGGCTAGGACTCCCATTCTTAATTTATAGAGTCCAGAAGAAATAAAACCAGAAGCTCTACCTCCCTCTTTCTACAGTTGAGCATTGAAAATATAAATGTTCTGGGGTTTTATGAGATGGCTGCCCAACAGGATCACCTGATTCAATTCCCAGAATCCACATGGTAGAAGAGAGTTGAGGCCTGCTAATTGTCCTCAGACCTGTACAGAGAATTCTGTGGCATGTTCAGAGAGAGAGAGAGAGGGAGAGAGAGAGAGAGAGAGAGAGAGAGAGAGAGAGAGAGAGAGAGAGAGAGAGAGAACACGAGAACTACACAGACCACAGACACACATGATAGGTGATATGATGGATAGATAGACAGATAGACAGACAGACAGACAGACAGACAGACAGACAGACAGATAGATAGATAGATAGATAGATAGATAAATAGATGGATAGATGGGTGGATGGATGAATGCATGAATGGATGGATGGACAGATGATAGATGTAGACAGACAGACAAATATGATAAATAGATTAGATAGATAGACAGTTGTAGACAGACTAATAGATAAACATATGATACCTAGATAATGAGATAGATAATGATAAATCTATACACATGTAGATTCGTTAATAGATGTCATAAAAACAACGAAAAAATTAAGAATGTACTTTTCTCTTGTTCTGGTTCTGAGAGTCAGAGGTTATCAGGGCCACTAGAGGCAGGTATAGTCTCATAGCAATGCCAAGTGGGTTGGTACATTCCTTTAATCCTAGGACTGGGAGGCCCAGAAAGTCAAAGGAGGACAGATTTCTGGGAGGGCGAGGTCAGCACAACCTACAGAATAAGATGTTTGTATATCATCCAGTACGAGGTTCACAAAGAACGTGCTGTGCTGGATAGATAGGTTTATGTCAACTTGACACCAACTAGAATTTTTTGAAAACAGGGAACCTCTATTAAGGAAATCTCCCTACCAGACTGGCCACTGATAGCACCAGTCATCAGTGTTCCTTGATGATCTCTGCTCCCATTCTTAACTCTGGGCTTCTACCTCAAGTTACTGCTCCGAGCCCCTTCAATATGGACTGGGGTTGGCATACATAAGCTAAGATAAACACTTTTCTCCCCCAACTGCTTTTGGTCATAGTGTTTTATCACAGCAATAAAAACCCTGATGAATTTAGGTGTCATAAAAATATATTTTTGCTAATACTGTTAACTTTATTTTTACCGCATTTTAACATTACTTTTATTTGTATGTGTATCTTATTTTATCTTTTCCAATAAGTAGAGTCAGAGACAAGGTTTAGAGTAAAATTATAACTCGTTTACTTGGAAAAAGCAAGAAATATTGGTAAGGTTATATAAAATATTAGGACAAAATGATTATAAAAGCTAGAAAATCAGGCTATTGAGACTGACCTCTGCAATGGGAAACTAAAACATCCGCTTTGGTCTGCTTTTCCAGAGTTTGTAAAGTAGAGATACTTAGAGAACTATTACTTCTGGTCTGTCAGAGGCAACTTTAGGGTAATCAGGTCTTAGCACTTTCATCTTCCTTTACAACTTCTCAGGAAAAGAGCCCTCTCCACCAGTGAAGAAAGAGCCAGGGCAGCTTCTTGAATCACACTGAACAGTTTAGGCAATGGCAGGCTCTGACAAGATCTGCCACTCTTGGTTCATTTTGTTTGACATCTCAAAAATGCCTCTTACATAAGATAGTCATGTTTAAGAAAGATTGTGAAACGTGGACCACTGAATGCTAATTTTGTACCTATGTTCCTAGTTTAATTATAATAATGACATGTCATCAGAACTAAACTACATGACAACAGAAAGGCTCAGGGTATAACTAAATGGTAACACACTGAGTGGTATTTAGGCGGCAGTCACTGTTAGCACTGAAGTTACAGTAAATGGCAGAACACATAGGTAGGTATGGAGAGTCCCTGGGAGTGTCATGTAGGTAGAGTCTCCTCAAGATGTGAGTTCCTGTGACATCATTCAATTAAATGGCACATGATAACTCTTTGTAACTTTCCCAAGATCAACCAGGAAGGGCAATTCTAAAATTGTGCTTTTTAAAATTTTCCACTTGATAATACTAACCTCTTGATATGTAAATTAGATTGAGATTTTAAATATGAAAAATAAATCAAATGCCCACAACTAATCCAGACTCGCTTTCATGAATACACTGCTCACAATGTTATCATTAGTAGGCTTTTGGAATTGTTTTTTTTTAAATATAATTCAAAAGATGAACTCTTAAATAGTATTAGGTATTATATTACACATTTTTAAAGGACACCATGTAAAGAAAAAACAATATATGATCCCTGTCCTCATAGACTATACAAGTCAGTTCAAATGAGAAATATGAAAGACACAAAGGAGAATGGAGATAGGCTATACAACAAAATCCCATAGAACTTTCATTATTATGTATTCATTATTACTCTTTATTTCTAAAGTATCAGAGATTTTTGTCAGGCAAATTTAGGAAAGCAGTATTTCCAAGGCAGAAGTATTTACTGCAGAGCCTGTTTGAACTGGCCTCTCTGTGCCTATGTTCAGGATGATAGAGCTTTGTCAGAATTGTAATTGATAGTGCCCTTTCAACGTCTATCTATCTATCTATCTGCCTGGTACACACAACAAATTTTTTTCCACCCTGCTTGTACAAACATGGATTTAAAATAGCCATAAGCCCTCCAGTCTTGCCACAAATCATTCTCTAACAAGTCTCTGACACACCACTTTGAAAGATCCTGTAAAGCTGTTTGTTATCCATTCAGGCAAAGCTACCAGTCTTCATTGAAAGAGTCATAGGCAGGGTTCAAAGCAGATCATTTCAGGAGCTTGAAAGCAAAGGGCATTATAATGGAAAAGGGGTGTGTCTTCTCCACCACAGGACTTTTGATAATCCACAAAAACAGTATGACCTATGCAGAAAAATGCAATTTTCCTGATCTTCAGAAAATTAAATACATGTTCAGAATATGAGACTTAGCAAAGCCAGTGAGTAGGCCTCGAGGAATCACTTTGTCAGAAGTTCTTCAGATAATCATTAAACCTGTACATCAACTGAAACACTTTGCTTTGCTCTGAAATTCTGCAATGCATTGGGAATTCTGAGTTCCCTCTTGAAGTTAAAAAATGTTTGTTTTTTTTTTTTTAAAGAAAATGTGTGGCTAGATATAAATAAAAACTTCCCTTTATCTCCTTTTAAACTATATTATGTGTTGTCTGGTGGTGCTTTTAAAATATGTGGATGTATTTTAATTATACATAAAAGCCATCCAATAAAAGATAAAATGAGCATGTTATTAACCTTTTATAGTGGCAAGATCATTATATGTTACAAAAGTAATAAAATATTAATTAGAATTATTCTTTATATATATAATTTCACATGTATCCATAGCTGTATATAATTAAGAATACATGGACATGGTTCCAGTAAGATGGCTTATCAGGTAAAAATACATGTGTGCAAACCTAAAGACATAACTTCACTCCCTAGAACTCAAAAGAGAAAGAGAGCTGGTACCTAAAAGTTGTCCTTTTACTTCTACATTGTAATAGAAGATATTTGACTTCATTTACAGACACACACACACACACACACACACACACACACATAAACACACACACAAACACACACACACACGCACGCGCACACACACACCATACACACAGACAATGAAAAATGAATAAACAAATATGCATTTATATTTAGAATGAACCATTTTCACATTAACATCATAGTGAAAGTATGTGTCTATATTTTAATAATAAAAAGATACAGCTAAGTGTCAATATAAAATATGTGATGGTAAAACAATTTGAGATATCCAAAATAAGGAAATGAAGAAGTTGAAATGACAGGCTAATCCCACGGTGGAGATTTGTAATTTGATTTGCGGAGATGGGCAGATAGAATAAAAAGTATAACCTGCAACTAAGTGTTGTCTATAAGAGACACACTTCATATGTAAACAAGATAAACAAATATAAAGAAAATAATTTTAAAAAGTGAAATAAACAGATCACACAAATACCAAGCAGATGAAGGCAAAATCAGCAATATTAGCATCAAAAGAAAATGAGTGGATGCCAGGTCTGCATAGCCTTCTTTTATAAGTGACACTTGGAGACCATTACACATGACAACTTTACACTGACACACTTTATAAGTTTACTTGGTGTATTCAGTAATAAAGACAATATGTCCAGGCAGTGGAGGCACATATCTTTAATCCCAGCACTTGGGAGGCAGAGGCAGCCGAATTTCTGAGTTGGGGGCCAGCCTGGTCTAGAGAGTGAGTTACAGGAGAGCCAGGACTACTTAGAGAAACCCTGTCTTGAAAAAAACTAACTAAATAACTAAATAAATAATTACAATATACTGTACCACAAAATAAATCTGAATGCACTTAAAGTATCAAACCCTAAAATGATCTTTGAGCATATTGTAATTAAAATAATAATCATTAATATATCTAGCAAGCACAAATTACTTGCAAATTAAAATACCATGACTCAGTGAAGTAATTACAAACAGTATTGAACTAAATGGTTATAAAAATGTAACAGGTAACAATTAGTAAGTAAAAGATAATCCAGGACTTAGAGGGGGATTTTTAATTTTAAACCTATATTTTAAAAATGTAACAGTGATTTAGCAAATTATTATATGTGTTAGGGTCCAGTAATCACCTCACAAACCACAGGAACACTGATCTCAGTCAGAAAGGGATAGCTTTTTGAGCATATGCCCCAGGATTGGCTGACAAGTGCCATTGCCCAGTTTCTAGAACTGAACCATGACATTGAGTTAAGATCCTACAAGGCCTTTAAGCCTAAAATCCACAAACACTTGTGCCAAATTATTCCACCAGTTGGGATTTAGGGATAGGGGGATTTCCTTAACAACATGTCTTTCTTGTACAGTTATCTTGCCTTCATTGGTTGAGGTATTCAATTGTGGCAGGAGACTTGTCTTGTCTAATATTCATGTCTTATCTTGCCAAACAGGATGCCAGTTACCTACATACATGTCTCTTTCTGCCCAGCAGGATGTCAGTTCCCTTGGGAACTTAAACTTTACCAACCACTGCGCATTTATGTCTCAGTTATGTTGGGGTTCATCCCAGGGGTAACTTATACCATAACAGTTTATGCATAGGTTCAGGAAGTGCTGTTGGGTGGTTGATTCGGGTCCAAGCTTATTGTGAGTAACTATACAAAACTCCAATTGACTTCTATTATGATTGGTTTCAGATGGCACAGAACATAACAGAATATGTAATCAATCTTGGAGTCAGAAAATTTCCTAATATCATCACAAACATATGAGAGATTTTTCTTATAATTAATGGCAAGGTAGCCAGATAACAATTACCTATGTCTTAAGATTTTACCTAGGCCTTAAGATGTTACATAGGTCTTAACTTTATGCCTTTATTGAGAAGGAAAAAAAATCAGCCAAAGTTTACAGAAGTAGGAAAGTTAATATTAAAAATTAAGGGCAGAGATTAATGACAAAAGATACATAGAAGATTCCTTCTTTTAAAAAGTGTCAATGATCCACTTATTCTCTATCTATCTATCTATCTATCTATCTATCTATCTATCTATCTATCTATCTATCTATCTATCTATCTACCCACCCATCTATCTATCTATCTATCTATCTATCTATCTATCTATCTATCTATCTATCTATCTATCTATCTATCTATCTACACCCACCCACCCACCCATCTATCTATCTATCTATCTATCTATCTATCTATCTATCTATCTATCTATCTATCTATCTATCTATCTATCTATGTATCTCTGTCTGCCTGTTTGTCTATTATGTTTTTACTACATCACAACTGCAGTTTCACCTCTCACGCTCCCAAACCCCCATCTCCCCTCTCCCCAGATACACTCCTTCTTTTCTCTTCAGAAAAGAGCAGGCTTCCCAAGGGTATCAACTGAATATTGCAGAACAAGATACAACAGGACTAACCACAGCTCTTCATATTATGGTTGAATGAAGCAAACCAGTAGGAGGAAAAAGGTCCCATCAGCAGATGAAAATCTGTAACACCCCCACTAGCTCTGTTAGGAGTCCCACAAAAATACCAAGCCAACAATTATAGCATACATCCAAGAGACTTAGTACAAACCCTTGCAAGGCTCTGTAATTGTCACTTCAGCAGGATATGATGGCCCTAACCTTTAATCTCAGCACGAGGGAGGCAGAGGGAGTTAGAACTCTGGGTATTCAAGGACAACCTTGTTTGAAAATCCTAAACTACCACCATCACCACCACCGCCACCGCCACCATCACCACCACCGCCACCGCCACCACCACCACCACCACCACCGCCACCACCACCACAACAACAACAATAAAACAAAGCACTCCAGGTATTGATGAGGCACAACTTTAGATCTGTCTGTGAAAGTATTTCCAGAGAATAATTGAGATTAAGTTAGATCCCAAAGCAGATGGTGCCACACCATGAACTGGGGTCCCATATTGACTAAAAGTAGGAAAGAGAAATGCCAGATGCACACCAGTACACATCTCTCTCTGCTTCCTGATGAACCTGTATGTCAGCATAAACCTCATGGTCTCACTTCAGTGTCTTTGCCACCATGGTGACTATGTTCTCAGACTGTGAGCCAAAGTATATCCTGCCTGCCTTACACTGTTTCTCGGGTACTTGTTTGTGGCAATATGAAAAAAACCTTGTGTATATACACAGCAATGAAAAATTAGATGAAAAGCATGTAAAAGAATCAATAAATTTAACAAGAAGATGGAGAAGAGGCCGAGAAAAAAAGACAAAATATTTAAGCAGAAACATTAAGGACACAAGCACCTGGCCATTAAGCTATAAGAGTTAAAGAAAAGTAAATGAAAAACATTGCAAAATATCATCCCACAGCTTTTAGACTGATAAGAGCAGGAAGATTTGTATTTCTCATATACTGCTGTTGGAAATATAAAACTACCTTTAGATATTTCCAAGAAAAATGGCAACATCCATCTACATAAATCCTTAGATAAAGGTGTCAGTTATAGATTTATTTATAAAGCCTAAAACTAGAAATAATCTGTAATTCTATAAATAGCTAAGTGTAAAAACAGATTATCATATATCCACACATGTTTTCCTCCTTAGCAATTAAAATGAATATGTTAGAGATACATTAGAAAAAAAAAACCTGGGAGAGTCTCAAATCTAAAATTATACACTGAAGTTTATAAAGAACTGACAAAAGATGTCAGTCAATTGAGTTATTGAGATGAAATTATTACAAATATAAATTAATTCCTGCTAATAGAAGGCCGGTGAGTGGTTACTTGAGGTTGCAGGTAGAGAGGATTGAAAGGGGCCTGAAGGACCTTTGCTGGGTAATAGACATATTAGTTTTCCTAACTGCAGTGATGATTCCATGGCTATAGAAATGTTTAAATTCTGTGATTTTCTGTGTATATGATTTAATCATATTCTAAATTGGAATCCTTATACACAATGATTAGCTCAGCTTTTAGTCCATCACAGAAGATTTATTGGGCAGTGATCAGTGGTTACTACAAAAACTCAGAAATGACAACGTGCAGAGACGGGCAGTGGCATGCTCAGCCGTGAATAGGACACTGGCGTCATGCTCCTGCCATAGAAGACTCGGAAATATTATGGAAGAGGGAGAGGAAATAGTAAAAGAACCAGAGGTCTTAGAGAACTAGAGAGGTACAGGGGACATGACAACTTCTTTGTTGATGAATTTTGAACAAATGTGGTAGTTCTGCACAAGATCAAGACAGTCACAACACCCACACGGAGGGTGGATGAGCCGATATCCCAGGGGAAAATATCCTGAGAGTTGATGTCTTCTCAGAGAAGGAAAGTCAACTTTCTTTAACCTTTCTAAACAGGTTGAGGATGTTGCAGTGCATGGGCCCACATCCTTAGATACATGGACACAAACACTGGACTCTGCTGACTCTATCTAGAAAAGGGAAAGGAGAGCTATGAAGATGGGAGGGGTTCAGAGACTGAGAGATGAATCTAGGAAGTATTAGGCAGAGGGATAGAAGATGATCAAGATATATTATATGCATGTACAAAGTTTCAAAGAATTAATAATATTATTAAATAAAAACTATCCACACTTTAAATAGACCCTATTGTCTTAAGTCCTTCTAAGTCCTAAGGTGTGCACCACTACACCTGCTGTCTGCTGATACTATTAATTTGGATCAAATGAAACTGGATGATTTTCCCAGGTTAAATAGCGATGGGGCTTCTAAATTTCCCTTTGCAGTTCCAAAGTGGTACTTAGGGAAGTATTTTGAGTATCATGAAACATTCTTTTACAAGTTTTAGTATTTATTGATTATTTTGCCTAAATCAAGAATTATTAAAATGGTTGCATGATGCCACAAATAAGAAGCTTCTTTTGAAATGGTTAAACTCTACCCCAGTAAAGTGACCCATGTTAATCTAGGCTTCATTTTATCTTTCTACAATCTATAAACATTTGCTGAAAATAGGCCAGCCACGTTCTGGTTAGGTTTTGTGTTCTTGAGGAATTACATCTGCAGAACCATAGCAAAATTTGCAACTTCCTTCTTCAGAAAAATAAAATCCGGAAAGTCTACAGAGTTAGGCATCGAAAGGAGAATGTTATAATCAGTTTTGACCTTCTCTTCCTAATTCCAAATGAACATTTTATAGGCTTTGATCACCAGTGTCTCTAATTTGAAATTGCTGTGTCCTATCCTTCATCAAGTATTTAGGATGTTAAGCAGTTTCAAGCACTGTATTACTCAACTTCTTTTTGTGTTCCAGGTCATGACATTTCATGTGACATCTGCTTTAGAGACTCGCTCTTATAGCAGGTGTTTATGTGCTCATGTGCTGATCCATTAAGGGAGAGAATATCAGTCAGTATGAAGCATAGACAAGACATGCAGTTATTCAGAGAATCAACACATCTTAAGGAATGATAACCTAGCTCCACAGATGTTCGTTCACCTTGTGTTTTTGAGGCTTTAGATTGGAAATCTAGCGGCCTTGCCTCTAACACACAATACCACCAAGAACATTCCTTAGCCTATGCTGTTGCTCTCTTCTCTCATTGGATTTTCCATTAAAACATATCTGGTTTATTTTCCTTAATAAAAAAGGTACACATATATAATGAAAATTATGTTGAACCAGTTAATTTTGCACAAATTTAAAATGATCTATAATTTCCCTAAAAGTAATCTGGTATGTTGTCAAACTATATATACACACACGTACAATTTCCTTAGTTAATTTTAATGAAATAATACTATAACTTCTGGTCTTAGTTCTCCTTTCTACACTTAATCCAGTTTGAATATTCATGAGTATCTATCTACTGTTTATAACATTTATGTAGTAGTTTATTGATGAGTGTTCCCAGATTCATATATGCTTAAGTCTTTGGGATTACTTGCACTTTTGGTCACTGTGATAAATGTTATAATGAATATATTTATACACACAAATATGAAACATACATACTTTTTATAAGTATACAGAATATACATAGTTTTATGAAAAGAAAATATACAAGTGCACATATCTCTGAACTCCTGTGGCTATTCCAAAATAAATATAATGCATTGTGAATGCTAAATAAAAGCAAGTACATATTTTGCACTTTAATAGCTTTTTTAGAATGATTGTACCAATTTATATTTCCAACGACAAAAAATAAATTCCCTCAGTTTCTTTCCATTGTTGATAATTTATATATATATTGGGTATTCACCAACAGACTGTGCCTAAACCACTATTTTTCTCTTAGTTTTCTCCCAAAGTGTAAAAAAAAATCCTTCAGATAGAATATATCTTTCATTTATATACTCAATTTCCACAACATCTAAATGTGATAATGCTAATGTTCAAAGTATACTACACACCATCCGGAAGTAGAGTGGGTCTCTCTACAGTCATTTCTTGAATACCAAATTACCTTTATCTTCATTTCGCTGCTTTTTAAGAAAGTCTATTTGATGTCCCAACCTATAGAAGAATCATTAAATTTCATACTTCTCATAAAAGTAAATGTGGACATTAAATCTTGCCTCAGACTTGTCTTTTTCCATCTTCTGACACAGAAAGAAAGGATTGGAGTAGTGTCATTTCGTCAACTTCTCTGCTGGACAAAGATGCCTTCACTGATGAAGCAGAAACACTTTGCCAGCCTTTATTCCACTGTCTTCTGAAGCTGATCTGAGCAGGAGCCACTGCCATTATATGAATAAGTCATGCATGATCCCTGGGTATATTATCAGCCCCTTGTGGGACATTTTTACCAATGATGAAATGTTATTGTTGTCCGTGCCAGACATTCAGTCTTTATCAGTCTCCCTCATGACAGCCCTCGTTATTCAGAAAGACTTGGGACAACTTCAAGGTGAGAACTTTCAATACAAGGTCAGAGGAACCAGATTTCTTTCCTAGCCACTGCCCAACCACTTCTTTTCTATTTCAGCATGACTCACAAAGCAAAGCATCTTCCTGCAGCATTGCAGTGGGAGTGATAGAATGGAAGTTTCATCTGCTAGGATGCCAGAGCCATCTACTTAAAAGAAATATATAACCTCTTAACTTGAGTCTTTTCTGAAGACCTGACTTATGCTCTCACATACTGACACCTTTCTCAATCCAGAAAGTCCTTGGAAGGTAGTGCAGTGTATTTAAGGCCTCATGGACTTCATATCCAGAAATATATTTTCCTCTCAGATTTTAATTATTGCTAAATACAGAGGTATAGTCCTCATCTTCAAAATGAATCAAATACTGCCTGACCTGAAAAGTATTGTTCTTAGACATATATTTTTGTAGTATATATGCATACATACACAAAATGCTTGTTTGTTATTTGAATCGTTACAACAGTAGAATAAAATATTGCTTCTTGTTTTCCACCCATTTGTACAATGCCTTGTGTAATATAATGAATGCCTCAACATTTTAAGGCATACTTTGATCCCCAAATTGTGTAATATTTGGAAAAGGAAAAATGAAAATGTTTTCACCCAGGTATGTTTTGTATGTGCCCAAACCCTACTGTCTAATTAGCATACCTGACCCCCACCCCCTGCCCATGTAATTGCTGTTTTTTTTTTTTTTTCCATTCCCTTGTTCTGTCAGACCACCTGAGTTTGACTCACAGTTCTTTATGGATTTTTCAACAGCTTTTCTGAAAGGTGCTGCAGAGTTTGGAGGAAGGGTTGGAACACACAAATGCGTGCCAGAATGTCAGCTCTGAACATTTAGACTGGCAGATTGGACATGCATTATGTGCAATTATGCAAGTGGTAGAGAGAGGATGACAACCTCTCACTCTCAGAGGAGCACGGCTGAGCTGTGGTGGAGGATTGAATGGGAGCACATCCCACATTCAAGCAGAGCCTTCATGGGAAAAAAATCAGTACCAAGCGAACATTTATTGTTTCTCTCATCATGAACTTGTTCTTTCATATTTCCTTTCTTAGTCATAAAAAATAAACACACATATCATGATGGAACTAGAACCTACTCTAGGCAAAAACCTTTTGACCAATTACTGCATACCTTTAGAATAAAAATTCAACATCTGAGAAAATATTTGTAGTTGCAAATAAGCACATTTAGCTAATGGAAACATCAGAGAATGCCAATACATTGACGTAAACTGCACATCTTATATAATTATTAAAATTAATGTTTGTTACTATAAATCATACATTATTTAGTATTTTTTGTATTAGTGCAGTAGGTCTAAGATGGCTTGAAATATAAAGATAGCAAAACAAGCCACTCAGTACACGTTTGATTGAAAAACTAAGGTCTTGTATCCAGAAAATAATCAGGAGAAAAACAGCTTGGGTCTTTCAATAGCTTAGGCCTACCTAACAGGTAGAAACTAAAAAAGTGTGTGTGTGTGTGTGTGTGTGTGTGTGTGTGTGTGTGTGTGTGTGTGTGTGAGAGAGAGAGAGAGAGAGAGAGAGAGAGAGAGAGACAGAGACAGAGACAGAGAGAGACAGAGAGAGACAGAGACAGACAGACACACACACACACACACACACACACACACACAGAGAGAGAGAGAGAGAGAGAGAGAGAGAGAGAGAGAGAGAATGTGTGTGTGCCTGTGCACATGTTTGTGATGCTTGTGTGTGCATTTATGCGTGTGTATGTGTTTCCTAGTTAGATTTCTCTTGCACTGGTAAGATACCATGACCAATAGGAACTTTGAGAGGGAAAAGTTTATTTGACTTTTTTGTTCTGATCACAGTTTGTCCTGAGAGAAGCTAAGGCAGGAATGCAAGGAGGGAAGGATCTTGGAGTTAGTAGTTAGAGAATATACCATGGAGGAGTGCTGCTTACTGGCTTGCTTAGCGTGCTTTCTTATTCCACCCAGGACCACCTGCCTAAGGATGATACCTTGCCTCTAGGCAATCTGGTGGAGGCACTTTATCAAATCAGTTTGGGTTGTTTGTTTGTTTGTAATGTTCTGTTTTTGTTTCTGTTTCTTATTTTTTTCTGAGATAACTGTAACTTGTATCAAGTTGAAATAAATCTAAGCAGGACTCTCTCTTTCTCTCTCTCTCTTACTCTGTGTGTGTGTGTGTGTGTGTGTGTGTGTGTTGGTGTATCTGCTTATGTAGGCATGGTGATATGCCAGAGAACACTACCTTTGCATTATTCCTCCAGAGCTGGTCACTTTAGTTTTTAGAGAAACACAGTATCATTGGCTTGGAGCTCCCAGAGTAGGAGGCTACTCAGCCTGGCCAATAAGGCCAAGGGATCTGCCAAACTCTACTTCCTAAAAGCTGCATTTATAACACATTTCTACCTCTCTCTCTCTCTCTCTCTCTCTCTCTCTCTCTCTCTCTCTCTCTCTCTTTCTCTCTCTCCATTCCAATCACAGTTCCTCCTCCCCATTCCAATCACAGTTCCTCCTCCTTCCTTGACTCATAGCAACCCCTTCCCCTCTCATCATCCACTCTTGAGAAAAAGGCAGGCTTCCCTTGGATGTCAAATAGCAATAGCATATCATGTTGCATTAAGACTAGGTACCTCATTTCCTATTTAGGCTGAATGAGGCACTCCAGTAGCAGGAAAGGGAACTAGATGCAGGAAAGGGTGGCAAACGCAGGTGACAGAGCCAAACATTGTTGTTAAACCTACTGTTAAGAGTTCTAAAGAAGACCAAGCTATACAACTATAACATAGCTGCAGAGGGCTTAGGTTAGTTCCATGGAGTGCCCCTGGTGGGCTTTTCATTTTCTATGAGCGCCTATGAGCTCAGGTTATCAGAGTCTGTGGGTTTACTTTGGAGTCCTTGACCTCTCTGGCTCCTGCAATTCTTCCTCCACCTCTTCTTCAGAATTCTACAAGCTTTGTCATCTGTTTCCATCAGTTCCCAGGTGAAGAATGAAGACTCTCTAGTGATTACTGGACTAGGCATGAGTCTATGAGTATAGCAGAATATCATCAGCAATCATTTCATTGACTTTCTTTCTTTCTTTCTTTCTTTCTTTCTTTCTTTCTTTCTTTCTTTTTTCTCCTCCCTCCCTCCCTCCCCCCTCCCTCCCTCCCTTCCTCCCTTCCTTCCTTCCTTCCTTCCTTCCTTCCTTCCTTCCTTCCTTCCTGTCTGTCTGTCTTTCTGTCTTCCTTCCTTCCTTCCTTCCTTCCTTCCTTCCTTCCTTCCTGTCTGTCTTTCTGTCTTTCTTCCTTCCTTCCCTCCCCCCCTCCCTCCCTCTCTCCCTTTCTCTTTCTCTCTCTCCCTTTCTTTCTTTCTTTCTTTCTTTCTTTCTTTCTTTCTTTCTTTCTTTCTTTCTCTCTCTCTCTCCTTCCTTCCTTCCTTCCTTCCTTCCTTCCTTCCTTCCTTCCTTCCTTCTTTCCTTCTTTTGGTTATCAGCCATATTTGGTTCTGTTCTATGTTCTATGGACCACCCAGCCTCTGGTTCTTGGCCCTCCAAGCAGTGTCAGGGAGTCATGGATGAGCATTCTTTCTCATTAATGGCTGGTCTTGCTAGACCAGCCATTGGTTGGCCACTCCTACAATTGCTGCTCCTCTCATAACCTAGTACCTCTTGTAGGCAGGACAAATTTGAGGTCTAAGAATTGGGGCTGGGTTGGTCTCCCAGGCCCTCTGCTGAAAGACTTGCCTGGTCACATGAGATGGCCTCTTCAGGCTCATAAATCCTGGAGCAAGACTCAAACTCGTGCTTTCCAGATAAGGGTTTTGCTCACCGAGTCCTCTTTCATTCTCCTCCTCAGTCCTAAAAAAATCTCAATCAGGGGCTGGAAGCACAGCTCTGTTGTTAAGAGTGCTTACTGTTCTTGAAGAGGACCCAAGTTTGTTTCCTACCAACTATGTCTGTCAGCTCATGAACACATGTATCTCTAGTTCCAGAAAGTCTTCCATCCTTCCTTCCGTCTTTCCTTCTTTTTCTTTTGGCCACTGTGACAACTTGTATCCATATGTTCAGACCAACTCACAGGCATAAACAAACACACACAATTATAGATTATAAATAACTATTTAAAAATCAAAATAGAATTTTTTTTCCTACAGAATGAAAAAAGAAAAAAGAAAAAAAAGAAAAAGAAAAAGAAAAAGAGCAGCCAAAAACCTGTCCTCATCAGGAAGGGGACCAAGAGAAAAATCAATATTGTAATTTTATTTATAACAAAACCACATTTATTTCTCGCTTTACATGGTCTATTTATGTTTACCAATCTTGTTGTATTCTTTCCAAGAAATAAGATATTGACCTGGGAGTGAAAATTACCAAGGTACGTGCAAGTAATGTGATATGACTTAAATAAGAGCCTTTTTCCACTGCTCAGTTATGGAGGCTGAGTGGAAGGAAGTTGGGGCACAAGTGAACATGATCATGGACTTCCAGTGTGATAAAACAGAAGAGGCCTGCAGTGGCTTGTCTTTGAACTAGCCACAACATCAAAATAAATATTCCAACTCTGACAGAGAAAAGCTCAGGTGAAGTCATGAATGATGCAAACATTTATCTAATTATTTTCAGAGAGAGTTACAGCTGTTGAACATAGATATCATATACAGTGATACACACACACACATATACCATAAAGGCAATAATTATACTCTTCTGCCTAAGTCAACTTCTTCTATTTTAAGCAACTATAATTTAAATACTGAGACAAATAATGAGCTTTATTTTTGACTTTTTCTTACAGTGCATTCTTTTCTTCTATCATATATCAAGCTGTCCTGTGTATCTCTATGTATATGCCATCATATAATACACAAATATGTCATGGATATCTGCTCTCCTGAGCTATGGATTTTGGGAGGAAAATGGGTTATCAATTATTTATAGCAGGAAAGTGTGCGTAAGGTGTTATAGAAATATCAGAAAAAAAAATCAAGTATGGCTTGTTTCTTTCAGTTCAGAAGCGACATGGTTGTCCCATGATGGAGACCTGGAAAGGAGCCTCTAGGAGTAGTTCTGCCATACCATGAGGGTCTGATGGTGGGAGACAGAAACTGGTCATGATTATTGCATACAACAAATACAGGAATGAGCAAACTGAGACTTACTCTCTAAGGTCTCAGAGGAGAGCCTATTTTAAGGTTGTAATTGAATTCAGGTGTAAATTACTAGACTATATTTTAATTGCAGGCATAAATGACATCCATATTCATGACCAATAAGTAGAAGGCAAATGGATGATATAGGACAACATTTGCATACCATAAGTTCTGGCTACAAATAATATCCCTGTTTAAATAGCAAATATTATCACTGGGGACTTTTAAAAAAATCAATACTTTACATACAATTATCATTACTTTTATTCAGCACATTTTGCTTTTATATATTTGCTATTAATGGTATTTCCTTCAATGTGAGGAGTCAAACAATTTTCCACACAGGAATTCTTAGACATCCTAATCTGACTCGTTTTTTTTGTTGTTGTTTTGTTTTGATTTGTTTTTGTTGTTTTTTTTTTTCATTTTTTATTAGGTATTTAGCTCATTTACATTTCCAATGCTATACCAAAAGTCCCCCATACCCACCCACCCCCACTCCCCTACCTGGAGCTTCTAATAAGGCTTCAAGTTTCAAAGGCAATATGTCTGAGAAAACATACAGAAAAAAATTTCCAAAATACTATCATGATTAATCTCTTATATATAATAAAAATTTTCGCAAAACACTTTCATGACTCATTTCATATATATGAAATTATATATATATTTCATATATATATATTTATATGATTAAATTAACATTAATAAAGCTATGGCTTTGAAGAAGAATCAAATGACAAATATAACTAGAGAAAACTCAAATTTTATCCAGGGAACTATAGCCTTTAATGAAAGAAGACTTTATTTTAAAAACTTTCCCATACTGTGTTTAATTCCAGTAAAGTTACAGAAGCCAAATATACATGTTTGAAAGATGACCGTTATCAACCACATAATACAATGCATAATGAAGTTAAGGTACATTAGTAATTTCAGGAAAGTATAGATTCCGTGTTCTGGTACCCTGATGATGAGTAGGCTAGCCTCTTCAGAGAATATCATGTTGCTACTTTATCCTGTCCGCTGATGGGTAACATGATTCTAGAAGAGACAATATACTAAATGACAAGTTTTTGATGCCTATCTAGTCCATACAAGAAGAGTATAGAAAATGAAATGTCAATAAGGGCATAAGTAGCTGCTATAGGCATAGAGTTGAGGCATTGAGTTCAGGTGCACTCGATAAAGAAGTAGCAAAGAAGCTGAGAGGCACAGGTAGGGCACGTGATAAGAGTTTTTACATTAAGGAACAGTAAAAGTATTATGTGGAAGTGTCCATAGACTATCTTTACCACCAAACAAGGCAAATTTCTATGATTTAATGAGACATTAAAAAGAACAATCACATTTGTTAATCACGGCCATTAATGCATTATGTATTATGTCCAATGTTACATATACATGGCTTATGCTATGAATCTATTTTAAAATATATTCACTTATTAAGTATAATAATCACCACTAATACTCCTGTATTATGGATAAGGAGACTTGGCTATAAGTAATTATATAAAACACAAGTTCTGAAAGCATAGCAATGAGTCTACTTGCTAATGTTCAATAACATAGACCAACAAACCTGAGCCCATCCATTCAAACACACCTTTCTAATTAATAACATTTGGTATGAGTTAGCAAGTAAGATATTTATAACATTTTACTACATGCAGCAACATGATGATAGCCAGAATATCTGGGGGGTATATATATGTTCATACTCTGTGTGTGTTTGTATGTGTGCACATGCACACATGTATGCATATGTATGGGGAGGCCAAGAATAGATGACAGGTATCTTCCTATACTGCTGTCAATCTTTATTTTTCGGGAAATAGTCTCTCATTGAATCTGAAGCATGTTAATTCAGCCATACTGACTAACCAGTGAGCTTCAGGGAGCTACCTGTCTCTGCAGCATCATGTCTCCTCAGGAGAAGGACTATAGGTGGGATTTCCTGTTCCCAGCTTGTTCTCTGGGCCGTGGGGATTAAGCACAGTTTTTAAGGTTCGTGTGGCTGGCACCTTAACATATGAATTACCTCTCCATCTCTAGGTCACTTTTATTGCAATTTCTATTTTTTTAAATAAGTCTAGCAATGGATTGAGTATTCCTGACATTATATCTGACAATAAAATATTCTCTTAAGTATCAGGACATGGTCACCCAGTGGTGTCTCCTTTAATAGAAGCATCATTGAAAAAAAATTGACAGAATTTGCCGTGTCAAGTAATGATGAAGAATGGAACGTCCTTTTCTTTTTGGTAGCACCATCAAGTAAAAGCTCACAACTGAGACAGAAGACGATACTAGTTAGGCCTAATCAATTAATTTAGAAATTACTAGAATGAGTTCATGAAAAATTCACTCTTGGTTTATATCTCACAGTAAACAGATTTTTGGTATCCACAATTAAATAAACTTATGCAATAAAGTTAAAATGAAAATTTTTAGATTTTCACATTGATTTATATATGAACCTACAATGTAATATTTGCTTTAACAGTGACACTGCATACAGGCATAGAAAAAACATGCAATAAACTGGCCCTGTCGTAGGAATGAGAACCATTTCATTGATTAGAATAAGTTGCTACATGTCAAGCTCTTTAAGAGTAGCTATACTCGAGAGAGACCCATTTCAGGCCATTTCAGGATTTGCATGAGACAGGTTGCATCTTACATCCTATAGGAAGCATGTTCTTATTCTCTTCAATTAGAATCCAAGGATGTTCAAATAGTCTGAAGTGTCATTCCTGTTTTCCCTAGGGAATTGTAAGCTGACTGAAGGAGACAGAAGCAGAATTTCAAGTTCACTCTCTCTCTCTCTGTGTCTCTCTCTGTCTCTCTCTCTCTCTGTATCTCTCTCTCTCTGTCTCTCTCTCTCTCCTCCCTCTCTTTGCCTTTCCACCGTAACAGGACCTGTACCTGGGTTTGCTGTTACTCTTGTCTGAAGCTACTGCTTACTGTTAGTTGAGAAAATCCTTCTTACGTCTCTCTTTGCCAAGGATCCACATAACTTTTACTGTGTGCCAGAAACTGCTTTCTATTTTAGGCAGTCTTTCAGTCAATTATCATAGGAATTTCACTATACAATCACTCTTCCCATATAGATAATATGCTCATGGTTGGCAAATGGTAATATAGAGATTCAACCTGAAACCATCCAAACTTTAGCCATTCTGTTATATTAAAATGGACATGGGAAAGAGTCCAATTTATAGAGTAGAACCTACATTAAGCCTGAGCATATGGAATAATATGCTCCTTTCATTTTTGCTCCTCAAAACTTTTATAAAAGGGAACTATAGAAAATCACAACATGTAACCCCGAGTTAATTGTAATTTTTCTGTGGTACAAAGTCTTACTCTTGCCAATATTGAAAACTAAATTTCTATTTTGAGAAAAGCCTTAAAACTTTCTCCTGACTTTTCCATGTCTCCCAAATGGAGACAATATTAAAAACTTGTTCCATGCTATAAAAATCCACTAGGATATTAAGTATGTTGAAATACATAAAGTATGATAATTGATCTATAATTAGTGTTTGTGGATGACTGTCCTATATAAACAAAATTGAGTATAGACAATGGCACATAGTTAATATTTAGAAGCTGGGCAATAAGAGCTGTTTCCCTCCGTTAAGAATATCATATGCTTACTACTTAGGATGAAGTCAAAATTGAAGGCACAACTGAAGCCAAATAGCTTTAGATGTGCTGACCAGCCACCTTGAGCACATCTCTCTATTGTCTCTTCTGCATTCTTTATGGGGAGGAATACATTGTTCTATTGACTCTTCTTAAGATACAGTGACATCGAAATGCTGTTTTTACTCTTCATCCAAAGGGGTGTTACCTCACACACTTTTATTTGCACATGTATCTCTCAAATACATTAGGAACCCTTTTTAGAAAGATCTTTAGTTATGCCAAATGCACAAGTAGAGCCTCTAGTAAAATTCTGCCCACAAATTTTCTTGATGCTTAGTATTGTTCCCTGAGTTTTAACCAGTTTGTACCCATAGATTGGTTAACACTACTCATGTTAGTGTTCATTCATGCTTATGAATACATTTTCTCACTTGATTATTTTTATTTCATTTCCTCCTTAGATTGGTGATTTGTTTTTCTTCTCAAAAAATGTTTTTTTCACATATATGGCATTGAGATAGTGAGTGAAAATGCCTTCAAATGATTGACGAGGAATGCTTTTTGATGTCAGCACAGTCAGGTTAGTGAAAGAATATAACGTCTGTGACTTTGGCTCTTAGGAGTTTACAGGAGAAGAAGGTGTGAGTCACATTAGATTCAGTGGAAATTGACTTGCTTCTTCCAGCGTGTTCCTGTAAATTTCGTAGAATAAGGGGTTCTTATTCATTCCTGGTTGTGAAAGATACTGTACTGATAGATTCCCATGATCAATTCACCAACTTCTGACTTTTGAGTGATTTCTAACACTGTGATATGGAGAGGAAGAAAGCCAGGGAGGAGAAATTTTGAAGAAAGGTTATGGAAATAGCTGGGAATCTTCCTGCTGAGCCATCCCAGAACTAGAGTTTTGAATAATGCATGTTCTATAAATCTAAGTGTCCCACGATGCCACATTTTAGAACAGGGAGAGAAAATAATAGCTACTGTCCACACTTATCACCGATAATAAATTGCAGGGCTCCTGTGTGTGGCGGCGATTAATGCAAAATGCAACCCAAAACACATAACTAAATAAATAGATAGTTTGACTTTCTTGGGGGTTATCGCTCTTCCTCCTTGCTTTTCTCTCTATTCTCTCTCCTCTCTAAATAGAAAATACAATTTTAAAAAATTGCTCCAAAACTACCTACTATATTTTCTTTGAGACACGTATGTAGGCTCTTTCTTCAGAGGCAAAGGCAGGGGAATGAGTAAGAGCATATATTTATGCACGTGTGTATTCAGATGTGCCTGTGTGTGAATGAGGCAGAAAAATACACAGATGGCAGAGATGTAAACAGAAGCAGAAAAGAGACGCAGAATTGATTGGCAGAGAGATTCAATCATAAAATTTACTTGATGTAAACTGAAGGTAGCAGTCGGCATAGTCACTGCACATCTTTGGGAATCAACCATGGAACACAACAAGTGGCTTTTTAAAGGATGAATTTTTCAGAACAACTAATTGTCTTCAGTTAGAGTATGCAAACATTTCTAGGAAAATCAATCCCCTAAACTCTCATAACTTAGAAACAGTAAAATTTCCATAAAATGTAAATACTGATCAAGCATCTAAAGTATGAAAATCTGTCTGAAGTTAGGGGATTAATTCCTACCAACCATAACCATTTGCAGCTTTTTCTAGAAACCCTTACTGCAGTGACATCCCAGATGGGGTAAGTAGTTATTCACTAGCTTCTACTTGCAGTGTTTACTAGCTAGTTCAGGTATTAGCTTGCCTAATATTCTCTGTAACCCAATAGTAGGTATTTGGTTTATTGTTCTTGTAAAAGGGAAGAGTCAGGCTAGAGAATCCTAAGAAAATTCTTCAAAGACACACAAGTGCATGTAGCAGAGTTAAGATTTAGATTTCTGTTCTTTCAAACACAGAGGCCTGTGCTCTCCCCTCTCTGTCACATAAAACACAGAGGCCAAGTTAAATCTTAATACCAGACAAAGGAACATATCAATAAAATGACTCCTGATGACATACTGCTATACCTACAAATTAGTGCATCGATCAGCCCTCATCATGGAAGCTTCTTCCTGCAGGATATGGTAATTAATATAGATATCCACAACTGGACAATGGAGCACCAAGCCTTAAATGGATGTTTCCCCCATCTTCTAAAGGCTCAGAGACTTATGTAGAAGAGGGTTTGCATGATGTTAAGATCCATGGTGGTGAATGACTCATAGGACATAGTGTTTTCCAGATTATACACATAAGGACTCACAGAGACTTTGCCATTATGAAGAAGACCTGCACAAGTTCAAACCAGATAAATATCTCAGCATAGAGAAGAAGTAGATATGAATAGGCATACTTGAAACAAAATCTCAACTCTAACCAAGAATCCATTTGCTTTTGATACCTACTGGGAGAAGTAAAATCAATTTACTTTTTACACTTGAGTGTTATTAGGAATATCAATAATACTCCAGGACAGACATATGCCCAGGAGTAGTTGTCTAAGACAAAACACAGTCCATGATATTTAAAGTTTTTATGTTATTTTGTTCTGTTTTAATTTTTTTTGTCTTAGTGGCTTTTGTTTGTTTGTTATGTATGATTTTAATTTTTCCCTGGTTTTTGTTTCTGAGAGAGAACAAAAGAGAAAGAATATAGATCTGAGTAGATGGGGGTGTAGATGATTAGCAGGAGTGGAGGAAATAAAAGAATATGATCAAATTGTATTGTATGAAAAAGTGTAATATGAGATGAATAACAAAAATTTTAGTTGAAGTCAGTATAATCCCTAACTGCATTGTAAATACTTATCCTTTTACCCAAGGATAAGTGTGGATCTCACCCTTCATCAGAGTTGTTTTGTATTGCAGCTGAAAATCATTATAGAAATCCACAACTTTTCAAAATGCAGAGAACAGAGGATAGTGGCATGCAGAGACCAAATTGATACATCTGTAACACAATCCCTGCACCTAAGACTCAGAGATGCCACCAACAAAGGTCAAAATGATTGTTAGAGCAAGAGAACCAGAAAGTTTGCTGTGAAATTGTGCTTTCTAGTCCAGAAATGGAGCTAGTCCCATGAAATCTCACCAATACAGCTGTCTATACAATACATGAACAATTCTGATAACAGTTGACATCCTGCCATAGATGAGAAAATCTCCATCTAGATGAAGTATTATAAACAAGGCACCCTTACTCTTTGCTCGTTATATCTTTCAGCTTTCGGCTGGAGCCATCTTGGATCCAGGACTCCACTGAAAGTAGTCTGCACTGGTTAGAGTGTGCACTACAGAAGCTAACAGCTTCCGGGACAGGTGGGAGCCACAAAGCTTCTGAGGCATCCCCCTTTTCGGACTCCAAACATCCAGGCACCTTCCCGGCCAGAAGATAGGTGTCTGCCCGGCCCTGGGGGCTTTGCCTCAGCATTGGTGGGAGACATCTTGGTTCTGAGACTCCGCCGAAAGGAGTCTGCACATGTGAGAGTGTGGACTACAGAATCTAACAGCTTCTGTGACAGGCCAAAGAACACATCTTCTGGGACAGGTCCTGTTTTGGGAATTCATCTTCGGCCAGGAGGGAGGTCCAAACACCAGATATCTGTGCACCTTCCCTGTAAAAGGAGAGCTTGCCTGCAGAGAGTGCTCTGACCATTGAAACTCAGAGGAGAGAGCTAGTCTCCCATGTCTGCTGATAGAGACTAACAGAATCACCAGAGGAACAATCTCTAACCAGAGACAACTATAACAACTAACTCCAGAGATTACCAGATGGCAAAAGGTAAACATAAGAGTCTTACTAACAGAAACCAAGACCACTCACCATCATCAGAACCCAGCACTCCCACTTCGCCTAGTCCAGGGCACCCGGACACACCCGAAAATCTAGACCCGTATTTAAAAGCATATCTCATGATAATGGTAGAGGACATCAAGAAGGCCTTTAATAACTCACTTAAAGAAATACAGAAGAACACTGCTAAACAGGTAGAAGACCTTAAAGAGGAAGCACAAAAATCCCTTAAAGAATTGCAGGAAAACACAACCAAACAGATGATGGAATTGAATAAAACCATCCAAGAAATAAAAAGGGAAGTAGATACAATAAAGAAAACCCAAAGTGAGGCAACACTGGAGATAGAAACCCTAGAAAAGAAATCTGGAACCATAGATGCAAGCATCAGCAACAGAATACAAGAGATGAAAGAGAGAATCTCAGATGCAGAAGATTCCATAGAGAACATCGGCATAACAATCAAAGAAAATGGAAAATGCAAAGAGATCCTAACTCAAAACATTCAGGAAATCCAGGACACAATGAGAAGACCAAACCTACGGATAATAGGAGTAGATGAGAATGAAGATTTTCAACTCAAAGGACCAGCAAATATCTTCAACAAAATTATAGAAGAAAACTTCCCAAACCTAAAGAAAGAGATGCCCATGAACATACAAGAAGCCTACAGAACTCCAAATAGAGTAGACCAGAAAAAAAATTCCTCCCGACACATAATAATCAGAACAACAGATGCACAAAATAAAGATAGAATATTAAAAGCAGTAAGGGAAAAAGGTCAAGTAACATATAAAGGCAAGCCTATCAGAATTACACCAGATTTTTCACCAGAGACTATGAAAGCCAGAAGAGCCTGGATAGATGTTATAGAGACACTAAGAGAACACAAATGCCTTCCCAGGCTACTATACCCAGCCAAACTTTCAATTACCTTAAATGGAGAAATGAAAGTATTCCATGACAGAACCAAGTTCACACATTATCTTTCTAAGAATCCCACCCTTCAAAAGATAATAACAGAAAAAAAAAACAATACAAGGAGAGAAACCACGTCCTAGAAAAAGCAAGAAGGTAATCCCTCAACAAACCTAAAAGAAGACAGCCACAAGAACAGAATGCCAACTTTAACAACAAAAATAAAAGGAAGAAACAATTACTTTGACTTAATATCTCTTAATATCAACGGACTCAACTCCCCAATAAGAAGACATAGACTAACAGACTGGCTACACAAACAGGACCCAACATTTTGCTGCTTATAGGAAACTCATCTCAGAGAAAAAGATAGACACTACCTCAGAATGAAAGGCTGGAAAACAATTTTCCAAGCAAATGGTCTGAAGAAACAAGCTGGAGTAGCCATTCTAATATCTAATAAAATCGACTTCCAACCCAAAGTCATCAAAAAAGACAAGGAGGGGCACTTCATACTCATCAAAGGTAAAATCCTCCAAGAGGAACTATCAATTGTGAATATTTATGCCCCAAATATAAGGGCAGCCACATTCATTAAAGAAACTTTAGTAAAGCTCAAAGCACACATTGCACCTCACACAATAATAGTGGGAGAGTAAAACACACCACTTTCACCAATGGACAGATCATGGAAACAGAAACTAAACAGGGACACAGTGAAACTAACAGAAGTTATGAAACAAATGGATCTAACAGATATCTACAGAACATTTTATCCTAAAACAAAAGGATATACCTTCTTCTCAGCACCTTATGGTACCTTCTCCAAAGTTGACCACATAATTGGTCACAAAACAAGCCTCAACATATACAAAAATATTGAAATTGTCCCATGCATTCTATCAGACCACCATGGACTAAGGCTGATCTTCAATAACAAAATAAATGATAGAAAGCCAACATTCACATGGAAACTGAATAACACTCTTCTCAAAGATACCTTGGTCAAGGAAGAAATAAAGAATGAAATTAAGGACTTTTTGGAGTTTAATGAAAATGAAGCCACAACATACCCAAACTTATGGGACACAATGAAAGCATTTCTAAGAGGAAAACTCATAGCTCTGAGTGCCTCCAAAAAGAAACTAGAGAGAGCCCACATTAGCAGCTTGACAACACACCTAAAAGCTCTAGAACAAAAGGAAGCAAATTCACCCAAGAGGAGTAGACAGTAGGAAATAATCAAACTCAGGGGTGAAATCAACCAAGTGGAAACAAGAAGAACTATTCAAAGAATTAACCAAACGAGGAGTTGGTTCTTTGAGAAAATCAACAAGATAGATAAACACTTAGCTAGACTCACTAGAGGGCACAGGGAAAGCATTCTAATTAACAAAATCAGAAATGAAAAGGGAGTCATAACAACAGATCCTGAAGAAATCCAAAACACCATCAGATCCTTCTACAAAAGGCTATACTCAACAAAACTGGAGAACCTCGATGAAAAAGACAAGTTTCTAGACAGATACCAGGTACCAAAGTTAAATCAAGATCAGGTTAATGATCTAAACAGTCTTATATCCCCTAAAGAAATAGAAGCAGTCATTAATAGTCTCCCAACAAAAAAAGCCCAGGATAGGATGGGTTTAGTGCAGAGTTCTATCAGACCTTCAAAGAAAATTTAATCCCAGTTCTTCACAAACTATCCCACAAAATAGAAACAGAAGGTACTATACCTAACTCATTCTATGAAGCCACAATTACTCTGATACCTAAACCACAAAAAGACCCAACCAAGATAGAGAATTTCAGACCAATTTTCCTTATGAATATCGATGCAAAAATACTCAATAAAATTCTCGCTAACCATATCCAAGAACACATCAAAACAATCATCCATCCTGACCAAGTAGGTTTCATCCCAGGGATGCAGGGATGGTTCAATATACAGAAATCCATCAACGTAATCCAGTATATAAACAAACTCAAAGAAAAAAGCCACATGATCATCTCATTAGATGGGGAGAAAGCATTTGACAAAATCCAACACCCATTCATGATAAAAGTCTTGGAAATATCAGGAATTCAAGACCCATACCTAAACATGATAAAAGCAATCTACAGCAAACCAGTAGCCAACATCAAAGTAAATGGTGAGAAGCTGGAAGCAATCCCACAAAAATCTGGGACTAGACAAGGCTGCCCACTCTCTCCCTACCTATTCAACATTGAACTTGAAGTCCTAGCCAGAGCAATTAGACAACAAAAGGAGATCAAGGGGATACAAATTGGAAAGGAAGAGGTCAAAATATCACTTTTTGCAGATGATATGATAGTATATATAAGTGACCCTAAAAATTCCACCAGAGAACTCCTAAGCCTGATAAACAGCTTCAATGAAGTAGCTGGATATAAAATTAACTTAAACAAGTCAATGGCCTTTCTGTACACAAAGGATAAACAGGCTGAGATAGAAATTAGGGAAACAACACCCTTCTCAATAGTCACAAATAATATAAAGTACCTTGGTGTGACTCTAACTAAGGAAGTGAATGATCTGTATGATAAGAACTTCAAGTCTCTGATGAAAGAGATTAAAGAAGATCTCAGAAGATGGAAAGATCTCCAATGCTCTTGGGTTGGCAGGATCAATATAGTAAAAATGGCTATCTTGCCAAAAGCAATCTACAGATTCAGTGCAATCCCCATCAAAATTCCAACTCAATTCTTCTACGAATTAGAAAGAGCAATCTGCAAATTCATCTGGAATAACAAAAAACCTAGGATAGCAAAAACTCTTCTCAAGGATAAAAGAACCTCTGGTGGAAACACCATGCCTGACCTATAGCTGTACTACAGAGCAATTGTGATAAAAACTGCATGGTACTGGTATAGCGACAGACCTGTAGACCAATGGAACAGAATTGAAGACCCAGAAATGAACCCACACACCTATGGTCACTTGATCTTTGACAAGGGAGCTAAAACCATCCAGTGGAAAAAAAGACAGCATTTTCAACATATGGTGCTGGCACAACTTTCAGTTATTATGTAGAAGAATGTGAATTGATCCATTCCTATCTCCTTGTACTAAGGTCAAATCTAAGTGGATTAAGGAACTCCACATAAAACCAGAGACACTGAAACTTAAAGAGGAGAAAGTAGGGAAAAGCCTTGAAGATATGGGTACAGGGGAAAAATTCCTGAATAGAACAGCAATGGCTTGTGGTGTAAGATCGAGAATCCAAAAATGGGACCTCATAAAGTTGCAAAGCTTCTGCAAGGCAAAAGACACTCTCAAAAGACAAAAAGACCACCAACATATTGGGAAAGGATCTTTACCTATCCTAAATCAGATAGGGGACTAATATCCAATATATATAAAGAACTCAAGAAGGTGGACTCCAGAAAATCAAATAACCCCATTAAAATATGGGGCTCAGAGCTGAACAAAGAATTCTCACCTGAGGAATACCAAATGGCAGAGAAGCACCTGAAAAAATGTTCAACATCCTTAATCATCAGGGAAATGCAAATCAAAACAACCCTGAGATTCCACCTCACACCAGTCAGAATGGCTAAGATCAAAAATTCAGGTGACAGCAGATGCTGGTGAGGATGTGGAGAAGGAGGAACACTCCTCCATTGTTGGTCAGATTGCAAGCTTGTACAACCACTCTTGAAGTCAGTCTGGCAGTTCCTCAGAAAATTGGACATAGTACTACCGGAGGATCCCGAAATACCTCTCCTGGGCATATATCCAGAAGATGTTCCAACAGGTAAGAAGGACACATTCTCCACTATGTTCATCGCAGCCTTATTTATAATAGCCAGAAGCTGGAAAGAACCCAGATGACCCTCAAGAGAGGAATGGATACAGAAAATGTGGTACATTTACACACTGGAGTAGTACTCAGCTATGAAAAAGGATGGATTTATGAAATTCCTAGGCAAATGGATGGACCTGGAGGGCTTCATCCTGAGTGAGGTAACACAATCACAAAGGAACTCACACAATATGTACTCACTCATAAGTGGATATTAGCCCAGAAACTTAGGATACCCAAGATATAAGATACAATTTGCTAAACGCATGAAAATCAAGATGAACGAAGACCAAAGTGTGGACACTTTGCCCATTCTTAGAATTGTGAACAAAACACCCATGGAAGGAGTTACAGAGACAAAGTTTGGAGCTGAGACTAAAGGATGGATCATCTAGAAACTGCCATATCGGGGGATCCGTCCCATAATCAGCTTCCAAACGCTGACACCATTGCATACACTAGCAAGATTTTCCTGAAAGGACCCTGATATAGCTGTCTCTTGTGAGACTAGGTTTTGGCCTAGCAAACACATAAGTGGATGCTCACAGTCAGCTATTGGATGGACCACAGGGCCCCCAATGGAGGAGCTAGAGAAAGTACCCAAGGAGCTAAAGGGATCTGCAATCCTATAGGCGGAATAACAATATGAACTAACCAGTACCACCCTGGAGCTCCTGTCTTTAGCTTCATATGAATCAGATAATGGCCTAGTCAGCCATCAGTGTAAAGAGAGGCCCATTAGTTGTGCAAACTTTATATGCCTAAGTACAGGGGAATGACAGGGGCAATAAGTGGGAGTGGTGGGTAGAGGAGTTGGTGGGGGAGCTTGTGGAGGACTTTTGTGATAGCATTGGAAATGCAAATGGAATAAATACCCAATAAAAAAAAGGGAAAAAAATCTTTCAGCTTTTCCCATGTGCTACTGAATCTGGCTAATTATCCTTGAGAAGAAGCAGAACAACTAAAGGAGAAGTGCTCTCTCACCGAGGAGAGGAGGGTGAAGAGAAGTATAATCCCAACCGATGTGAACAGGTTCCTGCAAGGTGCATGGTGCTGTAGGCAAAGCTTTCAGTTTGCCTTGGTAAGATAGTATTGGGTAGCTCAATCAAGGGAAAGGCATATTTTGGATCTGCAAATGAAGGAAAAGATACCCTGAATCTTAAACCAGACACTTACCGAAGGCAACTGGACCACCTCTAAGTTCCAAGATTTTCTGACTTGTTCTATATTATGTACTTGACGAATCAAAATAGAAATCTAAGTATTCTCATCTAGATATAAGGATTTATTCAAGATCCACCTTCGTGAAAGTATTCATCCAGAACTGTATGTCCACTGTCACTAGGACTAGGGAATTGATGCAGCATTCGATTACACCAAGCCTAGTATGATACTCCCACCAAATCTGCTAGTACAGCTCCATTGTCTTGCTGAGTCTGGTTATGTTTCCCATTATTCTCCTTATAACCAGTCATTACCTACTTATCTAAAGTCTCTGACATGTTGCTTTCTGTTAGAGAACTGATCAGGTAATATACACTAATGTGTTATACATGGCTTAACCCATATTTGCTGCCTGAAAATAAATAACTCCAGTAAGAACAGCAAGAAATACTTGTTACACTAGGTAGAACTCTTCTTATTCTCTCTATGTCAAATTAGTAACCATCTTGCTAATTTCTTATTTAAAAACATATATTGAGGAAACTATGTCTACGAGGCAGATGCTCACAGCCAACCATTGGACTGAGCAGGGGACACCAATGGAGGAGTTAGAGAAAGGACTGAAGGAGTTGAAGGGGTTTGAATCCCCTTAGGAAGAACAACAATATGAACCAACCAGACCCCTAGAGCTCCCAGGGACTAAACCATCAACCAATGAATACACATGGAGCACCCCATGGCTCCAGCTGAATATGTAGCAGAGGATGGCCTTGTCAGACATCAGTAGGAGGAGAAGCCCTTGGTCCTTTGAAGGCACAATGCCCCAGTTTAGGGGAATTCGAGGGTGGGAGGTGGGAGTGGGTAGGTGGGTGGGGGAATACCCTCATAGAAGCAGGGGGAGGGAAGATGGGGTGGGGGTTTTCAGTGGGGAAACCAGGAAGGGGATAGCATTTGAAATATAAAGAAAATATCTAATAAAAAAAAAAGAAAAAGAAAACTACTTCTGGATTATTCTCAGGTTAGTTGAATACAAGTAGTCAAATCTATAACACATATACTTTAATGCCTATGTATTAATCAGGCTTCTCTAGAGAAACAACAGAGAGAGAGAGAGAGAGAGAGAGAGAGAGAGAGAGAGAGAGAGAGAGAGAGAGAGAGAGAGAGAGAGAGAAGAGGGAAGGAGGAAGGGAGGGAAAGAGAGGGGAGGGGGGAGGAAGGGAAAGATAGAGGGAAAGGGAGGAATGGAGAGGAAGAGAGAGGGAGGGAGAGAGAGAGAGGGAGAGAGGAAGAGAGGGAGAGAGCAAGAGAGGGAGAGAGGGAGAGGGAAAGAGGGAGAGAGGGAGAGGGAGAAGAGGGAGAGGGACAGAGGGATAGAGGCAGAGGGAGAGGCAGAGGGAGAGGGGCAGGGAGATGAGAGGGATAGAGGGAGAGGTAGAGGGAGAGACGGAGAGAAGGAGAGGGAGAGAGGGAGAGAGGGAGAGAGGGAGAGAGGGAGGGAGAGAGAGAGAGAGAGAGAGAGAGAGAGAGAGAGAGAGAGAGAGAGAGAGAGAGAGAGAGGAAGAGGGTTAGAGGGAGAGGGAGGAGAGATTATTAGAATGGTTTGTCCAGTTAGTCTAACAATGGCTCTCTACTAAAAGGCATTCCAAGAATCCAGTAGTTGTTCTGTTCACAAGGCTGGATGACTCAGACAGTCTTCACCACACACCAGGATCCAAAATAAGTAGGCTTTAAGGGCAGGGAGGGAATAAATGTGTCAATGAGAGTGAGCACAAGCAAGCAAAAACCAAGCTTCCATCTTTCATGTCTTTTATATAGGTTGCCAGCTGAAGGTGTGGCTCAAATTAAAGGTGGATCTTCCTACCTCAAAAGACCCAGATTAAAAGTGGGTCTTCCCAAAGTTCGGAGCTGAGACAGAAGGAAGGACCATCCAGAGACTGCCCTACTTGGCGATGCATCTCATAAACAACCACCAAACCCAGACACTATTACATATGCCAACAAGAGCTTGCTGGCAGGACCCTGATATATCCATCTCTTGTGAGGCTATGCTAGTGCTTGGCAAATACAGAAGTGGATGCTCATAGTCACCTATTGGTTGGAACCCAGGGCCCCCAATGAAGGAGCTATAGAAAGTACCCAAGGGGCTGAAGGGGTCTGCAACCCTATAGGAGGAACAACAATATGAACTAACCAGTTCCCCCAGAGCACGTGTCTCTAGCTGCATATGTAGCAGAGGATGGCCTAGCTGGACATCAATGGGAGGAGAGGCCCTTGGTCTTGTGAAGATTATGTGGCCAAGTACAGGGTAATTCCAGGGCCAGGGAGCAGGAGTGGGTGGTTGGGGAGCAAGGCTGGGGGAGGGTATAGGGGACTTTCAGAGAGGTAACTAGGAAAGGGGATAGCCTTTGAAATGTAAACGAAGAAAATATCTAATAAAAAAAGAGATAAAAGGATACTGAGACGTTGTATAAGCATTATTTCCAACCAAATATTTTCAGTGGTCAGAACTCAGGAATAAGAAAAATGAAAATATAAAGATCATGAGATATAGAAAAAAAGTGAGTCTTCCAACTTCAAATGATTTGATAAAGAAAACACCCTCCACACACACACACAGAGGTGTACCCAGTGGCCTGGGTTTTAGCTAGTTTTAGATGTAGTCAAGTTGACAACTGAGAAAAACTGTTCCATCCTGACTCTCTCCCTTCATTCTTAAATGGTTTTAAATATAAACTTTGCTTTATTTCTCTCCTTTCTTACAATTGTATCTCAATTTTTCATCAGACATTTTTTCCTTACAGACAAGTCACAGACATAATGACTTACTTGTCGGGGTACAAAATCTGACTAATATTTAGCAATCTGTCGGTATTATTTCTCTGTGAAATGAGATAATTCTGTTGCCTCCCGCAGTGGATTGTTCCTTGGAATTAATGCACCTCACTGAACAGTCATTGCATATAATATCTGGCACCTAATTTTCAGTTAATAAATACATGTAGAACAGAGATGTTTCCGTGTATCACCCTCTAAACCAGGTGGAAACTGGCTCAGGTCCTTGCTTTAAGGTTGGGAATAGCAAGTAAGTTACATATGCTGATAAACAAGAAAACCATACATAGCTATTGTCATACCGAAGTTATAAAGATATGCACCTGTTATAATTAATTCGTATGTCACAACTGTTTTGCTTGCTCCATTCTATGCACATGTGTAACCTGCAGGCACTCTGATTATCCAGAATGCCCTTCTCTTTTCCAGCCCGTTTTCCCCTTCTGCACTGCAGCAGCCCAAGATCATGATCATCTGTGCTCCAACTTTCAGGAGCTTTCTTTATATCTGAAATCAAATCACTATTGTGAGCTAACTTGTTTCCATCTGGCACCAACTGAGTCTCCCCGGATAAGGAAACACAGTATGCTTCACACAACCACAATCACATTTTCATCACAGAGTGTCAACAACATTTCACTCGGGCAAGGAAGACATGATAAGATTAAAGACATTGTAAGTTTCCTTAAATTTCAGTAAATCAGTTTAATGTAACAAGGAGATTTGATCTCTACATGATGGGAAAGCACAGTTGGGAAAGCGGAAGTGTGAGCACGGTACTTGTGGGTGTCTTTGGCCTTGGCTTGGTTATCCAGGGAGTTAATTATCACACTCAAGCACAGAGTGAATGATGCCATGCAGGTGTCTGGACTCCATGGGTCCACATTTATGCCTAACTATGATATCATGCGGACTACTTTGTTTTTAGATAAGGGGAATGAAGTAGTCAAGGAGAATGTTGGGTAAGGTAGTGCAAATAAGATCTCATTGGGGGGGGGCAATGTTGAATATCCAGCGTTATTCACAGAAGTATTTTCTAACTTTAATTGTATTCAAGTGTATCCCTCAGGCTAGGAAATCCAATAAAATATACTTTGACCTACATGGAAAGTTACGCTAAGATTCATGATTAATTTACTTTATATGACAAAGCCTCGAGTATCAGTTACAACCTAGGACAGACCTCATCCTCAATCTAAGAGAAACATATCCAGGTTTGTGCTTAGAGTGAGAGATTTCTTGTAAAGTTTTGTACTTTTTTAAGTACAGCTGAATTGTATATTGCCATTCCTTGTAAATAGGAATGATGAATTAATTAACTCTTTAGGATGTTGTGTGGTGGGAAGACCTTGAGGTAATAAAATGCTAATGAAAACAATTTTCTATCATAAAGGATTAATAACAATTCACACCTTAAATTAGAACTCGTCATGATTTCAGTCTTACATTTTGAATGAAATTTACTAAAAGATAATTTTGTCACTGTTGAGACCGAGTGCACTAGCTGCATCTGAATATGGATACATAATTTTTCTTAAAAGATGTATTTAATACCCCATCTCTTAGCAATGTTCATTTTTAGTATCTTGGTGAAATCAGTTGGGAGTAGACATGATCATTTACAAATGTGCTCTCTGTTATATTCCCTGGGTCTGTGTCTGGTTGTAGTCCAGTAATACACTTATTGTTCACTATGGTTTTGTAATGTGCTTTGAAATCAGGTTTCTGGCCATCTCCACAGTTGGCTTTACTCAGGATTGAGAGCTCCAGGACTATCTAGATTCCTTGATAATTTTCATGATCTGGTGGGAAGAGCTTCTTCTGGGTCGCAAAAAGAATCTGGGCATTTTAATGAAATTGCACTGTCTAATCTAAAAGTTTGCTTTGGAAAATATGAATATTTTAGTACAAGACATTACAATGCACAAACAAGACAGAACTCTCAATGCTTTTGTTATCTCTTCAATGTCTTTGAAAATATCTCTAGACTACTCACTGAAGTAAAGACATTATTCTATAGATCATTCATTTTCCCATTTAGTTAACTGTAAGCTTTACTTGTAACTATCATGAATCAGATTACTTTCTTTCTCAGAAATTGTGCTATTGGTATTTAAAAATGCCAGTTTTGTACATATCAAAGGGAGAGAAAAGGAATATATCAAAGATATCTGCCATTTCCCATTTATTACAGAGCAATTGACAAGAGACACAGTATGAATTCACTAGAGATTCTTGCTGACGGGTAAATAGATTTTCAAAATGCGGTGCATATACATAATGAAATAGTAGTTAACCTTCATAAAATGATTATATTTTGTCACTTGTAGAATGATGACATTGGAGGACTTTATGTTGAGTGAAATAAGTCAGGAATAGGAAGACTATATTCTCATGCAAGTGGGAAAAGCTACAAAAGCATATTTCATATGAATCAAGTAGTGGTTACTAGCGGGTAGGAAGGGCAAAGGTAAAGGCAGATAGAGAGATAGTAGTCAGCAATACAACTACATATGAGAAATAAATTCTAATGTCTTGTAATAGAGTGCTTACAAAAAATTTATGTGTTTTATGAAGAACTAACAGAGAGGGGCTTGAAGCCTCACAATAAGAGCAAGTAACGAATGGTAAAGGAGGAAGAGATACCAATTGTTCTGATTTGTTGATTACACAATATAGGGATGTGTTATGTAATGCATTGCATCTCACCTCATAAATAGTTATTACATTTTCCAAAGCCAACCAGCAATTGGAGTAATTAAATAACATTTCGAAGTAGAGCTATACAATGAGTACAAGAAGAGGGAAGGCTCAGCCAAGAAAGGACACCGACTACCATCAAGCATGTGAACTGACTTCTTGGTGAACTCACTGTGGATGAGTGAGCCAAGCCTGACCATAGATTGCTCTCAGTCTAGAGAAGCTAAAAAAAAAAAATTAGCTTATCACAATTATAAAAACCCAGTCTTCTCTAACCATTTGCATGGGACACACCAAAGGAATCACTTAAATATTCCTTTAATATGGAGATGTTTAGAGAAATATCTAGGCACCCAAGCAAACAACTTGTTGTCAACTGATTTTTCTTCATTTTATCAAGAGCCCCATTCTTCTTTTCTGGTTCATGGACTCTAATCAAAGATTCAGTCAACAAAACACAGAGTGTGGAGAAGTAGACAGAAGATAGAAGTGATGTGGATGTGGGCATTAAAAATGTATTTTTTTTTTTTTGGTCAAGAGTATTTTGTACTATGTTTTTGCTCTGCTGTATGATATGACTGTTAGTCTACATATGGGCACATGCAGAAACACACACTAGAACACCACCATAGCTGAATATATATGTACGTGTATCAGAGAGGAAGAAGTTGAATGATTGACCTACCAGCAGCCTTTTCCAGCATAGAATTTGCACTTGCTGTAGTACACCGACATTTTATTAAGTTCATTGAATATAAAGAAAAACATAGAAACTGGAGATGGATTGAATGCTTATGATGTGAAAAGGTGTCTGCATTCTTTTAAAATTTCTACTGTAAGCTACATTTATACCTCGGGCCTTTCCAGTTCCAGTGGTCAGAGGTATGGATGTTTTCATAATTTTCAGTTAGATAACACACAAACGCACACACACACACACACACACACACACACACACACACACACACACACACCTACCTTCTATATTTCAGTGAAAATAGAAATATAAATCTAGTTAGTCTGTAACCCACATGGTATATCTAGGATATGCTATTAAAATATTCATTTTAAAACAGACAATGAAACATACACTCAGACAGTCTTTTAATTTACAGTCAAATTTATTAAATGAGACTGGAAATTAGCAAAGTTAATAAAAAATCGAGGTTTTAAATATCCTCCACCACAAATTCTTTTCATTAAAAAAAATGAAGAATGAGTTTTTTCAAAGAAAGTAACTGACCCTGAGAAGAGATGATTTTTAACATATGACATGTGACATTTACATTTAAGAGTTTTATTAATGTTTGGGAATGGATTCAGAAGGAATAAGCATCAAACAATAGTTTCAGCCTTGGATATCATTTATTTCATCTTTTCTGAACCTATAATAGACCCTTGCAGAAAAAGCATTCAGTGTATCAGTGAAAGTGGGGAACTCAGAGCAGGAACTGGAAGCAGTCAGCCAACAAACAGTTCAAAGCACTGGTAGAGACTTCCTGGAATTGACCCACTTTCATTTGGTGGTAGCTGCTTCTCCTTTTCCTTTTCCTTTTCCTTTTCCTTTTCCTTTTCCTTTTCCTTTTCCTTTTCCTTTTCCTTTTCCTTTTCCTTCTCCTTCTCCTTCTCCTTCTCCTTCTCCTTCTCCTTCTTTCTCCTTCTCTTTCTCCTTCTCCTCCTCCTCACTTTTCCCTCCCCTCCCTTCCTCCCTTCCCCTCTCTTCCCCTCCCCTTATCCTTCCTTTGCCTCCTCCTCCTCCTCCTCCTCCTCCTCCTCCTCCTCCTCCTCCTCCTCCTCCTCCTCTTCTTCCTCCTCCTCCTCCTCCTCCTCCTCCTCCTCCTCCTCCTCCTCCTCCTCCTCCTCCTCCTCCTCCTCCTTCTTCTTCTTCTTCTTCTTCTTCTTCTTCTTCTTCTTCTTCTCCCTTCCTCCTTCTCCTCTTCATTTTCCTCATTCTCTTTGTCATCTTCCTGAAAGCAGCCCAAAGGTTCTTGTATTCCATAAAGTTAAATGCGCTTCCTGAACTACATAGACACTCTTGCTCCTAACATTTCTCTGTTGGTAACAGCTCTCTACATCCTTTTCAATGGACTGTGATAGTTCAGAGACAGAACTGAAACCCCTTTATTCTTCAACACTGCACTTTCTGAAATTAACGATAAAAATATTAGGTGTAGATTTGTCTAGTACAGATAGTCTGTAGAGGACTATCCAGGCAATGGACTTCTGTGGATAATAAGTACAAAGAGCCAGGAAATCCAGTTCAGGTAAGATGATCTGAGACCTTAAATGTCAAAGTAAAATAATCTAGTAAAAGAAGGGATATTCTGAAATTATTTATGAGATGATGAATTATCACAAAAACAGCATTTTGAAAATGTCATTTAATTGTGGGGAAGAGAGATAATTTAAGGCTTCTGAAAAATAAGTAGGCAGGGTAATTGAGAGCTATTAGGTCAACTGCAGTAATTCAGGTTGCTGTTAAAAGCACCTGCTCTAGAGAGAAACAAAAAGGAAGGTGGATGGACAGTAGTGAGTGGATTAGATCCAGTGGAGGGACAGGAGAGCTACATAACTCAAATCACAGTGATGAATAAGAAAGGAGTGATGACATTCAATGTGGGAATCACTAGAAAAAAATTATCATAAATATCTAAAGATATAAAATTACCTAAAAGACTGTAAAGAACTAGTGGTATGAAAAAAAACTTTTTCTTTTTTTTTTTTTTTTCTGAAATGTAAAAACTCAGAAGACCCTAGAAGGAGAGTCATGATATGCCGGGAGCCATGGCCTTCGCTTAAGGAGATGATGTCTAACCTCCTGTATAAGATCTCTCTACACTTACAGTCATGGCTGGTAAGCCTAGCCCAGAAAGCCTAGTCCAAGCCAGTCACCCTTCGTCAAGCCAAGGATTCTATCCCCTTGTGACCAACTAGAGCTCCCCCATTTTCCCCCTCGGCCCAGGCTAGATCCAACCTTCTGGCCCTTACTACATTCTCAGCTCTTTCTCAGCTCCCAGTGGCTCCTGGGTGCCCAAGAGCTTGAGAAACAGACAGCCCGGGCCTCTTCCTAGGCCCAGGGACCTACAGCTCCCCAGAGCTAGACACCTGCACAGCAGCAGTAAGAACATGGGGTAAATGCAATCAAAATTCCCACGTCCTGCTGCCCCAAGCAGTCAGAACCCTGTGATGGAGCAGATGTGGGACCCCACCAACCCTATATATATCATCTGCCTGCCTGTCTGTCCGTCTGTCCGTCTGTCTGTCTGTCTTTGAAGTCCACACTCTAGAGACAGCAGTTTTAATCAATTCTTACTTAAGATTAGGGTAGTTAAATCATTGAGCTGCATTGCCTGGGGAAGGATGAACCTTGGAATGAGAAAAACGGAATCCTGGGGTAAGAGTTTGTTTCCCTTTACTATTCAAGACATAGTTAATTAAAGTAAATACGTTACCGACTCCTGCAGCAGAATCAGTTACTTTTTACCATGGCACGAATTCCATGCTCATTTAAATAGTTTGGATTGAGTTCATTAATTCAAATATCATTTGTGGTTTGGGTAGAACCATAAACACCAAGATTTATTTTCCTTTTTGTTTTTTCAATTTTTTATTAGATATTTTCTTCATTTACATTTCAAATGCTATCCCGAAAGTCCCCTATACCCTCTTCCCGCCCTGCTCCCCTACCCACCCACTCCCACTTCTTGTCCCTGACGTTCCCTTGTACTGGGGTATATAAAGTTTGCAATACCAAGGGGCCTCTCTACTCAATGATGGCCGACTAGGCCATCTTCTGCTACATATGCAGCTAGAGACAGGAGCTCTGGGAGTACTGATTAGTTCATATTGTTGATCCACTTATAGGGTTGCAGACCCCTTCAGCTCCTTGGGTACTTTCTCTAGCTCCTCCATTGGGGGTCCTGTATTCCATCCAATAGCTGACTGTGAGCATCCACTTCTGTATTTGCCAGGCACTGACATAGTCTCACACAAGACAGCTATATCAGGGTCCTTTCAGCAAAATCTTGCTGGCATGTGCAATAGTGTCTGCATTTGGTGACTGATTATGCGATGGGTCCCTGGGTGGGGTAGTCTCGGGATGGTCCATCCTTTTGTCTTATCTCCAAACTTTGTCTCTGTAACTCCTTCCATGGGTATTTTGTTCCCTATTCTAAGGAGGAATTAAGTATCCACACGTTGGTCTTCCTTCTTCTTGATTTTCTTGTGTTTTTCAAATTGTTTCTGGGCTGCTATCCACTTATCAGTGAGTGCATATCAAGTGACTTCTTTTGTGATTGAGTTACCTCACTCAGTGTCTGGAGGATATCATCCTTTTTGTTATTTGAATTTAAACTAACAAAACATGTAAAATCTGCATGCATCAAAGTTATCCAATTTTTAAGTCAATGTACTTTTTTGAGTATTTGGAGAATATTTGTATTCCTCTATATTTTGAAAATACTTCTATAATTTTAGAAATGAGCACAGAATTGTATACCCAACTCAGCATCTGCTCTATGTGCCTGTCAAATTAACCTGCTAAATTTGTTTCTTTTATATCTTTCTCTACTGTTCTCTTCTGTTCTGCCAGACACCACTTAGCTAATGTGAAAACTTTACACCTTGTTTCAAAATACCCAATTTCAAACTTGGTGTTGGTTCTGTTTAAACTATGTCTTAGTCCAAATGTGGAAATATAAATCACATGGTATGCTGCTTATTTGCTTCATAAAAATGGATGGAGAAATGGAGTGCAATCCTTAGATTACCAGGGGTTCTAGAAGATTCCATGAGAAATTCTTTCATTCTGGTAAGAATTTGGCATAGCACCTAAACAAACCATTTGTTTTTCCCATTTAATTCATGACTAAAATATTTCCAAACTTTAAAGTAAATACATGTAATCAACCCCCAAGCAAATGGATACTGTGTGACCATTTATATATTGGTGTTCATCGAGGCTATACATTTGTGAATTAATATTCACAAATATTATGAAATAAGTAGAAGAAAGTATTCTAATTCATAATGTTGTTTTCGTGGATGTGTGTGTACAAATGGGCTATGTTAGACGCAAAAACAATATGTTCTTCCATAACCCCGTCTATTATGTATAAAATCTGCCCTTACAGGGGCCGTTAGCATAGAACATCTTGGAAAGATTAATTTCAGCTCAAAGGTAGCTGGTAGCTATAAACAACATTTCAGAGCATTGAAGACCCTCCCTCAGATATCACATAAACTTGAAAACTTACCCTTAATAAGTTCCTGGGGGAAATTTTGTATTTTACATACAGGCACTAAAAACTGTCTCTATGGAACTTTACTTGTATAGCATCAATTTTAACAAAGCCAGAAAAGGAAAAACAGTATCATTGAGCAATCTTAGTAGACTATCTTGTGCTAGCTGATACTTTCTATGAAAAGACAGGTGAAGAATATTGGTGTTTATTTCAATTTTTAGAGCCTGTAAGTGCTCTGGGTTATGTCTACATAGACATTAGATAAAAATTTTAAAACTATTAGTTCATTAATACATTATAATTTGTATCCAAGAACGGATTTTGATCTAATTCTTTTCTAATGAATAAAGGAAAAGGTAAATACAAATTGATGTTCTTTTACTAAAACATTGCTTCTTTTTTCCCCTCTCTTCTTTCATGTATTATTAGTAGTTTCCCTTTTGTCTCCTGCCAAGTCAAGAGGCTCCTCAGTGTCTGTGCCAGGTAATGATTAATTGGTTTCCTTTATGAACCAGAGTATGGCAGAGCAAGGGAATACTGTGAGAGGTTCCAGCCATTTCTTCTATGTGGAAAACCTATGCAAGAAAGACAAGGTTGGGGCTTTTATGCAGAAAAAAAGTCAGCCATTAGTGTCAAAAGAAATGTGTCCACAATTAAGTTTCAATTTTTGAGAATTTCGACCTTCAGATGCATCCTCGTCTCTCTCTGTGTGGGTAGAAAAGCTTTTACAGAATGCCTTACACCTAGGTAGCAGAGGGGTTGGACTATCCCATTCTAACTTTCATCAGAGCATCATCTCTTGACATTTACTTATGTGGCACATTATGATGACACTGCTAGCTTTAATTTGTTCTGACGTTCCAAAAATGGAGGAAAAATTTGCTACAGAGGAATGCTATAAACCTACCCACAATTAACAATCTAATGTAACAAGCAAATGTGGTTATAGTAAATGTGAACTCTTTTACTGTCCCTTTCAGTGGAGGAAGATCCTGAAAGGTAAGGACTGTTTCAGGCAACCTTGTCTCCTCCACCATACTAGGCTTGGAACTCCAATTTTTGGTTAAAATAACCATTAAACATTTGTACCATGCTTGAAAAAAGTGAATCAATGCTTAGAGCACTGGCTGCTCTTCAGAAGACCCAGGGTTGATTCACAGCACACAAGTGGTGGCTCATAATGTCTGGAACTCCAGGTTTGGTTTCAAAGTATGCAACACCTTATTCTTTCCTCTTTGGACCCCAGTCATGCATGTGAGAAACATGCATATGAAGGCAAAACAGCCACTCAAATAAATAAGCTAGTTTTTAAATAATGACAGATATAAAGTTGTTAATTTTTTTTTTGTTAAAGGTTGCACTGCCCTTCAGCCTTTTCATGCTAAAATTATTGATGAAATTATTTTCCCACAATACACACAGATACACATATGCACATATACGCAGATAAATACACATAGATACATACAACAAGACACACACACATACACACACCTGTACATGTCCATATACACAGGCATAGACATGTACACAGACACACATACAGACAGACAGAGACACACACACATGCACACACACATGCACACACATTATAAAAGCTAAAATGTCAAATCTATTGTACTAATATTGAAATTCTTTGGAATTTGAAAGTTCAGTTTTGTTTCTTTATCTGGATTTTATGACACACCATAGTGTAAGAGAGGCATGCCAAAAAATCTTAAATGTATGATTTCTTAAGTTTCAGTATTTCAGTTGTATTGTCAACTTGAAGAGGAATATTCTTTATTCTATGCTAAAACAAATTTCAACCATGAAGCAATTTACAGAGCATGTACATGTTCAAAGGAGACTATGTTCATCATAAGTATTCACCAGAAATAGTAAGAGTGGCTTTGTCTGAATGTGATCTTCTCATTTCAAATATCTATGCGATAAGAGGGTAGATCCTTACCTAATACTTAGTATGGAAATTCAATATACAGTTCAGTCAGTTTTGTTTATAAATATATGTTGTTATGAATTTCATTGAAAAGATCATTTATTATTACTTTACTCTTAGCTTATTATAATAAAATCACTTTTCTGTTATCAAGAATCTACTGCCTTCAAACAATAAAATCTATATAATTATAAATTAATATTCAACAAAATTTAAACTATATTTACATGTGTGTTAACATAAAGAAAAGCCTTGCCAGTAGAGGTTCTTTTTATATATTTTAACGAGGTCTATAAATTTAGTCTTCAGGAATTTTGCAGAATTAAACTGTTAATATAACCAGCATATTATCATACTGCTTCCATTAATAAACATGGAATTGTCCTGCTGCAGTAATGATAATCAATATGTATTGCAGTTAGTTATTTCAAAAATATGAGAATATGGGTATCTAAGTTTCATAGCTCATAACTCAGATGTAGGGTTTTTCCCATGTAAAGATATGTGTGGCAAGATAGATTAATATCTATCTAAAGCCTGAAAATAAATGGCTTTATTGCACGTGGAACCCTGTCTATCTGCTAGAGGTTTTCACGTGCCTGCTAACGTTCATGCACTCTTTCCTTTATTTCTATGACTCTATGAGGCTTCTGCTTTTATCATTTGGTTTTCTATGAGCAAGAACAGTTGAAAGATTTTTCTAGTGTAGGTCATTCCAGTCCTTTTCATGAGTAGTAGACATTACAAATGAGCTCCACAATTCTCATATATGGCACACATCTCAGTTATTGTAAGTTTTCATTTTTCTGAGTTATTATAAGTTTTTTTCTTACCAGTTCTATATATCTAATCTCTGTACCTCTTTTTTTCATTTCCCACTTAGTAACACTGTCAAGTTATTATAAATGACTTGAAAATTGATAAACCAAAAGAATCAAAGTTTAAAAGGAAAAAATTGGAGAGTTGAAGCATATGAGATATATGGTCGATGATTTGGGATAGAGAAATTTACCCATAAAGTAACTAGGTCAAAAGAAGACAGGCAAGTCAACAAATAAATTAGAGCCGAGGTAGTAAATCAACTGTGGGAACAGGAGCATGTTATGAAGCAGCTCTAGATCTGATTTATTTGGGGGAGGGTGAAGCTAGTGGTGAAAGAACAAAGGGTTAGAAAACGGTACTCATACTGAGTTTTGAAACAGGGTAGACTGGGAGAAGTAGCAAGTAAAGACGGTTATGATAGGAGGAAAGTACTCTTTACTGTGGGTAAATCCATCATGCCTTTTCCAACTACTCAGGGCAAAAGTTCAAACTGTAATTCCCCAAGGATAACCCTTAAAGAGCTCCTTTCTGCAAAGCCACCACCTTGAGACTTACAGTGTATCCTTTCAGGTAACCTTCTTGTCAAGAGTTCAGAACACTGCAGTGGCAATTTTGACACTATTTATACCAACTCCATGTTTTATATGTGTTCTGAACATTGTACTTGGCTATAATGTTAGTTTTTATTTTATTTGTGTTTGGATCTTCTTACATATAAAGAAACAGTGGCTAAAATTATTTTATTGAAAAACAATCAGTGAAGCACAGATAATACACCAGATAATACAACTTTGCAACTCTTTCACAGAATCAACACCAAAATTATAGCATTATCATCCTAACCATCGAAGACTAAAATCAAGTTGAAAGCTTTCCAGGGTACAACCATGCTGGCAAGCAAGGAGAACAACAAATATATATTTGGAAACAATGAGAATGAGTACTCAATAGGTTTTTGTTTCTATGATAAATATTTTGTGTATTAACTTATACTAATTTTCCTAAAATTCTTACAGATTTATGTATCTTTACTTTATGCAAATGATTGCTTTGCCTGCATGTATGTATGTATGTATGTATGTATGTATGTATGTATGTACATCACTCACATGAATGTTACTTACAGAGTCATTGGATCCCTTGGAATTGAAATTATAATTGTTAGGTAACATGTGGGTGCTGGAAATTGAACCAAGCTCTTCTGGAAGAACAATCACAAGTTTGAGCCACTTAGGCAATACTCCATCCTCTCTATTTAATTTTCAGAACACCATTGTGAGATGAGTATTACACAATTTCCTTATTTAAAGTTTGTGCTCTGAATAACATAACTTGGCCAACTTGTAGCTGAAGGGAGGAGGCTTCTGTCTAGACTTGAACAGTGTGGATGGCAAACACATGCTACACACAGCTGTCGTGATTGGATTATTCACTGAATGGAAGAAAGCCTTTATTTTTTAAAGGGTTTTCAGTAAGTTATTATTTCATACTTATTACTCTTTCAACTCAGCTTTTCAGATGTTGGTTACTCTTGAGACAAAATGAAGTAATAAAGTTTCACAACTATTATATAGCATTTACACTATACGTGGCATGAGTAATTTGAAAATGATCCCCAGTATATAGTACGTAGTCATATGTAAATTTTATAGCAGAAAATTGAACTAGTGGGGCAGTAGAATTAATTGGCATGGATTTTGAAGAAATTTTATATGAATGTATTACATATGTTCCTACCTACATAAACTATATTGTGTACAATATTGTTGAATTAAACATAATTACATATAATAAATAGAAAACCACAAAATCTCATTAATTTATAGTTGACTAGGAATAAAAGGAGACATAAAGAAAATTTCTTCGGAGAAAATATCAAGTAAGAAAACTATCAAAGAAAGCTGTCTTCTGGCAATGTTGATATATAAAACACAATGATGCCACAGTAGGATACTTAGACAGATATGTGACAACACTCAGAAACACTTGCAGAAAGTAGAGTGGTTTGAACTACTCATGAGAAAATGAAACCTGTGCAGTGGCTAGGTGTCAAGAGGACATTCTGGCAAGTGCTCTAATGCAAAGGAAGAAATAAGACTGCAGAGCAGATATGCTAGATAAAAGACTTAGCAAGAATCAGATCTGTCAAGGCGATTCTACTGAGAGAGATGATATGGGCTGTTAATGAAGGTCTCTGATACTGGGCTTCAAGCTAAAACATGAGCCCTTGGACTTTTGGAAATTGTGTAGGTAGTTGGGAGTAGATAGGAAGGAAAAGATTCTCTGAAACTATATGGAGCTAGATTGGCACGTGGGAAAGATTGAAGATCGGTTTATCACTAAAAGGGACTGACATCCAGAAAAAAGGCAGAAGAGCTGAGACATTAGAATAGGGCTTAAGGATCAACAGACAGACCAACTGACAGACAGACAGACAGGTACAAACACACAGGGGGGAAAGGGAGGGAGAGAGAGAAGGAGACAGATGGGGGGAGAGGAGGAGAGAGAAAGTATAAAGTGAATACAATTTTGCCACTGAAATAAGTTATAAAACAAATCCCAAAGGAGCAAAGGAAAAGATAGTCATTAGAAAAGGAAGGGGGTAGCATTTTCACATGAGAAGAAAAAAAGCTACTTCAATTCTCCCCCTACTCTGCCAGTTCCACCCTTTGTTTATCCGTGGTTCCCTGCATCTATCTCCATCAGCTTCTGGATGAAGCTGCTCTTATAGGACACTTGTGCTAGTCTCCTCTCTGCAAGCATAGCAAATTATTATTATTAGTGTCAGGGGTTGGCTCTCTCTCACGGAGAGGGTCACAAGAGTCAACATGACTCAGCAATTCCATCTTTCATCCATGAATATGAATAAGATCAAAAACTCATGTTCTCATGCTGGCAAGGATGTGGAGCAAGGGGAATACTCCTCAATTGCTGGTGGGAGTGCAAACTTATATGACCACTGTGGAAACCAACCAATTCCTCAAATTTTTGGAGATTTAAAAATCAACCATTCTCAGAAAACTGGGAGCAGTCCTGCCTCAAGACCCTATACTACTCCTGGGCATATACCCAAAAGATGCTGCGCCATCCCACAGGACATTTGCTCAACTATTTTTATAGAAACTTTATTCATAATAGCCAGAAACTAGATACAACCTAGATATCCCTCAACAAAAGAACAGATAAAGAAAATATGATATATTTATACAATGTAATACTACTTAGCTATGAAAAACAAGGACATTGTGAGTTTTGCAGGCAAATGAATGGAACTAGAAAAAAATCATCCTGAGAATACCCAAAGCAAGAAAGACACACATCGTAGGAACATAATCACTTATAAGTGGATATTAGCCATAAAGTACAGGATAACCATGCTACAATACACAGACCCAGAGACGCCACATAACAAGGAGGTTCCAAGAGACGATGCTCAAGTCTCACTCAGGAGGGGAAGTAAAACAGAGATTGGAAGTAGATGGAAGGAGGGAGCTGGGTTCCTGAAGGGAGGGGAACAGAGGTAGGACTCAAGAATGGGGAAGGGGAAAGGCTGGAGAGAGAGCAGAAATCAGTGGGATCTCTGGATTGGAGGAGGCTTTCTTTCAACTTCTAATTGCCATCTTTATGGTGGCTTAATGTTGCTCCACATTCACAATGTACTGAGTACTGGAAAAAAAAATCTTTTGTTTATTGCTGGCAGCATAGTAGGATGCATGTTGTGTTGGTAGAACCAGTAAATGTTAATAAATAATTGGACATTATGGGATAAAATTGCATTTTAACTACACATACTTACTTCCATAATGGCAACAATAGGAGCATATTTTTCCATAAGTATTTCAGAGATTTAAAAATATATGCATATGTTGCCTGCTCTTAGTAATTTCACAAATCTGTCTAATGCTCATTCGCAGTTCCCGCTGATGTTAACTACAGGCTGACAAAGGCACAGGTGGGTGTGATCATGCTGTTTATAAATTGTATCGTTTCCAGAATGCCTGCGTGTTGCTGGCCCTGTGGCATTGGATGTGAAGCAGAGTCTACTCTGTAATATCCATCTCTTCACCCTGCATCTGAAAGAAATGGAAAATGATGGCTTCCCAATCTGCACATTAGTGAACACAAACTCAGCCACACAGTGACATCTTTCTCCTTAAAAATAATGATGCAGGTTGTCTCCATTGCTTAAGGAAGCCAGAACTCACAATGAAAGGTGTCAAAAGGCACTGTATTATCCCACTTTGCCTGGAGCTGCCTTGACAGCACCTTTCTTGCCATAAGAATGGATTATACACAGGGTGGTAATCAGTGACGAACTTAGAAAATCGTGATTTTTCAAAAAAGAGGCCGTGAATATACAACATCATAAATAGAGTTTACCACCTCACCTACCAAGGGAGCAATTAATTTCCTGTTGTCCTTTACTAACCAGGAACAGCTTGGTCCCATGCTATAGGGTCGCAAAGGGCTGCAGGTAGCTAATTGGTCCTCTGGTAGAAACAGTGATGTCTGTTTTACAAAGCCCACAAAGCAACAACAAGCTCTGAGCTCTGAGGATCTCGGCTGAAGGCTCTACAGCAATGTGTAGAGGCAAAACAATATCCTGGGAAGTGAGAGACAAGCAGATGGAGTATGTGTGCGAAACACACGAGAGGAAATGGATGATGCTTCAGGCAGGCGGCAGAAGGAAGAAGCAAGAGTCAAGGGCAGAATGGGAGACACAGCAAACTGGATCCGGCATTCAGTTAAGTAAATTCTACTGAGTCCATTCAGTGGGATTACTCTAAAGTGTCCATCCACAGTGCACAATTGTCTCACAAGATGATCCCCAGGCAAGAAGTAAAAAGCTTTGCACAAGGTCCCATGATGACAGGTGTTTTAGTATTCCTCTAGGTTTTCCATCTGCTTGCATAGCATCTCAGCAGACATTCACTCACTAACACTAAGATACCAGTGGGGAGCAGAATCCAAAGGGAACACTATCCAATACTGACATTATGACAAGAGCAAACAAAAGTTGTCAGTGCAAGAAATGCCACGTGGGACAAGGGCCACCATCTGGACTTTTTACTTCCTTTTTTTTTTTTTTATTTTTTGCTATGGATTTGTCCTGTTGGAGACCAATTGCTTCCCTTGTTCTTGGACTGATAGGATGGCTGACTCCACACTGGCATCTTTCAGGGTAGCATGGGCTTATTTGTTAGAGCGTTTATGTGTATTATAGGGGATGCATGTATGTGCACATGGTTGCACATTTGTGCTGGTGTGTGTAGAGTCCGTAGGACAACTTCAGGTGTTATTTCTCCAGAACTGTTCGTCTTACTTTGAGGCTGGGTTTCTCACTGGCCTTGACCATGGAGGCTATTCTGGCTTGTCAGGGAGCCCTGAGGATCTGTCTGTCCCTGTCACATCAGAGCTGAGAGTAGAAGTTATCATGCCCTGACATTTTGTGGGCTGCTGACTCCCCATTTTGCATGACAAGCACTTGATTAATTGATCCATCTTTTCAACTGTTTTTTTTTTTCCCTCTGCACTTGCCTGATTACTATGTTGTCTATTCATTGATAACTTGCCAAATGCCACCTCTTGTGATGAATGTCAAATCTATGTGATCTCTTTAAATAATCAGAAACATCCTGAGAGGAATGGTGGTACAACTGACCTCTATTTTTGCCAGTTGGTTCAGTGAACTTAGGTTAAATTTAAAAGTCCATTTGAAAGGGAAGCCACAGTGCTCATATTAAATCCTCAGGACGTAGATATGGCACTTTTCTCTTCTTCACTTACTGTCCCTTCTTATTTTTTCTAAAATAAAAACTTGGAAATCTTGGAAGCAATATTCTATTAGGAGAGTCTGTATTATGTACATGCCCTTTTGTGACATGGTAAAATGAATATGTACAATGAAACTGTAAGAGTCAAAAAATGGAAAAGGGAATTATGTAAAGAAGTAAAATGAGAGTGGGCTTCCTCAGCAGAGAGTTGCTGAAACTGAGCAAGGAATAGATTATCTACTTCTCTGCAAGGAGCCACCAGGTTCAGAGCTTCTCAGGGCTTTGGCTCATCCAACTTCAGCTAGGTCCATTTTCTGCAGGAATATTGCCTCCTTAACACAGGACCGGTTCTCACTCTCCAAGGAACTTCTCTTTGCTTGACAATGCACAGCTTCTAGCAGCATCAGTGCTCAGATGGGGGGAAACCCCATGGGCCCTTATACACATGAGCTGAACACTGACATCCTCTCTGTAGATCTTTGTGGATCTACCTGGGCTTTTGATGAATTTTATCTTTCTGCAAGTGCCTGATGGTGGGAGGTCACACCTCTAGACCCAAGCTTGGCATGCATTAGACACATCATAAAGAGCTTGAGAAATGGATTTTCTCTGATACTTCATTCCATGTATGAGCTGTGCTGTTCTGTTCAACTGAAGGGGTAGATAAATAGAAAGATACAAGACTCTCACCTGAGAATACAAACTCTCCCAAAACCACATATATAGATAGGTGGGGTAATTAGTCATGTACCTAAACACCATAGGCATACCTCAAAATAATAAAACATTAAAATGTTGCCATTGACAGTAGGAACAACACAGTTTTCTGGTGAACTGTGACTAGACAAAGACATCCGCCAGATCACAGCAAGTTACTATTAATCATTTATAAATTGGATGGCCAACTCATTTTAATGACATTCTCCTTCAGGTGTGTTCCTGGGAGCTATGAGTTCTCAGAACACCAGCCACAGAGGGGAACTGATCCTGCCTGTAACTGGGAGGAAGCACAGCAGATAACCCCAAAAGTGGCCCAAGCGCATCCATTAGCGAAAACTTATCTCTATCCAGAATTCTGAAGGTTGCAAGCCATTTCACACTATTCATATTTTATAGGTTTTAGAGAGGGCTTTTTGTAGTAATTCTCTTTAAATGAATGATTTACCAGTGTAGTCGCTGACCCACGACATCACCCACTTTGCTGTTGTTGGGTTTTTTTTGTTTTTGTTTTTGTTTTTTGTTTTTTGTTTTTTTTTTTTTTTGAGTCAGTGGAAACTTCAAATCACATAAGCGGTCCCCAGGGAAGAACTCCCAAATTGCTCAAATGAAGAAATCTATAGTAAATCCCATAAAGTCACCTGCTAGCAGTTTCCAGAATTTGCTGCCTGGGTGTTCTTCTGTGGACACAGGCCTTTGAATGCTTTCTGGTTGAGAGATTTGCCTGGGGACATGCAGGTCTTTTGAGTGGCAGATGTCCTTGTAAATGGTATCCACCTCACTAAGGTTATATTTTCTGTCTTCAACCTAATAGCCAAGACCAATTTTAAGGAAAATTGAGTTGAGAGAAATATTCTGGGACTGGAGCTTTCTGTGTCAAATACTGTGTCCTGGGGCCAGTTTATACAGCTGGGAGAGAATGGGTGTGGGCTACAATGGCTGGCATACCCTAGGGAACGAAAGGGTTCATAGAGTCCCACAGTCATCTTTATATACTTTTTCTAGCTTTTGGAGACCCTTAAGTGGAAGCTACTCCCACTTAAAAATAAGGCACTCATGATGAGTGCAGAAAACACTATGCTTCTCTGAAAAAAAATTTAAATGCCCTTCTCTTTCAACTCGGGGTCCTAGCTTTTTGACATTCGCACTTGAAAGTTTTCCAATACCTTTGAAGTGAGAGACATGATTTTTCTGGCTGCTTGGCGTACATGGTTCAGTAGACCTTGCAGGATGGATGGTTTTTTTCCCCCTGCACTTTCAGTTATGGGAAAAGCCCCTGTGTTTCAGCTCCGTACTGTGCCAGTGAAATACTGCTCCAATAATTCCTTGCACCCCACTTTGTGACAGACTAGAACGCTGCACAGAATATAAGCTCTCTTTCATGTTGTGTGTAACAGATAGGTCATTGAAATGCTCTATTCTTGCAATAACTATTTCTGTATGTTTATTCAATAGGGCATTCTGTGGAAAATAAAAATAATTAGAGACAAAAGGGATTATCTAATCAGCTAGCCATGCATTAATAATGTTGGTGAGAGCAGTAGTTGTACGCTCCTTACTGGCTCTGTTCATTCAAGGCCCTATGCAAACCACAGCAAGGAACTGTGATTTGATCCCCAATGAAGCAAAACTACCCCCTTTCTTCCCTTATGGATAGAGCATCTCTATCTGTTATGGAGATTCATTTACTCATACAAGAAGCACACTTTCTTTAAGTTGGTATGATGCTCCTCATTGAGAGCCCACACCCTTGTGAGCAAAGCATCCTTGACAGCCCTCAAGGGAGATGCTTAGAACTATATTAAATTGTCTGTAAGAGATTATAAGGAAGGATCTGTAATTAGCTCCCCCCAAAAGTGGACACCTGAAGACTGTGTGACTCAGCAGAGCATCTCAGTAGAACAATTGGATCGGAAATTTCAGGAGTCTGAATTTTGTTCTTACATGCTGGATGAACTCAGTGTAACTGAAACACCGAACAGAGCTGGAGACAGCTTGGCTCACAGAAATAACTCTCTCATGGGAAGTTTATCGAAGAACATACCAACTGAAGCAGTTTTCCCTGTAGGCCACATCATGTTATCAGATACAAAACCATTTTAATTGACATATTAAGAATATCCCAGGCAATCTGTCTTAAAATGAGACCAACCAGAGCAAAGAGTATCTACCTAAAGAGACATATACAAGCATACCAGAACCACTAATGGAATGAGCACAGAGAACACTCTGCATGATATTACCTAGGGATTCAAAAAGAAAAGGTTTAATGGAATCCATTTTGAAGTATCTGGAAGGGCAGTCAGGTCCACAAGCAAGCCAGTAAACAGCAGATCCATGAGGGGAAGGAGCTAGACTGTCAGACATGAAAGAAATGAATGTCTTAGTCGAACTTTCATAGTACCATTGAAATTATCAGCTGGCTTCACACATGCTGTTATATAGGTACCTGCACTGTGACCGAAAGAAACAGGTGGAAATATTATCTGTTTCTACCACATAGAATGGACAGACTTTATGACAATATGTGATTTAGAATGCCATTGTCTGCCACCCTCCCCTTCCCCAACATCACCAGCGCTTCAACAATAGTACCGAGAAAAGAAGTTGTTAATGTACTGGCCGGTGACATTTCCCCTGGGGAAACAAGCCATAATAGAAATGAATCACCTCTAGTCACTTCCATGTAAGAAAAATGTGCCAATGGTGTGATGGCTGCAAAGCTTTTGATCTAAGTGTTAAACAGCAGTGGTTAAAAAGCATAAAGTGAGATTTTTTTCCTTCCCTCGCTCTCCTAAGTGTTGACTCCAGATTACTCGGTTAGGAGTTAGAGTGTGTGCTGTGCATTAGGTATGGAGGGGAAATATTGACAGTGAGTGCACTTAACTAAGTCTACACCATGCTCTGAGGGCGAAACCAGAGGGCATCTGTGATCAGCTCCCCTTTGGAGCTGGTAAAATGCCAGTATGGGCAACTCTCAGACTCCCAGACATTAGACCAAAATAAAATACAAAAACATAAAAACAACAACAACAACAACAACAACAACAAAACATGCAGTAACTACTACCACTCAAAAGGCAAAAAAGGCAAGTTGCAAAGGACCCTGATCTTGAAAGGGGTTTGACACCCAAATTACTCAGGGTTCTGTTCCCTGTTGCCCTTGGCTTTCTTCCCCTCCTTCTTCCCCTCCTAAGAAGACAGTTGTGCTATTTCTTTAGGCTTGGCTTTATAGTCACATTTCAGGATTACCACTTATCAGGAGCTGTTTATGCATAACATTTAACATCACCTATATACTGCTAACCACGAACTACTTGGAAGCAGAGAGGCAATGCTGTGGGACTCGATTTTGAGTCTCCAACCAGAACAAAGTTGTAGACAAGGAGCTGCATCTTTCAACAGAATAGATAAAGTCTCTGGGTAGTATCAAACCAATCTTGTCTTAGAGCAGGAGACAGTGGCAGCATGGCAGACAAATTACAAACACTAAACATTGAAATGTTTTCTGCGGCAGTAGTGGAAAATCTCAGTTGTCCTAGTGGAAGGGATTTCCGTTTCCTCCTACACACATGGCCTTGCTTACTCCTGCTGGGTGTACTCCTGGAGAGTGTTGCCACTGCCCTGAGCTCAGAGTCAGTATTAAACATGCTCCATTAGTTATCTTAGAGCCCAGTGCGAATGGGAGTAGAAATGGCAGTAGGTGTGACTTACAGTGATTACATCATGTAGGGAGCCATCAGCACCACTTTCTAAGCTATGGTCAAGCCATGGCATGCCATTTTAGCTGTGCTCAAAAAATCATATGGACATAATCTGCTGCTTGGAATAAATTTTGCTTCTGAGAGTATAATCCTAATTCTAAGTGAGCACCTAGATTAAAATATATATATATATATATATATATAATGATGTTAAAAGTAGTTGGGTGCAGCTTTTCAAGGCACTTATAGAATTTCTCAATCTCTCTCTCTCTCTCTCTCTCTCTCTCTCTCTCCCTTCCCCCACAACCTCTCATTCTCTCTGTCTCATATTCTCTCTGTCTCATTCTGTCTCTCACACACACACTTGCTCATGTATGGTGTGTGTGTGTGTGTGTGTGTGTGTGTGTGTGTGTGTGTGTGTGTGTGTAGAGACCTGTTTATTGTTGATTCCCTTGAAAAATGTTCTCTCTCTGAACTTGAAGGTAGGGTGACAGCCAGTGAGCTCTAATGACCCTTCTGCCTCTGCTCCCCACAGTACCCCAGGGTTACAGGTGTATTTCTGCAGCCACACTGGCTTGTTACTTGTGTTCTGAGGATTTGAACTCAGCCCTCACGCATACAAAGCAAGCACTTGCTGACCCATTTCTCCATGAGACTTTCTGTGAGATTTTACACAGGACACTGCCAGTCAGATGTCTATAAGGATATTAACCAAAATCCCTTCTAAATTCTGTGCCAGACATAATTCCAGTCACATCAGTGTACTACGCTCAGACCACCAGACATTGCTTTAGCATGGTTGATTAAAATGAAAATACAGAATTTGATTTTAATATTAAACATCTTTAGCTTCTGAAAATTTTTTCTTATATGAAAGATAAGTTGCTAGGATGTAATTCAATCTCCATAGAAATAGACATCTAACCATTTAAAGACAGGCATGTCCATGCAAGTTTATGGTCGTTATCAAGAACTCAAAAAGTGCCCATGTCATCGTCCCCTTTCTTTGCAGTCCTAAAGCTCAAGCTGTTAGTGTAATTTTTATCATTTGCCCCTCTGTCAAGCAAGAATTATGAGGAAGGGAACTAAAGAAATATGTTCTAGCCCTTTGATAATATAGATAGTTTTTCTGTTCTAAAGGTCTTCCAATAAACTGCTTTAACCCAGAATGCCCTATCCTGCCTATATCAGCTCTTCCTGAAAATCATGTTCTATGTCATGCAGCTAGGACAGAATTACTATTCTGCCTGCACTTTATATTGACCTCATAGATGCCATTGCATACTTCAATAGATAGACAGAAATTGTCCAAATCACGAAAAAGTGTAGTGAGAAATGAAAACCATGACTCTATTTTCATCATCAAATCATGAGAAAGTCTAAGAATACCAGCTAGCATCTCTCTCTCTCTCTCTCTCTCCCCCTCTCTCTCCCAGTGAATCTCAACCTTCTTAATGCTGTGACCCTTTATTACAGTTCCTCATGTTATTGTGAGCCCCAACCATGAAATTATTTTGTTCCTACTTCATAACTTTAATTTTGCTACTGCTATGAATCAACATGTAAATATGTGATATATGGACCCCCAAATGGGGCAAGAACCACATATTGAGAACCAATGCCATAACTTATAAGTAACACATACTGAATCTTGTAACCTTTACACATATATTTAAGTTTAGCTGCAAATATGAGTCACATTCATTTATGATTCATCTGAATACAATGACTAATTAGTTACTGTTTAGCTGTATTCAGAGGGCTAAGTCTTACTGATAGTTTCTTTTAGTGTCTGATGCCCAGAGTAATGATCATAGCAGAAAAATGAAAAGATGGTTCTGATGGTGTCTCCTACAAGAAGCTAAATCTTCCTCAGTGTAAATGAGAAAAGCCAGCTTAACAACAAATTCAGCTATCCTGTTAAAGAACTGGCATATCTGGAGAAACAGAAATGTCTCACAGATCGGATTTATGCCCCCTGGATGTTAGTGACTGGCATCTTGCTGTAATAGAATATTGGTGCTTTGAGGTTTTAGTTTAGCCAGAATTTGAGTTAAATTCAGCGCCTGCTTTTATGTCCTTTCTTGTTCAGAAGCTATGTGTCAAAAAGTATTATGCTTCAGTCGAAATTTGAGTTTTTTGCCTCCTCTTTGTATCTAATGATGGCCATGGTCCTTCTTTCTCTCTGGTGGAGTGAAATTGGATATCAGCTGAAGTGTGTTGAGCATGCTTTTGATTTGCTGACTAATGAGGACATGTGTGGCTATCATTCCATTGTTCACCTTTCCTTCTTAAATGGTATCGAGGTTTGAGAGTTGAGGCTACTAGTTTCAATCATATTGGAAAGCCCCCAAGAACTGGATACATTGGATCTGTTGCAATGGTATCAAATGAAAGTTGGGGCGTTCCACAGCTAGCCTTCCACAGTTACGGGAAAAATAAACCCTCACTTTATAGATCATTACAAAAATGGGTATTCTATTTTCAAACCGAAACAGTTTGAAGTGACACAAGGAGAAGACACTTGCGTATGCCATCCAAAGCAGCCCTCAGGTCTCTGATCAGCAGAGAGAAAGAAGTCAACAACAGGAGGGTAGCCACAAAGTAACCCCCGAATTCCACTCAACTGTGACCCACTCTAGTTACATAAACACCCGAGTTACATTGTTATTTAAATATTTATTACATGTTTATTTAACACTTATAAACTATAATTAACCCACATTCCAAGTGTACAATCTAAAGATCAAAGAGAACAAGTCATGTTTGCAGAGGACTGCACTAAAGATGGCCAAGTTCAGACTCAAACTCAAATCTGATACCTGCTAGTTGTTCCCTATAGTATTTTGTACCTGGAGCCTTCTAGGAATGACAAAACAAATAGTGTGCAAAATTCAGTAGGAGAGCTAGAAATATTTTTGCCTACTCCAAACTTATAAGCATGTGAAAGACTAAAAAACAGGTTTTGACTAGAAGTGTGTGTGTGTGTGTGTGTATAAGCATGTAAAGACTAAAAAACAGGTTTTGACTAGAAGTGTGTGTGTGTGTGTGTGTGTGTGTGTGTGTGTGTGTAAGTGATGGGGTAATTTTCCAGAAGTTGAGCTTAAGGTTGTCACTATGAGTCTTGGTTGTTTTATGTGTGAACTTCGCAATGATGTGACCTTCTATATCTGTGAACTTTCTGTTCATCGGAGCACTACTTAAAACACAACATACTCCCCATCTCATTCATAACTTAAGCTGAGAATGGGCTCTGTACTTCCATCCTATATGTCATAGCTCACATTATTTTCATTTGGCTATTACTTGTTATTGGGGAAGCTAACTACATTATTGAATTTTGGGAAATGGGTTGCAAAGACAGTTTATATAAATAGAATAAATAAATCAAGTGATGGAGCGTATCAGTATTTCCTAGCATTTGTGTCCCAAATCATCGGCAAAAATTAGAGATTATTTATTGTGACCATCAATCAGATATTATAAAATACGTACTTCTGTTCTACCCAGAATGGATTTAAAGTATGATTTATGATTCAAATTGCTCTACTTTACCCAAGAGGCAAGGGATAATATAAGTGTCAGTATAATATGTCAGTGTAATGGCCCCTCCACAACTTATGATTAGAAACTATGTCAATTATATCCATGTAGTTTTTTTCTTGTACACTCATATCACCTGGAAGTAGGTTGAATGTTCTGATGTTTATAATTGAGACAAAAGTCTTCCATCATGAACTAGACCTCCTTTGATGTTATCAAGCTAGAAACGTCACCAGTAGCCATTTCGGTCATTACATGTCACCTTCTTCCTCTGAAGAAAGATGTCATCATCTTACAACCATTTGTGTTTTGAGAATACTATTTCCCCAATGTCTTGTATAATACAGGTCAAAAGAAATAGGAAGTTCAAAGAAGAAAACAGAATGCAGAAAGGTAGAAAGCAGAGATCCACTGCACACTTTGACTGTTTCACATTTTGCCTAAGGTTACTGTGGGCTAGGAAAGCACACAGAGTCAGTTCACTGAGCTGTATAGTTCTGTGTGTTGCCTGAGGCAAAGCGAGCTACTGTTCCTCTCTTTGTAAGTCAGTGACCTCTGTGTGTTTGGCACTGACCTGAAGGCAGGACAAGGATGTCTAGGATGGAGCTCCCCTTATAGAGTCACATTCCTTGAATTAAAAATGCAGAGTGCATGCAGGTATGAGGATGATCAGGAAGACTGCACAGCTGCAACACACAGCAGAAGATTTCAATGGCTGACATTGCCCTATCAATGTACTTCATGCTACTCTGGCCCACTTGGCCCTATTCCTTCTCTAGGAGACAAAGCTCTGTATATGAGAAGAGTGTTCTAGTGCGTTACCCAAATACTGCTTTGATACTTAACTGCTTACAGGGTTCATAAAGAATACCACATGTTCTACAAAGAAGCACACTCTGCATTTCTGCCAATGACATCGAACTACATGCCCTGCCATCTGAAGTTGTCACTTTCCACTCCTGTGTGGTGCATACATCTGGCCACGTATCTGCTGAAGAGTGATGCTTCCTAGAATTGTCCACACAAGAAGAAAACAAATCCAGATGGAAATGTACCAATGGATGACTTAATTAATATATCAAATGTATTGACCATTTCAAACACTAGATACAAGTGTTGCTTTCTACAGTATACATTTGAAATCAAAAGTTCGTAATCCACTCTCCTCTCATGGCACTTAAGCTATTATTCCAACCCTCTTTGTCGCCTTCCTTCTGATAAATCCTACTCCTTAGGCACAGGATCATTTTGAGATCAATTTTGACTACTTATAGCTACATGGAGTTGTGTATGTAATGCAGCCCCGTGAAATTATTGAAAGCATCAAATGACATCATGTGTATGAAATGTTTTGTGAAGTAGAAGCATTATGTAAATGTGAGTGGCTATTATTGGTGCTAACTTGAATAACTGTGTGGAGTGGCCATTAGGTAACAGACAATGTTCTAAATGCTTTGCATATATTATCTTGTTTAATATAATTTGAACAGCAATCCTCTCGGATGCGCACTATTATTATCTCAGTTATTCAGAAGAGCGAAATGAGACCCAGGGATGTTCAGTATCTATGCTGCCACTATACAGTTACATAATAAGGAAGCAGCAATCAATCAAACAAACAAACAAAACAATGTTCTACCTACATACTATGATTGTCACTGTTTTTTTTTTTTTTTTACCCAAAAGCAGAATGAATAAAATTTTATTTAGATAAAAACATTTACTGTAGGAAGCATCAAAGGAATTCTGTGCTAATTTAACAGTGGAGAGCAGATCTGTTCCCGAGTCTCTCTATATTATGAGAGGCTAAGCAACACACATCTTTGGGTGTGAACATTGTATGTGCTGTTGGATAGCAGCTGATAGAATGACAAGCTAGAACCAGAAATTGCAACAGGACATCTCTGAACACAAAGTACCTGCACCCCTGTACCATCTTACAGTTTTACCTTCAGTGACTCTTAAAGATTTATCCAAATGGCCAAACAGACATTTAGATTTCCGTAAGCCTTATTGGATCTATCATTCTCTCTAGCAACTCGCTTTTCATTATGTTTTGACTGATTGAAATAGGGGCTCTGGCTACGTACCTCAATAGCAGGACAGTGGCCTACCTGATATATAAAATTCTGCTTCTGTCTTTGTAACAGCAAACAACAAATGGTTTTATAAGATTAAAAGTTCTATTGCAATATAATTGCTTGGGAGTAAGTGCAAAGTGAAGTTGGAATCCCACCTGGAAGAGGCAATGCTTGGATTACCTCATCCAACATCTATAGGCCTGTCTACCTTTCTAGGCAGCATCTCTTACTACTTCCACTCACGGCTGGTTGGCACCCAGTCTCCTTCCTGTTCTTCAAATGCCCCCAGCACTTTCTGGTTTCAGGATCTTTCAGCCTATACTCTCACTCCGTTGAAGTCCGACCCTTTGTCAGTCTGGTCTCAATTCCGACTCTTCCTCCAGAGCACCTTTCTTGATACCCAAGGCAAATACTAACCTACTACACTTTACGTGGACCCTGTTATATATACATCGCCATTTTCGTTTTTCATAGCATGCATCACTACCCAGAGCTACCCATTCACAGTCTGTCCACCAGTGCACTATTTATCTTTGCATGGAGCACAAGCTTTTGCAGAATAGTATTTCATTGACCACTCTATTCTCTACAGCCAGCTTCACCTAATACAATGTTTCATCATTTTACCACTCAATAAATATTTATTAAATGGAATAACAAGCTAGTTCAACTTCAGCACTAAAAGAGCAGTAATTTTTCTGAATTATTGCAGTACGGGATTAGCCAGATGTAATATTACCCTGTGCAGGGACAACTGAGTGGAAAATTGTACTAAATTTTATCTATCCATTACATTTGCCTACAACAGCCCCAGAGTCCAGGCATCAGTATTCACAGATACCATATGGTGCATTAAGGGGAGATTAGCTTTTTAACAACATCAGCAGACATTTCCAAAGTCACTCACTCCTTTACATTAAATTTAATGTAAAAATTTCACAACAAAATGAGAAATAAAAATTCACATTGGTATGTACAGGTAGACAAAAAAAAAAAAAAAAGGCTAGAGGGTAAAATCCCCGTTAAGATAATTATGCTTACAAACACTGAAAAGAAAAAAGTGAAAAATGCCTGTCACATTGGGTGAACAAGAAAGACTAGAGCTTATGGTCAAACTCAAGAATCAGTCTTAAACCTGAAGAAGGAGAGCACTGGTCATGGTGACAGAGGATCTGACAACGCTTAAAGATTTAAGAATTAAAAGAATGTGGCAGCAAAGAAAAAGTGAGAGAAGAATGTAAAGCCAGAGCAAGCGGGGAAAAACATCAACAGTAAGTCATGACCAAAATGAGATATGGGATTTGACACCTGTGATGATGATGGTGGTGGTGGTGGTGGTGATAGTGATGATGATGATATATATAAATAATATGAAATAATAATATTAGTTATGATGGGGGCTCCAGTGAGATACATAGAAAACATGAAATTTTCTAAAAAACAAATGTGCTAATTGTTGCTGTTGGTACCTTCCTCCTCTTTTGCCTTCTTTCTCATTGTTTCTTCAGTCCCTGAAAAATGGAGTTATGATGAATTACCTTAATGAGGTCTTGCTAGAATGGAATATATTCAATGCAGCAGTGTCTCCAAGTCCCCCAGAGCTCTAATGACATGGCATTTGGAAACAACATAAAGACAAAATCCATGTGGTTCATAATCACATCCTCTTTCTCAGCATGATCACACTGACACCATGTCTGGGGGAACTGAGGTGTGAACTGTGTGTTTATACACAGCATTCCACTCCGAGAACCACCTGTGAGAATGAAGAATCCAGAGGATGCTGTAGCTGGCGCCTAAGTTGGATCTATGATAATCGTGCTTCCTATTTCCTCACTTAAATATCAATTTGTTTCATAATACTAAAAATATCCTTCATAATATTCAAATATGTTAAATATGTCTGCTAATAATATACATAATATACCTGTATATCATTTTTTTTCCTTTCAGGAAGAAATGCTGTTTGGCACATGTCTTTTATGTACCCCTTAAAGACTGTGGGACAGTAAATGAAACACGGTCCCGAAAGTTTTCCTTAACTACTGGCAGCATTACAATTCTGAGGAAATATGTGATTTGGCTGGTTAGGATTGCTAGTCTGCATCAGCTGTACAAGATGTAAAATGCATTCCCATTACATCGTAGGCCCTCAGAGGCTCAGAGAGCCATCTGGTGGCTTACCTTAAAAGAAAAATTGGATTTGGAATTGAAAGGGAAATGAGCCTTTGGAGGAAGGAATGACTTGGGAGTCTGTCCAAGCTGGTGGCATGACTTTACCCCTGTGCTCTTCTGGGATCTTCTCTGTGCTGTGGCAGCGCATGGGAAACAAATAGTCGGTGCCAGAAGACCACAGACAGCTTTGAGAGAGAGGGTCCACAGAAGGTGGCTGATGGCATGTGAAAAGAAATGGCATGAAAGTGTTCTTATAAATGAGCATCTTTATAGCAATGAAATAAGAGAATGAATGAACCAAAGGAGGAAGAAAGAAAAGAAGGAAGGAGGGAAAAAAGGGGGGAGAGAGAGAGGAAAAGAGGGAAAAACTGAAGGACAATGAGAGAGGGGCAGAGACAGAAACAAAGACAGTGGACAGAGAGAACAAACTCGAGGAATTTGGGGTCTCGGGAATGGAGAGATGGCTCAGTGGGTAAGAGCACCTGTTGCTTTTGCAAAGGACCCAAGTTTGGAACTCAGTACTTGAATGGTGACTCACAACCAACTGTTGCTCCAGTTGTAGAGCATCTGACAGCCTCTCTGACCTCCACAGGATCCAGACATGCAGGTGGTATACACATGTAATTGCAAGAAAAGCACTCACGCATAAAAAAATAAAATAAACCAAATTAATATTGCTTAAAAATAATGTAGGCTTAAATTCCTTGGGAATTTAATGCTTTGTTTCCTCTTATAGTGTGTTAAAATCATAAAAATCTACTGCTTTTGAAGATCTAACTTGGAAAGTTTTGAAACATACATCAAATTTGTTGAAAAGCAGGATTTTTGTTTCTATATTTTCTTTTCCGGTTCTACTATTTTCACTCTCTTTCACATTAAAATATGTAATTTAATGTTGCTGTAATTTAATGTTGCTATATATTCTTATGGAGATTAAACATATATATTCTTATGAATATTCATACATGAATTTGCCCTTTGTGAAATTTGACATTAATGTTTTGTTTGTTCAATATACAGCTTATATTCCAATATTGTCAAGGATCACATCAAGTTCTTCATTCAGAACAAATTCTCACAGGATTGTGTTTACTCACTGTATTAAGTGTGCACATCTGATAATTTCTCTCAATTTTACTTGGTAATATACCCTGGCTGAATGATGACATGAGTGACACGCCCTTCTTATGTTCTATCTATGGGCACCTTGGCCATCTGGCACTCCTGGGTGATGCTAATTTGGATCAAAGTGTTGGCCAATTTCTCTCCTTTGTGGAATTATTTCTTACCATATAATTAATAAATAACCCATGGTAAACCATTTGGGGTTGTGGAAATATTCTGTTTCTTACCTAACTTTAAAATTACTATCCTTGATGATTTTTCTGAAGAAAGAAAGAAAGAAAGAAAGAAAGAAAGAAAGAAAGAAAGAAAGAAAGAAAGAAAGAAAGGAAGGAAGGAAGAAAGAGAGAAAGAAAGAAAGAAAGAAAGGAAGGAAGGAAGGAAGGAAGAAAGAAAGGAAGAAAGAAAGAAAGTAAAAGCAAAAACAAAACAAAACAAAACAAAACCGAAAACAAAAAACCAATAACCCATATGATGTCTGCAACTTGTGATTTTTCAAATCTGCTATTGGCTTCATACTTAATAGATTGCATAGCTTATTTTCTATTTGTTTCTATATTATTTATCAGTATGGTAACAGAAGCATTTTTTATTTACTGTTCTTCTATTCTAATAATTCCGAAGTTGCTCATATTAATTTACAAGGTCCCAATGGGTTCATTTTTAATTTGGACCCTATGGCTTGATTTTTTAACACACATTCATTTTTTCCTTCTTTGACACTGTCTTTCTTTTCCACTTGGTCTTCTGTTCTCTGCCTTCTCCATTTCCCCTCACTTCTATTCTCATTGAATTTCTAAAGCAGGATGCGAGGACACAGGACTACCATAGGGGTGGGGATGACAGGAAGGCAGCCATCAGAAAACCAAACTGCTAATATAATTCAGAGCCCATTTCTGAGTTTCTAGGGTTGTGGGAAATCTTTGTTGTTTAGCTTTCCTGGTTGGTAGAGATTCTTACAGTAGCCTGAGATGACTATGATGCTTGCAGTGGCTACTGAGGCAACTCATTTCTTTGTTAGAGAGGTAAACTTATGCTGATTCTATTTTTATAAGCCAGGAGTAAGGAAAACAAACTTACAATGTAGTAAGTTATTTGAAACGACTATCCTGTGAAATCGACACAAAGAGAAACATTCAGTGTGTCACAGAGAATAGAAATGGAAACCTTGTCAAGTGGCCTTTGTCACTATACCTTCACAAATACTCATTTCAGCACTTTTCTGCCTTTCTTTATGCAGGCATCAATCATATGTGAAATAAGTAAGATCATTGGAGAACAACCTTGTGAGTTATATTAAATTTATTTCTTGCCAGTTATAGTTTCTCAAATTCAGATTAGTATTTGTTTTTCCTCATAAAGAGTCATTCATTAAGAAGCCAGGTGGCTGGGACTGGGGAGATGACTCACAAGTAAACAGACCATGTTGTTTTGAAGGAGACCTAGGTTTGGTTCCAGGCACTCACATAAGGAGGATCATAGCTACCTGGAACCCCAGTGTCAGGCAACTTTATATGTGTGGTACACACAAAATTTCATGTAGGCGCGCGCGCGCGCGCGCACACACACACACACACACACACACACACACACACACACATGTAGTGAGAATTTTGGTTTCTTTAAAGATCCAGTCATGTTATATAAATATGTTTTGTTTAAATCTGAGGTGTTAGAAATGGGACTGCTTCCAAGTGTTCATAACAGCTAACTCTTGTCTCATTCTCTGTTAGGGTCAAGATTCTGCCAGATGAAGGTAACATATTTTTGGAATTCTGGAGACTCTGGAGACAGATTAAATGTGAGAGTCCAGCAAGCCTATGGCAGGCCGCTGCTGCTATCCCTGATGCTTCTGGTTGCTATTGTGGAGGTAGGTCAAGTGGTCATGAGCAAAGAGACCAGACAAAGAAATTAGATATCATTATGATGAAGACTAAGCTCACACCAAGGAACTCAATGCCCCTAATCAGCAGAAAGTAGTCTAGAGAGACCTATACCCCTTTCATTTGTGACATTTTCCCTAGCCTACCTAGTATTGAAAGTTAGACAGGTTGGGGTGGAGTAGGGAGGTAGACATAAGAACTCAATAACTTAGCCAAAAAGGTACTTTTTTCAAATAAAACTTTTTTTATAATTAACCTTACATAAAAAAAGAAGAAGAAGAAGAAGAAGAAGAAGAAGAAGAAGAAGAAGAAGAAGAAGGAGGAGGAGGAGGAGGAGGAGGAGGAGGAGGAGGAGGAGGAGGAGGAGGAGGAGGGGGAGGGGGAGAGGAAGAAGAAAACTGACAGTGGAATTGTTTCTGTTTGAAGCCAATTAGCTTTCTTTTTCTTATTCTAATACATTAATTTTAATTTTGAATCTATAGAGCATAACTTTCCCCTGCCTATTATTTTTTGGTTATAAAAATTGTCTTGGTTACTTGTGTTATATTTAATGTGTTTCTTTTAGAAAAAGAACCAGACAAATGCTTTATTTACTATGTGATATACATGCTTTTATAGTAAAATACGTGTAAATAAGAAAATGATTGTCGTACTAATGGTCAAGAAATCTTCTTAAGCATATTTATGTGTTGGTGTGTGTGTAGAGGTTGTATATGAATGCATATGCATATTCTATAATATCACCTTTCACTCTTCAAGAGCAGTTGAATTCAGAATTAGATAAAGTCTGTTCCTGCAATAATGAGTTTAACACAGGGATCTAGTATCCTCAACTTCTTAGGACTAAGATTTCAAGCATCCCATCACGTGGTTTTGTTTTTTTTTAAATGGGTTCTGAGAATTAAACTTAAGTCCTCATGCTTGACTAGCAAGCACTTTACTGCCTTAGCCATTTCCCAGGACTATGCAAGAGTTTTGGTACTGCTCATTGTCTCCATTATATGGATAAAGACATAGATGAGAAAGTGTTTATTAATCTATTCTTCAATGATCATATTGTGTATGTCCTATGCATTTCCCCTATGTTAACCTGCCTAACTGTGAATTCCTAGATGACTCCTCTTAGGTGACCAAGAGAAAAATCCTTTAAGGGTAATAGAAACTCTCCAACCCTTGCTCTTTTCTCTTTAATAACAGATATGTCCTTACTCTTAAGATTCCTCTCTTACTTGGAGACTGGATCATAGTAACAAACCAAGTAACCAATTCTGAAATTAATAATGGCTCAAACTTTGCTTTGTGATTGACCCAGAGTACAGTGGGATTTTCTGTAACAATTGCTACACCGTAGAATTCAGAGTCCAGCAGTTGTTGGAGGAAGTAAGAGAAGAATCCCTGGTGAGTAAGAAGATGCCTGGAATGTTCTCCTTCTCTCTGCTTTGCTTCAGTTTCATAAAGCAAAACTGACCATCTGAGCCGATCTTAACCTTGGAACAAGTTACTTGGCCTTACCTCAGCTCACAGAACCATTGCCCTGCCTTCCGAGAATAGGGCCTGGCTATGTTTGACATATGATTTTTGGGACTTTTGGGGAGAAGGGTAGAATGAGGTAGTAGAAGTCTGGAGACAAAGTTAGATCACATAGGCAGTAACTGAATTAATCAAATAATGTAATGAGCCTCTAATAACCATGATCTAGGAATAAAAACTCAGGACAGCTTCTATGGCTTTTAGTAGTCCACAAATATTACTATGTCAACGTTGGGAAGGGAACATGTGTGCAAAGATAAATCCACCTGCATTTTTTTCCATTTTCAATCTTGTTCTGTGAGTCTTTTCCCTTGGGTACTGTTATATAAATTTTCTATAATAACAGAGTAATAAAAATGGGATTTTCTCATTCCAGGAATCATTCTCTTAAGTTGTCAACCTTACTGTTACTCATAGCAATCCCCAAACTGAAGGGATGGTGAGTGTGAAGAGCCCTGCTCTAATATCAAGTCTTCTGACAAAGGACAGCATGGAAGAGCCTGTCTCTTCAGATTGCAAAATTCACATCTCTTTAGTGCATGGAAATAATTAAAATGTAGTCATTTAAAAGCCCCTTACAGCACAAAAAAATCTCAAATGAAATGTCGCTTTCTATTTAGATTCTCATTTTCTCAATTTCTTGATTCATCAGAAATCCAAGGAAACATCAAGTTGGAATATATGCATTTGCCAATAAAAAACAGCAAGCAGCCATAAAGCATAATCTCACTCATGAAGATGGAGATACATCCTGACAAGAGGAAAAAGAGGTAAATTAAAGAGGCTTTAGTCCCTAATTGTGATTCTTGTTTATAAATAGGGCAGAGCCGTAAAACCCATGCCTTTCCAGCAGGCTGCTCCCTGCTAGTGTGTCTGCTAAATGATGTAACCTTTACTCTTCCAAGATTATAGGTCTCTAATTATCCTGATCCTTAAAACAAGGGTCCACTTGCTGACTAGTTATGACCTGGCTGTGTTAAACGTAACCTCAGACCACACTCTGTTCTGCATAATTACTTTGCAGTGATAAGTTAGCAGATGAGAAAAGAGAGATCTGCTTTCTCTCCAAGCAATTCAAAACCTGAAAATTAGATGTCAACATCCTCTCAGATCCAGTTTTTCTTGCTGCAGTGAAGTAATTACTAAATAAAAAAAAAATTAATGTAGAATTTTCTATGCAGTGTCTCACAACTTTTCCACTAATCCAATCGCACAGGCAGAGGCAGAACGCACAAATGGGAGTTTGCACTGGACCAGAAAACTGTCCCTCATGAGTACAGCCTTCTATTCTCAACCCAGAACCATAGCAAGACTTACCTCCAAGAAGGTACCAGGAGGTAGGCAACAATTCAGACTTTTTAGGATTGTAGAAATGGGGTTCATGAAGGTAGTGGCAAAATGAAAAAAAATGTTGTTGAGTTTTACAGTCTTCTAAACTATTTTTTTAACAAGGCTATAATTACAAATTTCATTCAAATTAATTCTAATTACTAACCTCATTCACATTGGTGACATCCTCTAAGAATGAGAGTTAAGAAGACAAATGATGAGCTACTATGCAGCCACCGCTTTCCTAACATTCAGTCATCCATATTTCTTCATTTTGTAGAATTTAGTGAATATTTGTTCTGGGTTTTGACACTGTTTTAGGAAGAGTGGTTGCACAACAGACACCTCAAGCATTCTTACCTTTCTACTATCCCAGTAACTCATTGATTCCAGGACACACAGTTTTTCCCCAAGTGAGCAATTTTCAGAGCAGTCAGTCTCTGCATACACGCTGTATACCACTTGATCCTCAAACCCCACAACACTGATACTGTGGAGATACTACCACCACATATAGAACAAATAACAAATATCATAACAAGCAACCTCTACCCTTAAAGCTACTTTAACATCGAAGTATCCATTGATAGCCCTTAAAAAACAATACAGGTGGCAGAGACAATTAATAGTTGGCTTGGGTAGTTCTAAAGGCAGAGGATTAAAGGCAGAGGCTATAGTCTGTCCTACTCACCACTTGTGTAAAATTAAGTGGCTGACATGCTCTAATAGATCTGTGATCACTTGTGGAATGAATGCATGGATGAGTAAAGGAGAATCAGCATGTTTTAAAGGAAGGACAAGGCACAGACAATAAGGATCAAGTATCTGTCCCTCCTAAAATGAAGCTATTATGTATCCCCCTCCAAGGTAGTCAGAGAAGCAGCGGCTTCCCATGGGTCACATTATATTAAGGAGGATTTATGGGCAATAATAAATTTAAGGTATCTCATCACGAATCTTCAGGAAGATAGGAGGACGGGCACTTAGGGGAGTAATTTCATGTAGATTTGACAGGGTAATTGAAAGGATTGTTATTTTCCAATAGCACTTAACCAAGAGGGGATGCAGAGCCTCCCAAGCCTCATCAAGCTATGAAGGACCGCCCACCTCTGTGGACTCAAACGGGAACAGGTAATTGAATCACAAGAAACATAGAATGTACATCTAATGACATTGAACTTGGGCAAGTCACTTCCTAATTTCAGGTTTCATTTTCCTTATTTTAGAGATGAGCTTCGATGCTAATAGTATTTGATATGTTCCCAAAACCATCAATTCTTCAATTAGAAAAACCTAAGTAGAAATTCTAGGTACAAGGGGAATATTCAATTAAATTATAGATGATTGTTTTGGGAGAGATTTTTGAATTCAGGTATTCAATGTGGGTGTTGAAAACTGTCAAACAATGTGGTAGTCCTGAAAATCTTCACACAATAATTGTCTAACCTAAAAAGGAATGAGAATGAGCCATGCATGTGTCTTAAGGTACTTTAAATGAATATATGAAGCATAGAAAATTGAAGCCACATAGGATTAGAAAGGTTTAAAATATAATCTTAGTTTCCAGAAAGTAAAATGCATGAAAAATGCAAAAAATATCTGCTGATATGAGAAGTATGATAGAAAATATGTGAACAAAACCCAGTCAATGTGATATATCTATATGTGTGTATCTTTCTGTAGTATGTATTTCAAAATTTCATAATCATCAAATACCAATTTTATCTACTATATGGAAAACATTTATGAACTTATTTCTTAAGACATGTGTGTGCATGCCTGTGTGTGCATGTGCGTGTGTCTGTGTGTGTGTGTCTGTGTGTGTATGTGTGTTTGACATGCTCTCCCATGTAGCTAGTAGCCCTTCTGTAGTAGAACTCATTATATAGACCATGCTGACCTCGATCGTTAGAAGTATAATCGTTGGAGTACAATAACTCAAACTTTGTAAAATTAGTACTTAGTTTTGTGTAGCTGTTTTTCAACAATTTTATCATACAACAGACAAAACTATATGATTCTATTTGGGTGAGAAAAAACATCGAATTTCTAGAAACAGATGTTGTGGTGGTGTCTACCATTGTCCAGAGGAAAGGAAAAGAGAATTATTGCTTAGCAGGCCACAGTTACTTTTTTGTTTGTTTGTTTTAATGAAATATTTCTAGAGATCTCCAGTAATGTGAGTATACTTAGCAAAATTGGGATTTATATTTAAAATGGTTATTGCAGAAAATTCTATATTATTTATTTTTCACAAGTAAAAAATAAAATGTTTTAAACTTACATTGATCTTGTAAAGGCTCGATGCCCCAGTGTAGAATATTCCAGGAGAGGGGAGCAGGAATGGGTGGGTTAGTGAGCAGGGAGAGGGGGGATGGAATAAGGGGGTTTTCAGAGCGGAAATGGGGAAAGGGGGTAAAATTTGAAATGTTAATAAAGAAAATGTCTAATGAGAAAATAAAAAAAAAAAAAACTTAACCAACAGGATCTTGAAAAATCAATCAACAATCTAGACAGAATCCTAGCTCTAAGAAAGGAAAGATACATTCTTACTGAGGACATTAGAGGGCGCTGTTTAGAAAAAATGAGCACTTCTTGGCAGGCAAGGCCCAGAAGAGGACTCTTCTCCCTTTCAAGGTCTCTCGCCATGCCATGTGAGCCCTTGGAAGAAAGCATGGACAATCGCCATGAATAATGTCTTCTCATCCTCCACTTCAGTGGCCTCCGGAGCCATGAAGGGCGATGTGTCCGTTTATAATTCCCTAGTGACAACTTACTCCCATGTGTGAAACAAGCTGAAACTCAATTAAAGAGGCTGTGGCGCCTGCAATCTGTCATTAAGTCCTCTGGCACCAAACACAGCTGTAGACAAGTTTTCTTTTCTCCCAGGGAGCAGCATCTTCTAAGTTTTAATCCTAAACGAGGGAAGATTTAGGGGCGTCTTCAAGATCCAGTCTTGAAAAAAAAAAAAAAAAACGTGTTGGCTTGAAATTTAAACAATCGACAGGTAACCCTGTGCTTCCCGGTGCTTTTACAGGCAAGGGGATGTTTCGGTTGAACTTTGTGTCGATATAATAAAGGAGAAGGAGTGGGGAGGGGGGTGATGAATTTGACAGTAACCGTTTTCAGCAGTTTGACAAGCGAAGAAACCCTGTATCTTCTCACTAAATGGCGACTTGAAATGCAAGCCCCTTACTTCAGGCCTGATTGACTCCTTTCTTGATTCAGAGTAATTGTGAACCTCAGAGGTGTCCCAAAAGGAAACATTTGCGGATGTATCATCCCGAGAGTTAGAACTGTATCTTTGTGTATTACATTGGGGACCTAGAGGGTTGGGCTGCTAAAACCCAACAGGCTCACAAAGTGGGTAGATGACATCACTAGTTTCTCCTCGGGTGCCTTGAGCATCGCCCATTTCAATTACATTGTGTAATTGAAAGCAAGGTCTGTTCTGAAATGCTAGAGTTCAAAACAATCCCCCAAACGTTTCCGACATCTCCAAAGCCACGCTAGGGCATGCGTGTGTTGTGTTGATGTATGACAATGCGGGCTATACACGGCAATCACATTGATTGCTGCTTGTCATGATTACAGATGGCCTGGAGAAGTCTAGGATTTTAATGAGCCTGTATGGATTTCATGCTCTACTTTGGGTCTGAGAGACAGTAGTAGCTCATTTCAGCAGAGGCTGATTCCAGCAAGACTGAAAATTAAAAGTCTGACTTTTTTCCTTTAGATGAGACTTTTCTTATGAAATAGGCAAACTACAGCATCCAGATCTTCACGAAAGTGGAGGGAAGAGGCAAACATTTCATCTTGGGTTAACTGAGAGTGAATATGGATAATTTAGAGCATGTTCATCAATGGCTTTCAATATCCAGCTGGTTCAGCTTTTCTGTGTTTCAAATATTGAAAGAATTATCACATATAATTACCTTGCCATTTCTAGAGCATACTTTGAACTTAAAAGAAGGGTTTTCTTTGTTCCATCACATGTCTAATCCTGTATTTCAACAATACTACTCACACAAGTATTATTTGCTAAAACTAATGAAGGCAATTGTATTGGTGTGAAAAATTATCACTTGTGTGTTAGTTAGTAACCCTGAGACTCAAGCCTAGATCTCCTGATAGACTGGCCTGACTACTCTCTCTCTCTCCACACCTTCATTCACTTGTTAGAAAAATTGACTGACATGGCATGGTTTCTGTGGGTGTTACTGTAAGCTTGAATCTTGATCAAGGTTACAGCCAATCAGAAATTGTATGATAAGCTATCTTCTTAAGTGTAGTGACCATAAGGACATGAAATGTCTCTTTACTCAAAGACTTGAGTATAAGGAGGAAATGGTATAAAGTTGAATTTTAAAGGAGGCTCTCAGTGTTTAATTCTGACAAATGACCATCTTTAATCACACCATGTGTCTTCCCATGATCCTACTGAGCCCTAACTAGGAAGGACAAACTGCTCCTAGATAAAACTGAACAACAACCAACATATCAAGAGGCTATTCTTTGCCTTTAGGGACTACTTGTGGGTCAAAAGCACCTATAGTCTAGTCTCTGGACCAGAAAATCTCTATCGATCAGTTTCTATCTTACAGCTTTTGGGCAAAGCTCATTGGTCTTTGCATTTTATTTCATTCTCCTTCTCTAGGTCGCCAATGGACTGTAGCTTCTATTGCTTCCTAGTTAATTTTCTATCCCTCCATACCCCACCACCAAATGAATTCTTCTTCCATGTGATGGCTAACCTTAATTGTCAACTTTGTACACTCGGAGAGAGGAAGCTCAACTAGATCAGGCTGGTTCATGGGCCTGTCAGTAGGAGACAATTGATGTAGGAAGGAATAAAGACCCAGAGTGTGTGTTGTTATCTCAGGTGGAGATGGTGCATATAAGAAATGTAGGCCTTGCTTCAAGGTAAGCCTTGGAGCAAGCCACTAGGAAATAATTCTCCATGGTCTCTACTTAAAGCTCTTGTCTTGATTCTTGGCTTGGTCTCACTTGTACCTGTAATTTGTTTAATAAGATTTTATTTTATTTTTATTTTATTTTTTATTAGATATTTTCTTTACATTTCAAATGCTATCCCAAAAGTTCCCTACACCCTCCCCTGCCTTCCTCTCCACATTGCCTTCCCCCCCCCCCCATGGTGTTTATAAAAAAGCAAACTAGAACAATATCTTTTCTACAAGTCCCCTCCCATTTTCAAGCACGACTTTAATTAAGTTTAAAATATATAGAGATTTCAGATCTGTGAAAGGAACAGATGCAAAAGAAAAGCCCTCAAGCCCCAAGCGTTCTTGTCAATAAGACCCAGAGACTGTCAGAAAGGAAAGAAAAATGCCTGTGAGACACAGATTGCTCTCCTCTCCCCCTTAACCTGTGATTCAAAATATGAGAAAATGGGTAGCATTTAATAGCAGAAGAATTTTCCCTAATCACGGATGAACTAGATTTTGAAATGGAGTTTGCAGTAAAAATTCTACAGAACATTTGGGGAGAGGAATAGTAGGGGAAGGAGGGAAGCAACAGTCTTTATTTTATTGTGTAAAAGGAAAGAGCATGTATGCATGGGAGTGTGTATTTACCAGTATGGCAGGTATCTGAGGCACAGAGAGGGGAATGGATAGTACTGACTTCAACACACACAGGGCAAGCAAATTACCGAGTGCTGTGGAGATCCCTGTCAACAGATGTTCACTTGCTGCCATCAGCATCTTTGTGGTCTCCGATTCTGAAAGGAGTTCAGAATTTTGCAGTAAATCTTTCTCCTTTCATTGCTCCAAGTTCTATAAAGGCCCCCTTCTCCCCCTCATGCTTGTCAGAGACCCTGCTTCAGCTTCTAAATCAGCCCAGGCTGTTCCTGACAGTGGAGAAAGCTAGAGTTTTGGAACGGTGCATTGCAATTTGCCTTTCGCTGTTTCTGGTATGATGCCTCTGTTTTCCAAGACATTGGTTCAATAAACTGTGAACTGGGGTTCCCAGAAAAAGAAAAAGCATCACCTACATGCACAATTGACAGATTAGTTCGTTGTGATTGCGGAGAGATGCTACACAGCCAAAGTGAAATTATCTGAGTCTATATTTAGATTTCAGATTGTGAGTTCCTATTTTGAACACTTCCTTGTGACACTTAATATTCTTGTGATTAGCAAGTAGAACACTTAAGAATAGGGCATCCTGAATCTATATACTTGGGTCACTCATAAATAGGTAGAGTAACTGATCCCTTCTCTCTGAGGTGAGAGCTAAGTTCTATATTGGCAAACAAAGATGGATCTTAAAGTATAAATTACTCCAAGTCAATGTGAAAATTCTAGATAGAGTTGCTTAAAAAGACAATGCAATTCTTACCACCTACCCAAAACATGAGAATTTCAGACAAGAGATTTCGAATCTGCTAAACAACAGCTACAGTTGAGACAAGTTGAATTGGATGCAGTCAATCAGGCCAGGAACATGCCGTGGCTTGCTGGGAAGTGCAAAATTAGTAATTTGCAAATTTTGCAGGTTATCGCTGAGATCTGATGCTTTTGTTCAAGTAAAGTGCTTTAAAATACACAAGTTTAATGGGTTCATAGTCCATTGCACTTTCTGACATTGCCTGTTGACACATCCTAGTATATTTTAATGCTTTTTCACACTTGACATGGCACTACTATACAGTAATTAACTTCCCATAAGTACATTTAGTAATGATTGCTGTTTAAACTGATTAACCATTGATTTGTTCACATCAATTCAGTGACAATTCAGCTTCTGCAATTAAGCAAGCCAACACAATTATGACAGTCCTAACTTACACCATTTAATTTCATGTAAGAACACAATCAAAATGCTTGCCATTGGTCACTGTAAAATCTCTTTAAATAACGTGACTTTTACATAATGTACATACCACATTTCTTATAGGAATGAAAACTCGAGATTCATATGAACAGTAATCTATTCACAAAGTGTCTGTAATAATGTATAAATAAGTTGTAAAATAAATCTGAAGAGTGCATCTCAGGATTATTTTTTGTGATCACATGGATTTGTACTCCTTTAAATGTATATGTAATTCTTAAGATAGAAAATAAAAGTAATTGTTTTGGCAGGAGACCTCTCCTATTGTCTACTCTGCACTCTCTAATTTCTCCTGAACATTTTACTGTTTTTGTCATTCTATACATTACATGATGATATTTCAACTATTTAATCTGACATTTGGAGACCATATATTTGATTTATTCAAATTCTCATCTTCTGTATTTTAACCTATTCCCCTTTTATGAGAATTTGTTTGACTAATATTGTTTTTAAAAATTGGATAAGTCTAGTCGCTGATTACCTCTGCCCCATCTTTCTATAATATAACTACTTGGAGCTTTCCTCATGGTTTGGCTATTATAATCCATTCACTCTTCATGTATACTGGAGTAAATAATTCAGACATGACTCCTTTCTGCTGCCATGGCAGGTCTGACACATTTTGTGCTGTGTAGCTCTAGGAACCCTTTTTCATGGTGATCATAAAGATACAGTGAATCTTGGCATTCTATTGTGTTTCATACCCAACAAATGGTCACTTGAGTAGACATAGGGCACACACTTATCACTAAGAAATATAACAAACCATGTCAAAAAGCAGAAAATGTGTCCACAGTGAAGGAAACAAATGTTTACTCTGTCTATAGTGGCTTGAGTCAGGGGATTTTGTTTTCATCTTCGTTTTCAAATGTTTGATTAATTTGCTTCCAAAGGGGCAATGCTGAGAGCTACCATGGAGCTGAGCTACAGAGTGCTCCATGGATGACCCTTCCCCTTGACTCAGGTGATCTGGCAACTGGAATTTTTCAATGTCAATCCTTCCTATTCCAATTGTTACTGTTATTTTAATCATCTTTACAGGCTGCAGCTCAGCATGGCTCACAACCTTAGGCCTGCCTCATTTGTCTCCTTCCTATGAAGCATCACAATTCCATGTTTCATTTCAATTGCTCTTGATTTAAATAAAACCCAAGAAAGTACTTTGAAGTTGCCCATTCTTTCTCACATGATATGAATCTCTCTCCCTGCTGTCTCCTGATACCTGGATCACCTACCAGACTGCTCTGTGTTTATCTTTTTGTGGTGAACTTTTTCTTTGGTTTCTCCAATGATCTTCAAGGCTGACATGTCTGTTCTGTACTTATCTCTCAGAAAATTGATTATTTGTATTGCTAATCATTTGTAAGTAGAATATATTTGAAAATATCTGATATAAGTTATATATATATGAGAATATTACACAGACACACAGACAAATATGTATATATATATATATATATATATATATATATATATATATATATTTCCAAACCTACATACTTCCAATGCTACCCTAACATAATTAATGGGATATGCTGCATTCTATTCAGATTTAATATGCTCAAACATTACCTTAGCCAAGAGCTATTTCTTCTTTCACTCTCTTTGCCTTTTGATATGTAACTAACTGCTCTCCCATTATGAAAGACTGAATTTTTGAGTCTCCTTTATTTCCTTTTATTTATTTCCGCTAAACCTCAAATCCATCTGTAATCAAACACTTGCTTCTGACTAATGGTAAATTCCTTTCATGTTTGGCATTATTCTTCACATTTGTACCATGCTCCATGCCTCCTGTCTGGATTCATAGTAAGATAAAAGCACAGGAAGAGTTGGTGAGCAGATGCTGGGTGCCAGACAGGGGCAGCTGCTTTCTAAAACGTTAAATGCTTCTCTAGGATGCCTTCTTTGCCCAATGATCTATGACTCAGTCTTTAGATTAATAATATAGCTAACATGGTGATGTAGCCATGCCTTCTTTCCCTAGGGAAACTCCTCAGCGACTCACTCAAGGACACCCAATAACGTGCTTCCTTTTCTTCCCACCATTAACTTTATTCCATTGATGCTGAACATCACTTCATTGTGTTAGAGAAGTAAAATGACCAAAATCTTGTCTACCCTTATGTCCACACTGCATTGCAAAGCAAATCTCTATTTCCTCTGGTTTTGAAATGTGTCATCCACGTTTCTACTTGCTACTGGGATAACATCAGGCATGCCAAAGCCAGGGAATTGTACAGGAGTTTTACAATAGGACTACACATACATTTTATACTGGAGTCTTTTCCTTGTGTATATGTGTAGTGCACATGCTCATTCATGTGTGTCCCAGTGAACACAAAAGCTGTAGAACATGCATGGATAATGTTCTTCAGCAGACATCCATCCACCTTGTCTGTGAGACAAGGTCTCTCACTGGCTTGGAACTCATGAGTGGGTAACTAGCAAGCTCTAGGGAACTGAATATTTCTCTCTTCCCCCTGCTGCTATTACAAGTGCACCACTGAACTTGACATTTTTACATGTGTTCTGGGGATCAACTTCAGGTCTTCATGCTTGCAGCAAGCCTTTTAATGACTGTTTCATCTTGCCAGCCCCTGATACCCTTAGCATTTGAAGAGCTCTGTGCTTGTTAGCCCAAGTTGGAATAATGCAACGATTTAACTGAGAATGGAGAAGCATCCTGGGCTACTAATTAGATACCATCCTGATTTTCAGGTGCAGAAAAACTATCACCTGAGCAATCATGTGTGAGACACTACAAAAGCAGCCTGTACCAGCCAACTAGTGACTCAGCCAGGCACAAACAATGATAGAAATTAAGGAGCTGCTGAAAACCACCAATTTCCACGTGGTTTGATATGTAGCAAAAGTTAATTAGTGTCTAAGGTTTAGTTGCTGTGTCCTTTGTACCTTTTAAAAATTGATGGTTCTCCCATTGTATTTTTATATCTCTGGTTGGCATCTTATGGTATACTGTTGCTATCAGTAACTGGAGGAATTGTTACAAATTTATCACAAAATGTGGTTATATCACTTATCATTGTGCATATATACTAAGCATCAGGCACTTAATCTTATATTATTTTTTATTAATATCTTTCTTGTTTATTGTATCCAAAGACGCAAAATATCTGATGTAACTTCTCAGAGTTTGGATCTCATCAGAATTTATTAGTATTCTATCAATGAAGGATGAACATTATTTTTCATTAAAGGATAGATCCTTTTATAATTAAACTTTTAAAATGAAAAGCAATGTCCATAGTTTCTCTTATGGGAAACACACATACTCAACTGTATGGTAAGTCTGAGTACACACCCAACCCCCTTTCCTCTCATCCAGAACTTCCTTTGCAGAGAGATATGCAAAGAAAGCTGGAGAAAGAATACAAATGCAACTTACCATGGACATATTTTTCTATTCTTTTATGATATGTAGTAGGACAAAAGAGGCTTATCTTATTTATCGTTCAGCTTTATGTCAAATGCACATTTTGATATGAGCAGAATAGACAACGAAGCAAAGATTTTCCTCCTGCAGGATCATTAACTTAGAAATTCCCAGCTCTTATTTTTTTCAGAGCGCCCATAGCACTTTTTACTTCACTGCTGCATTAAAGTAATTTTTGCATTTAATATAGAATAAAGGGAAAAGTGCCTCACAATGCCCTAACCACAGGTACGTGGGTGAACAGTTGTCTACAGATTATAGCTTCGAAAAGGATTCAAAGGAAACCTGAGAAAAGGCAAAACAACTTAATTTGGAATGTGAATGAGCTTTGAAAAGAGCAGGCTTCCCTGAAGATAGTGTATTTCCTTCCCTGCTATAGAGCTGATGCCCCAGCCCAAATTCTGCTCCCTAAATTAAAGAGGAGTTATATTCCAATCAAAAAAGACTCTGAGATTCTTTGAGAATAGATTTTTTTAAAGCATACTGTCTACATTTTCAATAAACCTACTGTTACGGGCAAATATTTGCATATAATTAATATAATCTATTATATTATTTCTATCTATCTTTAAACATTAATTTCATAAAGTTCTAATCTATAAAAGTCTCAAAAAACAGAATTTGAACTTTAAAAAGGAAAATATGGGGCTGAAGAGATGGGTTAGTGGTTAAGAGCATTGGCTGCTCTTCCAGAAGTCTTGAAGTTAACTCTTAGCATTCAAATGGCAGCTCACAACTGTCTATAAAAGGATTTCATGCCCTCTTCTGGTGTCCAGGCATACATACAGACAAAGCATTCATACACATAAAATATATAAATAAAGATATCTTCTAAAAGTGAGTTTGCCTTTGTATAGTAAAAAAGAAAAGAAAAATATACTTATTTCTTTGTAATATTTTAAATGAAAATTTGGATATTAAATTTATAAACAAAAAAACAACTGTAAAACAAAGGAGACACAAAAATTTGAACTTCAATTTATGTACATTAGTTATATACATTTTTATTTGTCTCTAAATGTATTGATAACTTCATGTTACATATATAATATATTACATATGATATAAACAGTTATATATATTATATATCATTGTATGGTCTTATTTCATATTTTCATATTTTCCTCCTCAATTTTATATGCACAATTTTCAACATTTCACCAAAAAGAAGCCTCATCTCTCAGCACAGGTAGAAAACCTGGAGCCTTCAACAATTCTTGATCATCATCCTTCATCTTGACTCCCCTTCAAGTGCTCAAAATAAGATTTTGCCGAAATCTTTCCTGAAACAATCATTTGAATAATTTCAATAGCCATTATGTCTATTTTCTTCCCTTGGTATCCCTGCAGTACTATGTTGTCAGTACTACAACCACTAATCTTTCTGATAGTCAATGTGTATGGAGTCCCCTGTTGTTTAACCAAATACTAAGTCAATGCAATAGGAAAGCCAACATGTTTTTAACCTGTAAATCTCTATGAAGAACCAAATTTACAGTGTTACACTAATATAAAATTATTTTAATATCAGAAACTTGGGAGCCGAGGAGTAGCTCAGTCAGTGAGCTGTTCAACAAATAAACCTATCTATGTGAATACCAGCAGAATCTTTGGATTTACTGGCCCAAAAACCTAGTATACTCAGTAAGATCTAGGTCAGTGAGAGATGCTCTCTCAAAAGAAAAGGTAGATGGAGTGCTTTGTGGTACTGGATATCCATGTGCTCATCTATATAAGAACATATGTACCTGCAAATCCATGTGCACACAGATAAATGATGACTTACACACATCTAAACACACACACACACACACACATACACACACACTCTCTCACACATGTGCACTAAAAATTTTTCCAATGCTAATGAAAAGATAATATTATAAAAACTCAATAAAAAGTAGAAAATAATTTTGCAACTTATAGAAATATATTAAATATAATAAAATATTTACCTAAAATGAATAAAAATGTTAAAATGGGTTTTGTACAAAGCAAGTATACTTGCTTACAACAAGACACTATCTTAACAAGTCAGGGAAGAAAGGAAAGGAGAAAGTGGTGGTTGAATATGAATAGCCACATAAGCTCGTATATTTGAATGCTTAGTCACCAGAGAGTGCAATTCATTGAAAGGTTTAGAAGGATATGGAAAAGTATCTCTGCAGTTACAGTTAGGTTTGGAGGGTATAGAAGCTCATGTCACGCTTGGAGGGTATAGAAACTCATGTCAGATGAAGCAAGTCTCTCCTTCTGCTTCCTGTGGATCAGTATGTATAATTCTACGCTACTGCTTCAGTACCATGTCTGGAGAATGCCATGGTACATCATCCACCATGATAATTATGGGCTAGACTCTGAAACTAAAAGCAGATTCCTAATTAAGTGCTTTGTTTTATATCAGTTGTCATGTTCATGGTGTCTATTCAAAGCAATCAAACAAAGATAGGGAGGAAAGGATAGAGAAAGAGTGACCAGACGGCAAGAGATAGGTACTTAAGAGAAGGTAGAATTGCAGCAATATTAATTCAATTCTAATTCCACAGTTCCAGAGTGTTCCTGGCAGTGCTCGCTTGTGTAGTATGACATTGATCTGATTTCACTGTAGCTTCAGCTATGAATGGAAAGCAAGCAACTTTGAATGGTCACACCAAGGAGTACCTGAAAACACTGTCTTCTCTCAGGACCCAGAATGTATTATGATATGAATTGTGGCACATAGATATTTGTGCTTTTATTGAAACTGGACGTACTTACAGAAAACAAGTTTTAATATTTTATACCATCGTCATTTATAAGCATCTGAATACCAAAGATGCAAATTATACCATATTATAACATTTGATTCTAGAGTTTGCTATTTGAGTTAGTGAAATAATCATAAAATATTTGGTTCTGTCATTTTGTTTGCATATTTGTGTAAAAGAATTTCATATTTGGTGATTATAAAATTAACATTGATCAACTCTGAAAAACACTTAACAGCAGTGAAAAAATCAGTAGTCCTCCTGTATACAAATGACAAGTAGATTGAGAAAGAAATTAAGGAAATAACAAATATAGCCACAAATAATATTTTGGGGCTGAAAGATATATATGAGAATAACTTCATTTCTTTGAAGAAAGAAATTGAAGGAAATAAGAGAAGATGGCGATACCCCCTTTCTCTTGGACTGATAGGATTAATATAGTAAAAATGTTCATTTTGCCAAAAACAATCAACAGATTCAACACAATCGCCATCAAAATTCCTATACAATTCTTTACAGGCCTTGAATAACAATACTTAACTTCTTACAAAACAAACGAACAAACAAATAAAAACATGATAGTGAAAGAGATCCTGTACAATAAAAGAACTTCTGGACATATCTGCACCCCAAATTTCAAGCTGTACTACAAAGCAATCATAATAAAAAACACATGGTACTGACATAAAAACAGACAGGTTGATGAACTTAATTGAAGACCCAGATATAATTCCACACACTATGGATCCTGATTTTTTTTTTTTTACTATAAAGCCAAAAGTATACAATTGAATAAGGAGACTGCACGTAGAAGAATGCAAAGAGATTGATATCTATCACCCTGCACAAGTCCAAGTGCATTAAAGATCTCAACATAAAACCAGATGCATTGAAACTAATAGAGGAGAAAGCAGGGAATAGACTTGAACACTTTGTCACAGGAGATGACTTCCTAAACAGAATATGGATAGCATAGTCACTAAGATAGGCTATTAATAAATGGGGCCTCATGAAACTGAGAATCTTCTGTAAGGCAGAGATACTATCAATAGAACAAATCAGCCTATAGAATGGAAAAAGATTTTTGCCAACTCGCCATCTGATAGACTGCTAAGAACTCAAGAAACTAGATACCAACAGTCTAATAAAGAATGGATGGAGCACAGGGTCCCCAATGAAGGAGGTAGAGAAAGTACTCAAGGAGCTGAAGGGGTTTGCAGCCCCATAGGAGGAACAACAATATGAATTGACCAGTACCTCCAGAGCTCACTGAGACTAAACCACCAACAAAAGAAAACACATGGTGGGACTCATGGTTCTAGCTGCATATATAGCAGAGGATGGCCTAGTTGGTCATCAATGGGAGGAGAGGCCCTTGGTATTGTGAAGGTTCTATGCCCCAGTATAGGGGAATGCCAGGGTCAGGAAGCAGCAGTGGGTGGGTTGGTGAGCAGAGGGAGTGGGAGGATAGGGGGTTTTGGAGGGGGAACTAGGAAAGGAAATAACATTTGAAATGTAAATAAAGAAAATATCTAATATAAAAAGAGAATGGGTCACAGATCTAAACTGAAAATTCTCAACAGAGGAATTTTAAATGTCTGAGAAACACGTATAGAACTGTTTTACATCCTTAGACACCAGGGAAATGCAATGAGGCTGTGGAGTAAGGGGGAGCACTCTGAGTTGCTGGTGGGAGTGCAAACTTGTACATCTACTTGGGAAATCAATATGGTGGTTTCTCAGAAAACTGAGAATCAATCTACCTCAAGACCCAGCTCCTGGACATATTCCTAAATGATGTACCATCCTACCACAAGGACACTTGCTTAAGTGTGCTCATAGAAGCTTTATTTGGGATAGCCATTAACTAAAAACAACCTAGATGTCCCTCAACTAAAGAATGGATAAAGAAAATTGTTACATTTACACAATGGATTATTACTCAGCTGTTAAAAACATAACGTCATGAAATTTGCAGGTAAATAGAGGGAACTAGAAGATATCATTCTGAATGAGGTAACCCAGAGAGATAAACATTGTATGCTTTTGTTTATTAGAGAATATTAGCTGCAATGTAAAGGATAATCATGCTACAATCAACCCATAGACCCAGAGAGGCTAAGTAACAAGAAGTCAAGGGTCTGTTGTTATGTCTCCCTTTTCATTTCTGATTTTGTTAATTAGGATTTTGTCCCTGTGCCCTTTAGTGAGTCTAGCTAAGGGTTTATCTATCTTGTTGATTTTCTCAAAGAACCAACTCCTCGTTTGGTTAATTCTTTGAATAATTCTTCTTGTTTCCACTTGGTTGATTTCACCCGAGTTTGATTATTTCCTGCTGTCTACTCCTCTTGGGTGAATTTGCTTCCTTTTTTTCTAGAGCTTTTAGATGTGTTGTCAAGCTGCTAGTATGTGCTCTCTCCCGTTTCTTCTTGGAGGCACTCAGAGCTATGAGTTTCCCTCTTAGAAATGCTTTCATTGTGTCCCATATGTTTGGGTACATTGTGGCTTCATTTTCATTAAACTCTAAAAAGTCTTTAATTTCTTTCTTTATTCCTTCCTTGACCAAGGTATCATTGAGAAGAGTGTTGTTCAGTTTCCATGTGAATGTTGGCTTTCCATTATTTATGTTGTTATTGAAGATCAGTCTTAGGCCATGGTGGTCTGATAGGATACATGGGACAATTTCAATATTTTTGTATCTGTTGAGGCCTGTTTTGTGACCAATTATATGGTCAATTTTGGAGAAGGTCCCGTGAGGTGCTGAGAAGAAGGTATATCCTTTTGTTTTAGGATAAAATGTTCTGTAGATATCTGTCAGGTCCATTTGTTTCATAACTTCTGTTAGTTTCACTGTGTCCCTGTTTAGTTTCTGTTTCCACGATCTGTCCATTGATGAAAGTGGTGTGTTGAAGTCTCCCACTATTATTGTGTGAAGTGCAACGTGTGCTTTGAGCTTTACTAAAGTTTCTTTAATGAATGTGGCTGCCCTTGCATTTAGAGCGTAGATATTCAGAATTGTGAGTTCCTCTTGGAGGATTTTACCTTTGATGAGTATGAAGTGTCCCACCTTGTCTTTTTTGATAACTTTGGGTTGGAAGTCGATTTTATCCGATATTAAAATGGCTACTCCAGCTTGTTTCTTCAGGCCATTTGCTTGGAAAATTGTTTTCCAGCCTTTCACTCTGAGGTAGTGTCTGTCTTTTTCCCTGAGATGGGTTTCCTGTAAGCAGCAGAATGTTGGGTCCTGTTTGTGTAGCCAGTCTGTTAGTCTATGTCTTTTTATTGGGGAGTTGAGACCATTGATATTAAGAGATATTAAGGAAAAGTAATTGTTGCTTCCTGTTATTTTTGTTGTTAAAGTTGGCATTCTGTTCTTGTGGCTGTCTTCTTTTAGTTTTGTTGAGGGATTATCTTCTTGTTTTTTCTAGGGCGTGGTTCCCGTCCTTGTATTGGTTTTTTTCTGTTATTATCCTTTGAAGGGCTGGATTCGTGGAGAGATAATGGGTGAATTTAGTTTTGTTGTGGAATACTTTGGTTTCTCCATCTATGGTAATTGAGAGTTTGGCTGGGTATAGTAGTCTGGGCTGGAATTTGGACACTACGCCCCTCCTTAGAATTGGGAACAAAACACCCATGGAAGGAGTTACAGAGACAAAGTTTGGAGCTGAGATGAAAGGATGGACCATGTAGAGACTGCCATATCCAGGGATCCACCCCATAATCAGCATCCAAATGCTGACACCATTGCATACACTAGCAAGATTTTATTGAAAGGACCCAGATGTAGCTGTCTTTTGTGAGACTATGCCGGGGCCTAGCAAACACAGAAGTGGATGCTCACAGTCAGCTAATGGATGGATCACAGGGCTCCCAATGGAGGAGCTAGAGAAAGTAGCAAAGGAGCTAAAGGGATCTGCAACCCTATAGGTGGAACAACATTATGAACTAACCAGTACCCCGGAGCTCTTGACTCTAGCTGCATATTTATCAAAAGATGGCCTAGTCGGCCATCACTGGAAAGAGAGGCCCATTGGACTTGCAAACTTTATATGCCCCAGTACAGGGGAACGCCAGCGCCAAAAAGTGGGAGTGGGTGGGTAGGGGAGTGGGGGTGGGTGGGTATGGGGGACTTTTGGTATAGCATTGGAAATGTAAATAAGCTAAATACCTAATAAAAAATGGAAAAAAAAATACTCCATTGGGGAAAAAAAAAAGGAGTCAAGGGTGGGGTTTAGGGGGTTCGGTCTAATGCTGCTTATGTTTGTGTTAATTTAGATCCTCAAAATTGCTCACACGAGTGTCTACACTTAAAACACCCAGGGACTCTGTACCCATTTTGGTAAATAAAGATGCTGACAGCCAGCAGCTAGGCAGGGCAGGCAGAGGTGGGAGTCCAGAGCTAGGGACAGAGGGAAAAGAGAAAAAGATCTGCCATGCTGGAAAAAGGAAGACAGATGACACTACTGAGAAGGTGCAGGAAAGAGAACATAACCTCCATGTAGGAGCTGGGGGAGAGCGGCCCCAAGGGGTCTGCCTGACTGGTTTGGGACAGCAAAGATAAAATGTAGAATTTAGTAAGTAATAAATTGGGAATATCAGAGGGAGGTAGACTAGCAACATGGAGGTTAGGGAGTGAGTGGTTTAGCCATGGAGGTGTTTTAGGCAAATCGAAATATAAAGGCTGTGTTTGTGTAAACTATTAAGTCTGTGTGTGTGTGTGTGTGTGTGTGTGTGTGTGTGTGTGTGTGTGTGTGTGTGTGCATGTGGGTATGTGTATTTCATTTGGGAACCCAGAACACTGGGGTGAGTAGGAATGAATGTCACTGCCGCTGTTGAAATCAATTTGAGTATTGAATTGGGTACTGATACAGTGGGATATATATATGGGAAGGGGAAATAGAATAGATTTTGTGGGTGGACTGAGGGTAGATGGGGATAGGAACAGGAGGGAACAGGTCAGCAGAGATGGAGGGAGAGAGTACAGGGAGAGAAAGCTGGAACTGTGGGGCATTTAGAGGACATGGTATAAACATATTACAATAAAAAATTCCAGTAATCTATGAGGGTGAACCTAGTGAAAACTCATAGTAATGGAGAACAAGGAACCTGAATGGGCCACGTTGTGTAACAAGGCCAGACTTTCAGTAGAGAAACTAGGACACCAACCCAGTTAAATAATTTTCAACTTACTATTTATCCTGCCTGTAAGAAGTGCTGGGGTAACAGTGATGCAGAACTTGTGGCCAAACAATGAGTGGTCTAACTTAAGATCCATGCTATGAGGGGGAACCCATGCCTGACAACTGCCTCAAGGGTTTAGGAGTAGCTCAGACACCTAGGATAGAGCCAAACATGACTGGTTTTAAAAAAAGAAGAGAACATTTTTTCCTTTTATTTATGTGAAAGTATACAAGCATATTCATATCGTTAGTATGAAATGTGTCTTAATCTTTACTTAACAAATGGTAAAATGTATTAAAATGCTGTTAAATTAAATCTTTACAGTTTTTTAACAACAAATAAAGAGAAGAAATTGAGTAAGCTATGCATTTACAAAAGGATTTGTACTACACACATACAGAGATTGTATGACTAACACTTCTAAAACATGGAGATATTAACTGTACTCAAAATGTTCAAAATTACACCAAAAATGTACTCAAAATTCATAGCTTGGAGTAAATGCAGGAACCAGTACAGACAGACAAAAGAAGCATGGTGGGGCATGAGTGAGTGTGAGAGTCCTGATAGGTTAAAAGTGTTATTAAGGAGAAATAGAAAAAAGGGAAGCATGCGCAGGTTGGGTTTAACAAGAAGAGGGCAAGAAGATCAGTACAGAAGGAGAGCAAGGGGAAGGGATGCGTAACACTAAGTATGTTTGAAAATATCATAAAGTATCATATTATTTCATGTGTACCTAAAAGTACATACAAAGCATACACATGTAAATGTGCACACATGTACATGGTTTAAATAACGTTATGCTACTCAGAGTGGTAATGCTCTCTCAATGAACCATAGACTAATTGGATAAAACACCCGGTACCAGGCTTGAGAAACCTCCTTTCAAGTTGCTGTTTAGGGGAGCTCACATAACAGCAGGGAAATTATTCCTGGCAGTATTAAAAACAGCCAACTCCCTGTGGCTAGTGAGGTTATGAATCATAGACTATGACCTTCCAGTATCACATTACCATACCAGCATAATGTATACGTAGTGAAAGTATACCAGTAAAAGTGTACTTAGCTGAATTCTAAGTACTTATCCCTATATCCATGTACAAATGTACCTTTGTCAAACCAGCTTCTCTTTGCAGAAGATCGAGACCATCACAGAAAGCCGCAAGTAGCCAAAATACAGAGAACATGGATTGAGGTATGCTCAGCCCCAGCTATCCTACAACACAATCCCTACACCTACACCTACCCCTCAGGAGACAGCGGAGAAGAGTGCATGGAAAGATGTTATGAGCCATGAGATCAGGAAGTCAGCTGAATGATGGTGTCTTTAGAAATGTGAGATAATGTACACACATGAAAACTCAACAATATGGCTACTTAAACAATCACAACACCAATATTCATGTTAACATAGAAGGAGAGAGAGAGGGGGGGGGTTAGCCTCAAAATGATCAGCCCAGAAAACATACACACAAGAAGACTGAATAGATTCACCATATTGTATTTATATGTTTATGCATTTATATGCATGTATAACAGTAATATTTTCCTAAAAGAAGTCATTAGCTTGAGAAAGAATGAGGAGAGAAACAATGTATAGTTTACATTAAAATAAAGACATAAAACAAAACTTTTCACATCATCCCCAATTGTAAATAACCTAATATCCAATAAGGAAATGAATAGATGAACAACTCAAAAAAAATGCAACACAATAATAAAAAAATAACCAATAATTTATGGAAGAAAGATGACTCTCATTAATATATATTGAGAAACACATGTCAGACTCACAAAAGCAGATAAAGTAGTAAACAGTGCAATTTATATAGCATCCATGAAGTGGACAAATGGTGATATGAAAAGAAAAAAAATGTTTGAAAAATCCCATGGTGTGACAGAAGGGCACATTTGTACTTGTGCCTGGTTGTTCCATGGGTGTAAATAAATATTTAATTGGCAAAGCACTTTAGAGTGGCTTACTTAAGACTAGTACACTTTATTATTTATTATTTATAAGTTATACTGGAGAAAATAAAGAGAGTGAAGTAGATCACATCAGTTCCATAATGAGGTCAATATGTGCAGAGACTTTTAAACAGCATCTGACATTCTTTTCCTTGCTTCCATGGGTTGTTTCAATGTATTACTAAGAGACCCCATCTCATACCAGCTTTCCTTTCTGTCCCAGCCACAGTGGCTTCCTTTGTCATACCAGGAGTCTGCCTAGGACATCCTTTATGAATTTTATTTTTAGTCTCCTCTCCATAAAGTCTTTTCCTATAACTTCATAAATATGTGCGCCACCATATATATATTGCTGTCTGCCCTAAACCTGTCTTATAATGAACAGCCAACCCTATTAAAAATAACCCTGTGGGCTTAGGGAGATATCTCAGTTGGTAACAAGCTTGCTTACAAGCACAAGCACCTGGATTCATCCCTTAGAAATCATTAAAAGGAAGTGGGCATGGTGGCACTCTTTAATCCGAACACTGGGGAGGTAGGACAGGTGGATCCTTGAGGCTCACCCTCCAGCCAGCCTGGTGAATTATAGATCACACAGCTTGTCTCAAAACAAACAACAAACAATCAAACCTGGAAATGCTCAAGGAATTATGCATAACTGAAGTTGTCCTTTATCTCTGCATGTGTGAACACACGGACTTATACCCTTAGGAGTATGTACCCATATGAACACATATACACAGACACAAAGTACCCTTAAAAGGGGTGCATACACTTTCACTCAGGCTTAGACCGCTGCCATGCCACAATGGAGCCCTACATTCCCCTGAGTTGTTTTTGTTTGTCTCTGGGGATATCATACTTAATTCAAAAATTTATCTCTCTCTTTTTAAAAGCAAATCTCACCTCTAAATACAGTGAGTGTATTTAAGACAGGACCTTTAAATTTGTAATTCTTATTTTGCAATGACTGTTTCAATGATGTAATGTGATGGGATATGTATGCCCCTCTAAAATCCTTGTGTTGAAAGCACAATGCCTAAATAGTAAGGTAGGGTGATGCCATGGAAGCCAATTCACCATGGAGAGCCCTCAGGAATCCTTAGAAAATGACACAAAGAGCTGCCCTCTACTTTTGCCACAGCTAAACAACGAAAGCACTTACCTGTAAACCAAGGTGGAGCTCAGCCATCCACTGGGTTCCTGAAACCTTGACTTTAGAGGTTATTTTATTTATTTATTTATTTATTTATTTATTTATTTATTTATTTATTGCCTCTAAAATCTTATGATATGGTTGGCACTGATTATAAGCCACTTAGTCCAAACTTATTGTTTTAACAGTCTCATCTAAGTTATGGATATAGCAAATTCTTGATAAATATTTGTTGAATGAACATCATGAAAATGTAGATAATTATTTTATTTTTAAGTTATTATACATATAATAATGTAAAAAGTTAGTAAAATGATATGAATTCTACAAAATTTTCAGTTATTCTAGCTGGCAAAGCACATTAATTCACTGTTTCTTTGTATCTGACAGTATTATTAAGACCCTTGACTTTATTCAAATAAATGGAGAAATAGTAAAATAGGGGCTCCTAAAAGGAGGTATTTTGTGTTTTAATTCAGGATTTCCTTATGTTCATAAAATGATACCACAATAACGATCATGTTAGTGACATAAATTCTTTTGGCTCCAAACTAGAAGTAGAGGTAGGTCTATGTATAAATAACTGAGCATTATTTTAGTAATCTATATTCAGTTATAACTATAAGACAACAGATAATCTTATTTTCATTATAACTAAGCAAGCAGTGTTCTCTTTTTGCCTATATGAAATTTGCACAGAGCAAAATGAATAGGTGGACAAAGAGAGAACATGAGAAGGCTCTAAAGGAGTTGATACACATGGTAATAGTCTTTGATGATAATCATAGATAGACACAAAAGTAGTCTTTGAGAAAAAAAAGGTGAAGGATGTTGTTAAAATATTATCTAGACATACAAAACTACTTCAGCAATGTAATTCTTTCAGACCCTTCTAAATTATTCAGCCACTGGGGGAAAAAGAAAAAAAAAGCTAGCCCAGAAACGTTAAGGGTTGGTTCAGAAACCTTGTACACACTATAGGAGGCAGATGTCATACTATAGGAGCTATGTCAAGTAATTTAAAGCTGAGGAACAGTTACCCTACCTAAAAGTAGGAATAGGTATGCTGTCCTGTGCTGTGCAAAAGAGGTGATGGCATGGTAGATTTTGACTCTAAAGTCAGAGGAATGAAAGCTATGACTGCTTAAGGAGTCATCATTACTGTAAATTATTCTGCCCTATTAGACTTGAGCAGATAGGACTCATTCTTCACCAATTTTTTTTTTCAGGCCATCGAACCAAATGTGTTGACTCTCACCTCTAACTTTAATATTCAGCATTCAAGGTGACTCACTAAATGCTCTTAGGTATTAAAGAGAAATAATTATGATACTTTATATACAAATGTCCAACTAAGTTTAAAGTACATACAGCGGGGAGACATGCTTTTATAAGGAGAATAGTGACACCTTGCACCGCTGAGCCTGCTATGGCCCCTAAGTCTACTGTCTCACTCGATGAGCGTAAAGATGAATCTCAGGATAGTTAGGATTTGGCCATGGAAAATCTTGAAAATATAATAAATATTTTTTTCTGAGTTGCCATTGATGTGTTTATAATTAATCTATTTTGTCTAGAGGCATAGATTAGTTCTGGATTCACTCATACCATATAATATTCATTGTGAAGTTTGATAGGAAAAAAATCTAGTTAGTGTAATCATGTTAAACATGTCAGGAAGACATGCTCTGACCCGGGAAAGATGGCTCAATGGTCAAAAGAACATCCTGCTCTTCTTGTGGAGAACCCAAATTTGGTTCCCAGAATTATATTTGGTTTTTCAAGGCAGGGTTTCTTTGTATAGCTCTGGCTGTCCTGGAACTCACTTTGTAGACCAGGCTGGCCTCAAACTCAGAAATCATCCTGCCTCTGCTTCCCAAATGGTGGGATTAAAGGCATGCGCCACCATGCCTGGCTCAGATGTCTGTAACTTTAACTGCAGATCTGATGCTCTCTTCTGACCTTTCTGGGCACCTGATATCAAGTGAATGTATCCCTACATAAACATATGCATATGTGTGTGTGTGTGTGTGTGTGTGTGTGTGTGTGTGTGTGTGTGTGTGTGTGATAAAGAGAGGTCTGGGGAAACTCTGTAAAGGCAAGGAACTCTGTCAAGGAAAGTTTTAAGTAAGTCCAAGGAGATGGTGTGTATAATATAAGACCAATAAAATGATACTGAGTGCAAGTGGGAAGTTGAAGAACAGAGACGTCCTAGAGTCACGTGACACAGCTTAGCCTGTGCTGAAAGCACCAGGCCCTGCAGTTTTCTGAAATGAGTGAGAGAAAGCCTTAAGGACAAATGGATGTGACTAAAGAGCCTGGATCACAAGCCACCTGTGGACAATTGCCTTGAAATCTACCAAGTCTGCTCAGAGCATTCAGCATATTCATGTTAGGATGGCAACAGCAGGAAAAATCAGTAACACTACAACTTTTTGTAATTACATATGTATGCTATATACATAATAAATTATATTATTATGCATATATTTTATTATTATATACTTATAATTTATTTTTATTATTTTTCTTACATTAATACCTAAAACACTTCTTGGTCTGTGAATTTAGCTTAGCAAGAGTGTTTGCTTAGCAAGGATGAGATACTGAGTTTGACCCCCACCACTACAGTACAACTCACAATTAAACAACAGTGAAGAGGAATTGCTTCATAGAGCACATTTCTCCTTTATTTAGGCCATTATTACAGACTACAGAACAAATAGCCTATTCTCTAATCTTTAGCTGGTAAAAACACAAAGTCTTCTTCTAACCAATACATACATGTGCATTGAGTAAATACCTGTAATATCAGATCTAGGCTAAAGATGTTTTGTAATACAACAAAACTGTGTTTAAAGTAATAATTAAAACAATGTGTTTCATAGATTTCTAGGACATATTAAGGAAAATGATCTGAACAGGAAATAAAGAAGAGGACAAAGTTTATGCCAATTAAGGAAACATCAAATACTTGCAGAGACCTCAAAGAACTCAGAAGTCAATCCTGTTCCATTTGACTTCAGAGTTCTACGTATGTTCTCTGAGACAGAAAGGAAAGATTATCTGTCATGGAGAATACAAATCATGCATACTCAGGAATGCTCGCTTAATAGTAAATCAGTAGAAATTACTGCCTCTAAGATGATATTACTCATTTTCAACAAGCTATCAATTTCAGGCAAGAACATATTTATCTTATTAATATGTACAGTACAAATGTAATTCACCTTCCTGAAGTGTTTATGTCCTGCCCTCCAAAAAATGTGTGCTCATCAGTCCTTTTTCTGATTCAACCACTGTTTTCTTGATCTTTATTTGACAGGTCTCTAAGCCCATCTATCCTCCTCCTTTAATCAACTAAGCTTCCATTTGCACTTCCAAGCTTGCTTCCACAACCAAATCCTTGGCCTATTTGACCTAAATATCTGGCTTTAGCTTGTATTTTCATATGAAAAAACATTAAAGTTTATGTCTATGTTCTCCTGTGGTAGGAAGGAAACCTTGGGTTGTGATAAATACATGTAGACTCCAACCAAAGACAGAATTATAGCTGTGTAAAACTTCTGTAGAAAGGTTTTTCTTGTAGAGCTTAAAAAGAATGGAGTCTTTTCATAAATAGGACACACTGGGATCTGTATGTATCTCAAAGAAATGAGAGGCCAATGATAAGTATGGGGAATATAATGTTTTTAAAAGTGTGCTGAGATACTAGCAATTTCGTTTAATTGCAAAGCTATATTTGATTGCATATGTGAATATTTAATTATATTTCACAATTGAACTATTTTCATCCTGAAGAGTCTCCCTGCCCCAATATTCTCCATTGGAGAATTTGGAATATTCTACATTTCATTAGCTCCAGAGACAATATACAACTCCCAACAATTTGTTTTGTTTTGTGTAGTGATGTCCTTCTTTTGACATTGGAACATGATGTTGTTCTTTGAAAAAAAATTGAGGACTGCGCAATCAAATTACAAAAAAATTACCAAATCTTATAAGGTTTTAATTAACTTTGCAGTTTGGGGTTTCATTCATAAACCTCTTCAGCAGTATGTAGCGTGGGAATCCCAGAATAATCCCTCACTATAGGTTAAAAAAAAGTGGTAAGCAGAGTGGAAATTGATGTTAGTTGTACACAATCATCCATATGCAATCCCTAGGTTCAAATTATTCACTCATTCACCTGTTTTTCTTTCAGTGATCACAAAAATATCATATGCCCAATGCACAGTTTGTGAATGAGAGTTGGAAATGCTTTTCCCTACTAGAGCTAAACCAAAGAAGATTGTCTCATTACCGGGTGAAGGTGCATGTGGGCAGTCACAGTGTCACATACGAGATTTAATAAATGATCGTCACTATGATATATATAGAATTCATCAATATTATCAGTATGTATTAAAAATATAAATGCTATAGGACAAGAAAACACTCCTAAAGAGTGCTTTCGTGTGTCATCAGCCACAGGAGGGTGAGAGCTTGGTGGCACACCTCCTGTAATTAAGGCCACACCTATGCATCTATGTCCCTGTAAGTAGTCTCATGAAACACACTGGTTCACCAAGCTGGACTTGGATGTGATGGATTATCTAGACTCTTGTTGCCCTGGCAGCAGTGAAGAGCTATTTGCATAGGCCTCTCAGGAAAACTCAAGCAAAGTGCTTGGAGCTGAGTTACAGAAGAGTTGGGGTAAATTAGCTGCTAAGAGATGAGTATTTTTAAAGTACATGTGAACTGGAAGCTGACTGAAGCAAGATGACCAGTGGGATTTGCATTAAACAACCAGTGATAAGTGGTCATCCTAACACTGTCCTGGAATGGGGCCATGCAAATTCTACCCTCAAAATCTACCTCCGGCTGTGCTGCCTCTGGCAATACTCACAGGATATGTTGTTTTGCTGTTATATTTTGTTTTGTTTTACTTGTTTTATTTTTGATATTATATCATTTCCCTCTTCCTTTTACTCCTCACAATCCTTCCATGTATCTCTTCCTGCTTTCCTTCAAATTCACAGTCCCTTATTTCATTGTTATTATATGAATATATGTATTTGTATATGCAAATACACTCCCTAATGTAACTTGTTGAATCCATATATGGTTACTTGTATGTAGCTGCCATGACTAACTGTTTGGTATTAGAAAACTAACTTATATGGCCTCCCCCAGGGAAGACCGTTTCTCCTGATCTCAGAATTCTTTATTTTCCTGTAATACTTTGTGCAGGTGTAAGGCCTTGTGATATTTCCTGTCTATTTAACATGTGTGTGTGTGTGTGTGTGTGTGTGTGTGTGTGTGGTATTTGTGTATATTTGTGTATGTATGTATGTTAGTGTGCTTTTATCTGTCTGTCTGTTTATCTGTGTGACTGTGTGTCTGGCTGGCTGTGAATGTGTGTGTTTCTGTGTGTGCATGTGTCTATGTGTGTGTATATGTCTGTTCAGCTGTTTGTGTATGAATGTGAGCTTTCCTGTGTCTGTCAGTGTCTATGTGTGTCCGTTTGTTCATGCAAGTGTGTTTGTTTCTGTTTGATTCTCTCTCTCTCTCTCTCTCTCTCTCTCTCTGTGAATATGTGTATGTGTGTATGTTTCTTTGTCTGTCTATGTAAGTATGGTGTGTGTGCATAAATAAGTTTATATTTACATATGCTACTGCATTGTTATGGAGGATTTGGATTTTGATATTAAAGGATCAAAACAACTTTTGGTAAATTATGATTGTTATTTTTTTATTAAATTATTTCACTAGACATAGATAGACCTCCTTGTGTCTGAGGCTACTGAGTGGTGGGAAATATCCAAAAGGGACTGGAAGAACCAGTTTTATGCTTCTGACCTCTCTACACATGTGTTGCAGCATGCACATACCAATGCAGACGCACACAATACATGAATAAACAAACAAACATAAAATCAATCAATTCCTGGCAACATCTTTTTAAAAAAGAATCTTGATAAAACATCTCCATTTCTTTTTTTCTTTTCATCCTGATTCTCTTGTAGTCTCATCAGGTCTTCCATTATTTTACAGTTATCCCAAAGAACCAAGAGAAGGAAGGGAGGATATATGGAGGGACTGAAGAATGAAAAGTAGGACAAAAACCACAAATATTTACAATAGCCAAGATTTTCAGATCATCCATTCTCAAATATAATAAATATTTTTATCTTATCTAGTCAGTTGTGGGCTATTCAGTTTATAAGCTATTCAGTGCTATAAATGCCATTGCTTTTATTCCTCATAGCAACTCTGTAAACTTAGTTCGTGCTATCACCATTTTATGAGCCATAAAGGGAAGACTTAAAGTGATAATTCCTCTATCTGAGATTGTCCAACAAGCAACTTAAAAACAGGGATTATCTCAGACGTGTGATCTGGGTAGTCCTGCAAGCTAGGCCTGGTGACACATGCCAATGGTCCTAGATATTCAAGAGACTGCAGCAGAGTTATCAAAAGTTCAAGGTCAGCCTGACTGCAGAAAAAAATCAAGGCGAGCTTAGGCAAAGCAATAAATAAGTAAGTTAATAAATCAAAGAGAACAAGGAGGGAAGAGAAGAAGGGAGAAAGGGTAAGGAGGAAAGGAGGGAGGAGGAAAGGAAGGAGGAGGAAAAGAGGGAGGGAGGAAGAAAAGAAGGAAAAAGGAAGAAGAATAAGTGGCCAACTATGTGTGGAGTAGATGAATGTGCCATATGTAATCTGAGAGACAGGAGGACATACACACACTCCTAGCATAGATGGTAAATCAGCAGGTAGGAGAAACTGCCTCAGATGGAAATTACAGAGATGCAGCAGTGATAAAATTGTCAGAAAAGTAAGAGTTGAGCCAGAAATCATATGCTGAGGAGTGGCTAGCCAAAGGTGTGGTACAAGGTAAGTTTTGCCTTAAGGGATATGACTCAGAATTCATTCTGGAAAAAAAGCATTACTTCCAAACCACTCATAATTCTACATTCTCTTCATACCAAGCAGAGCACTGGATAAATATGAAACTAGGCTTTTGTCATGTGTATCAGGAGCTTTGAGTGCCAGTTTTGGAGTTTGCTTTGTGTCTTAGTGAACCAAAATAAAGTTCCAGAGAAGTACAATGATACTATTTCTACCTTTCTCTAAGAATCCTGATAACGCTTACCAATACTCAAGATCCACATTCCACAAATGTCTCCTATTCAATGATCTTTCACAGACTCCATGATGTCCTTTACGAAGATCTTTAAGTCCTTCTCAGAAGACAAAAATGGAGCTATCAAGAGGAGCCCTTTGTGGAAGAAAGTGCTAGTCCTTGAAGGGAGGGACACATGCTTAACACTTCACTCTGTTTAGAAGTCAGTAAGGATGTCTTTTGGCTTGCAATGGACAGGTCTTTGTGTTTATAATCATACAGACCCTAATGTTGCTTAAATCATAGTTTGTTGAGAACGTGATTATATCATACAACCAGTAAAACAAATCAATAAATGAAGCAACAGCGACAGCAGATTTGTCACCTAAGTCTTGCAGAGTGGGTATATTGGCCAGGAACGTTCAAAGTAGACTTCTCTTGTCCACAATATGCATTCTAAGATCAATAGTGGATGCCCACCTCATATATGCTAATTTTCTACACATATATAGCTATAAAAAGGCTTATTTTATGAATTTGGTACATAAAAATACTAACAACAATAATGAAGAATAAATCAAATAATTATAATATACTGCAATGAAAATTATGAATGTGATTTCTCTGTCTCCTCCCAAAGTATCTCACTGGAATATGAAGACTCAGCCTAAAATTTCTGTGCTGAGAAGAGGCAAAGTGACTGACACAGCCTTAGACTATATCACTTCCTAATAATGCGTCAGGGGGAGGCTGGATCTGCTTCAGGCGATACTTGATCATGGAACCGCCAAAATATCAAGTATGTTATCTGTTATGTGAATCATCTAGGTGGTTAAATAACTGGAGCTAAGCCTTATTTCTGAAGACTTTCAGGAACCATACCATCGTTGATTTGCTACCTCTTTCTGTTTATCACATCAAAGTAAGGCCATAGGAGTCACTTCACAGACTACATGGGGAGTTAAAAACCGTGGTGTATTTAAACATTGTATTTCACTATCATGACCTAAAACATGCAATTCGGGACACATAAATAAATTTCAGTAATTCCATTACAGTTTCCCCTTCTCCTTGTCCCTCCTCTGTAGACAACTCACAAATATTTCCAGTTACTTGTTTGTTAATAGATTTTTGTAGCATTCAATTTGTTTCCCCATTTCCTTGTCAAATGCATCCGGACATCCTTCTACACCAGAGTCTGCCCATGTGCATGATTTTTCTACATTGTCCTTCCATACCCAGAAAGTCTTATTCACAACTCACTTCAGCCATTCTTCTAGCAAGTGTGGGTTTCTGGTTTCTGGCTTCATCTTATCTACTGCAGACTTAAGTACTACCTACTGCCTAAGCAATAGGGTATACTTTCCTGTACCACACTCTGTCTTGTTTATGGTCTTCCTTAACTACTGATACTATGTGAGCAACTATCAGGTGGATTTGTGCGTCCTCAAACAGATATTGCCCACCCAAGTAAAGAAACACTAATGTTGTATCTGAAGGTGAAAATAGAACATCAACACTTCCTTTACCACTGCAAACATACTCATTTTGAGGTGCTTTGTCAGTCCTGGATAAGGTCCTTGGAGAAAACCATTCCATAAACAGGGTAAGTGCTGCCCTCACCTTTTTGATTTTGCCTACAGAAGACAGGCAGGCAGTTAGTGTTCTTGCTCCTTAGAATGTATGGAATCTTTTCTGTGTACGTACAGCATGTCTGTCTTCATCTGTGCCTGCATTACCACATGGCATTAGCTTGAGCCTTTCCTTCCCAGCTTTGGCCACAAGTCCTGGATGTAGCTCAATGGTACTGTGCATGCCTAATATAGCTTGTGTCCTGCTGACTAATTTACACTTTAATTTTTGTAAATATTTCTAGGCATTTTTTTCCAAGAGAACAATTATGTAGCAACTGAAGATTTATTATGTATAATATCCTTTCCTTTTAATCGATTTCCTTATTTATGACAGAAAAAAAATAACAATTTCTGGAAAATAGCAGTTACAGCCTCTCCAATTATCTCTGTGTTTCATAGTCTAACACTGTCCAAGAGTGTCTGTCATTGTCCTTATCCTGCAGTAAGTGGCTTGGCTTCAGTTCTTTTAAGAGCTTATTTGCTGAAACCTATATGCTTCCTGGGACAATACATCACTGTCAGTAGAACATGGTTTCTGCTCATGTCTTCCACCTACAACTCAATGTTTCTTTCATCCTAACTAAACACTTACTATATTTTGTGTCTTTGACTCTCATAATTTGAGGTATAACAACAAAACTGTTATGATTTTTTTTTAGAAGTCTTGTTTTTGTTTTAGTTTTTTAAGTGTGGGTCTCAGAAACCCAAGTATTTAATGCTTTCTTTTGCCTTAGTAAGTCAAGAACTTTTGCATTTTTACTTAAGGAGAGCATCCCACTTTTCCTTATTGGTACAAACAAATTCTCACCATCACAAGCTTTATACTCTGGGTCTTTTGTGGCCAGGGGGTGGGGGAGTGGGGGTGGTGGAGTTGACAAATCTAGAAACTCAATGTTTGACTTAAAACTCACAATATTAATCAGGATTGTCTTGAACTCACAGAGATCAACCTGTCTGTGATTCTCAGTCTCTTGATGCTGCGATTAAAGACATATGCCTGTCTGCCCTGTTTAGGTATATACTTTTTTTTAATTAGATATTTTCTTCATTTACATTTTCAATGCTATCCCAAAAGTCCCCCCATACTCCCCGCACTCCCCTACCACCCACTCCCACTTCTTGGCCCTGGTGTTCCCCTGTACTGAAGCATATAAAGTTTGCAAGACCAATGGGCCTCTCTTCCCAATGATGGCCCACTAGGCCATCTTCTGATACATATGTAGTTAGAGACACTAGTTCCGGGTTGCTGGTTAGTTAATATTGTTGTTCCACCTATAGGGTTGCAGACCCCTTTACCTCCTTGGGTACTTTCTCTAGCTCCTCCTTTGGGAGCCCTGTGATCCATCCAATAGCTGACTGTGAGCATCCACTTCTGTGTTTGCTAGGCCCTGGCATAACCTCACAAGAGATAGTTATATCAGGGTCCTTTCAGCAAAATCTTGCTAGTGTATGCAATGGAGTCAGCAATTGGAGGCTGATTGTGGGATGGATCCCCGGAGGGCATCATCCTGACTGAGGTAACACAATCACAAAAGAACTCACATGATATTTACTCACTGATAAGTGGATATTAGCCCAGAAACTTAGAATACCCAAGATACAAGATATAATTTGCAAAACACATGAAACTCAAGAAGAACAAAGACCAAAGTGTGGACACTTTGCCCCTTCTTAGAATTGGGAAAAAAAACACACATGGAAGGAGTTACAGAGACAAAGTTTGGAGCTGAGATGAAAGGATGGACCATCTAGAACTATATACCTCTTAAGAGGAATTATGTAAACATAAGCATCATGGTACCATTACCACCAATCTCATAACTTGATAGCTGAACCAGCTACTAGTGATCAACAGGGGGTAACACATACATTATGATTTGCTAGAAAAAAGTAGATCTCACTTGCTGAGCACAACAAAATGGAGCAGCAGGATATTTCAACATGCAAATCAGAATGGCATGCAATTTGAAGTGCATGAATTGTTTATTTCTGAAAATTTTCATCAATATTTTCTCACCATGGTTGATAGTAGCAAGGTAAGACAGTAAATGTGGCATTTCAAAAGGGCATCTTCTGAATATGTTTTATACAAATTGACTCATATAGTAGAGATTATTATATAGAGGTCCAAATATAAATATTCAGATACAAGCCTGTGATGGTTTGTATATCTTGGACTAGGGAGTGGCACCATTTGGAGGTGTGGCCTTGTTGGAATAGGTGTGACCTGGTTGGAGTAGGTGTGTCACTGTGGGTGTGGGCTTGATACTCTCACCCTAGGTGCCTGGACGTCAGTCTTCCACTAGCAGCCTTTGGATGAAGATGTAGAACTCTCAGCTGTGCCTGTGCCATGCCTGCCTGGATGCTGCCATGCTCCCTCCTTGATGATAATGGACTGAACCTCTGAACCTATAAGCCAGCACCAATTAAATGCTATTTTTTATAAGACTTGCCTTGGTCATGGTGTCTATTCACAGCAGTAAAACCCTGACCAATACAAAGCCACAGATAACTCAAATACACACACACACACACACACACACACACACACACACACACACACACGTATAAAAATTATGTTCAGCTTGTTCAATTCTCAGGCAAAAATCGGGAAATCTGAAGCTATGAGGTTACAGGATTGGTTGTATTTGTGTCTACAACTATGTGATCAACCTTATTGCATAACTAGGACACAGATTTTAGTATTTTCTTAATGTTGGAGAAGAGTATGAATCAGTTCAATTTAGAGACTGGTATTCACACATAAAATCTGAGATCATAAAATTTAAAATCGCCTCTTAACCAAAAATGAATCTTAAGGGAACTTATTATTAGCAAAGAGATATTAGGCTTAAATTCATCACTTTATGCAGAAAGGATACTCAGAAGGATATAAAAATTAAGAAAAAAATGGTAATAAATCAGTTTGTGAATAAGAAGTAAATTGCTACAAGCAATTTAACAAGCAGGAAGAGTGTTTTGGCAGCTAAATGAAATATCTTATTGGTGTTTCACCCATTCATCAGCTGGTATCTCCATCACCTGCATTCCCACTTCCAAAGGAACTGTACAGAAACATTGTTTAATTTACATTCAGCTAGGAAAACATATCCCTTGGATTCCGACAAAAGATTCCTATGTTCATGCTTAGCTCAGGAGGAAACGAGGCAACAATTGCATTCTGTATTGGCAAGGTCTTTTTGCAACCTCAGTTCAAATTCATTCATGTCAACAGCTGTCTTTCATTTCCCCACACACAACAAGAGTGGGTTGCATATTTTCTTTTCACCTTCCAGATCCACTGTGAAATGTTTACATCATGCTTGAGAAAATCCTGATAAAATTCTTACCACCCATTATCAGTTTAAGATCATGATCAGTCTTTTTGACTCATTAAACAATCTATACATGCTTATCTTCAGGTCGATTTCAGAAATACCTGTAGCTCAATAGCTTTGAACACAATATATAATAATATTAAAATGAGGTTTGGATATGAGTATATATATACACACACACATATATATACATACATATATATATATACATACATATATATACACACACACATATATACACATATATATGTGTATATATGCCATTTTCTGCTTCTTAAACAGAGCTATAAAAAGAGAAAAAATTTATAAATAAGGGCATAGTAGAAATATCTTAATATAAATTGGCAAATGGATAATCAACTTGGCTCTCACATCAAAGTCAAAGTGGAAATAATTTTATTATTTTTATTTATATATACATATACACATATGTATATATATGTGTGTGTATAAGATAATATTTACTTACACATGTGTTATATAAACATTTGTACACATTAATAAGATAGATAAGAGAGTCTGTTTTTCTAATTCATTAAAAAGATTTTGGTGGGTAGCTAGAATGTTCTGAAGAAGAAAGGATTTATTCTGTAACTGAAATTTCTGATTTTAAAGAATGACTTTCATAAGTAAAAAATGTCTTACAATTTGACCTGAAAAGATGTCACCATTCCAGAGTGATATTTTTAGGTGTTATATATTATTTGGAGGAAAAAAGATCGTCAGTGCCTGAATTCACAATGGCATCTTGTCTTTATATGTGTATAATAATTCAAGAAGGATAGGACATCATCTGAGTTCAAGGACTGCAGGGCTGGGCTGACAGCTGTCATTTCTAGTTGTTTCAACCCAAGCCCTATTTGAATGTCCAAATGCAGGTTTAGTCTTTCCACATTCTAATTTTTCATTTGTAACTGGGGATTTAAAGTGTTTAACCTCTTTTGGGTGCATTAAGAAAATTCAGTGGTATTGTACCACATTAATTAGTATTTGTACAGTGATTTATTATGCTGAATAAGTACAGTTAAGGACATGCAAAATTCTAGTTCATTTCTGTATCGAGAATCAACCTGAAACACAACAAAGAGGGAATATGTAAACAGCATCAAAGAATCTGAGATACAAAGCTTTTGCCTCAACACAAAGGTACTGTGGGGGCTTTTGCCTGTTTTTAAAGTAAAGTTTGCTTTAGCAGATACACATATAGAAAATGTCAAACATATTAAGTCCACATTTTCAGAGATAGATACATGTCGGCTTTTTCTTTTCTTCCCAGAAAGATAGGATTATGCTGAGCAGCAGGCTCAAGCTCCCTGCCTCCCAGAATGGGTACTTGTAATTAAAAGCTTAACTCACCTTATCCTTCCAGTTTCCCAGGCGAAAAGTCAAAGCCTGCATTTAATTGCATATATATGTGTGCATGTTTCTAAAACCAAAGCTCCAAAGGCAGCTAGTGCCTGCAAGGCACAAGGGCAATACACAGACTGGTATTTGACACAGAATCAGAAATAAAGGAAAACAGAGACAGGGATGATGAAACAACAGAAATATGACATTTTGTTCCCCTTCGGTTTGTTCTTAACTAGAATAGGGAGGAATTTCTGTTTAGCATTTCTTGTTGATAAGCAGCAAAAGTAAACCAACCCAAGCCTGCTGAATTTACCTGGAGCTATGCAATAAGCATATTCCCTTTTTGATTATGCATTTAATCATAGTTATGAAAATATCTGGGGTTTAACATGCATCAGAATCATTAAAAGATACAGTGGAGTATCTTTGGTGTCTGGAGGCCAGATAGATTATTGGAAAGAGGGTCATTCAGGGATCAAGACCCTGATCAGCCTACAGGAAAGACAGTGTTCATCACCCTAGAATCAAGGCAGAGGCCAGGCCAAAATAATTTTTGTTATATGGGTATAAAACAAGAGTATTTCTAAGAGTTCCTAATAGATAGTGGAGGAGGTGGAAACCCAGTGACAATGATTGTAAAAGACGGATGAAAATATAGAGAAAGATCCAGTCTCTCCAAGGGTGGCACACAGAACCTATAACCCTCATTGGGAAGCAGAATTTTTTCAAGTTGACACAGAGACCTTGGCATGAAACTGCCCTGGAACAAACCTGTGAAAGCCAGCATAGACTTGATAAGAATCAAGAATTCAGAGCAATCTAGAATTGCTGTGTAAATCACAAGGGAAATTCTAAGAAAACAAGTATTTGATAAGAATGAATAGACCCTCTTTGTACAGAGCAAGGAATTTAATCACTAACATGAGAGGTGGCAAGAGTGTGATAAGTCCCTTCTTTTTCTTTGTGAGATTAGTGGTACTAACCTGCTTTCTGGTTCTGGGAAATGCAAAAATGAAGGGAGATAGAGGCTGAAGGGAGGCCTGGGTACTGAGATCACTAGAAACTACCCAGGCAATTTTTTATAAATTGACACCGAGTGTGCAACAGACAAAGCTATCACTTAAGTATCTAGATAACTAAACCAAAACAACTACAACCACAACCACAGCAAACCAAATCCCTTTGGTGATCATTATATGTATGGATTTGGAGTTTTCTATTGTGTGGATCTGGAAGAGATTTTGTCCAAGAGAATGAATGATTAAAAGTATAGAACCAGACCTGCCAGAGCTCCCAGGGACTAAACCACCAACCAAAGAGTACACATGGAGGGATTCATAGCTCCAGATGCATATGTAGCAGAGAATTGTCTTATCAGGCATCAGTGTGAGGAGAGGCCCTTGGTCCTGTGAAGGCTTGATTCCCCAGTGTAGGGGAATGCCAGGGCGTCGAGGTAGGAGTAGGTGGGTGGGTGAAAACTTTCATAGAAGCAGGGGGAAGGGAATGGGATAGGGGGTTTGTGGAAACCTGGTATGGGGATAACATTTAAAGTGTAAATAAATAAAATATCCAAAAAAAAGAGAAGAAGTTGGGAAACACCAACAGGAATCATTAAAATGGATATGCCAGTGCAGACTCTAGAGAAAAAAAAATTTCTATACAAGAAGTGAAATGGGAACAGAGAAAATGTCCTTCCAAGTTGGAAATTTTCATATCCTGTTTTGTCTTTCTGAAGTTGTGAGCTTCTTAAGTGTGTGACCTCATCCACATGTCACAAAATTGCTGAATGAAGAAACCCATTTCCACCTCAAAGTCACAACTGTTTCTCAATGATCTACCCTGCCCAAATCTCTGTTCACATCAGAGCCAATAATGTCAACTATGTATTTGTTTAAAAGACAAAGAAATTGCCCTTAGGAGGTTGGCTCCTCCCTCCCTCCCTCCCTCCCTCCCTCCCTCCCTCCCTCCCTCCCTCCCTCCCTCCCTCCCTCCCTCCCTGTGTTCCTGCTCCCCTCCCCTTTCTTTCCTTTATTCCTTCCAGATACCCTGTACTTAACATGCCAGTTTTTCAGTAGTCAAGGAAGCAAATCTATAATTCAAGAAATTGAGTCACAGACAGAATGAAGACAAAATAAATGAGGCATATATTTCTTTTATTGATTCTTCAATCACACAAAGAAGGTGAGAGTGAATTTTTTACTTATCTTGAGAGTTATGTATCACAGAAAGAGGAACATATATTCTAAGCTTCAATGAGTACCTGGCTTATTTATTTAGTAGGGTTAGGAAGGCACACTTTTATTAGGTTTAAAAGTGAGGACGTTAGAGAAAATGATGTACTGAATTACTGAAGTATCTGTATCATTTTATGGACTGTAAAACATCTTACTAAAATGTCCATAATCAAAATACTCATTAATTCCATTTATTAAATTTACCTGGTGTTACGTAAAACCATTTTGTCTTATGATATCAACTCTCATTTTAGGTTCCAACATCCAAATCCAGTTTTCAATATTATCTCAGACATTCTTTTCTCAGAAAAGTATCTTGTTTTATTGTGTTCTCTTGTGCTTGGCTAAGAACTATCAAATCTTGCCGGTGACCAGATTGCCCAGCTCTCTCTCATATGCTCTCTGTTGCAAAAGGACATGTTAACCTCTCTACTTTCAGGGAACAGAATGTCACAGGTTTATTGATTTATGATTGTTTAGCCAGTGTCTCCTAGCAACTGATTTAAGACACACAGAGAAAGACTTTTTAATGTTATAGAGCCTTTGAGAACATAAAATAATCTAGAACTTTACATTTTTTCTTTCAGCAACCAAAAAATAAAACAATAGTGACATGGACCAAAAGTACCAGAACAGGGATGGAAGGCCCTCTTCACCTAAGAGCTCTGTGGGTTTGTTGCTCTTAGTTGGATATGTCATGATGTCTATGTTAAATATAAATGTACTGTTTTTTCTCCAATAAGTAGAGCACCAGGACATTGAATGATAGAAGATGTCTGGAAAGATATAACCTAAAGATAGTTATAATAGTTTTAGTTTTTTCTTTGTCTACACTGTACAAAATCTAAGCCCATATAAATATGCAGTATGTGTTAGTTATCTTTTTATATCAAGAAAGATTCAAGAAAGATAAGTATTTTTAACAATATCCTAAGAACATTATTTACAGTCTTAAAACTATATTTAAGTCTTTGCTATACTAGGAGTATTAAATGAGGGGTAGTTTCTCAGGCTACAGTCAGTATGTTAAAAAAAAAAAAAAACACAAGTCTCACAAGTATTGTTGAAAAGGCAGAATTCTTAATGAGAAAATCCATAGGGGAAGTAGTTTTACATAAACACAGGAATATTTAATAAATCATATTCATTCTCATAATATCTTACTAGAGCTACCTATTAAGATCTTGCTGTCACTTTAAAAACACAATGTACCATTTATAAATAAGTTGCTGAGCAGATTTCTGGACATACTAACATAACAAGAGGTCAACTCAACTATTATTGTCTTTTAGTAAAGACCACAGATTTTTTTTTTTAAAAAAAAGATCTGTACTGTAAGTATAATAAAATATTGTCATGCTATAATTTGAATGTGTCCATGAGGGGGCATGTTCTAGAAAATTAACATCCTGCCTCCAAATAATAATGTTCAATGGTAGGTGCTCAGTTCTTGAGGGTATGTAGAAGGGTTAGTGTCAACAGTTTGAAGATGTGCTCATTGGTGCAACATTATGTTTTTTTTCCAGATATTGATCCCATCCCTCCATCCTGCCTCACCCTCTCTTTCACCCTCTGTATTAAACACATTTTCTATGAGATAACATAGCAAGAAGACTCTCAATAGGTGCCATTCCTCCAATAGTATATCCCTCAGCCACTAGGACCACATGAAATTAATTTGTCTTATTTATAACTACCTAGTCTTAGGTATACTTTTATAGAAACAGAATAAGTTAAGATGCTTCATGTGCTGGACCATCAAGGAAGTATATATATAACATTTGTTTTTCTTACCTCATCTCTAAATACTGGGTATGATACATATTCCACCTACATCACCGAATGCTCATAAGCACTAAATGAAGGTAAAGCATTTTTCAGGCAACTTACATCTCACAGTGACTGGTTATTGTAATAATTACTGTGGTGATTTGAAGAACTATTCCCCCAAAGCTCAGATATTTGAATGTTGGTCCCCAGTTAGTGGTGCTGTTTGAAGCCTCGATGGAGGAACTAAGTCACTTGGGGAAGGAAGGCTTTGAGATTATACAGCTTCAACTTATTCCCAGTTCAACTCATTCTGTAGCAGAATATGGTTGAAGATGTGGTTTCTCAGTTCCTGTTCTAGGTGCCATCTTTATAGCTTATACTCATTCTTCTCTGCCAAGATAGAGGCTTCATCTGGAGCTACTAGCTGAAATAAGATCTTTCTTCTATAATATGTTTCTGTTCAGGGTATTTTATCACAGTAACACAAAAGTAATGTACAGTCACTTATATTTCCCTATCTATCTATCTATCTATCTATCTATCTATCTATCTATCTATCTATCTATCTACCTACCTACCTACCTACCTACCTATGATTTTATTTTATTTCTTTTTTGGCTTTTTGGGAGAATGTTTCCCTTGTATAGCCTTGGGTATCTTGGAACTCATGGAGAGCAACCTGTCTCTGCTGCCTGAGTGCTGTGATTAAACGTGTGAACTACCTACCATCTTCAGGCATTTTTTTTTGAGCAGCTTTGAATATATGACAAAATAAAAATGAAGAACACTTTATCTAGTATCTAGATGTCAGGAGTTCCAGTTCATAGCTATATGGAACCTTTGTTTCCGGGTCTGTCTTGGAGGTGGAATCTCATGGTATGGCATGCACAGTAGAACAAAAATCCTTACTATTTATCAGCAAAGCATACATAGAATGAAAATGGCCAGAATCCCAATCTACTATTTAAGGCCATGCCCTCCTACCCTAGCATTGTCTTTGAATTAGTACATAACTTTTAAAGTATATAACACATTTCCACACTGCCTTTCCTAGTATTTCACTATATAAAACTTTAGAAAATATTTCAGAAACATACACACATACATGCACATATACCTACCCTTCTGGCCATGGTCCAGTTATGTTTCCAATTTCAAAGAAAATATGACACAAATTTCTGAAAGCCCAGCCTAAAAGCCATTATTACTATACATAATTACTACTAGGAATATAATAAAATTATAATCAGATTAATAGAAGATTTTATTTTTAAGATGCTTTCCCTGCAGGGCTTGTGGGTACACACCATTGATACCAGTATTGTGGAGGCAGTGACAAGACAGTCTCTCTGAGTTAGAGGTCACCCTAGTTTATCTACATAGCAAGCTCCAGGCCAGCCAGTGCTATATTCTGTGATGTTATATTAAAAAACAAACAAGCAAACAAAAAACAGAAAAGAAACTTTACATGTTGTTAGAAAAGTTGCCAGAAAACACAATAGCAATTAATAAAGAGATTTAAGGAAATGACTAGAGAAACTGATACTCTCAGGAAATATGGCTTAAATAGTTAACTCCCATCAAAGTCATATTTCAGAAGCCCAATGCTCAACAGGATCATATAACTCGGATAGTTTCCTACAACACGAAGACTCTACAATGTGATGGCAGTGATGAACCAGAAAGCAGCCCTAAACAGGAGTTCACCACTTCCTTGATCTTGAACTTTCAAGTATCCAAAATATGGAGACATAAAGTTTTGCTGTTTATAAGCTCCCAAGTATATGAAATTTTAATTAGCACTCAGAGTAAGAAAACATGTAATAGAATTCTATGTATTCACTAATAATGTAGACTTATCTTTATTGACATACAATTAGGTATATAACATATGTACAGAATAAAAAGATTAATAATCTCATATGACCCAATCTTTTATATTAAAAAACAAAATGCTGAAAAAATATATACTCTGTATTACTGAGAGTGGATAGAGTGGTTTAAAGGCACTTGTTTACTTGATTCCTGTTCCTAGCCCGTATTGGCATAAGATATGCTTGTTGCTTTAATGACTAGGGAAAGTAAATACACTACTAAAAATTGTCCTGTTTTCTATAAATATAGAAAGCAAGAGAAACTCAATTCAATACAATTGTTATCTACCTAAAAAACTTAGCAGAGGCGAATTCATCTGGTTACCAAAGGGAGGAAAGTGGATAGCTCACAGCAGCAGAGTTTTCAAAGAAACTCGGAAGAAGATAGGACTGAGGAGTTGTCCCAGCAGGGCTGCTAGAAAGAACCTGCACAATCCCTTTGGAAAGCCAAGATCTGGGTCCTCCAGCTGGATTAATATAGATTGACTAATGGAAGGGCCAGGGCATGCAGGTTATAGGCAGCATTATTTCTTTCTTCTCTGATTATTTACTTTAATATTCCCAAGAAAATCCTCTTTCTCTGTCTCCTCCCCCTCTTCCCTTTACCCCTCTCCCTGTGTGTTTGTCTGTCTCTGCCCCCTCCTCTATCTCTCCATGTCTTTTCACATGGTGTCACTCTGTAGGCCAGTGTGTGGCCAAACCTCAGAGAGTTTTGCTGCCTCAGATTCTCAGGTGCTGTGGTTACAGCTATGAGCCTCCATGTTCGCTTTTCCTTATATTTTACATAGAAGCAAAGATTGATAGTAAATATTGGTAGAGATATTTTCTACATAAACATAGATTAATATACTTCCCCCGAACTTGAACTTCATTGCACATTGTGATAATGCACAGGCCAAGAAATAGGAAAAGAAACTACATGCATAGAGCCTGGAGAATATGCCAGCCTCTTCCATGCAAAGTACTTCCCCTTAAAATCTACAATTTCTCTCTCTCTCTCTCTCTCTCTCTCTCTCTCTCTCTCTCTCTCTCTCTCTCTCCCTCCCTCCCTCCCTCCCTCCCTCCCCCCTCTCTCTCTATCTCTCTCTTTCTCTTTCTCTTGTCCTTATGTTTTCTCCTTACTTTTTCTTTCCTCCATTTTCATTGATGTCAATGATTACCTAAATCATATTTGGCCCATTTTTAGTGTCTGATATTAGGTCCATATGGTGATAAAACCAAAACACTTTATTTCATTGATTCAATGATTTTTATCTTCAATAGATCAATGTATGCCAGGCACCATGCTAGGTGTAGGAACCAAAAGTGACAATGGTATATTTGTCACAACAACAACAACAACAACAACCACAACAACAACAACAAAAACAACAACAACAACAAAAAAAAACCTCCCCAACAGGTGGAAAAGTGACAAGAGTGCAATAAAACATTTGGAGTAGTATCTTCAGAAGTTTTGCTATAAAAATTCTCTATAATTCAGGTGCAGTAGCATTGGTCTTATCATATCTTGTTAGTTTTCTATTTCTGTTCATCTTGGTCAGACACAATGGCCAAGCTGACTTAGTTATAGAAGAAGGAGGTTATTAGGGATTACAATTTCAGGGGATTAGAGGTCAAGAACCTCCTGCAGGAGAATGTGGAGGTAGGCAGGCACAGTACTAGAGCAGAAGCTGAGAGATCACATATTTATCCATAGATAGGAGAGGGAGGGGGATAACTGGTAATGGTATGGGCTTTTGAAATCTCAGTTTACGAGTAACACCCTCCTCCAACAAGTCCACACCTTGCAATCCTCCTCAAGTAGTTCTGCCAACTGGGGATCCCAAAGCACTCAAACATATAGCCTATGTGAGTTTCACATATTCTCATTGAAACCATGACATCATACATCAACTGTGATGCTATTAATTTTTGTGATTATTGTCAGGAAAGCATGTGTGTTTGTCAGATCACAGACTTAGTCCTGAGATGAGAAATCTGAATTACCACCTTTTATAGCCTGCTTTTTCTGACTTACATTTTGTTTCTATTTGTAAGTAATATGTGAATTGACAAGTATTTGAAATCCATATTATCTAAACAGTTTTATATTTACATATTCAAATTAGTTTATGCCAGATTTTTTGTTTTGTTTTGTTTTTTGTATCATGATGCTTTACTTGAGCTTTATTTTTAATTTTACTGGTCTTTGCTTATATATTATAGTTTCCATTTTTATTAGATATCTTCTTTATTTACCTTTCAAATGTTATACCTTTTCCTAGTTTCCCTTCCGAAAATCCCCTACCCCCCGTCCCCTCTCGCCCTGCTCACCAACCCCACCATTCCTGCTTCCTGGCCCTGGCATTCTCCTATCCTGGGCGGTAGAACCTTCCCAAGACCAAGGGCCTCTCGGCCCACTTATGACCAACTAAATCATTCTCTGCTACATATGCAGCTGGAGCCATGAGTCCTACCATGTGTTCTCTTTGATTGGTGGTTTAGTCCCAGGTAGCTCTGGGACTACTGGTTGTTCTTCCTATGGGGCTGCAAACCCCTTCAGCTCCTTGGGTAATTTCTCTAGCTCCTTCATTGGGGACCCTGTGCTTCCTCCAATGGATGGATGTGTGTGTCCACTCCTGTATTTGTCAGCTAGCTTGTGTTGGGATCTGCAATATTTTATTTATTATTAGGTTATTAGGATGTGTGTGTGTGTGTGTGTGTGTGTTTGTGTGTGTGTGTGTGTGTGTGTGTGTGTGTGTGTGTGTGTGAGTTTGTATGAGCATGTACACACACATGTGTTCCGTGGTGTGCATATAAGGTAAGAGGGTAACTTTTGAGATCTGGTTGTTCCTTCCACATTAATGTTGATTTTAGAGACTGAGCTCTTCAAGGTTTTCAGGACAAGCTCTTTCCCTGCTGAGCCATCTCTCTAGCCCCTTAATTGCCCTTTAAGATAGATGATGGTGTAAGTTAATGCGAGTTCCTTTAAATGTACAACGTTAAGGACACTGATATAAATACAGTGCGTGCACAGGAGAGGGGCTTAGTTTGAAAAAATAAAAATAAACAGTCCAAGGAATATCTTTTAAATTAAAAGAGAGCCTTCACTTGGCAATTAAAATCTATGTGTGGTTTTCATTCAGGGTGTTAGAATTTTGTGCACTACAGTGAATTTCAGAATAATCAAAATATTTGTTATCATGCTGCTTCCATTTCACAATATGACATAAAAAATGCCACAGTCAAGAATGGCATCCTGAAACAATAGAGTAAGATGAAGGATTGGACACGAGGGTCACACCTAGTAGTCTTGGGGACTGACTAATGCATTTCGTTCAATGGCTTCATTGTTTTTCATTGAGTATTTGTTATCCTAGAGCCTCTGAGCAGAGGATGTCGGATCTCCACACTGGAGGAGAACATCTTTCTCACATCTGTATAAAGGGACAGCTACATGGAGATGGTGAAGGAAACAAAAGCCTAGAGGTTCCCACCATTTTCTCCTGCAGGTGCTAAGGTATAGAGGTGAAATGTGGGTTGGTGAGCGCATGTCACCCCAGCTACTGAAGCTACAGAGCTCTGCGTACTTGTCTGTCGTGTCAGCCAGAGGTCCCCAGTGTGAACACTCTGGAGTAAAGAGTAATGACCCCAAACCCAAGTCCATTTTCTTTCATTTTTCTTGTAAATTGTGAGTTCTTGATCACCTTGGGTAGACTTGATACCTGTCAGTGGGTGCACAATGTAGCCAAACTAAATAGAAAAATAAAAAATTAAAATGATGCCTTTGATGAGCTCATCAATAATATGGCCCAGTATTTGGACTGTCAGAAACTGCATCTAGAAATATATTTCAGTATTCCATATCCTCCTTGGATGTACTTTGCTAGATTGAAAGGGGATAACTTGTCTTTGCCTTCTTACCGTGCACCATGTGATGTATGACAACTGTATGGAAACCACTAATGGATTCAGGAAAGACAAGAACGGGCAGAAGACTTTCCCAGAAGCTATAGATAAACTCTTCACTTATTAACAGCATTTCCAAAACTTAAACATTAGTGTGATGCCTCTAACTGCTTGGTGTCAATGCACTGTCAAGGCGACTGTTACTGCTTGATAGCTTTCTAATTTGCAGTTTTCTAGGGCTATTTGGGAGTTGGAATGCTTTTTAAAGTTATGCAGCCATCTCCCCATAACAAATGACTTCTAATTACCTGCAAGGAGCTTGTGCAGTCTGTACAGGGGAACTGTGCAGTTTGGTGCTTTCAGGCAGGATACAGGAACATTCTCCAAGGATGACCATCACCCTCCAAGTCAAGATTTCGTTATCAGGCATGTGACTTTCTGAGTTCTAGCCATCTATAATGCTGAAAGATTTTAAAAGCGGAGAGGGAAACGGGGTGCACGCTGTTGGATGATTTATTAGAATTGTTATGCTAGGATGGCACAAAACAGCCCATAAATATTCTTCTTAATGTTTTACTTTATATGACAGCCTTCGAGTGATATATTGTCTGACAATTTGCAAGATGGCTATATAAACACAGCTTTTGCTGCAGCTAAGTATACGATGGTGTCTCTGAAGGCTAATATATGAAGTCAGGGCATGTTCTAGTGTGCAGAGTTTTGATAATAGAGATTTCTATATCTGAAAAATCTTTCTTGACTTTGTATAGTGGATTTCTTCTTGGCTTTGGAAAAGCAAAAAAAAAAATTCAGAAACACAGTCTACTATACTATTCTATCTATACATTATCCATTCTGGCTGGAGAAACTCAAGCACCAAGGCTTTTCTCAAAAAAAAAAAAAAAAAAAAAAAAATCAACAGCACTAAAACCTCATCACTCATTCCCTAATACAACCAAAGTTCTAATAATACCTTTCAAACTGGATCTTTGAAATTAGATATATATTTAATTAAGCTTCATAAGACAGACATCAATGATAATAAAAGTCTAGTAACTTTGTATAATTACTCCTAGGGACCCTTGAAAGAGATGCAATTATTAAAGCACAAAGCAATGCTGTTTAACCTGCTTCTGAAACATGCCCATATCTGGTAGTCATCACACTTTCTTCTGAGGATGAAGGGTACAGAGGAGGAAGCTAATTGGAAAACGTAGACATCAGAGCTGTAAGGAATACTACAAGAGCAGCTGAGATAGCACTAGGGAAAATGTCTAAGGCCAACTGTCAGGGGCAGCAGAGACAATCCCCATAGCTTGAACTTGCTTACCAAAATTCATGATTTATAAGTGGAGAAACAAGACATGAATAGCAGGGATCAGCGTGGTTCCAGAATTGCATGACAAGACTGAGCAGCATGGCCACAAGGTTCTTCTGAAGTTTAAGCAGGCAGCAGCTAGTTGCTGACCTTAAGGGAAAAAACTGTTGTGGTTCCCAGAGAAAGAAACCGGAGGAAGAGTCAGAGCCCTGCACAACTAGGCTTGGGTTAAAGTTGGATGAAATGAGCCCAAGAAGGCAGGCAGATCAGTAGCATGAAAAAAAAAAAAAAATGCAGGAGGGTGGGGGAGGGGAGGGTGATTAGAGAAAAGAAGCTCATCTTGCTGCTGATGCAGTCCTTAGGAGGAAAGGGACACCTGGCATAGGGCTACAGACTCATTTTCTTATTCCTGCTGGTGGAAATTAGTTTCTAATATACCACCAGGCCTGAATCTTAATGATTCAGGAATTAGGCAGAGCAGAGCAATCTGTTGGGAGCTCTTCAGTAGCCACAGCTGGGAGTACAGTGGCAGAGGTTTCAAAGACGGCCATACATAGCAGGGATATTCTTATTTTAAGAAATTTAAAATAAATGGGAGAATCCATTTAAAGGGACATAGACGATGCCTCAAGAATACATAAAGCTTAACCATTTGGAGGAAGAAAGTCTGTGGAGAACGATTTTTTTTTTAATCAAATATATAAAGCGCATGTGCCCCGATTATTCTACAGGGAAAAAAGCTTATTAAATCTTATCTTACCATAATGTTAAAGAAAATGTATCCTAGGACAAGCCATGTACCTGGTCTGAATTCTGCTTCTAATATGAGAGATATAAAATAGCATAACTACTACTTTAATTATAAAATACGAATTTGAAGACAGGGGAGTGAAGCAATAACATGGTGCCCCTCCCACCTTTCATAGTCTTTGTTTTGAGTACTTGCTGATATGTAGCCTATAGACACTGCCAAGGTACATGCCTGGAAGAAAAAAAAAAACCCTATTATCTGTGTGGGCCTATTGAGAGAAGTTTCTGCTGTGTATGTGCCAATGGTGAATTTTCTACAATCTTCTTGCCATCCAGGGTGCTTAGCAAACACTGTGCTTCTATGACAAAATGCCTGGCAGAGACAAAGTGGAGATTGACTTTAGCTCATGGATTTAGAGGGCGAAGGTCATTGGCTTTGTTGATGTTCACTCTGCACAGAAGAACATCATAGTGATGGAGCCTATGGCTGAAACCCCCCACCTCGTGTGGTGAGTGAGAAGAGAGAGAACTTACAAGGCTGATGTTTCCCTCATTCAGTCTGTGACGGGGTGCAACCCACACACAAAGTAGATCAGTAACTGTTAGCTAATCATCTCTGCAAACATCCTCACAGGGGCATGGGCTTTACTAGTTTCTTAGGCATTTCTCAAGCCAGTTAAGTTGACAATCAAGATCGAACACCTAGCCACTAATCTACACACATCACAGCCATGGTGGAATTTACAGACATGAAGATCAAGTTCTATTACATCCATCTGTCAGATTGTGTATTGATTCATACTCCCTGAGTCATATGCTCTTCTGGAAAGGCGAAAGAGTGAGGGTACTGACTACCTCTCAGTGAGGATGCAACCTGTTCCTGTTTGGGTGGCTTATGTTAACAGTGTCAGTTTCATCTGTGAAAATGAGCTCAGTTTCCCGAAGGTCTTAATTAAGAGCAAGGTTACTCCTTCTCCACCTCCAATGCTGAAAGAAATGCAGCTATTGCTGATTTTAATTTGGTGATCCAATTTTATGCACTTTCAGAAGTTACTGAATGTCCTATGACTACCTTTGGAGATTCTCTCATTTTGGGAAATTTCAAATCAATTAACTGTCAAATGAGCAAGAGGGATTAAGAGTGAAGGAGAGTGTAATATCTGTTCTTGCCTTTGCTTTCCAATATAGTAGTCAGTAACCAGATGTGGCTAGCGGGCACATGAAATAAGTTTAGTCTATATTGGGTTGTATACTAGTGGTAAATTCATTCTATGTTTCAAAGACTCCATGTAAATGTGAAATATATTTAGAATATTTTAAATTAGCATGGCAGGATTTTGTGTGCTGTTACTATTAGTTTCCCCCTTTTATGACTTTTATAATGTAGTTACTATAATATTTCATTTTATTCACTGTTACTATTAATAAATGTAATTCATTAGTGGTATGTATGTGTGTGTGAGTGTGTGTGTGTGTGTGTGTGTGTGTGTGTGTGCAGATATACTTGTGCTACAATACACCTGTAGGTGTCCTGTATAATGTAGAACGATGTAGGTTACAACTTTCAGAAGTTGGCCCTCTCCTTCCACTGTGGGATATAGATATCAAACTCTGACTTTTTAAGTTTAAGCAGAGTCACCTTTCTAGCCTGAGGACTTTAAACACATATAGAATATGTGCCTGTGCCTTCTGTTATATTTCTCAATGGGCCATACTAACCTAGTCTAGTTGTGCTGTAGTTTAAAAGAAACCTGTCTCCCATAGTCTCTGGTATTTGAACACTTGGACTCCTGTGGTGGCACTGTCTTGGAGGTTTAGATGATGCAGTTTTACTAGAATTAGGCCACCAGGGGCAAGCTTTGAGACTGAAAGTCCCACACAACTGCAGTTCACTCTCTCTTCTTCCTGCTTGTTTCTTCAGTTGTGAGCTCTCAGCTCAAGCACCACCATGCCTCCTCACTGCAATGAATCCTTGTCCTTCGAGGACTGTAAGCCAAAATGAATTCTTCTTCCTATAAATTGTCTTGGTAATGGTGTCTTATCAGAGCAAAAATAAAAAGTCACTATTACAGGCTAGGATATAAAAAGCAAAATAAATACTTTATAAGACAGAAGGAGAGTTTCTAAATTTTAATTTCTTTAACCATTATTTTAGACTTTAAAATAAGATACATATAAAGTATAATGACGATTTGGAAAGAGAATCACTCATGGGCCAAGGGATAAGAAAATACAGTCTGTAGTTTATCAAGTATTTATACTTAATTTTCTCAATTATATTGCTGCAAATACAAGTAGTTGGGATTTGTGCGAGACTAATCTATTCTAGTGGTCTGCTTTATTCCTATGCAATTTCTCAATAAATTTTTTCTATATTATAACTTTAATCATTTTACAGCATCTTTTCCTGTATTACATAGTTTATCATTTTCATAACTTAAAATATCCTTCTTTTAATCTGTCTCTTTGGAATAATGTTCAAATATAGTGTCACTGTCTTGCAGTCCACCAACAGCTGAGCCCAAGGTAGTCATGACAGGGTCCTACTGACTATATCTCTGTAGTGCCCGAGGATTTCATGCTGGCTCGGTTAACTTGACATATCTTATTCTTTATCTCACAGACCTTCTCCAGAGCTCTTGAGTCAACTGACCAGCCTTTCTTGTTGATATAGTACCAAACTTTTAGTTTCTTTCTCTCTTTCCTCTGGCCATTCATTTTTAGACTACCTATTCCTTAAATACTTTTCAGGGTGATTCTACCTTCCCACTTCTTTATTCTTTTGAACGATATCTAGTCCAGTATTGAAAATCCTCAAATCTAAAGGCTTAATAGAATCTCTCTTTTTCGTGAACCCCTTCCCCATTTTAAGTGTTTAGAGTTTGGTCACTATAGTCTTGTGAATGTGAGATAAGCATTATATTATTGATCTATGTCCCCTGTCCCTTTCTTGATCTGCAATGTCTGAATTTCTATTTGATGCATTTCCTTCATTTAGTTTAGTAGCAACTAAAACAAGTTCTTGTCTTCATAAGATTTTAGCATTTATTTGATTTTTTTCTATGTTAAGATATGTAAAAAGTGCCTGGCAGTGGTGGTGTACACCTTTAATCCCAGCACTTGGGAGGCAGAGACAGGCGGATTTCTGAGTTCGAGGCCAGTCTGATCTACAGAGTGAGTTCCAAGACACTCAGGGCTACACAGAGAAACCCTGTCTCATATATATATAATTTTGTGGATCTTTTCTCACCTTTGAGCCTTAACACAGAGACAATTGATTCCTCATATTGCAGTTTTTTCTTCTTTTATGCTTTCATTGTTTGTGATGAGGCTATCTTCTTTTTATGTGCCCCTGTAGAATCTTGTACTTCCTGTATTATAACACCTTTACACTTAGATATACTTCTATATCTATACCTGGGCTTTATGATTTTTGAAGCCTAGAAGCTCATATTGCTACAGTCTTCATAATTACAGTTGTAATAAGTAATGCTTTGCCTAACATATCATTGTCAGAAGTCTATTGCACGCAGAAAGAAGAAAGGAAGGTCAGATGGACAGAATGGGTGGTTTTCTGGCAGATACAGCCTTTGAGCTACATGTAGAATATGGCCTATTTTAGCATTAAGGGGACATTATTTTAGAAAGTAGAAATGTTAAAGTAAACTTGCAAGACACTGAAAAATTACAGAATATACTTTATAGCAGCACTTCTTAAGCTGTGTTCATGACTCCTTAGGGGGAAGTTTTACATCAGATATCCTGTATATTTACTTTGTGATTCGTAACAGGAGCAAAATTACAGTTATGAAGTTACAATGAAGTGATTTTATGGTTCGAGTCACATGTAAGTTACATGACATGAGGAACTGCATTGAAGGGTCACAGCATTAGTAATGGTAAGAACCATTGCTTTATAGGTTTGTTTTGAAGTAGATTCAACATATGAACAGAATAACATAACATATACCTGAAAAAGAGACTTTTATGACAAACCTTGAATACCAGATTAAATGTGCATTCCTTTGACTTAATGGAGGACCATGAAAGAGCATAAATGATTTTTAATAATATATTACATAACATACTGTTTATGAAAAAATAAATGACAGATGAGTAACAGACTTCCTTCACTGTTCTTTAAATATCTGGGTTGATGGAAGAGAGAACAAAGGGAGAAACGCGTGAGAGATGAAGAGAAGCAAGAAAGCATACTTCCAGAGACAGGGCAAGCTGGTAGAAACAATTGAAATCAAGCCAAAATAGGCCTTGAATAGAAGCCACAATTAACTGCAAGCACGAAGACCACAAGGACGTCATAATTCCACCACTGTGTGATGATGGCCAAATGCATGTGAGAAAGCTGACAGCCTCAAAGGCCTCTCCTGAAGATGAGACAGCAGAGAAAGCAAGACTTATTTTTTTCTTATTTATTTAGAATGAGAGTGTAAAGTCTAGCAAGGGTAAGCCGAGTGCCATCTCCAGCTACACATTTGCCCGGAGAAGGGTGAATTCTCAGAAAATAGAAACCATCTGTTTCAAAGCATGACAAGGAAGAAGAAATGGCTCTGAAAGCATATCATAGTGGGCTGGGCTCATCCTATAGGTCCTTTGAAAACTAAACCATCATGAAGGGTTTGCACATAAGAGTGATGGGTTTGAGAATGAGACTCATGTAACCGTAAATGGCAAACACTGCTGAGGATCATTAGAAATGTTAACTTTCCAGACTTGAAAGATGGCACAGTTGAGAAAGTGCTTGCCATCCAGCAGGGAGGACCTGAGTTTCATCCCTGGCACCCATGTGAAAAAACCAGGCATGAGGGCACATTCTTGTAATTCCAGTGAGGAAGAGGTGAAGACGGTTGGTTATCTGGGAGGTTCCTGGGCAGCCAATGATAGACTCTGTGTCCAAAATGAAGTTGAAACACCACTGCTGAAGGACACCTAAGTCTGCCCTCTACCCTCTACTTGCTTATACATGCATGCACTCACAGAAACATGTGACATACACTCCTGTTTTTGTCATTTGAACATTTGCTGCCCTCCCACAAATACACACACACACACACACATACACACACACTTTTATCAATAAAATTTGGAGAAGCCCTTTTTAAAAACTATATATATATATTTCAAAATCTCTACTCCCATGAAAATGTTAACCTTGAAGAGTTCTAGCAGCTATTTTGATGACTTAAAGAAGCTTCATTCTTCTGGAAAGAAAGGAATAGAAGACATGTTCAGTGTTACCTCATATCTTACTTCACATTAAACCTCTAAGCTTACATAAGAACAGAGCCTGCTGTAAGAAGGGAACACATTATAAGTAAGTGTTGTGATAAACAAAGATGTAGGCACGCAGCAGGCAGCCATACAACCTGTGCTTATGCCCCAGATTTGCAGGGTTGGTAAGCTAATGAGAGTGGAGTAGGGTCCTATCCATTTCTCATTTCAAACAATAACACTACTGTAACTAGAGAATATGATAATTTCTTTAGCTACAACATGGCAATATCAAAGGCAACGGGGATGGAGACACAGTTCCACATTACTGTACAACAGCCTGGAGTTTCTTCCGCTGTATTGACCGTGCTTCAGATAAAACTGGGTGCTTAGCTTAGGTAGAGAAAAGAGCAACTTCTGGACTACTCAGTATGAAGAAAGTTGGAGTGTACTAAAAGCCTTTTTAAAATACAGAATTAAGCACCAGAATAAACACAAGGAAAGAGACGCTTTTGGGGAAAAGATGTCAAAAAAGAGAAAGGGTTGTGAGCATCAGAATTAAGGCCACACTTCACTGTCTTACAACATGTAGGTACAGGGTTTGAGCAAATTTTGAAGCCATTCTCTTCAAAGGGTTGCCATGGAACTTAAATGAGACTGCAGGATGGCTCTCCAGGGGGAACCAATTAAAGTCCATAAGGTGGAAGTCTAATTCTCAAGGAAGCCAGAAGGGACACTATCTTTATGTCCAGGAAAGGAATGAGGCAGTACCGAAAGCCATTTGCATTCAGGCCTTAAGCATGGCTTATTGTTACTTTAACACAAAGGTCTAATATAAAAGGAATATTATCTCTAGGTCTGGAGTCTTCAGAACAAATTCTAATTGTGCTGGAGGTCTTGCTTTCCGATTGGCAGAAAGCATCAACTAGACTGCATAATGAAGGGTTTAATTCCCTGCATGTACCTCTGAATCATTTTTGGTTCTTCTAGTCCTACTTCAGTTATTGGAGCCTCTATTCAGGCTCTGTCTGGAAGGCCATTAAGGAAAAGCCTAGGTGGAGAACTAGCACTCTACCCAAAACATGAAAGAGTTAATTCAACTGAGCTGGTTAATCTCCTGGTTAAGAGAAGCCCTCAGCCACCTTGAAATCATGCATACCAAAGAGAAAGGAACCATGTATTTCTTTAATGAGATAGTGCACTTTCCCTTCCCAGAATTCCAATCTCTTAGTGCTTTGGTTCCAGGGCTGCTGTGATGTTCTGTTGGGGTCAGCCTAGCTCATCAATGTATAGCTTTTTAAATTTTTCTTCTGTCTTTCTCTTTCAGATGATGATTTTTCTTAACACTTTGGGCTTCACCAAATCTTCTCCAGAGCTCACCTACCTGCAGCATAGCTGCCTGTTCTCCATGAGGCTTACTTCCATGCCAGCTTACCTCAACCAAAATGGATTTTTCTATTTCTCTTTTCTGTCTAACACTCCTAACTATCTACCAAGTTTTAAAGATCGTCTGCCCTAGGGTTTTTCTTTCTATCTCTAGTAAAATTCTTCTTGAGCTTTTATTTGGGTCCTTCTTAAATTCTTCTATTGACAAGACTAAGAAGCACAAGAGCAGACTCTGATTCCCTGATAGCTACAGAATAATAAAATATTTGTTTAGAAGTTTTTGCCCTGGGTTCCTGACGTAGACTTTATAGAATGCTTTAACCACCCAAGTGGTAGAAGTGTTATTTGTGAGTCTTTTGATTCAGTCTTAAGAGAGTATACTAATGATATTCTTGATTGGAACCCTATAAATACTCAGTTTAACAAACAAAAAAAATGTTGTGACTTTGGGCTAGCTTGAGCTTTGCAGAGAGGGAAGGGCTAGAGATAGAATCCAATTCACCAAGTTCACATAATGATTCAACACTATGGAATCCAGATGCAGAGACTTGATGGAGCTCTATTATTGACAAGCATTCCAGTATGCTAAAGGAGTGCTGTTCCATGACTCCACAAGGAAAGGACACAGAGCCAAGCCACTTACTTCCCTATGTGTCTCTTCATCTGGCAGTCTTGACTTCCATCTTTCATCATTTAGCCCCAATTCTAAACAACATTTTTAACATCTCCATTTTATTTGAAGGAACTGTCAAACATGACCAAAGTCATAGGACGCGTGATATTTGTAGTTAGTCAGAAGGATCAGTGCTCTTATGACTCTCAATGGACAACTAGCATCTAAAATGAAGGCAGTGCTGGTTTCAAATATGTCTTTCAACATATATACAGTCTGTTAGTAACTCTGTGTCTAGTGCCAGAACTAAATTGCAGCATAGCAGTTGTCAGAATAAACATTATTTGCTGTGCAAAGTGTGAACTGATTATGGCTAAGGAGAGGACAGGGAGAGCCTTCATTCACTTACCCATTAGCACATATATTTGAAGGGAGGCATGGTTGGACCAATGTTCCTACCTCCTAGCAAGTTTAGTGACAGAGATGTTTTCCTACAAATACAGTGGGTGTGCTGAACTCACATGTATTTTAGGGGAATGAAATATCTTAGTAGCTTTAAGAGCCAGCTATTATTAAAGCCCTCAGGTGATTGCCTGCCATTAGGATACTCAACAGAATTTAGTTGAGTGGATTCTTGATCAGAGCCTATTCTATGTAACTTTACATTAGTTTCTTGTGGAGAAGCTAAGTCCTATGAAAATAACCTATGCTTCTTAGCCAGTGCTGGCTGCTGTTTTCTCTTACACATAAAGCCTACTAAATTATACTGTCACATCACATGGTCCAATTCTCATTCCTCTCACTGAGGATAGTGGGAGGGTGTATTAGTCAGGGTTCTCTAGAGTCACAGAACTTACGGATAGTCTCTAGTTAGTAAAGGAATTTATTGATAACTTACAGTCGGCAGCCCAATTCCTTACAATTGTTCAGTCGCAGCTGTGAATGGAAATCCAAGGATCTAGCAGTTACTCAGTCTCACACGGCAAGCAGGCGAAGGAGCAAGAGCAAGAGCTAGACTCCCTTCTTCCAATGTCCTTATATTGTCTCCAGCAAAAGGTGTAGCCCAGATTAAAGGTGTGTTCCACCACACCTTTAATCCCAGATGAAAGGCATAGCCCAGATTAAAGGTGTGTTCCTTAACTCGGAGATTCAATCTTCTGGAATCCATAGCCACTATGGCTCAAGATCTTCAAACCAAGATCCAGATAAGGATCTCCAAGCCTCCAGATAAGGGTCACTGGTGAGCCTTCCAATTCCGGATTGTAGTTCATTCCAAATATTGTCAAGTTGACAACCAGGAATAGCCACTACAATCCACCCCTTGTCAACTTGACACAAATAATATCTCATGTTCACATGAAACAATAACAAGGTTGTAAATACGCCTAACATGATATAACTATCCCTCGTACAATCGCAAACGCATTAGTAAATTTACAATGGGCATTCATATTACTTTATAATCCTCGTTTCTGCAACTGGTTACGTGGCCTTAATTGGTATTTATAACTACCTTCCTCTACTACCCATTCTGTATTTCCTTCACCTTCAGCCAGCACCTCAGCAGGTCTTGGCTCTTTTCCTGGAGGATTGACCCATACCTTCATTCCTGATGGGTCTGCGTCCTTTGTCATCCTGCTTGGATTAGGCTGTTGTAGTTTCCCATTGACTTTAATCACAGGACATGGTAGTACTAAGAGACGCCCTAAGGGATCTCCTGCACTCCAGACATAATCTTGCTTACCACCATTGTGAAGAGGTAATCCAATTTCCCCATGGTAATCTGGATCTATCACCCCTCCTAACACTGTTATTCCTTTTTTAGCCTGTTGGTTTAAGGGCATTAGAAGCCCAAAATGACCAGGGGGAAGTCTGAGCTTCCAGTTCAATGAAATGTTTGTTGTAGCTCCTGGTAGGAGCACTCCCCTCTCTGGAGCCAAAACTTCTAAGCCAGCAGAACCTAGAGTTATGGGGACAGGAAGCAAAAATTTTCCAAGAGGGTCACTAGGAGTGATAGTAAGTGGAACTATTCCGTTTTCCACCCCTTGATTCCTGGACCCATGAATCCTGGCTATGGGTGAAACTGTACCATATATCGAGCGCTGATTCAAAGCATATACTGCCTTCTGAAGAACTCTGCCCCAGCCTTCCAAGCTGTTACCACCTAATTGGCGCTGTAACTGCGTCTTCAAAAGGCCATTCCATCTTTCTATCAGCCCAGCTGCTTCAGGATGATGGGGAATGTGGTAAGACCAGTGAATTCCATGATCGTGGGCCCACTGTCGTACTTCTCTGGCTGTGAAATGAGTTCCTTGGTCAGAAGCAATACTGTGTGGAATACCATGACGATAGATGAGGCATTCTGTCAGTCCGTGAATGGTGGTTTTAGCAGAGGCATTACGTGCAGGAAAGGCAAATCCATAACCAGAATAAGTATCTACTCCAGTAAGAACAAAACGCTGTCCTTTCCACGAAGGAAGTGGTCCAATGTAGTCAACCTGCCACCAGGTTGCTGGCTGGTCACCTCGAGGAATGGTGCCATATCTGGGGCTCAGTGTTGGTTTCTGCTGTTGGCAGATCTGGCAATCAGCAGCAGCTGTAGCCAGGTCAGCCTTGGTGAGTGGAAGCCCATGTTGCTGAGCCCAAGCATAACCTCCATCTCGACCACCATGGCCACTTTGTTCATGTGCCCATTGAGCAATGACAGGGATGGCTGGGGAGCAGCTGCAATTGGAGTTACTACCTGATTTAGTTTTCGATAATCAACTGTCATTCTCCATGATCCATCTGTTTTCTGCACTGGCCAGATAGGAGAGTTAAACGGAGATGTGGTGGGAACCACCACCCCTGCATCTTTCAAGTCCTTGATAGTGGCAGTAATTTCTGCAATTCCTCCAGGAATACGATACTGTTTTTGATTCACTATTTTCTTTGGCAGAGGCAACTCTAAAGGCTTCCATTTGGCCTTTCCAACCATAATAGCCCTCACTCTAGAGTTCAGGGAACCAATATGAGAATTCTGCCAATTTCTGAGTATATCTATCCCAATTATACATTCTGGAACTGGGGAAATCACCACAGGATGTGTCCCGGGACCTACTGGACCTACTGTGAGTCGGACATCAGTCAAAACTCCATTAATCACCTGCCCTCCATAAGCCCCTACTTTAACTGGAGGGCCACAATGTTTCTTGGGATCCCCTGGGATCAGTGTCAATTCAGAACCAGTATCCAGCAGACCCCGAAAAGTCTGATTATTTCCTTTTCCCCAGTGTACAGTTACCCTTGTAAAAGGCCGTAGGTCCCTCTGGGGAAGAATTGGAGAAAGGGTAACAGCAAAACCTTTGAGTGTCTTATCAAGATCCTTCCTCAGCGGAACCTGGCCACCCCTTCATTCAAGGGGTTCTGGATCTGCAAACTGTCTCAAGTCTGGAAATTGATTCACTGGCCGAGATTGCTGTTTACCACGATCTAATGTAGCCTTTCTTTCATTTGGCTGTTTACCACGATCTAATGTAGCCTTTCTTTCATTTGTTTGAGAATTTTTCTGCTTATACAGATCAAACAAATATGCAGTAGGCTTCCTATGTATTTCATTCCTGGAAACACCATGATTGGTTAGCCAGTACCAAAGGTCCAACCGAGTCATGCCATTATAAATTTCACCTCTCCTGTGCTGACCATTACTGGGTATGTTATTATAAACATTCTTTTGTCTACGCTGTCCATTATAATAACTAGAATCACCTTGTCTCGGGCGATTCAATGCTGCCACCTGGCCCTTGTTACCTCGGAATCCAACTAAACCCAGTGAATTTAATTCATCTAATTGAGCAGAAGCATCTCCAATGCTAAGATCTGGCACAAGGAAAAGGGAAAGAACAAAACCCTTCAAATGTGCTGGTGCCCCTCTCACCAATTTGCGTCTTATAGAGCTGGTGAAAGGCATATCTTCTGGACCTTCCCATTGTGGACAATTATGCTTTACACAATATATCCACTCTAGCATTGCAATTTCCCTAAGTCTTAAAATCCCTTCATCAACACTAAGCCATGGAGTATCAGGCATCTCCAAGTCATTTCCAGTAGGCCATCTTTTGATAAACACCTCAGCCAACCATTCAAACAAACTTTTGACACCTTTTTTAACTATGCGAGCTTCCGTATTAAACCTAGAATCTCTACTCAGAGGACCCATGTCAATAAACTCAGCCTGCTCTAGTTTTATGTTCCTTCCACCCTTATCCCACACCCTTAAAATCCATTCCCACACATATTCACCAGGTTTCTGCTTGAATGAATTAGCAAACTCATTAAGCTCCTTAGTAGTGTAGCGAATTTCCTCATGGACTACACTTTCTACCTCCCCTCTAGGAGCCTGTTTTGCTTTGAGTCTGGTTACAGGTCTAGAAGAAACTATTGGTGGGCCGTGAGCAGACTCTGCAAAATTAATTTCCTCATGTGGGGAAGGCATTATTTCAAGAGGTGGGGCTGAGGGTACTACTTCCTCAGGTGGGGCAAACCCTTGAGAATCTGAGGATTCAAAATTCTCAGCTTCAACATGGTCTTCCCACACATCCCCATCCCATGTTGTAGGATCCCATTCTTTGCCAATTAGAGCCCTTACTTTAACTGTCGACACACTCTGAGGCTGAGACTTGAATTTTCGCTGTAGTTCAGCCAGCCTTACAATGAGAGTTTCTGTTTGATTTTCTGCAACTTGAGCTCTATTGCTACAAGAGAGAAGATTCTCCTCAAGGACACACTTAGCAACTTTTAGATCGTTTACTTGTGTCTGGAGCCTTTCGATTTTATCACACAACTCCTTCCTTTCATTCATCATTTTTTCCACAGATACTAAGAGCAGCCAGCCAGTAAAATCATTTTTCGATTTTTTCCCCATCTTGTAGAAAGCTTTGTGCACTGAATCACCTAATTCATTAAGAAAATCAAGGGCATTAGCTTCTTTAAGTTCGGAATATAGTTTCAACCATGGGTCTTCAAAATTCTCTGAGCTCCCAGGAGGGAGAGAATCTGGAGAGGTTTCAATAGTTGAAAGTGCTGGTGGATCAACAAGCCAATTCCAGAATTTTAAAAGATTCATCCTTGTACTTCTGTTACTCTAGAACCACTCCTGGTACCAACTTCTGTATTAGTCAGGGTTCTCTAGAGTCACAGAACTTACGGATAGTCTCTAGTTAGTAAAGGAATTTATTGATAACTTACAGTCGGCAGCCCAATTCCTTACAATTGTTCAGTCGCAGCTGTGAATGGAAATCCAAGGATCTAGCAGTTACTCAGTCTCACACGGCAAGCAGGCGAAGGAGCAAGAGCAAGAGCTAGACTCCCTTCTTCCAATGTCCTTATATTGTCTCCAGCAAAAGGTGTAGCCCAGATTAAAGGTGTGTTCCACCACACCTTTAATCCCAGATGAAAGGCATAGCCCAGATTAAAGGTGTGTTCCTTAACTCGGAGATTCAATCTTCTGGAATCCATAGCCACTATGGCTCAAGATCTTCAAACCAAGATCCAGATAAGGATCTCCAAGCCTCCAGATAAGGGTCACTGGTGAGCCTTCCAATTCCGGATTGTAGTTCATTCCAAATATTGTCAAGTTGACAACCAGGAATAGCCACTACAGAGGGGTACAGGTTGAAAGGGAAAGGGAGGGTGCTGTGGTAGAATGGCGTCCTGGTCTGACTTCCTTTCAAAAGGCTCACAGATCAAACAATAACGAGTGATGAGACACTAAAAGAAAAAAAAAAGCCACCAGGTCGCTCTCTTACTAAAGGAGTTTAGATTTTCAACATGATGAATTCTCTTTGATAAAAGAATAAAGAGACATGTTGTCTCTAGAGAAAGCTTCTGGGGTTCCTGTGGTCTTCACAATAGGCATGGTGCCAGCTATCTGTATATCCTGTCTCCTCCTTGTTCTGACTCTCCCATGTGCTAAAATGAAAGACATGGATGGCCAATGCTACTCAAACATTTTCTTTTAAACTACAGAGGTCGACTGCTACATCTCTCCAGTTGAAGAACAGAACAAAGCAAGAGAGAGGAGATCACAAAAAGACAGTGTCGTCAGACTGTGGCATAATTAAGCCATGAAGTGTAAATGGTAACGTGGCTCTTTAGCACCATCAGAGGTAGCAGTGTTACAGTTTTCCAGCCATGTGCCCCCAGAGCATATACCAGGTCCTTAAGCTACTCTGTATTCCTTTTTCTATTGCCTTCCTTAGAGTTTTCATTAAATATTTAATCTCAAATGGATGCTAAAAATTTTAGAAAACTAGATCCTACAATGGAATAGTACTTATGTGAAATACTTGTGTCTACATTATTTCCAATACTTTTTTTTTTAAATTTGGGGACATTTGCATATTTATTTGAGAGTATTTGCATACAATAAGCTACCTTAGTAAACACATCTGCATCTAAACACAAAATTTGCTTATGCTTCATATTCACATTATACTTCAGGTAATTTTATATGCTGTCTCTAGTTCACCTGTATTTTAGCATGCGACCCATAAGATTAGGTTAGATATGGAACTGGCTTTTCTACTGATCATGCCTTACTTTGTTTAAGAGTTTTGAGTTTTGGTGAATGGGATTAGGAACTCCAAAGGAAAACCAAGAGATACAAATAACTGAGGGCTCTCAGAATCTGAACCGCTAACCAAAGAGCATATACAAGCTGGGCCTAGGCCTCTTCACTCCTAAGTAGCAGGTGTGCAACTTGACCTTCTTATGGATCCTGAACAACTGGCCAGGGGCTATCCCCCAAACTCTTGCCTGCACACGGGATATATCCTACTAGCTGGGCTGCCTGTCTGCCCTCCATGGGAGAGGAAGCACATAGCCTTGCAGAGACTTGATGTGCCAGGGTGGGTGGGTGGGGGGAAGATCCAGGTCCCTCTCCCTCTCAGAGAAGAAGGGAACAGGATGGAGGAAGATGGTGGAAGGGAGTGACTGAGAAGGGGCAATGAGCTGAATGTAAAGTGAACACTTTAATTTGGAGAAGGGCAATCTGGATTCATTCCTAGAGAAGAAAAGCTTCTTATGTTCCTCTGCCTCTTGATCCTTCCAGGATAATATGTGGTTCCCCGGGAATCTGGTTGCTGATTCTCTAGAGCTGCAGTTTTCTTGGAATTGAAGTCAGTACCACTTTAGCCTAGATTAATGCTTAAGTAGAAATTTAGAATTTGGATAATCCAGTTGCCTGTCATTCAACAAATATGGATATTGTTGGAAATTTTTTTATCCAGTGCTTCCTTCAACTGTTTTTGGTGGGAGAGAAACACAATTATAGAGACACATGGAAAAATTCACATACCACACCCAGCCATGGTCCATACTCCACTGTACTAATGCTGTATTTCTTTATTTAATACTTTCAAAACATTCACAGCATTTATGGAGTCACAGTTCTTAGATCTTATTTACATCAGAAACCCCCAATGCCTGCTTCATTGTTTGTCTGTCTATCATCTGTATGCTTGTCTGTCTGTCCATCTTCCATCTATCTATCTATCTGTCTGTCTGTGTATTGATTATCCATCTATCCTTTTAAACTGGCTGCATAAGTTTATTAGGTTTCAAGTTAAAGTGACTGTGATTATAAGTGTAGCAGAGGACAGGATGAGAGTGTAAAGTTACGACTTATGTTTACAATGTGGTGAAGGTGTCTCTGTGCATGTCAGGTCATGTCTCTGTGCATGTCTGCTTGCTATTCCCTCTGTTTTCTGCATTATATTTGTATGCTGTTTTAATAGCATCCATGTGGGTGCTGACAGTCACTAAAACATCCCTGACAACTTCATCTGTGCTCAGACACCAGCTCACATACAGATGATGGTCACTCTTTAGATTCCTTCCTAGGCACATCTGGCTCTTGTTGGCAACAGTCATACATAATTCAAAATCAAACAGATCTAGCCCTGCCACTCAAATTTCTAGCATAGGACATGGGAAGCCATCTAAAACCATATTTCAGCTGCAGAAAGTATTAATAGGAAGCCAAATCTTTGGAAGATTACTCGATGGATCAAAGATATTTAGAAGCTCAATATCAAGGTTAGGTCATGGCTAATATCAAAACCATATGTAAGATCCCTATCCTACGACTATGGAGAAAAGACACAAAGTTTAGTGCATCATCTGAACAAAGAAAATCAACTGAAAATGCTTGAACCTAAGACAGAAATGTCTTCCTTCCAAGGAGGATTAGTGGAGGCCAGGTAAGCGTGCATTTTCCTTTATCTCCAGTTCCTCCACCACAGTTATAAAATATTCCCTAGGTATCCAAGAAAAAGAAAAAGAGTAGGAGGAAAAGAGAATAAATATGTAGCTCCCTATTCCACTACACTGTCAATTTAAATATCATCATTTGCATATTTTTTATCTGAGCTAAGAAAGGCCACCCTCTCACACCTAATCACCAGGAAACAGCAGGCAGCAGCCTTGGAAGCTTTTATCAATATGCCAATTTTTATTTTAGTTTATAATTTAAAAGTGAGAGCAAAGTGACAGAGATGTATCATTTCAAAGGATTATTTTTTAACATATTAAAAGCTCTCTGGGTTGGATTTTTTTCTTTTTCTTTGACACTGAGTAGGAGGACAAAAAACATGGAAACGAAGTGGGAAAATCAAATGAGAAGAAATAAGCGTCCATAGAAAGGAAAGGTAGGATTATCAGACATGCCCTCCTCCTGCAGATGCACAGACCATCAGAATGGTTAGGGCACAAAGGTGAGAAGAAGCAAAATTGAAAAGAAGGACAGCATTAATGGAGGAAAATAGAATTATACCCTAGCAGTGCAACCCACTGTTGTGTAAAAGGCTTGCAAAGTGAAGTGCTGGAAAGGATGATATGGGAAGTCAGAGCAATCTGACTTTTGGAAGCAAAACTTCCAAAACAAACAATATATTTCTTTGCATGTAAATATCATATAGTTTTAGTATTCCCTGAAAGAGAATCTGAAGCAGGTGACTAGATATTAAATGAAGTTGTGTAGAGTGTAATACCACTTGTGAGCTCTGTCACTGACACGTGTATAAAAGGACATAACCTGGGGATGGAGAGATGGCTCAATTATTAAGGAGACTTGTTGCTTTTCTGGGGATCCAGGTTCAGTCCCAGAGCTTCTATGGTGGTTGGCAATTGTCAGTTGTTTGTATCAGCAGAACCAGTAGATCACAAGCCCTCTTTTGGACTACACAGAACCAAGCACTCATGTGGTACACAGACACACATGAATACCAAACACCCATAGACATAAAGTAGAACAAAAAACAATTGAAAAATGAATAAATATAAAGGGACACCTAACTGCCATGTCTATTTGCTCCATGGTCTTTATATACCTAGAATGACAAAAGAACTTCATCTTCTTTTCATTTATTTTTTATTCTTCCTTCTTCCTTCCTGGGGGGAAGGGGATCTATGGCAAGGTAGAGGGGAAAACCAAGGATGTTATTTGTTTGGTTTTCCATGTTGTTTTGTTTAGTAACTCATCAGAGTCATTCTATGTGATTTGGCCAGTATTTACAAAGGAAAGGTATGTGCACTGTTCTGGAGACTACACTCTGCAGAAACACATATCATAGATGTGAAACAAAGAATTGCCCTTTCCACTGCCTTCAGAATGATCCAAGGCAGGATGAGTTAAAAACAGTTGACTAAGGAGAGCAAAGAGTGTGAACAAGGAATGGAGATCAAAGTGTAGGCTGGGAATGACTCTTGACTCAATGGAAAGGAAAGTTTTCAACTTCTCAGGTCCTTTCAGCAATTTCAGCAGTACTCTGCCTTCTTACCTGGCTTTGGGTCTGAGACTGACCATGCATCATGTCTCTCTTACTTAATGTCTCCTGAGGTCTCTGATTCCTGTGCTTTTCTCTTAAATATTCTTGTTTGGAAAAGCATGGCCAAGGTTCTGTTTTTCTTAGTCTAAGAAATTCCCAAAAGGAAGTTCTTTGCAGGTTCATCCATCAACTAATAAAATATATACATATCTCTAACACACACATAACACACACAACACAAACATACACACATGCACACACAAGCACACACACAGAGAGAGGGAGGGAGAGAGAGAGAGAGAGAGAGAGAGAGAGAGAGAGAGAGAGAGAGAGAGAGAGAGAGTTTCTTCAGCTACAGGAATGATTATACAGTTGCCTAATTAAATGCATGCATACAGGCAGTTTTATAAATGAGCATGACCAGAGGTAAAAAAAATCTTGCTCTTACTTATCACCATCAAAAATAGTTGTTCCTCTGTATTTAGCTATTGTGCACTCACATACACAAACACACACACACACAAGCACACTCCCTTTTTACCGTGATAATCTACCTCATCTCATCTTATGAAAGGGACTTATCATTGTGGCCACTCTATTTTATGATATTTGAGAGAGAACCTCCCTCTATTTTGGACACAGCATTGAGAGATAAGGTTGTAATAAGTCAAAAGTCCCTCATGGATAACTGAACTTCCCAGGCCCCATGGGGATGGTAGTGGATTCCTGATCCATGTTACAATGTTGTCAGTTAGCTAAATAAAATATAAAGTACAAAACACAAATTTGGACAAAGAGTTATCATCTATATACATACATGAGAGAGACAGAAAAATCTATAAGATACATAAGGGATGGTTTTACTTAAATCCTACATTGGTTCTTCAAACCTTAGATGTAAAGTAAACCTAAAACTGCTAGAATAAAAATAATTGCAAAAGGACAAAAGTCCAATATATTATACTACCAAAAAAGGTAAAATAATAATTCTTTTGGAGAATTGCTGTTCCTGCAGAGGTCCCAAGTTTTTTTCCCCAGATCCAAGTTTTGATACTAGCTGCCAGAATGGGTAGCTTACAACCACCTATAACTACATCTAGAGCAGATATAAAGCTCTCTTCTGGCTTCCATGGGCATTTTATACACATTCTTGCACATATATGGACATGCACATATATGAGCATGCACGCGCACGTGCACACGCGCGCACACACACACACACACACACACACACACACACACAATTTAAAAATGAAAAGAACACAGTTACTGAGAGATAATAAAAAATCATAATGAACATTCAGACGTCATAATAAACCAACATAGAAACAAGAATTGAATACAAAACTAGGCCCAAATTTTAAGGAGATTCATTAGTTGGCTTTGGATTTCTTTACAATACATTTTGGTAGATTATAGCATTTTCATTGAAGCATTTTCATACACTTAACTAGTATTTATTTCAACACACTTCACTAGTATTTATCCACAATTGTCTCTTCTTTCTTCCTTCTCCTTCCTACTTCACAGAAGCTCCTGTGTACTTTAGTTTCATAGTGAGTGTGTGTGTGTGTGTGTGTGTGTGTGTGTGTTGTGTTCATATTGTATGTTTTGTGTACACAAGTAGAAGACCAAGTATTGAAACAGAACTTATTACAAAAGGCTTATCAAATGATCAGTGCATATGCAGATACAGGGATATAATCAGGCTGGTTTTTCCTGAGTTATCTTTCTTTGATTTGTAGACAGCTACATTTTTGCTGGTCTTCTCCTGATCTCTGCTACATATGCTCACATTCCTAGCATCTTTCCTTCTTGTAAGATAACAGTAATATTGGATGAAGGCATGCAATTACAACCATATTTAACCTTTTAACATATTTCATTTTAGCTTTAATTGTCTGTCTGTCTGTCTGTCTCTGTCTCTGTATGTGTGTGTGTTTGTGTGTGTGTGTGTGTCAGTGTGTCTGTCTGTCTGTGAACATTTTTAGATGCATTAATGGAGTTGTCTTCAGAAGCCAAAAGAAGGCATTGGATATTCTAAAGCTTGTATTACTGGTAGTTGCCAGCTGCCCAATATGGATGTTGTGGAAATAAAGTCATGTAATCTGGAAGATGAGTAAATAGCCTTAGCCACTGAGCCATCTTTCCAGTTCTAGCCCTATCTTCTAATCCTAATTATAACCATAAATATTTAAATTTATAACTTTAAATCCAGTAGTATTAGGAGTTGGAGGATTTAGCATTTAAATAAACTTAAAGAAGAGAGTGGAAGCTGTAAGAACATTTGTCCTAGCCATGAGGATATCTATGCGGAAGTTGAACTAGTGTGAAGCAACATCTGATTTTAGTTTTCAAAATGATTTTTTAATGACACATAATGTTGAGAACTATTTATATCTATTGGACATCAAACATTCATATATTACATTTGGTAGAATATTTACTGATTTACTTTGGCAATTTTATACTAGGTTGTTTATCTTTTAGTTGCTAAATTGAAAAAGTAAAATAAATAATATGTTTTATACATGTATGTATCTTACAAGCCTATGCATACTAACACAAAACTCAGAATATCCTTGCTCAAGCTAACATGTTGGAACATATGAAATTTGTATAAGGATATAAATTAAAGTTAGCACTGAGCAAAGTGTATGCAACATCTCAACCACAAATATTATTTAGCATTACTCCAATTTGAAATGAAAGTAGAAGGGTTTCTTTGGAAAGTCAGTTGTGTTGGATGGCGTTTTGCTGGGGCAAATAAAAGAGTGTTTTCTTGAAGTAGACACAGGTGAAAAACTAAGGCAGACTTGTGAAGGAAAGTTTGGCTGAAAAAGACACAGGGATAAAGATGTTCTGCTAAAGCAAGCACTTCACTCAAGTCAGGTATGTATTGGTCTGCCTTGAACTGCATAGTTGAGCCCCATTTGTCAGGACTCCATAGACAGAAATGCACAAAAATACATCTGGTGGTGTGCTACAGTTTTTGTTGCTATTGCAGACTCTGGTTGATTGGCAGGTTGATGCCAGGTAAGGAAAGACACAAGACCCATGGAGGACACTCAGTGTTTAGAAGGAGTATAAAAAAAAAAAAAAAAACCTCAAGGGACAATGAACAGTGATGGAGACTGATCTAGGCTTGCTTAGATTGCTAGCTGTGCAATGCTTGTTGGTCTCACCGAAAGAGGCAATAAAGAACTTCTCCTGGCATTCCTAGCAAGAGGCCTGTCTGTCTCTACTAGGTAGTGCCACCTCTGTTGATTTGTGTTTGCTATCCTGACTCTACCAAGCTGGTGTTGGTGTATCTGTAAAGAGTTTGTGAGTGGATCAAGCTGTAGCTGTTGACTTCTGTGAACTAAACTGATGATTTTTCTGACAATGCAGATAATGCAGATAAAATTTACTCCAAAATATCCTCTCAAAACAGGTCCACTTCCCCCGTATCCTTTTTTTTTTTTTTTTTTTTTTTTTTTACACTGCCTCTGGTGGGTGGTAGACTAAAAGAGAGGTTAAAGCATTTAAGAACCATCATTAAAAGTAGACTTTAAAGAAATTAAAGTTACACTGAATGTAATAGCTACCATGAATAACATTAGCAAAATGGAAACAACTGTGTCATTATTTAGGGATGACACGGTTACAGGACTGAAAACTCTGAAACAAAATGAAACAGAGCAAACTGTTAGGTCTTGCAAGAGAAGTTCAGCAGTACTCTGAAGAGAAGTTACCATGTAAATTAACAATAGCTGTTCTATAAATAACCAGATGTCAGCATGGATATAGACATCCCAGCTACAGAAACTCATGTTACACACAACAACAGTACAAGTAGAGTTTCACCTTGAACTGTCCTTAGCTGGATCTGTGAATGTAAGTCAGTGATAGACTATTTGACTAAAATGAACAAGGCCCTGGCTTTGATCCCCAATGTGAGGAAACATATCACCACCATCACCACCACTATGCACAGATACAAAGAGTGGAGAGAGATAGAGAAACAGAGAGAGACAGAGAGAGACAGAGAGAGAGAGAGAGACAAAGAGATAGATAGAGAGACAGAGAGAGAGAAAGGAGAGAGAGAGACAGAGAGAGAGAAAGAGAGAGAGAAAGAGAGACAGAGAGAAAGGAGAGAGAGAGACAGAGAGAGAGAAAGAGAAAGAGAGACAGAGAGAAAGGAGAGAGAGACAGAGAGAAAGAGAGAGAGAGAGAGACAGAGAGAGAGAGAGAGAGAGAGAGAGAATGAATTAGAAGAAAGGAAAAGCAAGAACCTTAATCATGTCCTTTATATCCTTTAGTTTTTGTCAACTTGACACAAGTTAGAGAAGAGTTAATCAGTTATTATCTCCACCAGAATGGCCACAGGTCCACAGTTCATTTTAGTAATTAGTGATTGACACAGAAGGCTCCAGACCAGTGTGGATGGTGCTACATTGGGCATCTGGTTCTAGGCCATTTAAAACAAAACAAACAGACAAAAAAAAAGCAAGGTATGCAAACCACGAAGAACAGCCAAGAAACATTATTTCTCCATGGCTTTTCTTCTTCCAGACTCACTTCATGACTTGGGATGGTTTTATGATTCCCTCATAAGAGACTGCAAGGAATGAGCTGATTAACCCTTTCCTTCCCAAGTTGGTTCTGTCTAGTTTTATCAAACAGAAGCAAAGGAACATCTATCAACTTTGATATTCAGAGCTGAACTCTGACCTCTAAATGAGTAGAACTCATTCTAGCTACAAAGTTATGATGAACATCTAATGTAATTACCTAACTGGTCATGTACAGAGGACTAGATACACACTGTTACTCTAGCATGCGGTACTGGATTGCCTGTTTCTATGAGGATTCTTTCAAATCCTCAAGAAGGTCCTGACATAAGAAAAATTTGATTTGATTTCCTTGTTAGTTTTGTTGATTCTCTCCTTCCAAATTGCCAGGAATTGATCCCGAAGAAATAAAGTGCTAAATCACCTTCTAAAATATTTTTGAATTTTAGAGTGGTTGTGGCAGTATGAATGAATTGAAGCAAAGGGAAAGGAATCTATAATAATGAATTCCCATATACATATAATGGCAAGAACCCTAGAGGACATGGTTATACATGTTTAGGTTAAGTTTAATGCATGCCTAATTTAAAACATTATAATACTTTTCCTATGTCTAATACAGTAGCACGAATATTTCAGAGTCATATATATCATTGAGCCACTTTTAAGAGCAGATTTTATTCTAATCATGTGATAATTAACCTCAAAAATATCATAAAATGTCAGGAGATCCCAGAGACTTTCCAAACAAGATGAGCAATATCATTGCCTTTGGTTGAATCTCAGAACTTGAAAGTAAGTCTATATTGCTTAAGATACTGTGTACTTTTGGACCAATCAAGATGTAACTGACCTGGAAGATCCTTCCTTAAAGACTAGCACTCATACATTGGAAGATTCAATACAAGCTTCCAAAGGGGGGAAAAACGCAATCAATAGTCCTACCTAGATAACAAGCCTTTGAACTTTAACAGTAAAAAGCCCTGCAAAGATGTCTCTAATGATGCAGCAGTATCACTTTTATTTTGTTTGTAACTGTCTTAGCTACTGTTCTTTTGCTGTGAGAAGACACCGTGACCAAGGCAACATATAAAAGAAAGCCTTTTCTTGGGGGGGTTGTTAGCCCCTCAGATGGTAAGTCCATGGTTATTATGATGAAGAGCATGACTGTAGACAGGTATACACAGAGCCTTAGATGAGAGCTTACAACACAAATGAAGGATTCAAAAAAAATGCACAGAGAGCAACTGGCCCTGATGTGAGCTTTTGAAACATAAAAAGGCGACCACTAGTGGAACGCCTCCTCCAACAAGACCACAGCCCCAATCCTTCCTAAATAGTCTACCAGACAACCATAAATTCAAATATATGAGACTATTTCAAACCACTATATTAACTAATAGTTGTCATTAAAGGGGGAAATTCATAACTGAAAATGTAATTTTTGGTACCTGCCAGTGGATGGAGAAGCCACTGGCCCTAGAGGAGAATTATTACTGCCATTTTTTCCAAACCACTATAATTTTATTTTTTTAAATATAATTATCCTTGTGCCCAGAGATAAGTGTAGCTCCCACTTCTCATCAACAAGCTTCCTTTGTAGCAAAGGGAGGCTATGGTGTAGATATAACACTGGCCAAATATACAGATCGAATGTGAGATGCTTAATGCCAATTTTTAAATCTATAACTAATACCCTATACCTAAAGTTTAGATACAAGGCCAAAGATGGACTGGGAAGATTATAAGACCTAGGGGAATAAGATACCTGCTATGAAATTGTGTCTTTTAAACAGGGCAACGCAGTTATATCCAGGAAATACCAAGGACACTGTTGCCTAAACAAGACATAATGACAAAACCAGACGACATGCAAATGTGTATCAGAGAATGTTATAAGGTTCCCTTTAATAGTTACAATCAATGACCACTTAGAGAAGGAAAATCAGTTTTCTCCAGGTTAAACTCCCTGATAATCAGGCAGTCCGTACTGCCTAGTAATTATGTGTAAATATTACTAGCAACACTTAATGGATTCAGTAGAGTGTGTGTGTGTGTGTGTGTGTGTGTGTGTGTGTGTGTGTGTTTGTGTATTTGTCTCTCTGTGTATGTGTATGTAATAATTAAAGGAAAGGTCATGAATATGAGAGTCAATTTGGGGTTTACAAGGAAGAAATTAAATTGGGAAGAAGAATGTGTTGAAATGATGGATAACTTGGATAACATTCTCAAAATATTGTTAAAACCAATACCAGTGCTCAGTGGTCTAAATGATTGCAGTAGTTTAATGGACAACCAAATATTCATGCCATATAATCATATGGAACCTAACTGGCATACCTGGCTATGGGTCTCTATCTTTGTTTCTCTCTACCTCAAGTCTAATTTATGTTGTATCTTGAGACAAATGATGAAGGATCAAACTTTAAAGTTTTCTTAAACTGAATGGTTCAAATATCTTTCATTTTAGATTTCTTTGCAAATTATAAAAAAAAATTGTAAGTTTCTTAGAGCCCAGATATGCTGAGTAGTTACAAAAATCATTTCCTTTATCTTCAAATAGGTCCCAGCAATGCTGGACCTCTGTGGCAGCCACCACTGAGGAGGCTAGTAAAACATGGCTTAGGTGGAATGCTGGTGAGAATTTATGAAAGCTAAGAGTTAATATTTATTTGCAATTGAACAAGGCATCACAAATTAAGACCTAAAAGTTATATGGAAGTTGGCCTTTAATATTGCCATGCCAACATGTGAATCTTAGCTTTATGTAGTATCCCTTGAATGAGTCAGTATTCAGGGTGCTTATAGAGAAAAAAAGTATTTGAATAGATGAAGAGAATAGCTAAACAGTAACACCAGCTGGTGGGAAATCGGTTATACAGTCATCTTTCAGCCAACTTCAGAAGAAATGCCAATTTTACTGTGACCATGAACGAAGTCAATTATTATACTTGCCTATACAGACACAGGCACATGCATATATGCATGCACGCGTGTACACACACACACACACACACACACACATTCAAGAACTAAACCAAAGCAAACATATTAAGAAGATATGTTAGTAAACTTCAGTTTTACTTTCTTCCTTTCCCTCTACATTCTTCCAATCTGCTGTACACAAAGATTAAGCAAGTTTACCAGATCGAGTTCTACAACAATTCTTTGTAAAAACAAATTGCAAAAGAATTCTTTAAATGTCCTTTTCAAAGAGAACCTTGACTTCTCCCTTACCTGTGAAGATTTTAGTTGAAATTCACATTAGTTATTGCCCTGTATAGAGGTTCTCATTACCTCTTCTAGCTCAGCCTTAACTGCCTCATAATAGTTACAAAATAAATATTTGATTTGTCTCCCCTAATCATCAAGACAACCAGACTCAGGCTATTAAGGGGCTTTCAAATAGTCAGGAGATAGATAAGAATATCCCCCCAAACCTCATGTACTTTAGTTTGGTTCTTAGTTGATGATGCTGTTTAGGAACCATTAAGAGGTAGAGCCATGTGATAAACAACTACGGGGGGGGGGTGTGAACTTTGACAGATCATTGCTTTTACCTGCTTATCTGAGCTTCTTGTATGCAGCCCAGGTATAATCAGAGAGTTTTCTCCTCCTGTTGGCAAGCTGTACCTTATCTACAGTTAGGAACTCTATACTTCGGGAACTTTAAGCACAAATTAAAGGTTGCCACCCTTAAGTTGTTTTGTTCATGGTATTGTTTATCAGAGCTACAGAAAAGTTATTAATACAGTATTTGTCTCAAAAATTACTGCCTTTGTAGTGTCATGGAAATATAGAAACTTTGTAGGACAAGGGGAGCCCCTCAGGTCTAAAATTGCTGCAGGGAATGCATTCCAGTTACATCTGACTCCTGATCTCCCTCTAGCAAGGAGGTCAGTTTTATTAAAAACATAAAAATGGGAGGCTTCTTGGAAATGGAATGCAGTTGCTAGGGCCTGTAGGATCTCACAAGTGACACCTTGCCTTCATTTGTCCAATTTTGCTGTTTTGACATCAGAAAGAAACCATTTTAAATCCTTTCTTACTCGGATCCCACAGCGAGGGAATCCTGGGGAGTTAGAAAGAGGTTTTGCATTAAACATATTGCCTGGATTATAAAAAGAAAGAATTTACCTTACTGTACTTTAGAGAGAATGCCTTTAGCTGGAGTCTTTTGAGTGGATTGCTCAGGAAACACAGAAATATAAGCAGCCCCTGGGATTTGACTTGAAGACACTTACAGGTATACATTTGCCTCAAGGTCAATCAAATTGCCCATGGGCCCCATAAGAATGCACTTATGAGAACATATTCTGTTCTTTCCACATCCCTAAAATGCTACACATGCATTTACCTAAACCTACTAACTAATTAGTTTCAAAATTATATTAAAAATCCAGTCTTGGCAATGTCAATTTAATGTCTTTGTCACTCTGTATTGTTTTTATGAAAATTGATGGTAAGAGACTGAAGAGAATATTGTTCTAGTGTTTTTGTTTGTTTGTTTTTGTTTTCTAAATGGTATTTATTTTTATCCTGGGAAAGTCAGCATAAGATTTAGAAGAATGTGGCAAAATTCTTGGTTTTATCAAAAGACAGCCACAGCTATAACAAAGCATGATCCATGGAACCTAAAATCTCAAGTTGAATCTTAGGTTTTCTGTCCTAGTACTTGCATGGCCTCGGTCCCTCTTCTTACATGGATGTGAGTAGAAATACAGAGTTGAAAGAATTAATCAAGATGACCTAAGTAAACTCTCCTCTCCAGTGATCCTATATGACTTTAAACAGGAAGAAAGAGAAGTTGAAGATAATAGCAACTAGTAAGAGAAGGAGAGAAATAGGGGAAAATTCTATCAGCAAAAGAATGAGTTCATTCAAAGAACAAATGCCACAAAGCAAGGCTGCAGATGTGGGAACATGTGGCACACTGGAGAGCATCAACTGGTCTTCTAGGACTGGACCATATTCTGAGAATACATGACTTAGAGACAATCTTAGGAAGTAGGAGGTAGCTGATGGCAGATTCAGCACTGTGATTATTCACCAAGGAGATGACATTACATGCTATGCCAGCGATGGAAATATCACCTTAACAAGCATGGACAGCCCCCGATCGACTATAAAATTCATTTGGTATCTGCAATAATTCAAAGGAGCCAGGTGGTACACCAGTAACAAGCAGAGACATAAATTTTAATTCAGGAGGCTCATCAGTGTCTTGGTCTGCAAGGGACAAAATCTACACTCCCTGGCTCAGTAATCTAATCTAATGGAAAGAGAAAGCATTTTGAAGCAACACTCATCACTTCTAGGGAACATCTCTGGAAAATTAGTTCATGTGTTTGTGTGCATGTGTGTGCACATATATATTCAATTCCTGGCTAAATGCTTTAAGAAGTAGAGCAGGTAGGAAACAATCAGTAAATGTTTGAATTATATATAAGCTCACACTTCTTATTCTCAAGGCAATTGTTTCTCTACTGGCAGCCTGATAGCTTTATTAATGCCTTCAGTAAAAGTAGGGCTGGCCACACTTTGTGGCCCTGCAGGGAAAAGAAAACTAACTTATGTAATACAAACATGACTCTAAAATGAAAGCACATTTTCCTTTGCTAACACCCTCTAAAAGGTAATTATCTTTTTGAGAAGAAATAGAAAACGTGGTAGGCATGATTCAGGAATTTGCTAGTCTGCAGCAGAGCCAAGCCAAGCCAAGATGCTTCCTATACAGCAGCTATTCCTTTGTGGGTTACTATGTCCTCATACATAGCCACTGTGTCTAAGTGTCCAGCTTATTGCCTGTATGAGCAACCTGCCAATAAACCTTTAAAGGGCGACTGAGTTCTAACCTTCCATTATACTTTTAAAAAGCATGGCTCACCCATAATTGTTTCTGTGTGAAAGAATTACAGGGATGGAAATGGAAAGAAGCCTGAGGAAAAGAAGGTCCAGTGACTGGCCCAAAGTGGGATCTAGCTCAAGGGGAGGTCCGAAGGCCTGATACTATTACTGAGGCTATGGAGCGCTCACAAAAAGGGATCTATGATGACTGTGCCCTGTGAAAGAACCAACAAGCAGCTGAAAGAATCAGATTCAGATATTTGCATTAAACCAATGGACAGAAGCAGTTGAGCCCTGTTTTTGAATTAGAAAAGGCTGACAGAATTTGAGAAGGGCGATCATATAGGAGGACCAGCAGTCTTAATTAATCTGGACCCACATTATCTTTCAAACATTGGATCATCAAACAGACAGCTTCCCCAGCTGATATGAGGCCCCCAACACACATACAGTAGAGGACTTCCAGGTCTATGTTCGTTCAGAGATGATCCACCTAACCCTCAAGAGACTGGAGGCCCCTGGGAGTGTAGAGGTCAGATGGGGTGGAGGGTGGTGATGTCCATGTGGAGACAGGGTGTGGTGGGGAGGATGTATGTGATGTGGAGCAGTTGGAGCGTGGGAGGAAAGGGGTGAGGAATGGAATATTGAGTGTAAAAAATGAATTACAAATAAAATTAAATTAAAGCTGGGCAGTGGTGGCACATGCCTTTAATCCCAGCATTTGGGAGGCAGAGGCAGGTGGATTTCTGAGTTCAAGGCCTCCCTGGTCTACAGAGTGAGTTACAGGACAAGCCAGAGTTACACAGAGAAACTTTGTCTCAAAAAAATAAATTAATTTTAAAAAGCATGGCTCATATCTCACCTCTCCTTTTCTAACCTTCACTCTTCTCCTTCTTTGTGTTTTTGCTTCTTTATTTCCTTCTTTCTCTTCAATCCTCTTCCTTAGTGGCTTTCCTCCTCTTAGTGTTTCTTATTTTTTTCTTCCTCTGTCTCTCTTCTTTATAGTCATCCCTTTATCTCTCTTGTGATCATGTATGGTATAAGGATATACTCATAGGGCAGAGTATAACATGTTTACATAGCATACATAGACCCAAGCATATGTGTTTATATATGCATGTGAATAAGTAGATAGACACACACATGCATGCACACACATACACATAAACACTTGTCTTTCCTAAAGCTATTACCTTAGCCTGTTATTATCATTACTAGATGATCTCTTTGTATAAATTCAATGACACTTAGCCAACAGGACTTGCTTTACTTCTGTCACTTTAGCTCAGTTTTTCAAGCTTAAAACCACTAAATGAAGGCCATCTCATTGGAATCATCTCTGTATTCTCACTGCCTGGTCCATTAAGTATCTGAATATATGTGTTAGCCTGCCTGCTTTGGTTTCATTTATATGTCTTATCATCACTCTTCATTTCATAGAATACTAGCAGGTACTTTGACGTTTCATATTTTCATCATAACAGCTTGGAATGGGTCCTGAAACCTGTAGAATAATGCACATCTTTTTCAGTAGTGAATAAACCCCTCTGTTGCTTAAGTGGGGCACAATACCTGTATGAAATAAGCAATTAAAATGTCCATTGTGTAAGTCCAATGAGGCCCTTTAGATGCCAACATCCACCACAGAACACAGACAACACACTCTGTTAATGGCAGGTAAGGATCACACCTGTCTGTGGATATAAGAACAAGTATTTAGAGTGTTGTTTAGGATATGACTGTTTTTGTAAGATGGTGATTATAGGTTCCCCTCCAAGATTCACAACTTTATACTTTACTAGCACTGGGTATTGGCTAGATTTACAATACCAGGCATGGTTTGCCTCTGGATGACCAGGTTTTAAATGCAATGGAAAAGCTGTTGTTTATGGCTAAGGTATGTGTTGAGGTCATCATACCATGCCAATCGCTTGTAGTTAATAAGTACCACAGCTGGGTAAAACTGATGTTTGCTTCCCTCCTTGGGAAGCTTGCATGGTGCCTTCTGTTAGCATGAAATCTAAGGCCTCAGTGAAAAGGCCTTCAGGTTAGTTACAGATCAAGGGACCATCAGGCTGTGTGCCTGAAATTCATGGTATCTTCAGCAATAGGGATTTACCTTCAACTTTTGTGGAGTAACCAAGGGCAATCACAATACTCTGTAATGTTTGTGAAGTCTCTTGCTCAAACCTGACTAACGACTTAAAATAGAGCTTCTTATGCTAAATTTGTCATTTTTGTCAGATTGTCTTTGGTCTTAGACTGAGCACTACTAGCCTAGTTGAGAAAAATTTACACAAATATCTATCTATCTGCCTATCTATCTATCTATCTATCTATCTATCTATCTATCTATCCATCCATCCATCCATCTATATATCATCTATCTATCCACAGACTTACATGTATTATAGGGTTTTATATACTTTTTAGGTAGATAGTTAATAGTATGATTCCTTATGATTTTTAGACATCCTTACTATTATGTTACTCTTTCTTTCTTCTGTATTTATTAACCACCTCCACTAATAAAAGCTCCTCTTTTTATTTTCTGAATCAAATCCCTTGAATATTTTTCTTCTCTGTCATTTTTTTAAAATAGGCTGCTGTGTAGGTGAATGAACATGTGAATATGTTAAAATTGAAAGTATGTCTCAGAGTTCGCAGGTTTGTTAAGAAATCTAAGCTAGTCTTCAAATCCCTAAATCTCCACTCTATTCTCTCTTCTCCCTTATCTGTGCATACAATTTTCAATTGATGGTACAGTGGTGTGCATAAGTATTAACACTCTGAAAGAAGTAGTGAGATGAAGAGGGGCTGGGTAGCATATTGGGCATGACAAGTGCATCCTGGCTGTAGCTTTCTTTTACCTCTCACTCCATTAAAATATGGCATGTAACACAAATTAATAGGTTAACATTTTACTTATATATGCAATCAATTAACACTGCTGGGTAATTTATTTTTTTCTGGAGTGCTTCCAAATGCCTTGAAACTATCAGATTATGATGAACAACTTTGAGAGCACTACCCAACCAAAGAAGCTGAATATCAAAACCTTTGAAAACCAGGAGGAATTGCTTATCATATTTTCCTTTTCATTTTTGGACATTAAATGTGCACTGCTCAAAATCCATCTCAGTCGGGGCCACCCCTATCATCTTCCTTCTGAGGCCAGTGGAGGCCCCTAAGGGCTTCAGAGTGCTCTCCATGCTGCAGGACCTCTGGATCACCTCTTGATCACCTCTGGATCACGGGTGAGTGGAATGCAACATCAGCTCCAAAGAATCGCTGAGGGTCTTGTGCCAGCAGGAGCAGGGACAAAGGAACCCCACCCGACCAGAGGCTGGAATCCATTCAGGTTGGGGCCAGCCCTGCCATCTTCTGCTTGAACCTGGCCGAGGGCATGTAGGACACCAGAGGACTCTCCACGCCGCAGAATTCCTAGCACACTCAGGATCTCCTGATCACCTGAGAGCACATGAGCGATAGAAGCAACAGAGCTTCTTGGTGAGGGTCCCCTTAGGTCTTCATCCTCAGCCAGGAGGCTGAGCTGAGACCCAGACCCCTGGGCACATTCCTTGCCAGAGGAGAGTCAGCCTACAGGGAGGTTCTGACCCCAGAACTCAGGAGGTGGATCAGAGCTCCAGACTGCTGGACACCTACCCTGCAAGAGGAGAAACTGCCTGCAGAGAATGCTCTGACCACTGGAACTCAGGTGAGAGCTGGACCCCCAGGAGTGCTTACAGAGACTAACAGAATGACAGGAGGATTAAGCTCCAACCAAAGACAGCTTGAACATTAACACCAGAGATTTCCAAATGGTGAAAGGCAAATGTAAGAATCATACTAACAGAAACCAAGAACACTGGGCATAATCATAACCCAGTACACCCACCACAACTAATCCTGGATACCCCAACACACCTGAAAAGCAAGACACTGATTTAAAATCATATCTCATGATGGTGGTAGAAGATTTTAAGAAGGGCATTAATAACTCACTTAAAGAAATACAGGAGAACAATGCAAAACAGGTAGAAGCGCTTAAAGAGGAAACACAAAAATCCCTCAAGGAATTACAGGAGAACACTGCTAAACAGGTAGAAGAAACAGAAAAATCCCTTAAAGAATTACAGGAAAACACAACCAAAGAGGAGATGGAATTGAATAAAACCATCCAAGATCTAAAAATGGAAGTAGAAACAATGAAGAAAATTCAAAGGGAGACAACTCTGGAGATAGAAACCCTAGCAAAGAAATCAGGAACTATAGATGTGAGCATCAGCAACAGAATACAAGAGATGGATGAGAGAATCTCAGGTGCAGAAGATTCCATAGGGAACATGGACACAACAATCAAAGAAAATGCAAAATACAAAAAGATCCTAACTCAAAACATCTAGGAAAGCCAGGACACAATGAGAAGACCAAACCTAAGGATAATAGGAGTAGATGAGAATGAAGATTTTCAACTTAAAGGTGCAGCAAATATCTTCAACAAAATTATAGAAGAGAACTTCCCATACCTAAAGAATGAAATGCCCATGAACATACAAGAAGCCTACAGAACTCCAAATAGACTGGACCAGAAAAGAAATTCATCCTGACACATAGTAATCGGAACAAAAAATGCACTATATAAAGACAGAATATTAAAAGCAGTAAGGGAAAAAGATCAAGTAACATTTAAAGGCAGGCCTATTAGAATAACTCCAGACTTCTCACCAGAGACTATGAAAGCCAGAAGATACTAGAAAGATGTTATATAGACACTAAGAGAACAAAAATGCCAGCCAGGGCTACTATACCCAGCAAAACTCTCAATTACCATAGATGGAGAAACCAAAGTATTCCATGACAAAACCAAATTCACAGAATATCTTTCCACGAATCCAGCCCTACAAAGGATAATAAAGGGAAAACACCAACACAAAGATAGAAACTACACCCTAGAAAAAGCAAAAAAGTAATCCTTTAACAAAACTAAAAGAAAACAGCCACAAGAACAGATTGCCAACTTTAACAACAAAATTGACAGGAAGCAACAATTACTTTTCTTGGATTTCTCTTAACATCAATGGACTCAATTCCCCAATAAAAAGACATAGACTAACAGACTGGCTACACAAACAGGACCCAACATTTTGCTGCTTACAGGAAACCCACCTCAGGGATAAAGACAGACACTACCTCAGAGTAAAAGGCTGGAAAACAATTTTCCAAGCAAATGTTTTCCAAGAAACAAGCTGGAGTAGCCTTCTAATATCAAATAAAATTAACTTCCAACCCAAAGTTATCAAAAAAGACAAGGAGGGGCACTTCATACTAATCAAAGGTAAAATATACCAAGATGAACTCTCAATTCTAAACTCTATCAAGATGAACTCTCAATTCTAAATATCTATGCCCAAATTCAAGGGCAGCCGCATCCATTAAAGAAACTTAATTAAGTAAAGCTTGAAACACACATTGCACCTCACACGGTAATATTGGGAGACTTAAATACCCCACTCTCACCAATGGACAGATCCTGGAAACAGAAAATAAACAGAGACACATGGACACTAACAGAAGTTATGAACCAAATGGATTCAACAGATATCTACAGAACATTTTATCTTAAAACAAAAGGATATAGCTTCTTCTCAGCACCTCATGGTAACTCCTCCAAAATTGACCACATAATTGGTCACAAAACAGGACTCAACAGATACAAAAATATTGAAATTATCCCATGCATCCTATCAGATTACCAAGGACTAAGGCTGATCTTCAATAACAGAATAAATAATAGAAAGCCAACATTCACGTGGAAACTGAACAACACTCTACTCAATCATACCTTGGTATGAAATAAAAAATGAAATTAAAGACTTTTTAAAGTTTAATGAAAATGAAACCATAACATACCCAAACTTATGGAACACAATGAAAGCATTCCTAAGAGGAAAACTGATAGCCCTGAGTGCCTCCAAAAAGAAACTAGAGAGAGCATTCACTAGTAGTCTGACAGTACACCTAGAAGCTCTAGAACGAAAGGAAGCAAATTCACTCAAGAGGAGTATGCAGCAGGAAATAATCAAAGTAGTGCTGAAATCAACCAAGTGGAAACAAACAAACAAAAAACAAACAAACAAAAACAACTATTCAAAGAACCAACCAAACCAGGAGCTGGTTCTTTGAGAAAATCAACAAGATAGATAAACCCTTAGTCAGACTAGCTAGAGGACACAGGGAGAGTATCCTAATTAACAAAATCAGAAATAAAAAAGGAGACATAACAACAGATCCTGAGGAAATCCAAAACATAATCAGATCCTATTACAAAAGGCTATATTCAACAAAACTGGAAAACCTGGATGAAATGGACAACTTTCTAGACAGGTACCAGGTAACAAAGTTAAATCAGGATCAGATTAACGATCTTAACAGTCTCATTTCCCCTAAAGAAATAGAAGCAGTCATTAAATCTCCCAACCAAAAAAAAAAAAAAAAAAAAAAAAAAAGCCCAGGACCATATGGGTTGAGTGCACGGTCCTATCAGACCTTCAAAGAAGACCTAATTCCAACTCTCCTCAAACTATTCCACAAAATAGAAACAGAAGGTACTCTACACAATTCATTCTATGAAGCCACAGTTACTATGATACCTAAACCACACAAAGATCCAACAAAGAAAGAGAACTTCAAACCAATTTCCCGTATGAATATTGATGCAAAAATACTCAATAAAATCCTTGCAAACTGAATCCAAGAACACATCAAAACCATCACCCATCCTGACCAAGTAGGCTTCATCCCAGGGATGCAGGGATGGTTTAATATATGTAAATCCATCAATGTAATTCACTATATAAACAAACTGAAAGAAAAAAGTCACATGATCATCTCCTTAGATACTGAGAAAGTATTTGACAAAATCCAACACCCCTTCATGATAAAAGTCATGGAACAATCAGGAATTCAAGGCCCATACCTAAACATAATAAAAGAAATATACAGCAAACCTGTAGCTAACATCAAAGTAAATGGAGAGAAGCTGGAAGCAATCCCACTAAAATCAGGGACTACACAAGGATGCCCACTTTCTCCCTACCTATTCAATATAGTACTTGAAGTCCATGGCCAGAGCAATTCGACAATAAAAGGCGATCAAGGGGATACAAATTGGAAAGGAAGAAGTCAAAATATCACTACTTGCAGATGGTATGATAGTATATATAAGTGACCCTAAAAATTCCACCAGAGAACTCCTAAACCTGATAAACAGCTTCAGCACAGTAGCTGATATAAAATTAACTCAAAGAAATCAGTGGCCTTTCTCTACACAAAGCATAAATAGGATGAGAAAGAAATTAGGGAAACAACACCCTTCATAATATTCACAAATAATATAAAATACCTTGGTGTGACTCTAACTAAGGAAGCGAAAGATCTGTATGACAAGAACTTCAAGTCTCTAAAGAAAGAAATTGAAGAAGACTTCAGAAGATGGAAAGATCTCCCATGCTCATGTATTGGCAGGATTAATATAGTAAAAATGGCTATCCTGCTAAAAGCAATCTACAGAGTCAATGCAATCCCCATCAAAATTCCAACTCAATTCTTCACAGAGTTAGAAAGGACAATTTACAAATTCATCTGGAATAACAAAAACCTAGGATAGCAAAAACTATTCTCAACAATAAAAGAACCTTTGGGGGAATCGCCATGCCTGACCGCAAGCTGTATTATAGAGCAATTGTGATAAAAATTGCATGGTACTGGTACAGCGACAGACAGGTAGATCAATGGAATAGAATTGAAGACCCAGAAATGAACCCACACACCCATGTTCACTTGATCTTTGACAAGGGAGCTAAAACCATCCAGTGGGAAAATGACAGCTTTTTCAACAAATGGTGCTGGCAAGACTGGCGCTTATCATGTAGAAGAATGCAAATTGATCCATTGTTATCTCCTTGTACAAAGCTCAAGTCTAAGAGGATCAAAGTACTCCACATAAAACCAGAGACACTGAAATTTATAGAGGAGAAAGTGGAGAAAACCCTCGAAGATATGGGCACAGGGGAAAAATTCCTAAACAGAACAGCAATGGCCTGTGCTGTAAGATCAAGAATCAACAAATGGCACCTCATAAAATTGCAAAGCTTCTGTAGGACAAAAGATATTGTCAATAAGACAAAAACGCCACCAACAGATTGGGAAAGAATTTTTACCATCCTAAATCTGAGAGGGGACTAATATTCAATATATACAAAGAGCTCAAGAAGCTGAACTCCAGAAATTCAAATAACTCTCCATTAAAAAATGAGGTACAGAGCTAAACAAAGCATTCTCAACTGAGGAATACCGAAGGGCTGAGAAGCACTTGAAAATGTTCAACATCCTTAATCATCAGGGAAATGCAGATCAAAACAACCCTGAGATTCCACCTCACACCAGTCATAATGGCTAGGATCAAAAATTCAGGTGACAGCGGATGCTGGCGAGGATGTGGAAAAAGAGGAACACTCTATTGCTGGTGGAATAGCAAGCTGTTACAACCACTCTGGAAATCAATCTGGCAGTTCCTCAGAAAACTGGACATAGTACTACTGGTAGATCCCGCAATACCTCTCCTGGGCATATACCCAGAAGATATACAAACTGGTAATAAGGACACATGCTCCACTATGTTCATAGCAGCCTTATTTATAATAGCCAGAAGCTGAAAAGAACCCAGATGTCCCTCAACAGAGGAATGGATACAGAAAATGTGGTACGTTTACACAATGGAGTACTACTCAGCTATTCAAAGCAATGAAATTATGAAATTCTTGGGCAAATGGATGTATCTTCGAGGATATCATCCTGAGTGAGGTAACCCAATCACAAAAGAAGTCACTTGATGTGCACTCACTGATAAGTGGATATTAGCCCAGAAACCTAGAATACCCAAGATACAACTTCCAAAACACAAGAATATCAAGAAGGAAGACCAACACCAATGGATACTTCATTCCTCCCTAGAATAGGGAATAAAATATCCATGGAAGGAGTTGCAGAGACAAAGTTTGGAGCTAAGATGAAAGGATGGCCCATCCAGAGACTGCCCCACCCCGGGGTCCATCCCATAATCAGCCATCAAATGCAGACACTATTGTATATGCCAGCAAGATTTTGCTGAAAGGACCCTGATATAGCTGTCTCCTGTGAGGCTTTGCCAGTGCCTGGCAAATACAGAAGTGGATGCTCACAGTCATCTATAGGATGCAACACAAGGCCCTCCAATGTAGGAGCTAGAGAAAGTACCCAAGAGCTGAAGGGGTCTGCAAACCTATAGGTGGAAAAATATGAACAAATTAGTACCCCTAGAGTTCATGTCTCTAGCTGCATATGTAGCAGAAGATGGCCTACTCGGCCATCATTGGGAAGAGAGGCCCCTTGGGCTAGCCAACTTTATATGCCCCAGTACAGGTGAATGCCAGGGCCATGAAGTAGGATTGAGTGCGTAGGGGAGCATGGCAGGGGGAGGGTATAGGGGACTTTTGGAATAGCATTTGAAATGTAAATGAAGAAAATATCTAATAAAAAATTTAAAATGTGCATTACTATAGCCTAATTCAAGAATAACTTACATAGAAAACCTGAATTAGAAAAAAAAACATAAAATGTTTTCAAAGCCAAGAATTATAAAGAGTTATTTTAAATTTATATCATTAAAAACTTGTATGTATATATCTATGTGTGTGGCTTTTTGTGTACACATATGTGAGTGCCTGCTCTGTGTGTTAAGAAGTATCAATGGAGAAACTAAAGTTCAGCTATATACCCATTTCTCAGAATCTTGGTTAGTGTACTAGTATTTCTTACCACATTTTTTTTTACTCAATATTTTACGATATCTTTAAGAGCATAATATTTTGTGAACACAAATTTCTTAGAATAAGCATTAACACATGGAACAGCTCCCAAGCAATCAACGACTGCTTCCAGTAACCTATGTATCAACTATACACTGACAGACACTACGTGCTCATGGCCATTTTAAGGATGTAGGTATGATTTTGTTTTTCACTGCATGATCAGTAGTGTATAGCATTCATCTACAATTTTGTAGGTAAGGAGTATATATATATATATATACACATACACACGTACATATATATGTATTATATATATATATATATATATATATGAGGTATAATCAACTTACATATGTTGATTTAGAAAGAAAAATATTAATCATCTGTTATAAATAATACTTAAATGAATTTAAGTGCTATCAAGTTGAATAAGGTAAGGAAGGGACATAGGCTGAAATTGGTGAATTATCAATAGAACAATTTTAAATAAGCTGAAGGGAACTTATTCAAATATCATGTAAATAAAACCAACAAAGTTTATTATGGAAAAGAGAGTTAGACACTACACTACAGTTTAGATCCCATCAATGAGGGTTCCTGTGCAAATTGCTATTCATATGGGGGAAAGGTGTTTTCCCCCTTTGAGATGGAGTTCGCTTTTTGTTGACCATACAAGTATCAAACTCTTGGACAGATGTGATCTTCTTAACAGAGTGCTTCTCTGGAATTGTGAAGTGACATTTTTTTTTTTTAACAACACCTTAATTTGTATATCTCTTTTCAAACTTGTCCTCTCCTTCCTTTGTTTTTAGACGATTCACTTAATATATTTTATCAATATTAATCCTGTTTTATATAAAAAAGGGAAAACTACAGTCTTTGAGTGGGTCTGCTCTACGGTTGTTTTCCCTGTATAATGATCAAGGCATACTTTGCATCGTTTTTAGAAAATCATCAGCATCAGCATGTTTGGAAGTAATCAGAATCCAGAAATACATCCTAAGTCTGATCAAAAGCTTCTGTCCCCTCCCCCTCCCAGAGAAGCTCACTACACTTAGGAGAAATACATAAGCTAAATTCATAATTAGTTATGAGCATCTGGCTGATGTTTCAAAGGCCTAATGTGAGAGCTTCCCCTTCCCCCCAAAAAATCAATGTGAAAGTATGCAAAGTATAAATGAAGCAAGTAAATTTATTTACAAACAAGATCAGATACTGTTAATCAGCAGCGTCTGTCCCCCAAGATGTAGAGGATTGCTAGAGTTGGCAGAGACCATAGATGACCTTTAATGGCAAAATGTGGCCTTGTAACATGGAAGAGATGATAAGATATAAACAGTGTATGTCATGTACATAACAAGGAAGGAGGTAAATGCTGCAAAAAAAAAAATCTTTAAGGGATGGGTTTTCATGGATAAGGCAAGAATTGACAGTGTTAGCGTAGAACAGAGAAAGCAGAATCCACTTAGAGGGGTTTGTTCAAAGAGCAGAAGCACTGAGGTTTAAGCACGTTCTCACTGTGCTAGTGCTCTGCTCCATCCTCCTGTCCTCCGGCTCCTTCTCTCATCTCCTTTGCAAGTACCACGTTTTCAGGATTTCCTCTCTTGCTAAGGTCATTTCATCCACTCAGTTGCCCAAGCAGGAAGCTAAGACTAACTTAAGTTCAACTTCTTCCTCTCCCTGGCATCCCACATTTTCACACACCCAGCTTTGGGTTGCCCACCCACCTCTGGGATTAAAACAAAGTTAAAACAACAACAACAACAACAACAACAACAACAACAACAACAGTTTCTTGTTCCAGTCCTTTCAATTTTACACAGTTCCCCAGCGCCAATCTATTTTCTCTAATGTCAGAATCATTGCTCTAAGGTCAGATTACATGAAGTTTCACTCACATTTAAAATCTGTTTGAGCATAGATACCAAACACATAATGTGGAATGGCATGCTTTCCTCCATTGTCTTGCACCATTCTTTAAAAACTAGCTTTTATCTTGCCTATTCTGTACTGTAAAATGAGCACTTCATTGCTAAGGTTTCTCTCCCTTCTCAGAGCTGTCATCCCAATCCATGGACTCCCACTTTCAAAGCTCAGTTCAAGATCCCTATCTTTTAGGAGATCTTCTGCCATTCATCCTGGAATGAACAGCTCCTTGATAAAGTAACTATCCTTTCTTTATTGATTCACAGCACTTACTACATATCTCTTCTTCACAGAGGAAGCTGGGATGTTTTTGCTGTTGTCAGGGGATTTTTTTAAAATCTCAGAATATGTTCATGAACATATTTATACTTGTTGAATAAAAGAATTCATAACTGGAAGACCGACAACTAGGTAAAGAAGAGTAAAACGCAGGCACTAACTACTCTCTTCAAAGCACAAACAGTTCATTAAAATTTGTTGTGAGTTTTCTATTTAAAAAGTACTTTATGCTCTCTGAAAGTAGGTGATTTTGAACCCTCCTTGTCCAATTTGTACCCAGATTTTTTTTTAAAGTGTGGATATTTCTGAGTTGAATTTGATCTCTGTTTTATCCTTTACCAGATTCAAACTGTCTAAATTCTTTCAATTAAGGGAAAGTAGCAATGACTTAGAGGACCTATAAATGTATTTAAAATGCCACAATTGCTTTATTTATAGAGCAACATAAAAATGTAATTCAGGTATTTTTAAAAAACATTGACACAGGATAAGCAGAGAAGATGAGGCAGAAAGGATTACTCAGTGATCTGAATGTTGGTTCTGTAGTGTCTTGAACTACAGCTTCAAATCCAGCCCAGGTCAAGACAACCTGCCATTCTCAGGAGACAACACACTGCCTGTCTTGCAGCTCACTCTGCGTGTGTGTGTTTTTCATATTTCTCGAAGACTCCATGTACTTAAAAAAAAAGCTTCTTGGAAATTTTTTTATATAAATGATAATGCTGCCCTTAATAAGCTCAGGCAAATTCAGAGAACTCCCTGATTTGTAACTGTCAGCTCTGGATAATGCCCTTGGGTTCTTAGCCATTCTGCAAAAATCAAATTCAGCCAACAGTTCAGAGTTTGAGTTTTCCAGAAAGTTAAATCATGCTACTTTCTTCCTCTTATCCTGGGTCCAATGATGAACTGAGTATTTAATTTCTATTAACAGAGTGTTTTTTTTTTTTCCTGCAGATGTCTCAAATGAATGCCTAAATGAACTGAGCAAAATATCTAATTTCTACTAACATGGGGCATGAGAGAAGTGACATCCTGTTTTCCCCTTTCTGCTAGACTTTCTGTTTGTCATGATCCACAGGTGCCAAGAAATTAGAACAGGGGACACATGGATAACTTCAAAAAATGTATGTGATGTTGTATTTTGTCTCTTGGAGACATTTGTATCACAAATATTTATGAGACAAGGAGAATCCTTATGACAGAGATAATGAGAGATAGGATTTGGTCTCCTGAAGAACTTTCAGGATTCCTAACAACATTCCCTTCAAGACAAGAGGATCAGTGTGGATCCTTCAGAATACTGCTGCATTCTGAATCTGGCTATCAAACGGGAGAAACATCTCCATTCCCCCCCCCCCCACTTCTCCACACATATACACTCTATACACAGCCTTGGAGAAAAGTCCCAGTATGGGTACCAAGAACCGTTGATGAATAGGCATAGAGCAGGATATTAGCTCTCAAGAAAACAGAAACAGAAAAATACTCAGTAATGGTTGGCCTGACGCATGAGTGTCTCCCATTCAAAGTAATAAAGGCCTGTGTTAGCCTTGAAGGAGCTGTTATGCACACACAAACAGCACTGGATTTAAGGTGATGGCAAACAGCATGTGACCTTAGAAGGGAGATGAAAAATCAGAAAAGGAGGGAATCTCAATGGGAAAATTGAATTTCAGGTCAGGAGAGTGCTTCGAATCAATCTACTGGTGTTCCTGAAGCATTTCAAAGGGATACCAATGTGAACAACATTTTAAAATCATGACTTAGCCAAGGAGACTGACATTCTTTCTCAAATGCTTGGACTAATTTCAGAAGGTGCCTTTCCATTGAGGAGATCTTAGCATCTCCCACCATGGAACAGAGCCTCTTCCAAGCAGGGTGGGTCTAGACATGAAGCCGCTGAGTCAAAGTATTATGCCTTCCGTGGGTACCATAGTGCATGAAAACAAGATAAGCTTTGTTATCAGAATGAAGTGCATTTTGTTTGTTTGTTTTGTTTTATTAAAACACAAGAGCAGTGTAAAGCCCAGAAATCATGGCAGATGCTGTGGCCTAGTGATGCACCAGGAAAGACAACATGCACATGCAGGAAGCCAAAAGCTCTCTACTAGGTAGCTTTCAAAATTGCTTTTAATGTAAGGGGCTTGGTAAGGATGTCAGAAAGAACTTGATCAGATGACAGGGAGCAGAAAACAGCATTTCAGAAACATTCCCGGAGCAATCCATGAGACCTGTGAAAATGTTCCCATCCATGTCAACAGAGACTTTACACACTAAGTAAAGATGCAGATGAAGTTCAGTTATGATAGTATATCCTGAATTAAATTAGTTTGCCCAACTTATCACAATGTTCCTACAAGATGGAAGAGGATGGTTGCGAAGGTGGAAGAGGCATTATGACAAGTAATGCAGAGGTCACTTTTCCAACTAGAAATTGATAAAGCAAAGAGATATATTTACAGTAAAGCCTTCAGAAGGAGCATAGTATTATGGGCTGCTTTAAGATGCTTTTTCCCAGAATGTAATACTTTCATTTTTTATATTATTGGAAGGTACAATGTTTATACCAATTTGTTATGAAACAATTGAAAATTATCTATGCCGGGGCCTAGCAAACACAGAAGTGGATGCTCACAGTCAGCTAATGGATGGATCATAGGGCTCCCAATGGAGGAGCTAGAGAAAGTAGCCAAGGAGCTAAAGGGATCTGCAACCCTATAGGTGGAACAACATTATGAACTAACCAGTACCCCGGAGCTCTTGACTCTAGCTGCATATATATCAAAAGATGGCCTAGTCGGCCATCACTGGAAAGAGAGGCCCATTGGACTTGCAAACTTTATATGCCCCAGTACAGGGGAGCACCAGGGCCACAAAGGGGGAGTGGGTGGGCAGGGGAGTGGGGGTGGGTGGATATGGGGGACTTTTGGTATAGCATTGGAAATGTAAATGAGCTAAATACCTAATAAAAAATGGAAAAATAAAAAAAAGAAAATTATCATACTGGTTTTGCTTCACTTCATCTTAGATATTGCTTTCCAGGGAACCATACTTTGTTCATTCATTGTCTTCAGATTCCTTTATTTCATTCATTTCCTCATTTGCCTTGCAGTTACCATCTGCTATATTCTAGTCCTGCTGTGTGAAACTGGAAAACATGCCTGCTTAGATCATGACTTCAACAAGATGACGATACAATACGGGTAGATAAAATACCAAATCACATGAATGGACAAGAGCCAGGTTTACATATTAACATCTAAGGCAGGGGAAGCCAATCAGACTTAGGAAGGTGATTGTTAGACACTTATTCAATTGGAAACCGAAAGGTGTTTTTCCTATAGTCAAGAAAACAGCAAGAGAGACTGACATAGACAAAAAACCCCATCAACTCCAAACTAAAAGAACTTGATGTGTTCGGATATGATTGTAGAAGCAAATCAATCATCTTTGTAGACAGAATCAAAACAAGAGATCTAGTTCTAGAAGATAATGTTTGATTTTTCAGTTGTGAGTCCATGAGAAGATTATTAACTATGTCTTTAAAAGCTGGCTGGTACAAATTTGGAATCAGATAGACAAATAAAAAGCCAGAATGATATTGCAGTATCTGACCTTTTAAAAGAGGACAGTTTGAAAGAAGCACAGGAGCACAAAGTACTCTATTGTCAGCTCTTTGACCAATTCTGCATCTCTGCACTGACTGCATCCCACTGAAAGAAACTTCCTTAACCAAGAATGAGAGCATCCCAGGAGATATGTGTATATGAACACATCTTTAGCAGGCAATTTTATAACATTGACCATTTAGCTAAATAGTACTAGCTAGTTCTACCCTAACACCTATGATTTCCCCAACAATGAGGTTTTTGAGCAGGATTACTGGTCAAACATGAAATTTGCTCTTATAGCATTGGTCTCAAATTAACTCAATGCTCAGTTCTAAACAGGACTCCTATATAACCCTGTCTGCATCTTGCTGCCCTAACCATAGCTTAAAATACTTTGCAGAGGAGGAGCCAGAAAAATAGTCATCTGTGAGATGAGGATATGGGATGCTGTATTCTGGACATGGTATGTCTTTGACATCATGGTCACATAGCAGTTATGATTATTTTTACAAGGACCTCCATGAGATCAAGCAACTCAAATTTATGGTATAGAAGAGATAGAGAATATCTGGGTCCTTCCTTTATTGAGAAGCTATTGGGTACTGGGCAATGGTGGCACACACCTTTAAGCCCAGCACTTGGAAGGCAGAAGCAGGCAGATTTCTGAGTTCAAGGCCAGCTTGGTCTACAGACTGAGTTCCAGGACAATCAGGGCTACACAGAGAAAAACCTGTCTCGAAAAACAAAAACAAAAACAAAAATGAAGCTATTGGGTGTTGACAATTTTTAGGAAACAGAAAATTATTCTTCTTCAATGATGTACAATTGATAGGATTCCCATTGGGGGGAAAATCATGATATTATTTGGGGGTCATATTATAGGAGTACATTAGAGCAGTTAAAATAGAGTGACAGGAATATGTAATATTTCATGATATATATGTGTGAAACTCTCAAGAGTAAAGAAAAACGTTACAGAAGAAAGCATAAGAGGGAGAAAATAAAAAAAAAAAAACTCCAAAAAATACGAAGAAAGGAAAGCCACATGGAGTTGACTGTTGATTGGCTACAACAGGAAGAGAAAATGAAGAGTAAGAGTGAATCTGAGCTGAGGAGGAGGTGGCTAGAATGCCATGTCATAGAAGAGAAGATATAAGAAAAGATCAGGCTTAGCGAATACAAGGATTTCATGCACACGTACATTGTTCCATTTTCACACTCAAGGTCTATTTCCTGAAGGCAGGGACCACACTTTCTCTAATTTTAGCCTTTCTCTTAACTATAATCATTCTGGGCATACGATAAACTCTTGTTGAGATGAAAAGAATATTGTGCTCAGCAAGAATGATGTCTATTTGGATTTCAATTCAAAGTGGTGCTTGGGGTATAAAATTATCCTGAGGGTCAATCAACATAGCTCTAGGCAAAGGCATATCTTTTAGAAATGGATTAAAGAATCATTGATGTTGGGATTTTTTTTTCTTCAAGCATGATGTATTATCTTCAATAATAGAGAAAAGAAACAGTCCCCCTGTGTTACATTTCTTTGATTTTTAAGCACAAAAGCTAAGCAGGGTAGAATTTCTATAATAATCTAAGAAACAGAACAAGTATTTTCGATCACCAACTATGTTTCTGGAGTTTCTCTGCACAGAGGTGAAGGGTTTTTGTTGTTGTTGTTGTTGTTGTTGTTGTTGTTTTGTTTTGTTTTGTTTTATTGTGTTTATTTCAAAACTGGCCGGGGGTTATAGCTCAGTAGTATAGTACCTGCCTAGCATATGCAACTTTGATCTCTAGCATTGTAAAACCAACATAAATAAAGCTGATTAAAGTTTCTACTAAGTTGATCATTTATTCTACTACAGACTTCATGACTAAATAGTAAAAATACTGAATTAAAAGTAATTAAGTTAGACATGGTGGTAATCTTTGCAAAATGAACAAAAATCTACTAGCCCCTGAGTTGCATCTACTCAGACACCATAAATTTTTGTTTTGATTTTTCATCATACTTTCCTCTATATTACCAGTTAAAAATCCATGAGTCTGTCTGTGGCCAGCCAGAAGAATAAGGCTATGAACATTTCTCATAGTTTAATGTCAAATGAGTGTAAGTAGTTCACTGAACAAATCATTCTAACTATATACTGCTTCTGATGAATAGACAGATCTTGCCCTCCCAGAGAAACCCTTGGGGACCAAGCAGTTTTGAGTCTTAGTTATGTGGTAACATAGACAACAAACAAGTATCATGGCACTTGAGAACAGATGGTGGGTATTTTTATTTTTCCTTTACATGAGTTCATGGTATTTTCTCAGCATAAAGCAAGAACAATAGGTCAGAATGCTGCAGTGTGTTATTAACCCATGGTAACTGGCAAAGAAAATGGTGATCTTTTCAGCAAACACCATTTCCAGGGTATAATTCGGTGTCCAGGGTTGGTAATTGCTTCAGTAATGCTTGAATATGATGAACGCAGAAAATAAATGAATTCTTATGATGACAATGTAAAACAAAATTGTTAATACTTTGAACAGAGAGGGGAGGGAAGAAGAGGGAGAGGGAGAGAGGGTTGAGGGAAGGGAAGAGAGAAGGAGAGCTGTTAATCTTGCCATGCATTACTCTTAACACTGAAGGAATAAAGAAACATTGGTTTCATTTCTGAATTTCAAAAATAAAATTGTGCATTAACCACAGAGAACTCTGCAGCACTTATAACTTGTTCACATACAAAGTCCCCCCCTTTACTCCAAAAGATAGTCAGCCTGACACCAGGATTGGTTTTTTTGTTAGCTAAATACCAATCCCCTCTATGGAGTTAGGCAATTCATTACAAACCGGCGGGCTTCACCCAGTGGTTGAGAAATTAGATCAAAATTCTGTATAAAGACAGGCTGAAATAAAATGGAGACAAGACAAAGGGAGCAGGTACAGAAAAAGGCAGAGACAGTCAGAAAGGAAGAGACAGCACCATTGCCTTTGACAGTGCCAGGTAGTCGCCTGGGAGCTTGTCAAGAGCAGATTGTGATTCAGTAGGTCCACATGGGGCTGGAGAGTCTACAATCCTAACAAGCTCTCAGGGAGCACTTTGCATCCCAGAAAATAAGGTTCCAAGGACTACTATGGAAAACAGGGGTATCATTTCTTTGTGTTTAAGAAAGTTCTATATACCAAACTGGCCATTACAGGGTATATGTGCTCCGATGTCTTCCTGTTCTCTTGTGGGACCCAGGTTTGCTTCTGTCTGGTGTCTTTTCCTTTGTTCTAGTTTCAGGATCTGTGTTATGTTAACTGTGTAACACAGGGATCTGGTTTTGAGCAAAGTGTGATCTCTCTGATTTGAAAGAATCGGTTTCTTTAACACCAGTTCCTCACCAGACTGTGGGGGGATGCATTTCATCTTTTATGTTGGTGTTTATATTCAGAGACAGCTTGCATAGGAACTTAGAAAAAGCCCCTAGAAATGACAGACCAGGAGAAAATGACAAATTATGGATATTTGAGAGACAGACAGACAGACAGACAGAGACAGAGAGACAGAGATAGAGACAGAGAGACAGAGAGACAGAGACAGAGACACACACACACACAGAGATTCCAAGATGCTAGTCACTGAAGACAAGAGTAAGAGAATACTATGATTATTAAAAATAATTGGAAAAAATTTTAAAACCCTCTTCATGTTTGAGTCATCTCCATGTGAAAAACCGTATCAGACCAGAAGGTCTGGTGTGGGTGGAATTCAAGTCTGTCTCTGCTGCTGTCTAAATATTTCTTTAGTCAAGGAAGAAACATTTCCTGTAAATCGTTTGCATAAAAGCCAGCCTCTGTTGCCAGCTAGAAATGCAGGGGAAAGATTAGGGGTAGGACAAAAGATGTGGGAGAGAAGCCACTCTTTAACACCTGCGTCCCTCCTTAAGAGGTACTCTTCCTACTAAGACAAGCACACACAAGCAAGGGCTTTACTTTCTGGAGAAACACAGAAGATTAAAACCAGAGTAAAGAGATTATTAAAATCTATCATGTTGCACAGAAGGCAGAGTGGCGTGAGATGACAGCAATGAGCCTGCCAGTGTTGTAAAGTGATGAGCATTGGACTTCAGTTTCAAAAATTTAATTTTCTCTTGCATAAATAATGTGATGGCTGACACGGCTCAGTCACATTTGAAAACTCGAGATGGTGGGAAGTATTCTACAGGGCTTAGAAGTCATGTCATTGTTTTCAATAAGACAAATACTAACATCTGAAAATGGACTCTTAACAGTCATCATAGCTCTAGACTTATAGACCATATATAGGAATTCTGATGACGGTATTTTTTGGACTTAAAATACTATCATCAACATCAATAAAACTATCTGTCTGTGTTTCTAGACTTGGAAATACTAATGAAAGCTGTTGACATGTTTTTTTTTTTTTTTTAAAGAAACTTATTTTCTTGAAGTTTGTGTTTTTTACTACTAAGAAAATCAAAAGATTCTAACTAAACTATGCATGACAACAGTGTTTGGAAACTCAGCGAGGATCAGACAAGTGTAAGCCTCTTCATGTCCACATCCAAAATTATGTTGGGCTGAATAAGCTAATGTATATGAAATAACTTTTAAAGGAAGATTAGAATAGTCATGGCCAGCAAGTACATCATTAGAAGTTAAATTACAGACTCAGTTATAAGAACTGACATCTTCCAGTGAGGACAATGAATCATAGGATGAAAAGAAGAAAATGTGGCTGTGCACAGACTATACATCACTTAGAATAACAATAGTTCATAGTTCCATATTGTGCTGGCCTTGATGCTTCTAATAGTGAAATGGGAATGGCAAAAATGTTGACATTACAGGTTGGTCAAGGAACTGTATAAACTGTGACCACAAAAAGCAAATGCTATCCTTTCAGAAACATTTTTTGTTTGTTAGTTTTATTGGAAAAGATAAGCAGCATCCATCCTTTTATCAAATGAGCAAGATTCATAGAGTTTCTCACGGAAGAGCAGAGCAAGATTCATACAGTTCCTCACAGAAGAGCAGAGAAAGCTGACTATGCAGGAAAGAACGGATATAAGAGAAAACATGGCCAGTGAGACTTAAGTACCAGAAAGAAAGAGAAGGGCAGTTGAACTACAGGCGATGGTCTATGTCTTTGGGGGGGGGGAAGCAAGTAAATGATTCAGAGGGAAGAGTGCCAGCTGCTTGCAGCACGGCTCTGGGTCTCATTTACTCTCACCACCTCATCCTTGTGATTTCCCTGTTTCTTTATTACCAGCCTTTCTCATCACAAGACTGTTTCTCAGCCTTCTACAAGCCAACACAGAGAAACACAAAGCAAGCCAAGGCAGGAGAAAGCGCATGATGAAAAGAAATATTTCCAAGCTTACTCCTTTGATACACGACAGAAAACAGAGGAAGGGCCTGGGGAAAAGATTTAGAAAATGCATTCAATCCCCCTCTTGCCTGGCCTCAGATAGGGTGCTCTGCACACCGCTAAGCTCTCTCTCTAGCCAGAGAATGCAGTTTACCCATGGCCACAAGCAAGGTGGGCTCGGTAATGAGGATATTAACAGATGCCAATTCTGTGGATGTGAAAGGGACAAAGCTAAAGGAAAGAATGAGAAAAAATAGAGAAATAAAAAATGAATTAAGGAAATGCCAAGATCCACAGAAGGATTAAAAGACTCATGTGGACATCAAATACATTAGGGGGCTTGGAATGCTTTTCCAGGTTTCAAGGACCTCAACGAGATTTGGAAAGAGACCATCCTTTCCAAAAATCTAAGTAGAAGGGTGAATTGTAAACTAAGCACGATAAGATATATAATTTATTAGACTTCTTCTAAGTGTCAGACATCTATGTGGGTTTTTTTTTTGGTTAATAAATAATCTTATTTCTTAGTTATCATTAGGGGTCAAGTGCCTCCTTAAGCTTGAAATCTCTGAAACTAGTTCCCCCTCTTTCCCATAAAATTTAACTTCTCTAATCTTCGATCTACTGAGTGTTCTAAGAATATGAAATACAACACAATGCTACTGAGAAGTGGTCTATTGCAGGGTAGTAGACTGTTGATATCACAGAGGGAGGAGAAGGAAAGGAAGAGGAAACATTTAGCAGGAAGTGGGCAGCACACCAGCAGGGCAAGGTAGCATGGAACCATTCCCTTGTAATTAATCAGATTTCCAGTATTACAAAAGTAAATACAACAAAAATACATACAGGGGGTTGGACAGATGGCTCAGTGGTTAAGAGTACCAAGTGCTCATCCAGAGGTCCTGGGTTCAAATCCCAGCAACCACCACATGGAGGCTCACAAACCATCCATAATGATATCTGATGCCCTTTTCTGGTGTCTGAAGGCAGCTAAAGTGTACTTATATATAATAAATGTAAAAACAAACAAACAAACCAAAAACCTAAACACACAGATACAGACACACACACACACACACACACACACACACACAGAGACACAGACACAGATACACACACACACACACACACACACACACACACACACACACACACCTACCTTGAGAATCCTGAGATTTTTAACTACAAAGATGTTACCTAGCATATACTTCAACCTCAATCCATTTCATAAGTGAAGAGAAAAAAAAGCCATGAAAGACAGAGTGAGTTGGCCAACTAAGAACCCTGTGATTAGCACACCTGAAAAAATATATATGACAACTTGCTCCTGTAACCTGTTTGCAACACCATGATGATATATTATGGGTGTGTCACCAGACCAAATAGTGCTATATATTACAAAAGAAACTTTTGTGCTCAAACAAAACAATTTGGGAACCGTACAATTCAAGAGTGGCTTTTGGGAAATGCCAGTTATAATCCAGTTAGAAAGTGTGGAAGAAGTATGCAGATCTGAAGATATGACAAATATAAGATAATACAAAGACTACAGCATAATATGCAGAACCCAAAACTGTCCTTAGGATCTTTATATTACGTTTCCATTATTTATATTTTCTATTATTGGTTTTTATGCAGTAATAATTAAGGCAAACACCACTTGATTCTCATTATATCACATCCTCTAACTACCAACAGATCTTTCTTTTTTTGGGGGGGGAGGGGAAGAAAAATAAATGATTCGCTTGCCAATCATCATGAATGCCTTCAACGTTCTTTCATAGCACCCGAAATCCTGCTTAAACTTTCTTCTTCCCTTCAGAGCTGATGATCAAAAGAAGATGCAAAAACTTTTCTTAATTAATTGCCCACTGAAAGCTTTGCTGCCAGGAAGTAGAAGCTTAAGTAAGTGCAACTCTTATATAAGTGAGAAAGCAAAGACAAGGAAAATGTTTGGATTCTGTTCGAGGAGTGAAAAAGAAAAAAAGAAAAAACAAAAAAACCTCCAGTCTACACACAATACAAGCTGGATAGTCTGTTTTAAATAGAATGTGCAGCATTTGTACCAAAAAAGCATGTAACAAAGGGCACTTGGACAATGACCCTTTTAAAGAACAAAGTTTAAGTACCCTGGTTGGGTAATACAGAAAATAGTGTTTTCTTTATGCAAAAATTATTTTTAAAATATCCCATAGCTCTGTTCTCAACTGTTTCTATGCATCTGAAATCATATTCTGCAAATAGGTACAAGTATTCTCTTGAATGGTTTTTTTGCATGTGTAAATGGGAGTACGCATGTTTATGTGTGAGTGTGTGCATATGAGGGTGGGTGTGCATTCACAGGTATGTGCATGTGTGTGAAGAAAGGTGGATGTGTTCTTTGACTGCTCTCTATTTCCTGAGGGAGGGTCTCTTTCTGAATTGTAGTTCATCAATTTGGCTAGTCTGCCTATCCAAGCCAGCTTGCCACAGATATTCCCACTCTCTGTCCCCACCAACGCTGTGATTATAAGCTGACTACCAAAACTGCTCAGCTTTTCTTTTACTTAGTAGATACTGGAGATACATACTCAAGTCCTCATGCTTAAATGACAAAGACTTTATCCACAGCCTTCTCCTCAGCCTCTTCTTCTGAATTTAAGGATCAGTTTGGAAAAGAATTCAAGTGGAAATGAAATGTGAAAAGAAGGGAGAGAGAGAGAGAGAGAGAGAGAGAGAGAGAGAGAGAGAGAGAGAGAGAGAGAGAGAGAGAGATCCTCTGTGTTAGGAACCACCAGAGATATTTACTTACTTAATTGGTACAACTATCTTTCTTTTGATGAAGCAGACATGGTTTTCTCAGGTGCCACCAAGACCCATGCATACCAAGCACATAATAGGGATTTCATTGGATTTTTGTTTAAAAAGGACAAATAAACAGTTCCCTAGTTGCATAGCATTAACTTTATTGTTCTGCTAGGAAAGCTGAGGTTGAGAAAGATTAAATTTTTTGGTCATGGTACTCAAACTAACCATCAGGCAGAGACTAAATATAAGTTAGCAGTGTCTACATATACCACTGGGAAACTATTTTCTCTACTCTGTTGGCTTGGAGAAAATAATGAGGAATTAAACACAATTCATAAAATCTTATGTTCTAGAGGTGAGGAGGTGAAGCATTCTACAGAAATGAAAATAATGTTAATTAGATTATCCTTAGCCCATGACATGATTATACACAGTGCATTGACCACCTTAGGATTTATTACAAAATAATATGAGCATATATTGCTGAGTGAGAACATAAAAGATCAAATCTAATTCCAAGTTCTGAGATGATTTCAAGGCAATAGGGCTATAGCATCTCTTGGCTGACAATCTGGAATCCTAGTCTCATAGTTGCCTAGCAGTATATGATTCTCCAGCCATTCAGCACTAGTGACTTCTCATGCTTATGATGGATCTAAAGTTAAAGGTTGTGAGGAACTACTCCATCTCTCATATGCTCTTCTTTCTCCTTTAAACACAGTTAGCTAACACTTTAAGAATTGATAAATATATTAATTTTCACTACATTTTTCTTTAGCAATTCCATTCTTTTTCATAGCTTCTCTATGGTTAGTTACTTATGTGTTTAGCTCAAGGACAGTGGAGGTTAAGAATGGGGTATGCTATGTATCAAAAGATGGCCTAGTCGGCCATCACTGGAAAGAGAGGCCCATTGGACACACAAACTTTATATGCCCCAGTACAGGGGAACGCCAGGACCAAAAAGGGGGAGTGGGTGGGTAGGGGAGTGGGGGTGGGTGGGTATGGGGGACTTTTGGTATAGCATTGGAAATGTAAATGAGCTAAATACCTAATAAAAAATGAAAAAAAAAAGAATGGGGTATGCTTTGTTCTTATCCTGGGACATGGAAAGTGAATATTGATACCAGTGTTGACCATCTATCAGAAATATATCTTCTTCCATCTTTGCCTCTAGATCATACTGGGCATTTTGATCAGATATCTTTTCAACGTTTTACTTTAGAGTTTATAATTTGTGGTAAGAAGAGGATAAACATTAACATGAACGTTGTTATGACTAATATGCGCCCCTATAAATAAGTTCAGAGCATTTATTCATGCTTTCCTATAGTTTATTATGAAATTACATCAGGCTCTATCAAGGATGGCAGAAAGTAAAAGTATGTAAGTCAAGAATGAGGAGGACAGTGAATTGATGACCACCTACAGTCTCATACCCATGTTGCGAGAACAACAGAGAGAGGTGGATACTGTGTCCTCATAAAATCTTGGCTTCACTGTAAATGAGGTGTCTTCTATTAACTCTAGTCACATTGTACAGTGTAGTACATTAGATCTCCAAGAAAATCTACCCCATTTTTGAAAAAAATCCAAAATGTGAGTTTTCATAGTAAGTGTACTAATGTTTCATGTTGGCTCAATTTCTCAAAAACAAACACTCTATGGGCCAAATAAAATATGTCTGTGGGCTGAATTTGGCTAGGGGCTTACTTGCTTGAGATCAGTTTAAGAATGCCTGACAATTAGTGTTTCTTTCTTGAGCAATCAGAATGTATATCTCCTTGGATATGTTTCTATGCATGTGATATAGTAATTAACTTCTAGACAGCAAAACAGAAGAAAACAATGCAGCAGACATATATTTACAAATTAACTGTGACATCCTGAGGATAAAAAAGAAGCTATAATATGTAGTTTGTCCATTTAGACAACAAATACAGCAACAATAACAACAACAAAAGCACTAGAACACACTCTCTTGTGCCCAGGAAACAAGACTCAGAATTACACAAAAAGGCTAGGGAAGTTATTTTGCTAGTTGTTGGAAGATGGTATATCTAACTCATGTACAGAAGATGTGTCCTGAAATGTGAATGAGTTTGAAAGTGCTTCAAAGGAGAATGCCTTCCTTATGAAGAGGTAAAAGAAAATAGGATCAATGTTAAAAATTATTCTGTACACAAAAATTATGCCCAAGGAGAGCAAATTCCACTTAAATAGTAAGTTTTTTCATAATTTTAAGTTTAAAATAGTTTTACTAGACAATCATGCAACTTCTTTTCAAGTTATTTTTATTTATGTATATGTCTGTGTTCATGTAGGTGCACATGTGTGCTGGTGGCCATAGAGACATGAAGAGGATGCCAGACCCCTTGGAACTGGAGCTGTTGTAGGTTATAAGTCACTTACATGTAGGTGACTCAAATCAGACTCTGGTCCTCTGAAAGAGTAGTACATGCTCTTAACTTTTGAGCCATTTCTTGACCCCCAGCCATATAGCTTTCCCAAGACTGAATTAAAGAAGACCTATCTTGAAGACTTTCTGGGAGGTCCATTTAAAAGTTCTCAGCTTTATTGAAACATATTGTGTACCAAAGTCTGGTGCCATCATGCTAACAAGAGTGCAGAGTGAAAACAAAACAAAACAAAACAAAACAAGACAAAACAAAACAAAACAAAAAAAGCAGGAACAGAAGATACTATGTAGAAGAATATCATAATACGAACCTTGAATGACAGTGGACCAACCCACCTCATAGCCACCATATTGTAAAAGAGTAGTCAGAAGGGAAATGTTAACCACATATTTGGATTATAGCCTTAAGACAACATCCTAGCTCAAGCTAGAATAACTTTCTGTTTCTTATTTTTTTTTCTATTAAAATTTGAACATCCCAAAACATGAAGTTTAACATGAAAGGAAATTCTAAAATAAGCACTGTACTATTTTATGTATAGGTAATTTTCTTGTTCTTTCTTCTGAAACATATTAGTAAAAATGACATGCTCTTAGGGATATACCTTTCTAGCCACAGTTTAGAAAGAAGCTATGCAGTGACAAGGATACAAGGTCACGTGGTTGCCTTAAATCCATAGTGGATGCCTGAGAAAGAAGCTTCCAGTATTTTCTCTGCTGCCACTCTCTCAGGTTTCATAGGCCTGAGTCTCAGAGAGTTCCATCTTCCTGAGAGTGAGAAGGACAAGACTCTTCCATTTCTAGACTCAAAGGTGCTTCTACTTTCACATGCTGATGAGCTATGAACCTTCAGTTCAATAATTCAATTATATAGCATTACTGATTGTGCCTATAAATCTTGCCTCTACATTTCTATCTTGAGAATGTATGTTTGAAGATAAGTAACGAAGAGAAGATATGAATGCATAATTAAACATAGCTTTATGACTAAGCACATACCCAAGATTTACCATCGATTTAAGTGTGGGAAGGATAGGGCTAGGCAGAAGACATGACACATTCTCGCAGTCCTAAGAAATAAAGGTCCTGTATTTATTGTCTTTGGCAACCTTAACACTTGAAAATGTAGGCATTGTAGTGACTACCTCCTTTTCTCCTTGTTACAGTACAAAGTAACAGATGGGAGATCTCAACTAAAAATGTCAGCAGTTTATTGACTGAGCTTTTACTGGGTTCCATAATAGCAATACATTGAATTATTATCTCTCCTTTCAGGGACTAAGGGATATGATTGTTATTCAGGAAATCCTAGCATGTTTGTTTGTTTCTTTCTTCTCTCATTTCAAGTGTTATTTCATTTTTAAGATACTTATACTCATCTCCTTCCACAGTGCAATCCCATGTAAGAAATATTTTCTTTCTAACGCATAATTCAATGCTCAGACTCTTAGTTTGTACCACCTGCTGGAGGGTGACATACATCTCATTAAAGATAGCTGCTGTTATTAATGATCGAGCACAGTTCAATGAGTACAGTAAAACTTTAAACATAAGCATAAAGCAAAATGCTAAAGATAAATTAGGGCTGCAATGAAACTCAGCTTCAATAAAGCATCTGGGCGAAATATCTATATTCAGTCTCACTCTAGTACACTAGAAAATGCTGGCTGCTGAGTATTAACCATGGGCACGCTACATAACAAATAGGCAGACTTTGATCTCTCATTCATCCTGCAAGTACATGGAATTCTAAATCCTAAACCACAACCTAAAAACCTTTAGGGGAATCCTTCCATAAATATAAATTCACACAAAGCATCTTTTTTTGTAGGGTACATTTTATGGATTGTGTACTATGTGCATGATCAAGCTACTAGACATGGGCTAAGTGTTTTAAATGATTTGATCCAAAATTTCCGTGTGTTTTCATACTGACAATCACTGAAAGTGTTTCTCAGGGTAATTTTTCTCATAGTTACAATTGCTTTCCCCACCTGTGAGTAAAGTTCTGATCTACAGCTTTGTGCTAAAGTTTCCTTATCTTACTAAGTAATGCTGTTTTCTGCCTTTCTTGCACAAGTAGCATCTGTTTGCTAACAAGAAAGCTAGAAATTCATCTTTTAATTAAATGCTTCTTTTATTTTCCCTGGGGACAATTAATTGTAGAGTTCTTTTCTTGAGATTTACCATTCTCTCTCCTCTATCTCAGCCCCCAAACTACATCCCAAGTGTCTTCTGAAGTAGCAACCATCCCATCTGGCTGAGAAGTGATGGACATAGCTCTTTAATCACACTGTACACTCTGTTCTTGGCACCACCCCACCAGAAAGATATCAACAAATTGGATGGAATTCAGAGAACAGCCAGAATAAAAACATGATTAAAGAGATAGAGGCGATGACTTATGAAAAAGATGAAAAGGGCCAAATCTGAATAGCTTGGCAATGCAGCCCTTTAGGTGGCATATGATAACTGTCTATCAGTGTCTGAAGAATAGGAGCAAGCACTGAAGAGGGGAAGTTTTGAGAATGATGTAGGAAATAAGCATTGCCAGGGCCTGAGTTTGAAAAAATGGGTGTAAAGGGGGAGTTTGTTCATCAGTTCAGATTCTGCTGAGAGACAGATTGATGTTAAAAAGTAAGACTTGCAACTATGCAATCATGAGATGGGCTTGTCATACATTGAGAAATGGTATGTGAAGGAATAAATTACTCTATGTGTATGTGTCAAATGTAAGTCAATATTTTCAGCTCAACAAATGTACATGATCATCAAATTATTAAAATGATCTTGTGCCATTCTTGGTTCCTTTTAAATAGGTTTACCAGAAGATAAATCTAAATAGCTGAGGCAAACAGAGAAGCTACAAAAAAAATCCCTCACTCTGATTTTTACCTTCTTATTCTTATAATAATCAATACTCCAGGACTTCATGGAGTTTTAGATTCCATGGACCATAGCAGTAAAGCACATTCTTCTGATGTAAGCAAGGTTATGTTTTCTTTCTGCCCATTTTCTTTCTGGAGAAGGTTAGATAATGAACTACTCTCTGGGGAACATTTTAGATGTGGCCCAGAGTTGAAGTAAATCTTCCTCCACTTCTTTGATCAGCACTTTCTTTTTGTGTGACAGGTTGCATCACATCTTCATTCCTTAACCTGTATGAACAGCTGCCCTCAGATTCTTCTCTGATTCAAGGTGTCCTGATTTTCTTGATAAGATATTCTGCCATTTGCACAAATATTCACTATCCAAACTAAATCATAGTGTTCATATATGGAGCTTACATATGCTTAATGATATTATTTGTTCTTGCCAGGTTTGGGGCCTCTAAATCCCTTTGGCCACTTACCCAGCAACACTGGAAACTTTAGCTCAAATTCATTGAAGACTCAAACATTGGTTAACTTTTATATAGAAAAATATGATACAGATTTTAATTAGTATTTTTTCACTTAGCCATGTGCATTTAAGACTTCTCAGCACTTTTTATGTTTTCATAGTTGATTTAATTTTGACCCTGACAAAACCTTATCTAAATGTATCTCAAAGTCTTTTTATACATGCACCACTTGAAGTACAATTTACTAGGTACTAAGTATTGGAAATAATGAATATAGCCTCCTTAAAGCAATTTTGGGTGAATTTCCATTCTTTCGAGTCAAAACCGAGAAGCATAAGCACCATATGAATGGTCTGAGAAGCACGGTAATAAGGTAAAATAAGTATTTGAATTTGTGAGAAATTTTGTAAGCTGCCTTTCAAAGAAGCTATATTGTTCACAGTATTTTTCTACTGCATGTCAGCCCTGCCCCTGAGTATGTAGCAAGAAATATTCAAAGTCCATTCTATGCTCTCAAGGATCCATGCTTGGCTCTACACCTGGCCAAGAGCTCTGGATTCACAAATGAAGCACACACACAAGCAACGTTTATATTTTAATATGCCATAACTAGCTCAATGGTTGGGCACTTCCAAACCTCCCTGTGGCTAGCCCACACTCCCCTCCAGTATTCACAAGTTAACACCTTTTTTTATTGGATATTTTCTTTATTTACATTTCAAATGTTATTCCCTTTCCTGGTTTTCCCTCAGAAAAACACCTTCCCCCTTCCACCTCCCTCCTCCTCCTGCTCAGCAACCCACCCACGCCCCTTTCCTGGCCCTGGCATTCCCCCCACCTCCTGTACTATGGCATAGAGCCTTCATAGGACAAAGGGCCTCTCCTCCCACTGATGTCCCACTAGGCAATGTCTGCTGCATATGCAGCTAGAGCCATGAGTCCCACCATGTGTGCTCTTTGGCTAGTGGTTTAGTCCCTGGGAGCTCTGGGGGTACTGGCTAATTCATATTGTTGTTCCTCCTATGGGGCTGCAAACCCCTTCAGCACTGTAGGTCCTTTCTCTAGCTCCTTCCTTGGGGACGTTATACTCATTCCAATGGATGGTTGTGAGCATCCACTTCTGTATTTGTAAGGCACTGGCAGAGCCTATCAGGAAAGATCTATATCAGGCTCCTGTCAGCAAGCATTTGTTGGCATCTACAACAGTGTCTGAGTTTGGTGACTGTAAATGGGATGGATCCCCAGGTGAGTCAATCTCTAAATGGCAATATCCTCAGTCTCTACTCCATACTTTGTCTCTGTAACTCCTTCCATGGGTGTTTTGTTCTCTCCTTCTCAGAAATAACCACACTATGGTCTTCCTTTTTCTTGAGTTTCATGGGGTTTGTGAATTATATCTGGGGTATTCCGAGCTTCTGGGCTAATATCCACTTATCAGTGAGTGCATATCATGTATGTTCTTTTGTAATTCGGTTACCTCACTAAGGATGATATTCTCCAGATCCATTTATTTGCCTATGAATTTCATAAATTCATTGCTTTGAGTAGCTGAGTAGTACTCCATTGTGTAAATGTAACACATTTTCTGTATCGATTTCTCTGTTGAAGTACATCTGGGTTCTTTCCAGCTTCTGACTATTATAAATAAGGCTGCTATGAACATAGTGGAGCATGTGTCCTTATTACATGTTGGAGCATCTACTGGGTTTATACCCAGGCGTGGTATTGCTGGATCCTCCTGTAGTACTATGGCCAATTTTCTGAGAAACTGCCAAACTAATTTCCAGAGTGATTGTACCAGCTTGCAATCCCACCAGCAATTGAGGAGTGTTCCTCTTTCTTCACATTCTTGCCAGCATTTGCTGTCACCTGAGTTTTTGATCTTAGCCATTCAGACTGGTATGAGGTGGAATCTAAGGGTTGTATTGATTTGCATTTCCCTCATGATTAAGGATGTTGAACATTTTTAGGTGCTTCTCAGACATTTGGTATTCCTCAGTTGAGAATTCTTTGATTAGCTCTGTACCAGATTTTTAATAGGGTTATTTGTTTCTCTGGAGTCTAACTTCTTGAGTTCTTTGTATATATTGGATATTAACCCTCTATCTGATGTAGGATTGGTAAAAATTTTTTCCCAATCTGTTGGTGGCCTTTTGTCTTCTTGACACTATCCTTTGCCTTACAAGGCTTTGTGGGTTTATAAGGTCCCATTTGTTGATTCTCGATCTTACAGCACAAGACATTGGTGCTCTGTTCAGGAATTTTTCTCCTGTGCCCATATGTTTGAGGCTTTCCCCCACTTTCTCTTCTATAAGTTTCAGTTTATCTGGTTTTATGTGAATGTCCTTGATTGACGTAGACTTGAGCTTTGTACAAGGAGATAAGAATGGGTCCATTTGCCTTCATATACATGCTAACCTCCAGTTGAGCCAGCACCATTTGTTGAAAATGCTGTCTTTTTTCCACTGGATAGTTTTAGCTTGTTTTTCAAAGATCAACTGACCATAGGTATATGGGTTTATTTCTGGGTCTTCAATTCTATTCCATTGATCTACCTGCCTGTCACTGTACCGATACCATGCATTTTTTTTTTAAATCACAATTGCTCTGTAGTACACAGTTTGTGGTCAGGGATGGTGATTCCGCAAGAAGTTCTTTTATTGTTGAGAATAGTTTTCACTATTGTGGGTTTTTTTTTGTTTGTTTGTTTTGTTTTTCCAGATGAATTTAGAAATTGCTCTTTCTAAATCTATGAAAAATTGAGTTGAAATTTTGATGGGGATTACATTGAATAGGTAGAAAGCTTTTGGCAAGATGGTAATTTTTCTATATTAATCCTGCCAATCCATGAGCATGGGAGATCTTTCCATCTTCTGAGATCTTCTTCACTTTCTTTCATCAAAGACTTCAATTTCTTATCATACAGATCATTCACTTCCTTAGTTAGAATCACACCAAGTTATGTTATATTATTTGTGAATATTTTGTAGGATTTTGCTTCCCTAATTTCTTTCTCAGCCTGTTTATCCTTTTAGTAGAGGAAGGCCAATGATTTGTTTGAATTAATTTTACATCCAGCCTCTTTTCTGAAGTTGTTTATCATGTTTAGGAGTTCTCTGGTGGAATTTTTGGGGTCACTGAAGTATATTATTATATCATCTGCAAATAGTGATATTTTGACTTCATCCTTTCCAATTTTTATCCCTTTGATCTAATTACCCGGCTTCAAGCACGATATTGAATAGGTAGGGAGAGAGTGGACAGCCTTGCCTAGTCCCTGATTTTAGTTTGATTGCTTCAAGTTTATCTCTCTTTAGTTTGATGTTGGCTACTGGTCTGATGTATATTGCTTTTATTATGTTTAGGTATGGGCTTTGAATTTCTGATCTTTCCAAGACTTTTATCATTAAAGGGTGTTGGATTTTGTCAAATGCTTCCTCAGCATATAATGAGATGATCATATTTTTTTTCCTTTGAGCTAGTTTATATAGTGAAATATTTTGATGGATTTCCATTTATTGAACCACCCCTGCATCCCTGGGATGAAGCCTACGAGATCATGATGGATGGTTCTTTTAATGTGTTCTTGTATTCAGCTTGCGAGAATTTTATTGAGTATTTTCGCATTGATATTCATAAGAGAAATTGGCTCTCTTTCTTTGTTGGGTCTTTGTGTGGTTTAGGTATCAGAGTAATTATGGCTTTATAGAACAAATTGGGCAGAGTACCTTCTGTTTCTATTCTGTGGAATAGTTTGAGGAATATTGGAATTAAGTCTTCTTTGAAGGTTGGATAGAACTGTGCTAAACCCATCAGGTCCTGGGCTTTTATTGGTTGGGAGACTACTAATGACTTTCTATTTCTTTGGGGGATATGGGACTGTTTAGATCATTAATCTGATCCTTATTTAACTTTGGTGCCCTGTATCTGTCTAGAAAAATTTCCATTTCTTCCAGGTTTTCCAGTTTTGTTGAGTACAGGTTTTTGTTGTAAGATCTGATGATTTTTTGGATTTCCTCAGTTTCTGTTCTAGTCTCCCTTTTCATTTCTGATGTTGTTAATTAGGATACTGTCTCTGTGCCCTCTAGTTACTCTGGCTAAGGATTTATCTACTTTGTTGATTTTCTCAAAGAACCGGCTCCTGGTTTGGTTGATTTTTTTTTTTTTTTTGTATAGTTCTTTTTGTTTCCACTTCGTTGATTTCAGCCCTGATTTTGATGATTTCCAGCAGTGTATGCCTCTTGGGTGATTTTGCTTCTTTTTGTTCTAGAACTTTCAGGTGTGCTGTCAATCTGCTAGTGTATACTCTCTCCAGTTTCTTTTTGGAGGGACTCATAGCTGTGAGTTTTCCTCTTAGGACTGCTTTCATTGTGTCCCATAAGTTTGGGTATGATGTGGCTTCATTTTCATAAATCCTTAAAAGTCTCTAATTCCTTTCTTTATTTCTTCCTTGACCAAGTTATGATTGAGTAGAATGTTGCTCAGTTTCCGTGTGTATTTGGGCTTTCTAATATTCATGTTGTTATTGAAGATAAGCCTTAGTCCATGGTGATCTGATAGGATGCATGGGATAATTTCAATATTTTTGTATCTGTTGAGACCTGTTTTGTCACCTATTATATGGTCAATCATGGAGAAGGTAACATGAGGTGCTCAGAAGAAGGTATACCCCTTTGTTTTAGAATAAAATGTTCTATAGGCACCTGTTAAATCTACTTGTTTAATAACTTCTGTAAGTTTCACTGTGTCTCTGTTCACTTTCTTTTTCCATGATCTGTCCATTGATGAGAGTGTTGTGTTGAAGTCTCCCACTATTATTGTGTGTGGTGCTTTGTGTGCTTTGAGCCTTACCAAAGTTTCTTTAATGAATATGGGTGCCCTTGTATTTGGAGTGTAGATGTTCAGAACTGAGATTCATCTTGGTACATTTTACGTTTGATGAGTAAGAAGTGTCCCTCATCTTTTTTGATAGCTTCAAGTTGAAAGTCGATTTTATTCGATATTAAAATTAGTACTCCAGCTTGTTTCTTTGGACCATTCATTTAGAAAATTGTTTTCCAGCCTTTTACTCTGAGGTAATGTTTGTCCTTGTCACTGAGGTGGGTTTCCTTTATGCAGCAAAATGTTGGGTCCTGTTTACATAACCAGTCTGTTATTCTATGTCTTTTTATTGGGGAATCAAGTCCATTGATATTAAGAGATATTAAGGAAAAGCCATTGTTGTTTCCTGTTATTTCTGTTGTTAGAGTTGGAATTCTGTTCATGTGGCTACCTTCTTTTAGGTTTGTTGAAAGATTACTTTCTGACTTTTTCTAAAGCATAGTTTCCTCCTTGTGTTTGAGTTTTCCGTTTATTATCCTTTGAAGGGCTGGATTTGTGGAAATATATTGTGTAAATTTGATTTTGCCATAGAATACCTTGGTTTCACCATCTATGGTAATTGAGAGTTTTATTCGGTATAGTAGCCTGGGCTGCCATTTATATTCTCTTAGGGTCTGTATAACATCTGCCCTGGATCTTCTGGCTTTCATAGTCTCTGATGAGAAGTCTGGTATAATTCTAATAGGTCTCCCTTTATAAGTTACTTGACCCATTTCCTTTATTGATTTTCATATTCTTTTTTTTGTTTTGTTTTGTGCATTCGGTGTTTTGATTATTATGTGACAGGAGGAATTTCTTTTCTGGTCCAAACTATTTGAAGTTCTGTAGGTTTCTTGTATGTTCATGGGCATCTCTTTTTTAGGTTTGGAAAGTTTTCTTCTATAATTTGGTTGAAGATATTTACTGGCCCATTAAGTTGGAAATCTTCCTTCTTGTCTATACCTATTATCCTTAGGTTTGGTCTTCTTATTGTATCCTGGATTTCCTGGACATTTTGGGTTAGGATCTTTTTGCATTTACATTTTCTTTGATTGCTGTGTTAATGTTTTCTCTGGTATCTTCTGCACCTGAGATTCTCTCTTCTATCTTTTGTAGTCTGTTCATGATGCTTCCATCTATGACTCCTGATTTCTTTCCAAGGATTTCTATATCCAGAATTGTCTCACTTTGTGATTTCTTTATTGTTTCTACTTCCATTTTTAGATCCTGAATGGTTTTGTTCAATTCTTTCACCTGTTTGGGTATGTTTTCCTGTAATTCTTGAAGGGAATTTTGTGTTTCCTCTTTAAGGGCCACTACCTGTTTACCTGTGTTCTCCTGTATTTCTTTAAAGGAGTTATTTATGTCCTTCTTATAGTCCTCCATCACCATGAGAAGTGAATTTAGATCCATTTCTTGCTTTTCTGGTATGATGGTGTATTCAGGACTTGCTATTGTGGGAGAGTTGGATTCTGATGATGCCGAGTAACCTTGGTTTCTGCTACTTCTGTTCTTTCATTTGTCTCCTGCCATCTGATCATTTCAAGTGCTCCCTGCCCTCAATATATCTGATTGGGGCCTGTCCTTCTTGTAATCCTGGTTGAGTCAGAACTCTTCAGAGTCCAGTTTCTCTTTGATCCTGTGATTCAGGGATCCTGTTATCCAGAGAATCTGGGTGTTTCAGAGTTCTTGGCAGTCAAGCTTGCCCTGAGACCCTGAGATCCTGATGTGACCAAGCTCTTGGGATCCTGGGATCCTAGGATCTTAAGATCCTGGGAGTCTTAGAGCACCTGGAAATGGTACCTCCTCTGCAGGCTGTGGAGATGTCCGATGAGTTTGAAACCAAGGTAGACCAGTGCTAACTGGAAGGACCCAAGCCACTGGTCAGGCAGGGTTCTTGTGTCCCTGCTCTGCTGGCCCAGGTGGTATTGGAACAGATGCTGTGTTCTACTCACCAGTGATCCTAAGATCCTGGGTGTGCTAGGGCATCTGGGGAGCAGAGTCCTCTGGGGACTGTGGGATTGTCCACTGAATTCATGAGTAAGGTGGCCCAGCGTTGGCCAAGTTAACACTTTCTATATCTATATTCTGTCTTTGCTGCCTTTTTTCCTTCTGGGAAGCCCTCCCATGGGTGAGTTTTCCCTTTGTTCCCACATTTCAGCTGCCTTGCTTTCCTGCTTCTTCATGGTGTGGTCTGTCCTATGTTGTTATTCTCCTGTTGGACTCCCTTCTTGTCCCTCATCTGTTTTTCATGCCTGGGAATCCTAAAAGTCCCTCCTCTGCCTCTCTGCCCAATCATTGGCTACTGGCAACTTTATTTCCCAATCAGAGCCAACTGGACACAGGTACCTTTTATCCTATGTGCAGAACATTGTAAACAGGTTTTTGGATAACATAATTAGGATGAGAGCACAAGCCACTATGGGGGAGGAGCACCTTCTCAGAGATGAAGGGGACAGGGGATGGAGTGTAGAACTCTGGGAAGGTAGATAAGGAGGGGGCAGCATTTGGGGTATAAATAAATAAAATAATTAATTTAAAAATTATTTAAAACATTGAATTTTACGTGTACTACCTATATTTTATAATATACAGTCCTTTACCAGAAGTTAACTTACAAAATTTTTCTCCCAGTCTTTGCCTTATGCTATGTTTTTGAATAGGTAAACATATTCCAGGAAATTTTTACATTAGATTGAGGTTCTCCATTTTCCATGATAATCATCGAATATATTTAGGTGATTAAAAAAGTCAGATATATTTATGGTTTTATTTACAGCAATATTCTATAACACTTTCTTTTATCTAACCTGAGTATGAGTTTATAAGTGTGTTTCAAAGGGTAGACTTTTAGAACAATCCTATACTTGATAAGAGTCCTATAAAATTAAAGACAGACAGAAGCATCAATTTGCCATAAACCTCATTTAGTAAAGGTTGTACATGTGAGCATTAGTGACTGTACAAAATGAAATTAATATAAAATTAAATAACAATACTATTGCTTCGCAATATGTAATTATATAAATAGGAAGGAAGGAAAGAAATGAATGTGGCTCTGGTCTGTTTTAAAAATCAAACAAGTATATTTTCCAATAAATATTTAAGTTTGGGGCCTCAAAGTGGTCTTTTGTCCTTTATAGAGGGCAGAACGCAAACAAAGATGCAGAGAGCTTCGAGATTGTTTGCAGCAGTGCAAGAGGGACTGCTCAGGTTCAGAGAATCACCAAGGAAACATGAGGCCTATTTCTCTGTGAAGCTAAACTTCAAAAACCACAAGCTAAGAGATACAAAGGAAAAGTAAGGCTGCTATGACAGCAAAAACAAGCAAATATCTCCAGAGGGGATTAATCCCTCTGCTTCAAAGGATCTGTGCAATGGAAGTGTTGCCAGCTTCTCTAGTAACAGCACCTGTCCATCAGACAAGGATGAGCTAATCACAGAGACAAGTGGCGCATATGTACACTTGTGTACCTGGACAGCTGATACTGAGAAACATGATTTTTTGCCCTCAAGCCTTAGCTTTCCAGTTCCATCTTTCCTGTGGAGACACAGGCTGGAAACATCTGGGCATCATGAGTTCCAGCCTTGCAGAACACCAGGGTGCTCTGGGACATCCTAGTACCCTGACCTCCAGGACAAACTCATGTATCTTTTCTAGTGCACAAAGCATCATACACTCTTGAACAACTCTAAGGTGGTTGTTTTTTGGGAGACGTTGTGAGTATTTCTTTTATTTTATTCATATGAGTGTTTTGCTTACATGTATTTTGTACATTACAGGCTGCCTGGTTCTATCAAGAGATCAGAAAAGAACCAGTTCCCTGGGTGTGATATTTGGGAGTAACGTGTGATAGTGTTGGTACTGGGAATGGGCCCTTGGCCATCTTCAAGAGTAATGGGTTTTCTTAAATCACTCATCTTTCCACTCCCTCTAATGTCGAAAATATTTCCTTAAGTTTGACCCTGTAATGTGGACTTTATGGAGAACATGATGAAATTTCCCAAAATTTGCCAAAATGACAGTAGGTGCTTGTAACCCATGAAATACTTCCTTTTCTGTCTTAACCTTAACTTCCTGGGGTGCAGTTGGTTTTGCCATATTATTATCAATTGCTTTTCAATAGTTCTTTTAAAATAGCATATTCAGCTAATGCTAAACATAAGAATCCACATGTAATCTAGCTACTAAGGTGAATATATTAGAAATTTGCTCTCCTCAAATGAAGGCTACATTTCTATCACTAATCTGTTTCCACATTAAGTATAACTACAAACAACTTAGTTTTCCATGAACTGCCACTAGTTTGCATTTTTCCCAACTCACCTTGCACAATGACTGCTGCAAGTCAAGGCCTTGAGCTTTCTTCTCATTGAATTCAACTTAATATTTAGTGCCTGTGTAAACTCACAATCTTGAAGCCCTATTTTGCTATTCAGAATATTAGCTACTATTCACAGATAGATTCCTCCCTCCACCCTAAAAAATTGGTATATAAGACCTCTACTTTGTGATCTGAGTCACTGCTAAAAATACCAAATAGAACATGGCCCAAAGCAAATATGAATGCTACTTTAAATGAAGCTGTGCATGCCTTTCATCAGCTAAATATAGATTTGCTTAAACGCTCAATCTTTTCCCCCCACTCTTCCATTTATGGGGCTACAGTGAGCCTCTTGTGTCTGGGAAAATGCACCAGAATTAAAAGTACCCCCCTCCTCTCAGTACTGTCTTCTTCCATTTCCTTCTAGCTAGAAGAAATTGTATTCTGAACACAAAACTGTACTCAGATAAACCCTTGGCTATACAAGACTCCCTCTCAAGTCTGTTTTTCAAGGATTCAAGGACCACACTCTTCTGCTTCGTTGGATCTTGATGTTTCTCCTAGAATTGAAGGTCACACTACAGAACTCGAGGAGGAAAAAAAAAAAAAAAACCACAACTCAAAATCAGCTATTACTGCAAAATGACCCTTCTGGATGGACTTCTAGTCCAGCCCTTACCAAATGAAAAATCACATCAAATCAAACTTTCGGAGCTTGTAACTTAAGAGAAAATATTGTCTCACAGTAACTCAGCAGTTTAATCTCCAGTCTGCCCACAGAGCTAGACTCTGTGGAAGGCGAGATGCCTAGCGTAGTAAGCAATCAGCACTCCCCAAACATTGCAGCCTTTATTTTCAGTTGCTTGTTACTTCAATTTACACCGATTTATCCCCTCTCACAACTCAACCAACAACTTTCTCATTGCCTGACCTGAGGCATGGATAGCAATTTTCTGTGTAATCAGCCAGAGGATGTAATCAGTGCAATTAACAGATGGATTGGGAATACTACATGGAGCCCGATTTAAAAATCCCACTAAAATTACTGTACTGGATCTGTAAATACTCACACTAAACAAATATTTCTTAGGATTAGTTTATGCCAGTTCAATGGTAATTTTAATGCAAAATTTGTGAGGGAGTTCAGCTTCCATAACCACCTCCAGTTTACTGATTTGGGGTGACTATCAATCACCTTCAATATATCTATTCTTATTTTTAGGTATTTATTTCATTTACATTTCCAGTGCTATCCCAAAAGTCCCCCACCTGCTACCCCCCCCCCCACTCCCCTACTCTCCCACTCCCACTTTTTGGCTCTGGCATTCCCCGGTACTGAAGCATATAAAGTTTGCACGACCAATGGGTCTCTCTTTCCACTGATGGCCGACTAGGCCATCTTCTGAAAATTTGTACCTAGAGACACTAGCTCCGGGGGGTACTGGCTAGTTCATACTGTTGTTCCACCTATAGGATTGCAGATCCCTGTAGCTCCTTGGGTACTTTCTCTAGCTCCTCCATTGGGGGCCCTGTGATCCATCCAATAGCTAATTGTGAGCATCCACTTCTGTGTTTGCTAGGCCCCGGCATAGTTTCACAAGAGACAGCTATATCTGGGTCCTTTCAGCAAAATCTTGCTAGTGTATACAATGGTGTCAGAGTATGGAAGCTGATTATGGGATGGATCTCTGGATATGGAAGTTTCTAGATAGTACATCCTTTCGTCTCAGCTTATCTATTCTTAAGATGAAATGTGAACTGATTAATAAAGAATGCCATACTTATGTTGAAGATACTATTAGCTTAGTTTGTGATTTTGTGATTACGGAGATTTTATATGTGACAAATTCATAACTAAATTATCATGGGTTTTACTTTGAATAGTTATTTTTCTCATTGGTGAGAAAAACAAAAGAAAAACAAAGACAGAAACAAACAAACAAACAAACAACACACACCCCCAAACTCCACAAAGTGCTTATTTTGGCCTACAGTTTTGAGAATATAGTTCATAATAGAACAGAAATCACATGACAAGAGTTTGAAACAACTGTCACATTGGATCTACAGTCAAGAGATAGATAGTAAAAATGCTTGTGTACAGCTAGCTTTTCTTTTCTTTTTTCTATCCAGGATCCTATCCCACAGGGTGGTACTGCCCACAGTAAAGTGAGCTATCCTACCTCAATAAAGTAAAGCAGGTAATCCTTTATAGGCATTCCTGGAGGCTTCCTTTCTAGGTCATTCTGTCAAAATAACAAATAAACCATCACACCAACTGTCCTTAGCCCTCTCAATTGACATTCCATTCTATCTTCTGTATCTGACTTAGAGTCCTTATGACTTTCACAGAAAGTGTTTGGGATGTATTGACTTTTACCAACACAAAAACTAAGGATGACATTGAATCATATCTAATATCCATAGCTGTGTTTTTCTGTTTTTTTTGTTTTTTTTTTGTTTTGTCACTTGTCTATCTCATGTTTCCATGGTATATTTGAAAACTACCTTGATGTATACTTAGTTTTATTCTGATAAAACAAAACCACCACCCCCAAATCATGAAACTATTATTACATAGGACATGGCATTTATGCTGTAGGATCTGCAAGGATCTCGAGGACTAAGATAAACACACAACCAGCATGCCTGGTTAAATTCACTTTAATTTGTGACCCTAAGTACATGTGGGCTCTCATCTATGTAGATCTATGTATAGGATGTACACCAGAAAGAGATTAATTTTCTTCAATCCACTTTTCTTCTCTGCTCTCTTAATATATATTTCATACTTTAGCTTTGCCTCAATCTCCTATCCTCTCATTATATTTCTCAGAGAAAGAATACTGTCAAGCCAAAGTTGCAAGGCCAGCGATATGGGTTGGCCTTGGTACATGAAGTCCAATGAGTGCTGATAGGGTTTGCAATGCTGCTGTAAAAAAAGAAGGATATGTGGAGTGATTCTCAGTAACAGGATTTATTTTGGTTTGCTTATTTAGGAAATAAGATCATCAATGTAGATTAAAGCATAGTGACGAGAAGAAATCTGCTCAAAGTGATTTTATCCTACGTCTTTCTGGTTTTTCTCACATTTTCCTAAAGTAACTCATTTTCAATGAAAATAAATAGTAGAGAAGAGTTGAGGTATGGGAGAGATAAACTATCATTGGTCATACATTTAAGAATCCACAAAGGGAAAAACACCCAATTGTGATATCATAGGTCATCAGATGAGAGGATTTAGTTCAGCAGAAGTGAGGCATATGGGGGGAAGGATGACCAAGGTCTTGAGCATCCACACCCAAAGATGATAAGTACACAAGTTAAAAAACAAAGATTTATATAGAGTTTACAAGCAAAACTTTAAAGTTACTGTGTTATCTGATGTAAGTGGAGACCTTTCAAATAGTTTTTTTTTTGTCTCAAGCTCTCATATGATCAATGAAAATCATGATGCCATTCTAATATCTTGTATAATATTACAAACTATTTTAAAGGATAAACTATTGGGTTAATAAATTATTGGGTTCTTGTCTAAGCTTTTCTTTCTTTCCCTCTCTCTTCCTTTCTTTCAAAATGGTTTATCCTCTGGAATAGTCCGTAGACTCATGGGAACTATATGAATACACACACACACAGACACAGACACACACAAACATACATATATACATATGTATATATATGTATATACATATATATATATATGTTTCATGTCATACTATATTCATTATTTGTAATCCAGAGTATCATTTAAGCTAATTTAATGAGCATCCATGTTTCAGTACATACTTCTCACTAGTCCTAAACTGTTTACCTTTAAATAATCAGTATAAAAACACAGGCAAGCATTCCTGAATGTAGCTGATGTAGAATGTATGAAATATAATTTCAATTTTTAAGTAAATATTTTAGAACTTATTTTTGAACAGCATTTTGAGAGGATTATAGACTGAAGGATTCTAAAATCATCCAAAGTCAATTCTCTCTAAAATGAGATGAAAGAGACAACATATACTTATACAAAGTAGAGGCACTGTCATTCATTTTTAATAATTCCTTCCTAGATGTCATGACTTAATTAAAACTCTGTCTCTCTTATAGTCAAACCACATGAGGTTCAATGTCAAGTGTTTATATCATTTTCCTGTCCCCCGATTTCTCAGCACTTTACCCATATTAAGAGCATCAGAAGTTGGAGATCTATACAGGTTTTTCTAAACTTCTTTTTTGTGATCTCTAACATTGATTTTGTTTCATTTCTCTTAACATCATGTAAATAAAACCATACAGATTTGGAACACATTGTGGAGCAGTTATTTATACCTGTGCTGGAAATATCAATTAGGAATATAAAGACACTCTAGCCAAATTTCACTAGGAAAAATGCCAATGCCCATTATGATTCCTGCAATAACAATTTCTTTTCAACTTAAAACTGATACCAACAATTTGGGTGAATGTTATAATCATCATGGGCAGGCTAAGGTAATACAACTAGTACGCAAAAAGTTACACCGATGTAAACCAGAATACTGTCCTTCCTACATAAAAGTCCTGACTTGTGACTGTTTGGTTGAATCAAGTCTTCTCAGCTTTCCACTTTTCATATGTGACATCTATGCCTTGCTGTATAAAGTTCCTTCAGTCCTACTATTTCTGCACATTCAGCTAGAAGGAAAGAAGAAAAGAAGAAAAGGAGAAGGCCATATTGCCTCCTTGTAGCTTGGGAAACTCTGCAGAAAAGGGTGGAAGGATTGCAAGAGCCAAAAGGATAAAAGACACCATGAGAACATGACCAACAGAATCAACTATTCAGGGCTCAAGGGGTTTACAGAGACTCAACCGGCAATCACAGAACCTGTATAGATCTGTACTAAGTCTTCTCTATATTTGTCAGGCTGTGTAGCTTGGTGTTCTTGTGTGACTTCTAACAGTGGAAACAAGATCTGTCTCTGACTCTTTGGTCAGCATTTAGAGACCTAGTGGGTTGCTTCCTCCAACCTTATATGAGGATTTGAGTCTGGTCTTCTTACATCTTGTTATGTCACATTTAGTTGATATCCCTGAGAGGCCTGGTCTCTTCTGATGGGAAACAGAAGAGTGGATCTTGGGGAGAAAGATGAGTCAGGAAAGGCTGGGAGTAGTGGAGAGGGGATACTGCAATGGAATGGGATGTATGAGAGAGAGAGAGAGAGAGAGAGAGAGAGAGAGAGAGAGAGAGAGAGAGAGAGAGAGAAAGCAGCTCCATTCTTGAGCATAAGCTTCCTGCTCATATAAGCCAGAACTTTGTCACTGGTTCTTAACTTTCTGCATGAGACGGTTGGGAAATCATTTTGTAATTGGGCGGCCATGTGCCAGTAGAAATGTCCCTTGGACAAGCCAAGTAAAAATGAAAGAAGAATATCAGATATTATTGCAGACATATTTTTACTCTAAAATACAATAGCATAAAAGTTTTCTGAGCAGCTGTAGCAAATTCATGCTCTGTGCAGTTACTGAAATAGTTGTTAGTTGTGTATTTAAATGTTTATTGGTGCATGTCTATTTCTTCTAGTAATCCTAAGCACTGAGTGGGTAGGACTCACGACTTGTCTCTAATTTGTAACTCTCCACACCAAATAGTTGTTGGTTGAATAAATGCAAGCAGAAAGGACTCTGATTTGAGTATGTTGTTGATCCCTCACATCATGGGCATTCATAGATTCCAAAATCAGTGTTTACTAAAAGGAACCAATGAAGTTATTGTCCTAAGAAGAGTTTACTTTCATAATTCTGTGACTAACCCAGAACTTTAAGCCAGTAAGCCACTTACAGGAACTTTTCCTATAGTTGCAACTTTTCTTGTAGGAGTTGTTCAAGGTAAAAAATAAACTGACATTTTTTGTGTACATTGTAAATGTTTTTTCTCCTTTTTATCTCCTTTCCTCATTTTCCCTCTGAAAACCTCCCTATCCAATCCTCCATCCAAATTCTTAGAACACCTGAGCACCTATATTCTGGGGTTATGTTTGTAAAATGGTTTTTGTGATTTTAAAGACATTTATCAGTTGTTCATTGCATCAGTGGGGACAATAGAAGGTGACAGTGGCCTAGGATGCTTGTGTCCTGACTTCTTGTCATGGAGTAATCTGATTTTGTCTGGAAACAATTCTGGAATGCCATGCAGGAGGCAGTTGAAACACTGGTGCTAAAGGAAGGGACAATGGTTTAGACAATGCCTCACTGCAACTGGCTAGGCTCAGACCAAACCCACTTATTAATCAGGACCTCAGACCTGTCTGTCAGCCTCTCCAGTGTTCTCATATACAGAAGGTTTCTCTAGCAAGACTGTAAACACAGTGGCTGGGGTTTCACTGCACTTTCTTTAACTTTTTCAATATGAATTAATTGCTACCTGTTAATCTTATTATCCCTACTCATCTTTGGTAGGATTGAGGGTGAGGGTACTCACCAATTCACAGCATCTACTTGGATCCTTTTCTCAGGGCCCAGGTAAGATCACAGAAGCATTGCACATCCATATTTGCAGCTGGCAGCTTGGTTTCTGGACCCATAATCATGCCAATCAGCACTTTCTACATAAAACCTTTTCAACCACCCTAGAGTCAAAGGCCCCAGTTGATGGCACCAGATTTCTCTTTCAATTCAAATCTTACAATTAGTCAGCTTTGTGTTTTGTTCACATTTCTGCATTATGACGGTTATTTAGGCTGTTCACAATAGACTCCAAGAATATGCTGCCTTAATCCATGCCTTCCTCCTACTCAGCAATGTTGCTAAAAAATGCAGAGGCATTCAGTGAAGGTCATGAGAACACTGGTTGTTAAGGCAATAGTTTGTTTTCCCACAGCTTGCCATTGAAAGAGGCACCATAGAGAAATCTCCTGACACTCTCTGTCTTCCCTGATTTTGAACCCTGCCTCCCATCCTGTTAGACCACAAACCAGCGCAAGTTATTGATATCGTACATCCTAGAAGTCATGTGACTCAACCCACTCAGATAACATGTTCAGCTTATATAACTTATATGCTTAAATAAATTTTTCCTCAAAGAATATGGACATTTATGTTGCAAATGTGAAAATTATTTCATTATATCATCTCACATCTATATGATAAAAGAATAAGAATATTTTTAAAAATATAACTGAAATGTGGTCATCTGCTACACAAAGCAGTTCTCAAAAGCACCAAAGAGCCAAGAGTCGTAGTAAAGGAAAGAAAAACCTCAAAATTCAATCTTAAATTATAAATCATTTACTCTTTGCTGTTGCTTATTTTTGGTATTGTAGTTGAGTCACATTATCTCTCTCCTTTCTTACCTCTAAACTCCTCTATCCATGCCCCTCTTCTCTTCTTCAAATTCGTGACCTCATTTTCATTTCTTGCTATTGGTATTTTTATATACTTATTCTCACATTATGTCCAGATAATATTACATGTATGTATGTTTTCAGGGCTGACGATTTGGAAATGGAGAGCAAAGTGGTGTGCTTTTCCCTGGTGAGGACCACTTCTGCTGCTCCTAGCTCTCCTCAGTTGCCAGTATTTCTTTGTGTAGGGGGTAGGCTTCAAACCACTTGCTCTTATTGGAGGTATGATTTAATGTAAGACGTATAACTATCATCCTTATGTCTGCTGTTGATGGATAGGATTATCTGCACTTATTTTTGAAGTTCAAAGCATTTTTACTCTGCTGTTTTCTTATTTTTAAAAATACTTTATTATTATTCTGTATTGAGGCAGGCTGTAAGAAAAGACAAACTCAGATACAACATCAGAATAAAGGTTGCTAGGAACTTCCACAGAGAAGCAGACACGAGTGAGGCTCTCTAAGGACTTAAATCGTGCAAAAAGTTAATATTTTGAAGAGTATTAGGCATTGCATTGACAATCAATATAAAAAGAAAATACAAATATTTAAAATGAACTTTGAACATTTGAAGATACAATGACTAAGAATTTTCCTTACCACACAGGAAAACAATCTTTTCACAATGGCCTAAAAGTAAACTAAAATGAAATAATACCATATATTGTGGTAAACCAAAAAAAAAAAAAAAAACCAAACAAACAAAAAATCAGTTCAATGAAAATTCAAAACACTGAGGAAAGTGACTTGAGAAGACATAAGAAGATAAAAGATCAAGATTGTGAAAATGCCTATATTACAAAAAGTGATGTATAGATTCAATGAAATCCCCTTTAAAATACCAATGAAACAGCTAAGGGTATACATGCAGTAAATCTTGGGTTTGATCTCGAGCACTACATAAATTTACTCTGCTGTAAAACTGTATTTCTAGCATTCAGATGGTACATGCAGGAAGAGTGGAGGGTCAAGGTTATTTGTAACTGTGTACTGAGCTTCCGAAAAAACAAACAAACAAACAAACAAAAAACATGGGCTATGGAAGATCCTGATTTTAAAAGGTGGAACCATATTCTTATACTCTTCATGGAAAGCAAAGCTACAAATGAAAGTCATGTGGGACCACAATAAGACTCTGGGTAGCCCAAAGAATCCAAAGCTACGACAATAATGTTTGAGATACTATAGTGCCTGGTTTATAGTTTATAGTTACCGTACAGAACCAAAGTAGCAAACCACAAAACATTACTAGAATGAAAACAGACATGTAAATCTACTTAGTAGGAAAAAAGCAGCCAGATATGAAACAACAAAGCTACAATTACCTGAATTTTGACAAAGATATACAATGGGGTGGAAGGGAGCAAAGAAATGGTGAAGGAAAGGTGGATTATCTACATGAAGAAAAGTGAAAGTGAATTCCTATCTCCTGCTTGGAAAAAAAGAAAAATCAGTTCCAAGTGCTTCAAAGACCTAAAGGCATAGCCTGCTGCTCTCAAACAGGTAGAAGAAAGCATAGACAAAGGCACTTTGAGATATGGATAGGCAAGAGCAATCATTTTCTTAAAAGGACTTGAGAAGGACCCCGGAAAGGTATACTGGAGTGATGGATCAGTGGTTAAGAAAACTGGTTGCTCTTTCAGAAGACCCAGGTTTCATTCCTAGACCCACTGTGGGGATTTTTAGTAATTTAGGAATATAGGAATTTTTAGAATATTGATTTTGTTCTGAAAGCCTAGGAAGTCTGAGAGAATAGGAAACACTTCATCTTCTTGTGTCTTCTCTAGTTTTTTTTTTTTTCCCCTCAATGTTTTGATTTCTTTTCATTGAAGTGATCTTTCGTTTTTGTTGGTAAGTTTACCATCTGTAACTCCAAGTACAGAGCATTTGATGCCCACTTCTGACCTCCTCAAGTACCAAGAATTCATGTAGTACATAGACATATCTGCAGGCAAAACACTCATATTCTTAAAATAAAACAAATATAAGAAGTACAAAAATTAATACAATAAGGAATTTACAAAGCGGTGGCCTAAAGTGAAAAACTTTCACATACTAAAGGGTATCAAGTAACCAGACAGCCTACACAATGGGGAAAAAGTCCATTCCTCATTATACATTTGTCAAGGGATTAATATTTAGACAATGTAAAGAATTAAAAAAATAAACAAGAAATGGTGCAAACCAATTGACACTGATGAATCCAAATGTTTCTAATGGAATTATCAGATAAATTTCAGTTAGGGGGGAGGGAGGGAGAAAAAAAGAGAGAGACAGACAGACAGAGAGACAGACAGACAGAGAGACAGAGACAGAGAGAGAACACAAGGGTGAGCAGGTAGCTAGGTGGCTAAGATCTGAGATTTGGGTAAGGGGAAAATATGATAAAATACAAATGTCCAATAACCAGAAAAAGATGTGAATGAACATTGCTATCCATCAGAGAAATACAAATTGAAACTTGGATGAGATTTCATCTCACTGCAGTTAGAATAGCAGTCACTAGGAAAACAGTGACCTACAACACAACCTGGTAAGGAGGTCGCAATAGAGGAAGGCACACATACTGTGGGTTGTAATTAAGGTAGTCTAAGCTTTATGGAAATTAGCACGAACATGTTTGAAAGATCTGAAATTAGACCTACCATATAACCTAGCTATACCACTCTTAGTTATTTATCAAAGAGACTCTAAGTTAATATAACACATAGATACTTCTCCTTTAATGTATATTGCAGCATTATATATAATGGGTACACGATAGTATCACCTTAGCTGTCTATTAACAGAGGGGCATTCAAATAAAACATGATTTATTGTATATAGAATTAAATTCAGACATAAATGTGAAACTTATGGAGATGGAGATTGTTATAGTAAGTCTGACTTAGACAAATATTGCATCTTTTTTCTTTTCTGGGTCATAGTGTGTGTGTGTGTGTGTGTGTGTGTGTGTGTGTGTGTGTGTAATGAATAATGTATATATGTATATATATATATATGTATAAAATCATACACACAAAATGGGGCATATGAGATGAGGTAAGAAAAGGGAAGTAATGATAAAATACATTAAATGCATGTATGAGTATGGTCACACAGAACCCAGGTTCATGTGTAATAGATATAGTCTATGTATGGTTAAAAATATGGAGTCCACAATACTAAAGAGAAGTGTATCCATTTCATCTGAATATAAATTCAATGGAAGCCGGACCCTGGCTAATATGTGATTTAGAGTAAATGAAGCATGAAAGGGTGTATTTAAACTAATCTTCTCTAGAATATTAAATTGAATCATAAACAGAACCATCACCGGTCAATGTGTAGATATAGGTAAAAAGAATGATGTAGGGTACATTGGAAAGCATCACATTTAATCACACTAGACAAAATGGATAGTTCTTTTAAGCAAAGTAATACCTTCCCCCTTATTGTTTACATTCATGTTATTATACTCTTGAGAATGTCATACTTGAATACTGTATTAACATCATATATATCCTGTATTTTCTCTTCTCTTTTCCCCCATTCCCTTTCAAGTTCATGATTTCATTTTTCATTATTTTGTACTTATTTTCTTAAACTACTTCCCAACCTTTATGTATATCCCTCTCCACAATCCAGTAGCAATCAGTACTTAATTTGTAATCTAGGTTTTTAATTAGAAATATAAATACATTGAAAAAATAATTCCCAGAAACACATAGAATATTGATTCCTATGCTGAGATCTTCATTGTTCCTCCATCTTCCTGGCACTGGCTCCATCTCATTTTGCATTATTTGATTCACCATGCCCCTCTGTTACTTCACAAACTAAACATGAAAAATAGGTTTTTTTTCTAAACTATTTCCTAAACATCACTTTTATCAAACAAAAAGGCACTATTTCCATGAGAAATGAAGGAACTAAAAGTTGTGACTTTGCTGTAGGTTGCAGTAAAATAAATTTTCTCAAAACGCTTCTGATGAAAATCTTGACATTTAGCTTCTCACTGGCCAACTTTGACTCATAAGAAGCATGACTCACAAGGTTTAATTCTTAATCTGTTAGTTAAACAGTAAGGATTGTAGACCTTTTCTTGTGCGGAGGTTGTCATGTGATATTTGGTACCCTGATTCTCATTGTCAGCCACCTTTGTGTAAAGCTGGAAGGAGGGGCAGAAATGTCTCCCATAGGAACTCACAGAAATACTGATATGACAAGCTGTCTTTCTATATGCCTGCCTGTTCTGGCTTAGAAAAGTGACACTAGTAATTCAAAGTGTCTCTAAACTTGCAAAACAATCCTTGCTCCCTCTTTCTTGGATTGATTATAAAAGAGCAATTCTGACTATGCTAGTGAGTATGCTTATGGGCTCAGAGTGATCTCACAACTGTCTATTCAAGATGGGGAAATGATGTCAATATCTTTAAGGACAGGGAAATCAGTTTACCCAATGGGAGAGTAATTAGGAAGAAGCAGCAAGGAATATATGATATTCATCTTCTCTAGATTTTCCAAGGTTTTCCAAGTTTGAAGCTAAGCAGATTGGAAAAGATCTAAGTTTATGTTAGATGACTTGAACAAAGCTTACAGATGTAGCACTGGCCAATGAAAATTGAAATGTGGTCATGTTCTTCTGACTGATCTCAAGAAAGAGGAGAAAGGTTTGTGAGCACCAACAAGGGTGCCAATGGAAAAGGGGATGGCAGCAGAAAGCAAACTATTGGATTCATGATGAACCGGGATCTTCTGTTTCCAAATGTATGTCTTACAGAAGAGAGTACTGATCATATCATTATTTTAAAATATATCTCATTACCAATAATGTCTACCTACAATGCTTTGTTCTTGTTCCATGCTTGGATGTTGACCTTCTGAAGATGAAATATTCATCCCAATGCAGATTTTCTACCAGGAGAGATATTGGGATAGAGGGCTGATGCAAAGGACTTTGGCTTTGCAAGGACTGCCATTATTTACTTTTGTTTTGGGTTACCATATCTAGGAAATGGAGCAAACAAAGTGTTTGAGGGGATTAAATAAGTGAATATATGCTAGCTACAATAATGCTAGAAAAACTTCAAGTTTAGAATTACAAGGTAAATATTATCACTGTCATTGCAGATGACAATGCTGGCAAGGAACTGAGCTGGGGGAGTATATGTTACTCTAATATTTCCTACCATAAAGCCAAAGCCAGGGCAACTCCGTTTATAGAGGCAGGTTCTAATGTGTATTTGGTCAATGAGCTTAGTGTCTTGATGTCTACCACCAATAAAAAGACAATGAAAATGTATTGAGTCAGTTGTAATAAATATTGAAATGATTTAGATTTTGAATGATGTTAACTGATATTTACACCCATACTTATCTACCTATATAAGAATTATGGGAGTGTGAATAATGACTGAGTATCTGACGTTAAATTATTAATTCCAATTTTGGAATGACATGGTACCATGGTTGTATTCTAAGACAGTCCTGTCTTTTAGGAACATGTAATAAAATATTTTCAAGTAAAATGATTCAGTGCTTGAGATTTATTTTTAAATTGTCAAAGGACATTATTGCATATGCCAGCAAGATTTTGCTGAAAGGATCCTGATATAGCTGTGTCTTGTGAGGCTATGCCAGTGCCTGGCAAATATAGAAGTGGATGCTCACAGTCAGGTATTGGATGGAACACAGCGCCCCCAATGGAGGAGCTAGAGAACGTACCCAAGAGCTGAAGGGGTCTGCAACCCCATAAGTGAAACAACAATATGAACTAACCAATACCCCCAGAGCTTGTGTCTTTAGCTGCATATGTAGCAAAAGATGGCTTAGTCGGCCATCAATGGGAAGAGAGGCCCCTTGATCTAGCAAACTTTATATGCGCCAGTACAGGGGAACACCAGGGCCAAGAAGTGGGAGTGAGGGGTAGGGGAGCAGGGTGGGGGGAGGGTATAGAAGACTTTTGGGATAGCATTTGAAATGTAAATGAAGAAAACATCTAATAAATAAATAAATAAATAAACAAACTACAAAGGGATAAATAGTTTTATGTATATGTCTCCAACTTCAAATTGATATCAAGGTTTTCTCAGGAAGGATTTTGGTCCATTTACTGTGTCTCCTTTTCCTTCCTGGCCTTGTTTGAAGTAAGCTCCTTCAGTGTCTTTCCCTGTTTAAAACATTGGAAACTCAGCAGCTGTGGGCAGCTGTTTTGTTTCAGTGCTGCCTAAACAAAATAAAATAATAGTTCATTAGTAAGGCTTCTCATCCTTGCTGTCCCACCTTTATGTTAGACTAATTGGTTTTATACTTCTCAGTGTCCATGACTGTCTCTGTCTCTGTCTCTGTCTCTGTCTCTGTCTCTGTCTCTCTCTCTCTCTCTCTCTCTCTCTGTCTCTCTCTCTCTCTCTCTCACTCTAGGCAATGACCTGTATCGTGGCTCTGATAAAACCATTCCACTGTGACCCACTGGATATAATTATGCTCCTGAAATTGAACAGGATGTGTTAGAACATTTGCTAAGAGCAAACTTTTGAGAACAAGATCAATTTGAAGAACAATGTTTTTATTTTCCTAGTACAGATGGAAGTTTAAAAAAAAAAAACCCACAATGACCTCACATTTATTTCTAGTCTCTACCTTCTCACAATCTGGCTTTATTTTCTCCATTAGTTATTTTGCTTTTCTAGGATTTCTGCATTACTTCTACACCAAAATTATTTTCAAGCTTTTAAAAGTAATCTGCTACTTTTCAAGTTTAAGATTGCAGCAGATAAAAATTCCTAATGTCTAGAGTTCAACTTTTTAGTTGTTAAATTGCTTAAGGTTAATGCTTTTTACTTTGTTTTATTTTTAAAAAAATGAATACAAAGGAAAAAGATAAAATGTCAAAAGAAAAATCAGGACATTGGCAGAGCCAAATGTAGAAAGCCAAACTCCCTGTTGGCTTGGGCATGAGGATTCCATGACCAGCCACTCAGCCCTGCTCTGCCGTGATGCAACACTTAAAGGTGCTCACAGATTGAAGTTCCTGTGCTATCAAATCTGGAAGCTCACTGACCTTCTTGTCCAACTTTACAAATTAGGCTTATGCAAAATATTTAGCAGAAACAGTGGCTTCAGGGAATACATGAAGTTGAAATATAGTGTGTGATTCACATCAGTAATTCCTTGGACTCAAAGGGGAGGTTTCTGTCATGTCGAATAGAACCACTTTGCTTGAGAAGCCAGTTTCATGACTTGGTAACCATGAGCCAGTTACTTCAGAGGTCTGTGCCCACTTCCTTCATCTTTATCTATAAGGTGGAGTGATGATAATGAGGTACCACACAAGATGGTGATCAGCAGCTAGTATCTGTAAAATACTTACAATAGTGCTCACCTTGTAACATTTTAGAAAATATTCTGAACTCTGAATATGAATTCCTGCTGATCCACATATTTGTATGGTGCATAGACATAGGGGATCAGGTAGCTTACTGCCAGAGGTGGTTTCTGTCTGAGGCATGAAGGGGTGCTGGCTCCAGTCAGTAATTATTGTGCTTGCATGTCTTATTATTAAATTATTTCTTCCAAGGCAAGATACTGTATAATTTATTGTAATTCAGTTGCATGACATTCTCTCCCTAGCCAGCTATTGTTTTCAAATTATTCTCATATTGGTTTAGAATAATCCGATTTGACCCATATTTACTGTTGCCAGGAAGATTAAACTGAAGTCTTTGGCAGCCAAGAGGGGAAAAAAGCAAGAGCTCAGCCCAGTAGTCTTGGACTAATCCTTGTCATTCACAGTCTCTGGGCTGCTTTGCACCCTACCCCAGGTACACCTTTGGAGGCATTTGGCCCAATTCCCTGACTGCTCTGGGATGATGCTGTTAAAGATCTTATTCTAGAAGACAGAAGCTCAATGTGTCACTAAAGCCTCTCTCCAAACAAACCCTTGGCAAGATGAGTTTATTTCTCTTTTAGTCACCCACCCTCCCCGGGAGTATGTGCATGCTAGGACTCAGGAAATCACAGCTATTGAAACTGCTTTTTTTTTTTTGCCATTAAAATAATTGTGGAATTTCCAATGGAAGCACAAAGGATGGTAGTTCAAGAAGAATGTAGCATCAGGGAAGGCTGTATTTTGGTGTATACTACAGGGAAAAGAAAATGCTAGCAAGTTTGCCATTTGCTACTTTAGGGCAATCTTTTGAAAAACAGGCACACCTGTGAACTCTGAAGCATTCCATACCACACATAATGTTTGATTAATCATCAAAGTGATTACACTAAGTGGCATCCACAGTAATTTAAACAGATACATAAATGGTTTGTAATTACAGGATATTGGGTTCTATAATTCATTGCTTAGCAAAGAGGTATTTGTTGTGTAATTACAGCATCTTTGTGAGATATTTGCTCGGCATTTATGGTGTAATTTATACTAAGCTTGCAGGGCAGCAACTATCATTGGCACCCTCTTGTCTAAACTCAAGACGTCTTGAGTAAAGGAGAAAGCAACTGTTACCTTGTCAGATGATTTACTTCATCACATTTCCAAAGGCCAAGACTATGGGAAAATTTATGGTAATAATATTCAAAAGCAAACACAGTTAACATTTGATTTTTCCACACCATTGAAGGGCTGCACTAGTGTGACTAATAATGCAGTTCAAGAATTATGGGTCCTATAACTTAAATCATGGTCCACAATAGACTCATTCTATGGACCCCTGGAGTGTATAGCTAATATAGCTCGGTAGCAAGATACCATGCACATGTTAATAAAAGAAAAAACATAGATGAACTCACACTTAGATACTAAGGTAGAATGCAAAACATGCTAAAATTGAAAAAATGACAATACCTTTTTCATATACCTTATAAATATATTATGTATTTAGTTATATTTATAAAATTTTTATGTAATTGTGTCCAATTGTCCATTTCACTAAAGTAGACATTAAAAAATTAGAATTATATGCATTCATGAGAGGCAGATTCAGAGAAAGATAGGAAGAACAGATTTGATTTTACATTAATTGTTACATCAGTTTAAGATGAGTAAATTTATTTTGTTTTAAAATAATGAATGACAATATTTAACATGCATACCCCAAGATTCAGTTACTGGAAATAAATATAGAAATAAAAGATAGAAAGTTATTAAATATGATGTCAAATGGGAAATTTGAGATACTGCATTTTCTTAGTAAATGTAGAACTATAGATGATAAATGTAACTTCAGGTATCACAGTTGGCATGTAGCACTTTGGAAATATTTGGTATTGTGCTGAGGATCATCAAATACCAAGAAACTAATCTCTTTGACATTTAAAAATTAAGGATATATACCCATATGTCATGCATTGCTTACATTGAATACTATGAGAAAAGCTTGACCCCAAGGGCTATAATGTTCTAAATAATAGAAAGGAAGAAATTCAGTTAATGAGACTAAGTAACCTATGATGAGTGCATTACAGGAAGAAAGACACCTATCTGGACACCTTTTTCTCACACTGAGTATATATGCTTATATGGTTGTGATAGGAAGATATATCTGAACTTCTTAAAACAATTGCATTCTACTTATTTGGACTCATGAAAGAAAGAAAGAAAGAAAGAAAGAAAGAAAGAAAGAAAGAAAGAAAGAAAGAAAGAAAGGAAGGAAGGAAGGAAGGAAGGAAGAAAGAAAGAAAGAAAGAAAGAAAGAAAGAAAGAAAGAAAGAAGAGAGAGAAAGGAAGGAAGGAAGGAAGGAAGGAAGGAAGGAAGGAAGGAAGGAAGGAAGGAAGGAAGGAAGGAAGGAGGAAGAAAGAACACTGATGTAGAAGACACATTATCTGGACATGAAATGGGTATGGGAACATTTCTGTCTGTGGAAGACCTACAAAATACTTGGACTGACAACTGTTCATCATAGACTGAAGTGAGATCCCTGAGGCTCCACCATTCCCTGGGTAACATTTGGTAATTAGCAATAGTCAAGGGGAAGAATCATTTGTTCTTAGTGGTGTAGGCACACATAAGTCACTCTAGTCTAGTAATCTTCCAGCCAAGCTTCGGAAAGACATTCTAATTAAATTCATTAGATCGTCCACAAAAAGGAGAGGTGAGAGTAGAGTGGTTATTTATTGGGAAAAAAATGGTTTTAGTATGACAGAGGGGAGGGGAGAGAGAATGAAAAACTACTAAAATCCATCAGGTAAATGTCTGAAACTGTCCAACAATACCTTTAAATGAAAAAGAACATAGACACTTCATTCTAGCAATATAAGAATCTAAATATTTCTTTTTCTTTGTTAGCAGGAGAAAATATTGAATTGTGATTGAGATTTCTAGTAAATATAAACATATAAAATCAGTGAATGTCTGGATAAGCCACACTGAGGTAAAAAAAAAAAAGAAATGGGGGAAAATGATTTTGAACTCTCTGGCTCTCACTTTTAAGATCTCTTCACCTCAGTCTATGTGAAGTGGAATTAAGCATGGTGCAGCAAAGAGTTACTGTACATTTCTTTTGAAATGGATTTTATGAGCCTCAAGACATTATTCAGGACTTAAACCATAACTCAATCGTATAAGGGTAGTCTAGAATGGCTGAAACAAGAGTTCAAAACCCAGCACAACGGAAGATACAAAAGCCATTATTCAGTTACTTAAAATATACAAACTGAAGGATAACCAATTTAAACATATAGCTAGTAACGACATGCTATAATGATGTTCTAAAACACCCCAGATTCAAAGATTTATCATTGTGAGGTCAATGTGCATATTTCCAACTAAATCCATTTCTGTAGCTATTGATCTATTTTACACTAAAACCATAAAAATATCATGCAATCAAAATAAATATGGCCAAACATATAGTTACTTTAAATTTTCTAAAACTTTTTTTTCAAACAAAAGAGATGTGAAAGCTTACAGGAACATTTAAAAAAAAAATCATACTGCCAACCTAACCCATTATATCCCTGACTGTAGTAAAAATATCCTTGACCTTTGATTAAGCTCTGGCCACTTAAACTGCCCTTTTAACTTCTATTTTAAAAGTGGAAAGTCTTGCACCTTATACCCAGTATCCCTACTTCTCTATGTACAACCATCAGAAATTGTTGTTCTTGGAAACCTTGCCATACATAGCTATCTACTGTGAAAACTTTCAAATTCTGAGCAAAAGCAATATTTTGCATTCCATTCACTTCTAAGTCTTCAGCATTTAGGAGACTATGATGTTACTAGACTTCCAATAGATATTTACTGAATGAAAGCATCCTCTCCTCTAATTTTGATTGGCATTTTAATATAAATTACAAACATATTTTATAGTCCAGATCTCTCACCCAGGTTTAAAATTTGCATTTTCAACTGAGTTTGAATTCCACCAAAATATCTCTAAGTTAGATATGTGAGGCTGAGCAAATTATTTTGCCCTCTGATGTGCTTGTGACTCTTCTTCCCATTCTGTAATCTCTGTGGTGAATACTAAGGAGTTACTCAGGCATCCAACAAAAGACATTTGAGGTGCATCACAAATTCTTTTGCTGGTGCCTTGTCTTTACTCTTTTCCTGTGTATAACTTGACTCGATGCCATTGAGGTCCTTTGTCCAAATGAAGACCATGTCATCTTAATTTCTGTCTGATCATATGACCTGTTTCCAAATCTAGCTATGTAGGTCTTTCTCCTCAAAATGTTCAGTGGAGTCATTAGTTTCCAATTACGACTGCTAGTAAAGAAATCATGCCATAAATTAGCATCTAGGACTTTTCAGGATCTAATTTGTTATGTGTTTTCACCTCAGTCTCAATTTCATGTCCTGTTTCTTCAACATTAATCATCAGGCAGCATAGAAAGATGGAGCTTATCCTCTGTCATCTAACAGGTTTGTGGTTCTTTGCATGGATACATGCCATTTTTCTCCATTTATATTGTGTTCTATTTGCATATCACTTATATCATTACATATTCAATAAATTCTGGCTGAATGGTATTCTGAAGCCAGACTTTTAACAGCACTTTTCTTGCTAACCAGTCCAAAAATATATCCTTTAAAATTCAGTGAGTTCCTCATGATATCATGGTCATGTGCAATTTTTCTTGCTGCTAATCTCTGACCCGAAGTTTTGCAGCCTTGTTGAGAGAAGCACTGGCCACTGTGTCTTCTTTCATTCATGTTGTTCATCAACACTGAGTCTCTTTGGGGTTTTGCTCTCTTAAGACTCTTGCAGAAATGCAGCTTTTCCTGAAAATACTTCAATATACGACCAAGGAAACCCTGTTTCTTTTGGAAAGGATCTACTTCTTAAGTCCACAAAGCTGTTCAAGGTGGTGAGAAGCAAAGACTAGAGTGTTCATTCATGAGAGCTTTGCCCTCACCTCATCAGTCTGAAACTACTCTAATGTGCTCCAATGACAGTGAAGAAACTGAATGAGGCCATGTTACATGGTTTTATGTATCTGTGTTAACATATGATAAGGCTAATGTTATTTTCTTTCATTTTGGTAGTGCCTGAGCATTGGACTTCATGCAATGTAGACAAGTATTCTACCACTGAGCTATTGAATCTCCCTCTTTCATGTTCATTTGCCCCCCCCTCTCTCTCTCTCACACACACACACACACACACACACACAAACACATGCACACATGTACACATATACACAAACACACACACACAAACACATGCACACATGTACACATATACATACACACACACATATCTCTTCTGCCTTGGCCTCTAGAGTACACAGAATTATATGAACTGGAATATTAATAATAGGAAATTAGCTACCATTAAAAAAATAGCTAAACTCAGTCTTGAAACTTAAGCATCTGGGCCAATTAGGAGACAGCAAACTAAAGGACCAGAGCCCTTGATGTAATTCTTCATTTATACCAGCATTGAAATGAGTCTTATAAATACACATCCACATGCTCAGAAGGAAATAATTACTATAACCATTCTGAGACATCTATTTCATCATAAACACAAAGATGAGACTGAAAGCAGGGACATTCGCAGTGTTTCAAAACATAGAGTTCTAGAAGCAAATATAAACTGCAAGAAGAAAAGAAAGGAACCATGGAAACGTAAATTCTCCAGTATACAAATGTCAACGATTTTGAAATTCCGGTGCCCCTGTTGACTGTAATTTGGGTCCATTGTGAATATGTAATAATCAAGAGCTGAGTGTGTATTTGGTAATAGGAAATGGTACCCATGCTCATGGAGAGAAGTGTTACACTTGCTGTGGAAAACAGAACTCTGAATTTTCTGCTACTTTTGTTGTGAAATCTTGGCCATCATGTTGCATTAACATCATTTTCTGCATTTAATAAAGGATTGCTACATTGTTGCTTTCCAGGGAGAGAGGCTCCTTCTTCTACTAATATATTTAAAGTGATGTGATATGTTTTAAATTAAATTAACTAGAAAACACAGGTTCTTTATCAGATATAAGTGACAAGCAATAAGCCCACATTCTGCCTCCAATTAAACAATTTAATTGACATAGTAGTTAGGAGGTTCTTAATTTTTAAATGTGATGCATTTATTAAGGGGATTAACAAACATACCACCTATAAATTACCATTTTCAAGTATATTTTAAGCACATTATTTTAATATTATCTCACTCAAAACCTACTATAATTGTGACAAAGTTTCTAATATCCAGCATATTCTTCTGTATTTTCATCACAAATTTATAATTTGGGGGAATAGGAGCATCAAGTTTAAGCAAATTGCTCACAGAGGGGAAACATGCTGACTTCAACTCTTCGCCATTTTATTTTATCCTGTAGCTCCTGCCTCCCTTGCTAGGTACAGCCTTATGCAAGTTATTCCCAAAAGAGAGATAATATCAGTTAAGGTCTTTCTTATCATTATGGGTGGCAGTGTTAGGAACACAGATGAAGGAGTTAGGACTATACCTGCACTAGACTGAGGAAGAGTTAGCCTCACTTAAAAAGCAGATGGTTCACGAAGAGTGGGCACAGCTCGTCTTATAAAGAACTTAATGTGCTCAGGTGCCAGGTGGCAATTCAACTATTTTCTATTATTGAAGCGTCTGCTTCATGTGGCAACACATTGCTGCAGTTTCCCAAATTATCTTGACTTTACGGATCAAAATTTGGAGGTACAAGAGGTGAAACTCCATGCCTCATGCCTCATGGGTTTTACTTAACAGAGCCGGGACACGATTCAGGTTTCCTGGCTCAGGTTGTTGCATTAACCACTGCGAAGGAACGTAGGCACCATGTGAAGGATAGAGACAGGGTGGCTCATAAACCAATGTGTGATTTTCCTCTGCCTTTGCACTCTCACACTTGGATCTGCTTTTCCCTAAAATCTGTTTCTTCTCAAGATAATAAAATATCTCTCTCTCTCTCTCTCTCTCTCTCTCTCTCTCTCACACACACACACACACACACACACACACACACACACACACACACACACACACATGGAAACAAAGATGGTTCTGTTCACTATGCCTATTTTTATCATCTAGCCTTTACAATGTTGTTTTTTTAAGTCTTCCCATTGATGGTAACTCTACATGTTGTTCCTGAGCCACCTAAGAACAGCATTTGTTTTCATAGTGTCAGCTAACCATTAACCTATTTCTCTCATAGTGAACCTGTCTATTCTCCTCTCTTACTTTCTTATAGATTATGACCATCTGGTTTGTTTCACTTGAAAATAACTTAAACATGCCTTCATGGGAGTATTTAATTGGCCTTCTTTCTGCAAGTCTAAATGCCTACACGGATATTATGCCCCATTCCAACCTCCCACCAACTATCCAAATATAACAAGTTTGAGAAAGACAAAAGAAAAGAGAGTAAGGCTCAATTTATGAAAATGTTGATGGTTTTAAAATCATTCACCATAATTGTGTGCTGGAGGAGGCCACAGTCCCTATTTTAGTTTTACCAAATGATCATATTGTCAAGATGCTTTAGAAATACTCATAGATATGCGCATAGATTAGTGCTGTGCCCAGTATTCATCAGCGGAGCTTATGGCTCTGATGTTGTTTAATACAAAAGACAATAACTGGCCAGAGTGCCTAGGATAAGTGATGGTGAGATACTAATCCCTCAGCAGAGAGGTATATCATCCCTTTCAATACTCTGGGAACATTGAGGGAGACAGGCAAAAGATACAAAGAATGTGGAGATGTGCAGGAAAAAGACATCTTCAGGACACAACTTGACTATTGCTCTCATGATCTTACTGCAGCTGAGGCTATCTGCACAATACTTCATTGTGCATGGTGGAGAGGCCCATGATTCTGTACATGAGGGACTATGAACAATTAATGGTAGTTTGTGTAAGGGGTGTCATTTGAGTCCCTGGCATAGGCACTAATTAGTGTCTAACTAATTACTTCCTACCAAAGTTCAGGCAAGAAACACTAATTATTCAGAGGATCACTCAGAGGAAGAGGATATGGAAGTAGGGAGACAGAGTTATTAAAAAGTAGTTACATTATGAAGAGGGTAGGGAACGAGGCAGTATAGGAGGCCTCTGAGCTCACAGATAAGCACTAGGCAGACCTGGGATGTTAAGCTCACAGACTTCTTCTCTCAAAAGAAGAAATGTAAGACCTATTTTCTACCCAGAAGACTGCGATCAGACATGCTTACTAGCCTGGTGAACATTGTACTATCTGGGTTGCCAAAGATTTTTTATTTTAATCACTAGATCCTTTCCCAGATCTTTACTGTGAATTTTGTTTTCTCAGTCAAGTTCTAGGACCTATCATTTTGGACTTAACAAAGAATAACAAAGTAGTCATATCAGATATATATTTCACTTTTTTATCACTCAAGGGGATTTATGCATGCTTTATTGTACATGCAGTATTGAATTGTTATCAGAATATTTTTCACTAAATTATGATGTGTTTAAATATGTTTAAAATAAACTACTTGGTGTTAAACTGCAGAAGTTTGAATCAACCCAGGCTACTGAGTTGTGTTGAACTGGACTGAATTCTTTCCCTCACACCCTGTGTATCACCACTCTGCTGGCTGTGAATAAGGACTAAAATTAATTATATATGAAAATATCCAGTAATAAAACAAATTAAAAACCCCATCCAACAGCCCTTATTTCCAAGCCTCTCTTCCAAGTTTTCTAATTCATCACTAGAATTAACCTCCTAAGCACTGAAGCCATCAGATAGCTGAGATCGTATCTGATCCATCAGTGGAGCCTGGCTGCTCTGAAGAGGCTGTGCCAAGCTGCATACATAGGGCTTCAGCTGTGTGGGCTTTGATAAGGCCAGTCAGAGCCTCACAAACACACACATACACACTGCAAAGCAATTAAAACCGCAAAAGGGCTTCTACCTTATACTTTGTATTTCTTCCTCCAAAGCTTAATAAAATGATTTGATAAGTTATTATTTTCAGAACTAACCACACTAGAGAAGGAGGGAAAGAAAGAGGGACAGAGACAGAGTCACTATTGAGAACACATTATTAGTATGAATTTCTAGCACTCTGGCAATAAGTTCAGATCAACTCAAAAGAAACGGCAATATAATAGAGGAGGGGGTTTTATCTCAAGGCATGCAGAAAAGAGCAAAATATTTTCCAGAGGTTTGGAGCCTGGCATGCATTGTAGGCTGGGGCTAAAGACTTATATTCTTTTAAAGCCAACCTTCAATCCTACTAGTTAATGCAAATGGAGAATGGAAAGAGGAAGTCTCTGTATTCTGTCACAAGGAGTGTGTCTTACATCCTGAAGTGGGCAGTAGCATTATAGACGGTCATTGCCATAGGCAACAATAAAAAGACATCTAGCGAGTTTAGTGGGATCTCTAAGGATAGCGCTGGAGAGATAGACAAAGATGGAGGGAATGCACAGGTGCACTGGCACGACAGTGTGGAAAGGCATTGTTACCAAAATTTATGATTTGAGTTTGATCCCTGGGACAGGATTCTTGAATGAATCCCTCAGGAGCACTATGGCTTGTACTCATATAACATATAAAATTACTGAAAAAAAATTAAATGTAAGAAATTCACTCCTCCAAATGAGGAAGAATATAAATAATTTAAATGTAAACACAAGGAGGGCTCAAGACACATATAGGCTGTACAAATAAATTACTCTTTTGCTCCTTCCGCTCCACTCCAGCCCCGGGCTATCTTGCCAGCGGAGTTGCCTGACACCCGCAAGGGCCCACACAGGATTCCCCATGGGATCCTAAGACCTCTGGTGAGTGGAACACAGTGCCGGCCCCAATCCAATCGCGTGGAACCTGAGACTGCGGTACATAGGGAAGCAGACTACCCGGGCCTGACCTGGGGCACAAGCCCCTTCTGCTCCACTCGAGCCCCGGGCTACCTTGCCAGCGGAGTCGCCTGACACCCGCAAGGGCCCACACAGGATTCCACAAGGGATCCTAAGACCTCTAGTGAGTGGAACACAACTTCTGCCAGGAGTCCGGTTCGAACACCAGATATCTGGGTACCTTCCCTGCAAGAAGAGAGCTTTCCTGCAGAGAATACTCTACCCACTGAAACTAAGGAGAGTGCTACCCTCCCACGTCTGCTTATAGAGGCTAACAGAGTCACCTGAAGAACAAGCTCTTAACAGAGACAACTATAACAGCTAGCTTCAGAGATTACCAGATGGCGAAAGGCAAACGTAAGAATCCTACTAACAGAAATCAAGACAACTCACCATCATCAGAACTCAGCACTCCCACCCCACCTAGTCCTGGGCACCCCAACACAATCGAAAATCTAGACCCAGATTTAAAAACATTTCTCATGATGATGATAGAGGACATCAAGAAGGACTTTCATAAGTCACTTAAAGAATTACAGGAGAGCACTGCTAAAGAGTTACAGGCCGTGAAAGAAAAGCAGGAAAACACAGCCAAACAGGTAGAAGTCCTTAAAGAAAAACAGGAAAACACATCCAAACAGGTAATGGAAATGAACAAAACCATACTAGAACTAAAAAGGGAAGTAGACACAGTAAAGAAAAAAGAAAAGCGAGGCAACGCTGGAGATAGAAACCCTAGGAAAGAGATCTGGAACCATAGATGCGAGCATCAGCAACAGAATACAAGAAATGGAAGAGAGAATCTCAGGTGCAGAAGATTCCATAGAGAACATCGACACAACAGTCAAAGAAAATACAAAATGCAAAAGGATCCTAACTCAAAACATCCAGGAAATCCAGGACACAATGAGAAGACCAAACCTACGGATAATAGGAATTGATGAGAATGAAGATTTTCAACTTAAAGGGCCAGCTAATATCTTCAACAAAATAATAGAAGAAAAATTCCCAAACATAAAGAAAGAGATACCCATGATCATACAAGAAGCCTACAGAACTCCAAATAGAGTAGACCAGAAAAGAAATTCCTCCCGACACATAATAATCAGAACAACAAATGCACTAAATAAAGATAGAATATTAAAAGCAGTAAGGGAGAAAGGTCAAGTAACATATAAAGGAAGGCCTATCAGAATTACACCAGACTTTTCACCACAGACTATGAAAGCCAGAAGAGCCTGGACAGATGTTATACAGACACTAATAGAACACAAATGCCAGCCCAGGCTACTATACCCGGCCAAACTTTCAATTACCATAGATGGAGAAACCAAAGTATTCCACGACAAATCCAAATTCACACAATATCTTTCCACGAATCCAGCCCTTCAAAGGATAATAACAGAAAAGAAGCAATACAAGGACGGAAATCACGCCCTAGAACAAGCAAGAAAGTAATCACTCAACAAACCAAAAAGAAGACAGCCACAAGAACAGAATGCCAACTCTAACAACAAAAATAAAAGGAAGCAACAATTACTTTTCCTTAATATATCTTAATATCAATGGACTCAATTCCCCAATAAAAAGACATAGACTAACAGACTGGCTACACAAACAGGACCCAACATTCTGCTGCTTACAGGAAACCCATCTCAGGGAAAAAGACAGACACTACCTCAGAGTGAAAGGCTGGAAAACAATTTTCCAAGCAAATGGTCTGAAGAAACAAGCTGGAGTAGCCATTCTAATATCGGATAAAATCAACTTCCAACCCAAAGTTATCAAAAAAGACAAGGAGGGACACTTCATACTCATCAAAGGTAAAATCCTCCAAGAGGAACTCTCAATTCTGAATATCTACGCTCCAAATGCAAGGGCAGCCACATTCATTAAAGACACTTTAGTAAAGCTCAAAGCACACATTGCACCTCACACAATAATAGTGGGAGACTTCAACACACCACTTTCATCAATGGACAGATCGTGGAAACAGAAACTAAACAGGGACACAGTGAAACTAACAGAAGTTATGAAACAAATGGACCTGACAGATATCAACAGAACATTTTATCCCAAAACAAAAGGATATACCTTCTTCTCAGCACCTCATGGGACCTTCTCCAAAATTGACCATATAATTGGTCACAAAACAGGCCTCAACAGATACAAAAATATTGAAATTGTCCCATGTATCCTATCAGACCACCATGGCCTAAGACTGATCTTCAATAACAACATAAATAATGGAAAGCCAACATTCACGTGGAAACTGAACAACACTCTTCTCAATGATACCTTGGTCAAGGAAGGAATAAAGAAAGAAATGAAAGACTTCTTAGAGTTTAATGAAAATGAAGCCACAACGTACCCAAACCTTTGGGACACAATGAAAGCCTTTCTAAGAGGGAAACTCATAGCTCTGAGTGCCTCCAAGAAGAAACGTGAGAGAGCACATACTAGCAGCTTGACAACACATCTAAAAGCTCTAGAAAAAAAAGGAAGAAAATTCACCCAAGAGGAGTAGATGCCAGGAAATAATCAAACTCAGGGGTGAAATCAACCAAGTGGAAACAAGAAGAACTATTCAAAGAATTAACCAAACAAGGACTTGGTTCTTTGAGAAAATCAACAAGATAGATAAACCCTTAGCTAGACTCACTAAAGGGCACAGGGACAAAATCCTAATTAACAAAATCAGAAATGAAAAGGGAGACATAACAACAGATCCTGAAGAAATCCAAAATGCCATCAGATCCTTCTACAAAAGGTTATACTCAACAAAACTGGAAAACCTGTACAAAATGGACAAATTTCTGCACAGATACCAGGTACCAAAGTTGAGTCAGGATCAAGTTGACCATCTAAACACTCCCATATCACCTAAAGAAATAGAAGCAGTTATTAATAGTCTCCCAGCCAAAAAAAGCCCAGGACCAGACGGGATTAGTGCAGAGTTCTATCAGACCTTCAAAGAAGATCTAATTCCAGTTCTGCACAAACTATTTCACAAAATAGAAGTAGAAGGTACTCTACCCAACTCATTTTATGAAGCCACTATTACTCTGATACCTAAACCACAGAAAGACCCAACAAAGATAGAGAACTTCAGACCAATTTCTCTTATGAATATCGATGCAAAAATCCTCAATAAAATTCTTGCTAACCGAATCCAAGAACACATTAAAGCAATCATCAATCCTGACCAAGTAAGTTTTATTCCAGGAATGCAGGGATGGTTTAATATACGAAAATCCATCAATGTAATCCATTATATAAACAAACTCAAAGACAAAAACCACATGATCATCTCGTTAGATGCAGAAAAAGCATTTGACAAGATTCAACACCCATTCATGATAAAAGTTTTGGAAAGATCAGGAATTCAAGGCCCATACCTAAACATGATAAAAGCAATCTACAGCAAACCAGTAGCCAACATCAAAGTAAATGGAGAGAAGCTGGAAGCAATGCCACTAAAATCAGGGACTAGACAAGACTGCCCACTTTCTCCCTACCTTTTCAACATAGTACTTGAAGTATTAGCCAGAGCAATTCGACAACAAAAGGAGATCAAGGGGATACAAATTGGAAAAGAGGAAGTCAAAATATCACTTTTTGCAGATGATATGATAGTATATATAAGTGACCCTAAAAATTCCACCAGAGAACTCCTAAACCTGATAAACAGCTTCGGTGAAGTAGCTGGATATAAAATTAACTCAAACAAGTCAATGGCCTTTCTCTACACAAAGAATAAACAGGCTGAGAAAGAAATTAGGGAAACAACACCCTTCTCAATAGTCACAAATAATATAAAATATCTTGGCGTGACTCTAACTAAGGAAGTGAAAGATCTGTATGATAAAAACTTCAAATCTCTGAAGGAGGAAATTAATGAAGATCTCAGAAGATGGAAAGTTCTCCCATGCTCATGGATTGGCAGGATAAACATAGTAAAAATGGCTATCTTGCCAAAAGCAATCTACAGATTCAATGCAATCCCCATCAAAATTCCAACTCAATTCTTCAACGAATTAGAAGGAGCAATTTGCAAATTCATCTGGAATAACAAAAAACCTAGGATTGCAAAAAGTCTTCTCAAAGATAAAAGAACCTCTGGTGGAATCACCATGCCTGACCTAAAGCCTTACTACAGAGAAATTGTGATAAAAACTGCATGGTACTGGTATAGAGACAGACAAGTAGACCAATGGAATAGAATTGAAGACCCAGAAATGAACCCACACACCTATGGTCACTTGATCTTCGACAAAGGAGCTAAAACCATCCAGTGGAAGAAAGACAGCATTTTCAACAATTGGTGCTGGCACAACTGGTTGTTATCATGTAGAAGAATGCGAATCGATCCATACTTATCTCCTTGTACTAAGGTCAAATCTAAGTGGATCAAGGAACTTCACATAAAACCAGAGACACTGAAACTTATAGAGGAGAATGTGGGGAAAAGCCTTGAAGATATGGGCATAGGGGAAAAATTCCTGAACAGAACAGCAATGGCTTGTGCTGTAAGATCGAAAATTGACAAATGGGACCTAATGAAACTCCAAAGTTTCTGCAAGGCAAAAGACACCGTCAGTAAGACAAAAAGACCACCAACAGATTGGGAAAGGATCTTTACCTATCCTAAATCAGATAGGGGACTAATATCCAACATATATAAAGAACTCAAGAAGGTGGACTTCAGAAAATCAAATAACCCCATTAAAAAATGGGGCTCAGAACTGAACAAAGAATTCTTACCTGAGGAATACCGAATGGCAGAGAAGCACCTGAAAAAATGTTCAACATCCTTAATCATCAGGGAAATGCAAATCAAAACAACCCTGAGATTCCACCTCATACCAGTCAGAATGGCTAAGATCAAAAATTCAGGTGACAGCAGATGCTGTCATGGATGTGGAGAAAGAGGAACACTCCTCCATTGTTGGTGGGATTGCAGGCTTGTACAACCACTCTGGAAATCAGTCTGGCGGTTCCTCAGAAAATTGGACATAGTACTACCGGAGGATCCAGCAATACCTCTCCTGGGCATATATCCAGAAGATGCCCCAACTGGTAAGAAGGACACATGCTCCACTATCTTCATAGCAGCCTCATTTATAATAGCCAGAAGCTGGAAAGAACCCAGATGCCCCTCAACAGAGGAGTGGATACAGAAAATGTGGTAAATCTACACAATGGAGTACTACTCAGCTATTAAAAAGAATGAATTTATGAAATTCCTAGCCAAATGGATGGACCTGGAGGGCATCATCCTGAGTGAGGTAACACATTCACAAAGGAACTCACACAATATGTACTCACTGATAAGTGGATATTAGCCCCAAACCTAGGATTCCCAAGATATAAGATACAATTTGCTAAACACATGAAACTCAAGAAGAATGAAGACTGAAGTGTGGACACTATGCCCCTCCTTAGAATTGGGAACAAAACACCCATGGAAGGAGTTACAGAGACAAAGTTTGGAGCTGAGATGAAAAGGATGGACCATGTAGAGACTGCCATATCCAGGGATCCACCCCATAATCAGCATCCAAACGCTGACACCATTGCATACACTAGCAAGATTTTATTGAAAGGACCCAGATGTAGCTGTCTCTTGTGAGACTATGCCGGGGCCTAGCAAACACAGAAGTGGATGCTCACAGTCAGCTAATGGATGGATCACAGGGCTCCCAATGGAGGAGCTAGAGAAAGAACCCAAGGAGCTAAAGGGATCTGCAACCCTATAGGTGGAACAACATTATGAACTAACCAGTACCCCGGAGCTCTTGACTCTAGCTGCATATGTATCAAAAGATTGCCTAGTCGGCCATCACTGGAAAGAGAGGCCCATTGGACACGCAAACTTTATATGCCCAGTACAGGGGAACGCCAGGGCCAAAAAGGGGGAGTGGGTGGGTAGGGGTAGGGGAGTGGGGGTGGGTGGGTATGGGGGACTTTTGGTATAGCATTGGAAATGTAAATGAGCTAAATACCTAATTAAAAATGGGAAAAAAATTACTCTTTTGCTGACAGTAATACAAAAGAAAGTTAAATTTTGCAGTCTCCCTTATGTGAAAATTAAGTAGAAATGTGTCAGATTTCAAACTACTGAACATAGAAATCATCTAACTTGCACAATGAGTATCTGAAAAACTCACACCCAAGTCTCCTGTTTGTAATGGAAAACAGGCACTGGACTCTAGACTCTGATATTATCTTATTGAAGAGACTGACAGGATACTAGCCAAATGAATAATTTAGTTATCCTGAATGATATCTATTAAATGTTTTGTATAAAAATAAGTGACAATTTTCATTTGACAATTGTTACATGACATTATAGCATTGTGTGATATAGAAAATAAACCTTCTCCAACCCTTTCTCTTTTATCTCTAACTACACTGGACCTAACCAATTACATAGCCCCTATCACTCATCTATATTTAATCAAATACTGGTTAGTATGATACTCTTTTCTTTGGTCCAATGGAATAGTGAAACTTTGTGAAAGAATGATGAGAAAATATGTCTGTTATAAAGAAAAATATTTAAGTGGAATGGCTTACAGTTTCAGGGATTTAGTTCATTATTATTATGCTGGGAAGCATGGCAGCATCCAGTAAGGCATGGTGCTGAATATTGAGCTGAGAGTTTTACAACTTGATCCACAGGTAGCAGATGGAGACCTAGAGACTGTGTACCACACTGGGTGTAGTTTGAGCCTAGGAGGCCTTAAAGCCCACCCCCACAGTGACATACTTCCTCTAACAAGACCACACCTACTCCAACAGTCTATACCTCCTAATGGTGCCACTCCCTATGGGCCAAGCATTCAAACACTATGTGGTCTATGGGATCTACTCTTATTCAAACCACTATAATCTGTATATTTATTTCAAGTCACAATTATGATTATCATGGAACAACTACCAAGCTACTTGCTGAGCATTAACGTTCTAAGTCTCAGTATAGAACATGAACTTCTTGAGAAACATTCATCCTATCTGATAAATTACATACATAAGTGTGTAACTTAATATGCCTGTTATGGTGAAATGTTAGCGGGATGGCGTCAAATCCATACTAATGTAAAAGTAGAAAATGAGGATAGAGAAATATCACAGGAGCAGTTATAAAAATTGGAGATGAGGTATGACTTATTTCATGGTAGATGATTAATAATTATAAGTGAATGAGAATATAGTGACATAATAACCCAGGCCAGACTATTTGATTTTATTGGAGAATAAAAGTTCAGAATTGTAATGTATTGTAGAGAGAAAAACAAGTATCAGGTGATGGAACGATGTTTCTCCACTTGAACCTCATCCTTTGTATACTTCACTGATAAAAGTTTACTCTAATTGTGAATGTTTCTATTAGTTCAAATTACTTTTATCAAAACAATCACCCTTCACATTATCTATATGAATTCCACCTAAAGGGACAGCTTCAACAAAACCTTGGACAAAAACAGAGAGAATGGCTGCTATTAAATCCTGGAGATGATAGAGTCTGTTCTTAATACTAATGAGAAAGTGGCAGGAGCAGAAGAGAGGTCGCAGATTTGACATTTCTTATGTTATGTTAAAATTATGGGATGCTGCCAGGTAACATAAAGTACCACAGTCGAGAAACAGGACATTTGCACCATCACCATACCATCAACATTGTTGTAGAAAGATCATTTGAAGATTAGATTCTAGACAAAGGGCTTAAGTTGGATTCCAAATTACGAAAGGTAACAGTAGCAGCTGACCAGTTAATAAGCTACCAGACCTGAAGCAGATGATAGAAACTGAGAGTACAAATGACACAGTGATCTGCATTAAGTGCACAGGCTGGAAACTTGGCAAAAATAAAAGGCCCTGTGTGTAATTTGTAATCCAGGTGGGAAGGAGGGTAAAGGTTTCTAGAAGAAAGCAGATGCTGCAAACTGACACAGAGCCAGGGGAGGGATGGTCATCAGAAAACTGCACAAAAGGAAGAGTTAAGAAGGAGGGAGCCAAGGGTGCTATGCTAAAGACGGGCTCTGGGGGATCATCCATCAAAAATGTCTCATCTTTTCAGTCCCACTGCTAACAGGTGATGAAACCTGACCCACAAAACATTCTTGGGATGTCATTGAATTGACACAGTGGAGGATTTTACTCTCTCGGAATAAGAAATCACTTCTAGCATTTAGATTTTGACAGATTTTGTTCTTTTGTTTTTCACACATGCACACAGACATGTACACACACACACACACACACACACACACACACATACACACACACACATACACAGAGAGATAGAGACAGAGAGAGACAGACAGACAGACATAGACTCATACAACTTTTAACGTAAAAAATTCATTAACTATAAACAATGTAGAAAATTCAAGATATAGCATTCTTTCTTTCATGCTGGTTTAAGTTAGTTAAGCATTGATTAATGTATACATTACATTCTGAATATTCATAGTGCCAATTGAGGCAGGCTTAGGCACTGTAATTGTAAGAAAAGTAATATATAATCTTGTTTCAATCATCATTAAGTTTAAAATTATAAAGTGCCAAACCTGAGAATAGACCCAAATGGTTTGTACCACATTTAACTGTAGAACATGAATGAGATGGTATACATCTGCCATATTACATCTTGTGGGTGTACTGGGCCCTGAACAGTTTCTACCATTAACTTGCTTATTAGACTCCTTTAAAAAGAAAGGAAATCAAAAGAAATCTAGTTTCTAAATTTTGCAACACAAATTATTTTGACATTTAGAATAAAAAAGAATAAATATAAGTCTCATTTTGCATTGCTTCAAATGTTTGAATGAAGCCTTACTGCTACAACACATTTAAGTCTACCACTCAGGTCAAATGATCAGATTTAGTTTGAATATGTTCTCATTAGTCATGAAATTTGGGCACCCTAACACTTTATGTACTTCTAACTGTGAGTATCATATGTTTATTAGTCACACTTAAATTACATAAGCAAATCTAAATTCAGGTGTGGCCAGAATCAGTGAAATAGAGTCACTCTTCTTGTCATTCAAGTCATTTTACATCTAGGACTGTCATTTGGGCAGCATGACAAATCCAACACTTGGTTAGACCATAAAGTGTAAACCAAGAGTTTTTGAGATATAGTATAAGGACACTATTACAAATGTTAACTCAGTGATCAATAAAATGTTTAGGGAAAGTATACCTGATAATAATGGGGTTGGGGACTTGACCCAGATGTGCAAGGATGCTGTCCTGAGTTCAGATTCCCTGTTTGTTTTCATGTTCCTTCTGCTCTTCAGTTAGTGGTGCATAACCCAGAACCCAGTTTTTGGGGGACAAAGGCAGAAGGTTCCCATAAACTAACTGGTCCAACAGTCTAACCAATCAGGGATGAACAGGGGACAGAGACAGTCTCAAAAACAAATTAAAGCACATAGAAAAAGATACCCAAAGTTGTCCTCTGGCTCCATCATGCATGAGGACACACACACAAACACACACACACACACACACACACACACACACAGAGATAGAGAAAGAGAAACAGAGAGAGACACACAGAGAGAATATTATTCAATTTTATTCTTTAAATTTTTAAATAGTTCATTTAATATACTTTCAAAACAATAGTAAATATTATAAAAACATGACTATTATTTTTCTTCATAAGGGTATCGTCTTTTGGATGAGCCAATCATGGTGTCTCAGATTTGTAATCTCAGCTCTCAGAGGATGCTCACACTCAGTTATCCCTTGACCCTGGAGCAGGATACGTGGTGAAAGCTTGCTTGATAAAAACTGAAGAACAAAATACATTGGAAATTTAACAAGTTTATTTAATGAGCATTTGGAGGCTTACGTGGTGGGCACCGTTTTAGACTGCAAGTGTCTCAGAACTACCCTAACAGAGAAATAGGGTTCACAGACAGGAATGGGGGTGTAGTTATGTAAGTATGCCAAAGGAAAGATATTCCAGTGGCAAATGTAGACAAATCCAAGTTGTCTTGGAACTGGTGAAATCTGTTGGAAATATCACTAGCTGATAGTTAGTAGTTTCTGGGTAATAGGCTTCAGGTTTGATTTAGTTTCCATTTGGTTGTACTTTGCTTATTTATGGATCAAGGGTGCTGGCACCATGTCAGTCTACTAGACTCCCAATTAAAATAAAAAGGATAAATAAAAAATAATTAAATAAGAAGATCTGTACTGTGAAAAAAGAAATGAATAAAGAGAGTGCTGTAAGAGTAACTGACTATTCTCACTGGCTTTTAAGTTGACAACAGTGAAACCTCTGCCCTCCTCACAAAGAGAAACATCAGGGGTTCAAATCAGAAAGGTAGTGGTGCCTCTGCCCTCCAGTCCTTCTATGTGGAGAGTCCTGTTGCCCTCTGTGATCTTTTTCTATGTATACTTGCTTTGAATAGTCAGCAAATCCTTCCAGACCTCCCCTTATACTTCCATGATTTGTTCTTTTTCCATCATATCTCTGATAACTGTCACATCACAGTTCATATCTGGACTTTTGCCATCCCCTCCCGACAAGCAGCATCTGGTTTTGGTCTTCCTCTTCAAGCAAGTCATTTGGTCCCAGAAACAAGCTCCAGTTTTCTTTCCGTTCTTGACTTGTCAGTTGTCACACCTGTGCCTTCCTTCTTCATGAAATCACCTTGTCTCGCGCTCCCACCATTATCGTTTCAGCGGCTTTCCACATGTACTCTTGCTGATATCTCTGGCTCAGTTTGTGCCAACTCAACCCATTTTGTGCCTCATCCCTTGTATGAATGTGTGGATGTATGCACATGCCAACTCCTCTCCTTGTGCTGCCTTGTTATTCCCCTAGAGTCACTTCATTCAGTTCTCTGTGTCTCTTTTGCTTCCTGAAATTTCTTTAAAAAATACTATTTAAGCAACAGAAAACCTTTTATTAATATTTTTCATAATAATTTCATTCAGTGAAACCTGCATACAAATGTGAATAGTTGGTAAAAAAAAAAAAAAAAAAAAGACAACAGTACTCATGATGGAATGGGAACAACGGCAACACTTTTAAGAGGCAGTGATTAAAAAAACAACAACAACAACACTTTTTAATTTTATGGGTACCAGTGAAAGTACCAGAAAGAGAACCGGCATTTCATCAATACACAACACCTTGACAAAACTGTTTAAGAAGACTTCGGGTTTCTACACCTAGGATGGAAAGAGATTGGCTCACGTGGTCCCTAATATTCTTCTCAACTCTAATTTTCGATGAGACGGAAAGTGATGATTTCTGGTAGGAAAGGATTATGGTCCTCAGTGATATTCCACACTGTAATCTCCAAGATTGTGGCTACATTAGTCTAAGTGACAATAAGGATTTAAGGGATTTAATTAACATTAGTCACAAATTGATCTTAAATAGTAACAAAATCCTGCATTATCCAGATAGAACCACTGTTATCTTATGGTTTCTAAAACAAACAAAGAAAAAAACAGAAGAGAATGGTTGAGGCAGACTAGAGAACCAAAGGAGGAAATACAAAACAGAACAACAACAACAACAACAACAACAACAACAACAAATCACAACTCTTTCATAGTTGGAGCTCTTGGGGCTCCTGGTGAGCATCACTACATAACAGTGCCTTTATTATATTCTGGTATGCCTCTGAAGATAATCCAAGCACATTGTGCAGCACTGCTTACATATAGACCATGAGACAATAGATTTGCTTTGCTTTAAGCTCTTCAGCTTGCTGTAGCAGCACTGGGAAAATAACACACTTTTTAAGGATATGGTAATTCAGTCATTGCTTCCTAAGCCATTCTGCAATCAACACATGGAAATATAAACATGTTTTTAAAACAGTGAATATCAAAATGGGAGCTTATCAGATGCCAAGACTGGAGACATAGATTTCAAGTCACTTGGAGAAAGTGATTTGACATGTAAGAATGTGGGCCAAGGAGAAACTTTTTCAAATGTCTTTAGGAGCACACATCCAAAATCACAGAGAAGAAATGCAGGGTATTGGATCCAGCAGTAAAAGGCAACCAAAGAAAAAGTTCTATAAAGCAGTCATACCAAATGGCTTCATTTCAGGGGAATGAAATGACAAAAAACATTGATAAAGAATGCCGGGGCCTAGCAAACACAGAAGTGGATGCTCACAGTCAGCTATTGGATGGATCACAGGGCCCCCAATGGAGGAGCTAGAGAAGGTACCCAAGGAGCTAAAGGGATCTGCAACCCTATAGGTGGAACAACATTATGAACTAACCAGTACCCCGGAGCTCTTGACTCTAGCTGCATATGTATCAGAAGATGGCCTAGTCGGCCATCACTGGAAAGAGAGTCCCATTGAACATGCGAACTTTATATGCCCCAGTACAGGGGAATGCCAGGGCCACAAAGTGGAAGTGGGTGGGTAGGGGAGTGGGGGGGGGAGGGAATGGGGGACTTTTGGGATAGCATTGGAAATGTAAATGAGGAAAATACCTAATAAAAATTTAAAAAATTAAAAATAGTTAAAAAAAAAAGAATGCAGTCTATTCCCAGATAGAGGAGATCTGTTGTAGTCCTTTCAGTGAGAGTTCTAGAGCATTCCTTCCATATAACTAAGGTTGGCTTGTTTGTGGTAAGACTAGTAAGATAACCAAGATAACCTATGCATCTTTTCCTAGATTATATGAAAACTCAGAACCAAGAGGTTTATTATTATTATTGTTATTATTTTTTATTTATTACTTTTTTTTCGACACAGGGTTTCTCTACATAGCCCTGGCTGTCCTGGAACTCATTTTGTAGACCAGTTCAGAAAAATGCCTGCCTCTGCTTCCCGAGTGCTGGGATTAAAGGCGTGCGCCACCATGCCTGGAATTTACTACAATTCTTAATAATATTATTAATATTATTTTCTGAATGCTGGTTTGCTTAAAGTGTGTGCACTGGCAAAAATTCAATCAAGAGTTACAAACCTAATCTGTGGTTGGGACAAAAGTGAGATTTTTGAAGTGCTCCTATCAAAATCAGGACTGGGATGAACTTCTAGATGAAGTTAGAGAGTTAATATTGAATCCTAGGGGGGAGAATAGAAGGTCTTGATGACTATTAGAAAGAATAAAGAGGAGAGAAAGCACCCCCCCTAATGGTATCACATCCCATTCAGATCATCAGAGTCAATCTTGTTGATTTTAAAATAGAAACTGCCTGTGCTCATCTTCTGAGTGCATAAATCAAAGTTTAGAAGTTGTCCCACCTCCCTAAGGGACTGTCCAGCAGGAGGGAAGCATATTCTGGATGTGAGAACTTTTCATTTTCCATTGCACTCTGTCAGAGGTCCGGTATCTAGAAGTGCTCTGGCACGAGTCAGAACCGGTTTCAGAGCCAATGCTCTTTCTACACAGTTGTACACTGCCACGCTTATTTTGGATGTTAGTTCTTCTCTCTATGCACTGATGATTTTACTCCCATGACAATTTCCATGGGGTTAACATCTTACTCCCATTAAATGGTAATATATTGGGTGTATGTTGAGTGATAAATGCCTCTAACACAACTAGTCAGAGTTACCAGCATTATATTATCTTTTTATGCTCCACCAGCATTTTCTTCTAGTGAATATCACAGCTGCCTTCATTTTCTTGTCATTTTAGTGGTTTTAATGTGCCTGGCTCACCAGCACATGACATATCAATGTGTTTGCTTTCTATTTTGTAACAACAGAAACAAGAACTGCACCAGCCAACATTTTTGTTGACCTGAGCCAAAGGCTCTGGATTTCTTATTCTCACAGGTCACCTGCGTTAGAAGCAGGAGTTAAAGTATGAGGTTTCAACACATCTTACCTGAATTGCTTCAAAATATGGAGCTCAGGAAGTGCCCTGATACCCCAAGAAGCCCATCATCTTTTATCCGAAAGTTAAAGAGGTTTCTTAGTGTGTGAAGATAAAGGATGCTCTGAGAGAATATGAACCAGTGAGAAAAAGAAGACAAGAAATAATAGATGCCTTAGACCAGAAAGAAATAGAAATGGAAGAGAAGAAAATGGAGGGTAAAGAATGGAGAGAAAAATATAAAACAAGAGGAAATGGGATATTATAACACAGAAATAGCTTATGTAAGATTATGGCAAATATTTTCTAATTGGATTTAAAGTTTGCTACAAAAGAGAGAAGTTATACCTTGCACCATTATCAGGGCCAAGAACCTGTGCCTAGATGGGCTATAGGTCCAAGAGAGAACATTATAGGCATAGTATTAATCTCACTCCTAGTGACATCACTATCGGGACATAGGTTATTGCATCTCCTCACCATCATCCATGTAGATTCATTTTTCCAATTTTCTTTTATTGAAAATAGCCTTTTTTTCTTATCCAATATATTCTGATTATGGTTTTCCCTTTATCTACTTCTCCTAAATCCCTCCTATATCCCCCCTCCCATTGAATCCACACCCTTTATTTCTTTCCTTGGAAAACAAACAAGTGTCTAAACAGTCTATTTTACAGTAGATACTGAGTAGCACAGAAATACATCTCTGGTCAACATGGAGGTCAGCATAATAAAGGGTGTCACTAGTTCATGCTTCTTCCAGGGCTTAGGCACCACCTTGGCAGAAGAACAGAAAGACTGCAAGGGCTAGGTAAAAGGCTTACATAAGCACAGTGCAGACCAACTTCCATAATAAAGAGAAGAGGTAAGCATAAAGTCCTACTCCTAATTGACTACAATGAGATGACAGCTATGGGAAAGGGAAGATCAGATTTTCTTAAGGTGTGAACCCTGATGGGTTGCTCATGCTCCAGGGGGTCATTCATACCCAAGAGTATTTGGGCAGCACAGTACTCCATTGGGGTGAAATAATGATAGGAAGTTGGATAGGTAAAGACACAAGGACTGATCTTGAAGGAATTGGGGGTGAATGTGAGAGAGATACATTCTATGAAATTCTTTAGAATACAATAAATATATCACTTGAATGGAGAACCAATAAAAATGAACCTATAGATAAAGAGAAACTAAAAATATGCTGTCGAGAGTAGTGAGCACACGTCCCTATCTAATTATCAGAGAACTTGTTTGATGTTACCTAAAAATTAAAAATTGCTTCGATGCGACCTTCAGATATTTCTTTGATATGTCAAATTTTTGCAGAATGAAGATGTAACTATGGAAGCACGCATGCGGGCTAGTTCCTTTCATCCCCTACTCTGATCTCCCTGCCCCCACCCCATCTTCAGAAGTCTGATGATATAAGAAAAGGGGAGGAGGAACCCGAGTGATGGTTAGCGGGTTCCATTTGTTACTGTATTAGTGGGGCCGGGAGGTGCGGCAGCACTGTCTGTGGAATAAAACACTCCAATAATATCCAGGACAACAATGGCCGTGCCTGGCCTTTGAAAATAACAGAGAATCAGATGCTCCACAGGGCTGTAATACAGTGAATCAGAGGAAATATCTAATACTCCACGGGACAGTAATGCAGTGGATCAAAGGTGATATCTAATACTCCACAGGATTGTAATACCTATAATTTAAGTGACGGGCAACTAATTCCATGCATCCCTCCTTGCATGTAAGCAGAGAAAGCAACACAAGAGCAGTTATTTCTCTATGCACCACACTTCTCAGATTTTCAAACCTCCCTTCAAAGGCATCTTCAATCATGAGATGGAGGCTCCCTCTACTGGTCGAATGTTTTCTTGCAGCAGGTGTGAGTTCTAACCCAATTTGGGTTGCCAATGCCTTGTGACTAATGTTTGACTATGGCTAATGAAATAAGTGCAAGGGATAATATCTGATTAATATACAGTCACACATTCAGCGTGTCACACACATATGCATACAGTCAAGCTGACGCTGTGTCATAGGCAAAACCCACATAAACAACCAAGCACACACAGCCATTCACATCCTGCTATTCACACACTTGCAGGGATCTGCTAAGAATGACAGGGGCTTTGGCTCAGCAGTTTACAGTTTTTGCTGTTCTTTCTGAGGTCCCAGGTTTGACTCCTAGGATTTAAATGGAAGTTCACAACTATCTGTAATTCCAGTCCCAGGGAATCTGACATCCTCTCTTGTCCCCTGCAAGTTACAGCGTGCACATGATACATAAACATACATCCAGGCACAACATCTGTATACATTAAAAAATAAGAGCTGTGACATCTATCATCTATTTTTTATGTGCCTACTGCTGATGTGAAGGAGCTTTTGCATCAGGTAAAATAAAAGTTCAGGCTATATTTTCATGTCGCCCCGACTCACATTTACAACATACTTCTCCAGTTACTGAAGTAAAAGAATGATTTTCCAATGTGTACTACTTTAAAGTTAACTTCTCAGAATTTTTGGATTCTTGATTTTAGATGGAACGAGAAGATTTTCTAGACTCGTCGAAATGAACATACAAAATATCTGTGAATGACACATAATTATTTCTGGCACAATAGAAATTCTCTAGGTAGTGAATAAATGATCAATTTTGTCTTTGTCTCTGACCTTCTTTAGTGAACAGGTCACCATTGACATTCAGCTAGAAATGTGAGACGTTCAATATTTAAAGCAGGAAAACTTGAATATCTTAATTAAAGCATCCTCCCCAAATTAATAAGTATGTGTACAGCATGTTTTGTAACCAAGCACTGGATTGCAAGATAGGCTAAACACTGACTATGAAGACATTGTTGGTTGAACTTTTCCACCCCTGCAGGACATCTGGAGAACAGCAAGTGCTCCTCTTCCTCTGTCCCTATGCTTTGGCACTCCTATTTCTAATGATTGCTGTCTTAGTCAGGGTTTCTATTCCTGCACAAACATCATGACCAAGAAGCAAGTTGGGGAGGAAAGGGTTTATCCGGCTTACACTTCCATACTGCTGTTCATCACCAAGGAAGTCAGGACTGGAACTCAAGCAGGTCAGGAAGCAGGAGCTGATGCAGAGGACATGGAGGGATGTTCTTTACTGGCTTGCCTCACCTGGCTTGCTCAGCCTGCTCTCTTATAGAACTCAAGACTACCAGCCCAGAGATGGTCCCACCCACAAGGGGCCTTTCCCCCTTGATCACTAATTGAGAAAATGCCTTAGAGTTGGATCTCATGGAGGCATTTCCTCAACTGAAGCTCCTTTCTCTGTGATAACCCCAGCTGTGTCAAGTTGACACAAAACTAGCCAGTACAATTGCCCAGTAAGCACAGGCTCGATTACCGTTCATGCCTCATTCATCACTCATTCATTTCTGAGAAGATGCATCTGCTTTGGTCTGGACAGCTGTGACCAAGCCCATGCTCCTTTCCCCAGCTTTTCTCCCTATAGTCCTGTGAATGCACTTTGGTGGCACTTCTTTGTTATTAGTTGTATTTTTACAGTGTTGAGAACTCCTCCACAAGAGAGATGAAGCAAATATTGTGTTATGCAATTGTCGTGTCAATGTTTCTATTTTATCTTCTTCTCAAAATCTAGTCTCTCGTACAATACATTCTAAATAAAGCTTTCCCTCCCTCCCTCCACTCCTCAAAGTCCCCCTTACTAACCCCTTCTCCCAGATCCACTATGCCTGCATTTCCCTTCAGAAATGTGCACACCTCTCAAGGATACCAATTGAAGAAAGCACAAGATACAACAAGACTAGGTAAAAACCCTTATATCCAGGGTAATCCCATAGAAGAAAAAGCATCCCAAGGGCAGGTAAAGGAGTCAGACACATGCTCACTCCCACTATTAGGAGTCCCACAAAAATCCCAAACAAAACAAACAATGTATCGAATTTTGAAGGATCATAATGACCATAATCTATGACAACAAGAATCTACACCAACACAGAGAGAAATAGAATTCTGCAATTGATTTGGTCAAACAAGGAGATTATAATTCATTCTCTTATATTATAATTGTATAATATTGTATATTACATGGTTAAATGCATGAAAAAGAGAGAGGAGTCTTAGTGTCAGGGTGTTGTCTGACGGACTCAGCATTTTGTAATATCTGTAGGTACCCAAAGCAAGGTGTCAAAGTCTGAATCGCATTCCACCTCTAGGAACTCCTGTTAGGCATAAAAATTGCCCCATAGAAATTATATTTAACATAATAACATTAACGTAAAAATAGATTTTCATGACAGAACACATGTGGTAAGCATGACTATCAAACACCACAATTTCTTTCCAGTAGAAGACTTTGCTAAATGGAAGAGTTGCTTTCCTAGAGATTCAAACATGGAGATCCACAACAAGACACCCCAGGCCATGGCAAGCATTTTTAATCTCACATTTCATCTTACTGGAGTTGAGGTTTTGCCCCTGTTAACTTAAATATCAATAGAAATTCCACCTTAAGTGCCACCTTATGGCTTGGCCACCCTATGAGCACTGGGATGGCTGTTCCTGACCTCAAGAGGCACTTCCAGCACTGACTGCAACTGCCTATGATAGCAGGCACACAATCCACATTTGCTGAACTCAAACTGAACATCTCATAATATTTTATTTCTGACATACTACTGTAATATTTCTAGTAGCAAGACTCAGGACTAAATGAATGAAAGCCCACAGTTTTCAGTATGTTTTAAATCTATAGACAGTGTCTCAAATGTTTGGTTTAAATTGACAGCAGTGAGGGTGAAGTTGAGTGGATTTCACCATCCTAGTGAGTTTCTGTCATTCCATTCTAAAGGTCTTTATCCTTGAGCCTCTTTGAGTGTTGATACTTGTTTTTCTTAGTCACGTGTAATAACTAAGAGAGCTCAATTGAGTCAGACATCCTCTGCCACAGGTAGAATTTTAGTGTCGATGTGCTTTATATATGGATCCCGATGAAGAGGGATGCGAGTTAAGCCCACAGTCACTCTCGATCTTCATCTCTGTCTTCAGTGAGCTGTACTTCTCAGATTGACTATGTGTCTGTTCTGATGTATCTGCCTAGTAACCTTGCCTGCCTGGAAACAATTTTGTTTTCTTATATCTTTTCATTGCATAGAAGTCACAAGTATTTTTCTCACTTCTCGATCACTGTAAAAGGATAATATTCATGACCAGAAAGATCAGGGGGAGGTCTAAGAACCCTACAAGACTATCTGCCACTATGAATTATAAACTAACCAGAGATACAGTACAGAGAATAGACAGTGCTCACAACTAGCTCAGGAATCCACAGCCAGATCCACAGCCCTACCAACCACCAAAGACATAGTGGCACGTTGGGATGGATGCAGGAGACACACATGTAGGAAGACTTGCATAAGTTAGGTTTGTAGATCAATGGGCAAAGCTGGAACAAAAACACCAGGTTTAGGAGAACAATAACTCACTGTCATTTTCTGTTCCCTTTGATATTTCTGTCTTTCCACTGGTGAGCTAAATTCCATTTCCAAACTTCATGAGACTTGCTTACTTTCCCCTCTCCATCTCTCCATCTCTCTCCATCTTCTTGTTTCCTCTTCTGACTCCTCCTTGCAGTGTCTCCTCTCTCCTTTTCACACTCTCCTGTCTTTTCCTTACCTCACTCCTCTATATCTTCCATTACCCCCTCCATTTCCTCCTCCTTCACATCCTCTTCTCTGCTGGTTTTGCTCTAACTGCTTTAGTTGGTAAGAACTTTGTTCCCTGCTACTCCAGTTAACATTTCTTCCATTCAGGGAAAAATGAACACTGCTGAGAAGCGCCTTTATTAATTGACCCACTCACTATAAACTCCATTGGAATTCTAGGTGAATATTCTGAAAAATGAGAAGAACGATGTCAGATTTGTACATTTATAACCTCCTCCATTCCCACAGAAATCGATGATTGCCCAAAGCAATCATACACTGAGCATTTATACACCAACATATGTTGGTGATAGAGGAGTTAGGAAGTTTTTAATCTGTAATCCATTGCTCCCGAGTAGAAGTGACATATTAAAAAACACTGAAAAATTAAATCTGAGACTAAAGGGAAAAATGTATAGGTGGTGCCTGAAAAGAAGACTTGTCAGAGATGACTTAATAAGACATGAAATTTCAAAGAGTCTACATGTAGTTTGGCCTATAAAGAATATCAACATTAAAAGTTGGGAGGAGACAAAAAAGTCAGCAAGGAAAGCTGAAGAATAGACAGAAAGATAAAATGACAAAACATGAAAATATAAAAGAACATAAGGAGAAGGCCATGAAAAGAGAGATACAACCAACTGTGCTAAAATCTGCTTACATAAAAAATGAAAATGAGAATTAAAAAGCGTTTGTTGAAATTGGCAATGGTGAATTTAAAAGAAAAACATGTCAATGGAACAGGAGTGAGTGTGTGCCAAGTAACAAAAAATTGAAGGGTGGATATCGTTTATATTTCCAATTATAATCATATAATAGAACATTTATAATGCTGAATGAAGAGTGGAAGAGCTTGAGGAGGCTGTGTTGATTTTTTTTTTTTTTTTTTTTTTTTTTTTTTTTTGTGAAGAACGTTACAAACTCAGGAAGAAAACTTAAGGAATCTAGGATATGTACCTGTTTGCCTTGTTTTCTACTGGGTCAAATGTTGATGTCAAGGATACAATGAAAAAAAAAAAAAAGAAGGACTGAAGGTAGAGATTTGTCTCTGTGTATAGAAGTGCATGGAAGTATAACTCCCAAGGTCAGAAAATGAAGATTGAAATATTTTGGAGATGCAATTTTGGAGGGAGGAGGAATATGCTCCTACAGTAACTTGTGGGGAGATAATATATACTTTCAAAATAAAGGGAAATTTTATAGATTAGGAAATACAAAGGCATTACCTAATACAATTCAAATAGGACAAGAGGACCTGTCCTGTTTCCTTCCTTGTATTTTCTTGTTTTGGAGGAAGTCATTTGCAGTAGCAGTGCATTGTCCTATGACAGCAAATGTGTTAGAATGTTCGATAATAAATAAAATAATGGATTACAATTTTCAATTGACTAAGATATATACCACTTTAACATTCTGAGTTTAGTCTATTATCAAAGAATGTAACACCAGAAACGAAGGTAAATCAAATGAAAAACTTGTTTAGCAGCTACAAAGGAGGGTACTTTTCTGTCCTTTAAAGGATATTTTGCCTCAGTGCAGGGGAATGCCAGGGCCGGGAAGTGGGAGTGGGTGTGGGGGGGGGAGGGGGGACTTTTGGGATAGCACTGGAGATGTGAATGAAGAAAGTACCTAATTAAAAAATAAAAAAAAATAAAGAATATTTTGGCTTGCGAAATGGCTCAGTGGGTAAGAGCACACTCAGTGCTCTTCCAAAGGTCCTGAGTTCAATTTCCAGCAACCATATGGTGGCTCATCACCATCCTTAATGACATATGATGTCTTCTTCAGGTGTGTCTGAGGACAGCTACAGTGTACTTATTTATAATAATAAAGGATATTTATCCTGGATTCCATTCTGGATTATTTCTCAATGCTGTTAGGGGCTATTTAGTTTTATAAAGTTCTATATTGGGTGCTAATTGGTTTAAGCAAAATAAAAGCATTTTGTATGGGTATAAATTTGCATATTTTAAACATGTAATGATATACCAGAAAAAGTTGGTATCTGGAAAAATGCATTGTACTATGATAATTCTTGTTTATAAATTTACTGCAGATGGAAAAGTATTTTTTATTTCTTCAATGATGTAAAGTTTGTGATTATCATCTATTTACTAAAATTATATACATGTCACTTCTTATAACACCAGCAATACAGATTAAACTAAAGTTAGTTACTGTTAAATTTTGATAACTTTCATGATATCTGAAAATATTTAGGTGTTATTATTAATAACATGTATTTAATAATACGATCCAACATTTATCTCTTGATAATAACTGTATGTCCATGAGTTCTTTGTCTGCATGTAAGCTTGCTCACCACATACATGAAGAGGCCAAAAGAAGCCATTGGATGCCCTGTGAGTGGAGTTCCAGTGGGTTTTAAGCCGTTATCTGGGTACTAGGAGCAGAACCCAGGGCTCTGGAATAGGATGTTATGAGCCATCTCTTTAGCCCTTATCCAGTATTTTCCCAACACTTTGAAAATACAAGAGTTCTGACATTATTGAGGAGTCAACTTTTGCTTATAGTTTCTGTTCTGTTTAAAATCATATATAAAGGAAAGGAAAAAATCCAGTTCTTATATTTACAGTTAATTTTTACAAATAAAGCAATACTGATGTCATTGGAGATGATACTATTCGTGACAATTATGGAAATATGTATATATGTGCTTATACATTGAAAATCCTTTCTTTTATTTTGCTGACAGGTCCCTGATATAGCTCTTTCTTGTGAGGCTATGCCAGTGCCTGGCAAATACAGAAATGGATGTTCACAGTCATCTATTGGATGGAACACAGGGCCCCTAATGAAGAAGCTAGAGAAAGTACCCAAGGAGCTAAAGGGGTATTCAACCCTATAGGAGGAAAAACAATATGAACTAACTAGTATCCCCTGCCCCCGAGCTATGTCTCTAGTTGCATATGTAGTTGAGGATGGCCTAGTCAGCCATCAATGGGAGGAGAGGCCCTTGGTCTTGCGAAGATCATATGCCCCATTACAGGGAAATACCAGGGCCAGGAACAGGAGTGGGTGGGTTAGGGAGCAGGGCAGGGGGAGGGTATGGGGGCTTTGGGGATAGCATTTCAAATGTAAATGAAGAAAATAGCTAATAAAAAAAAGAAAAAAATAAGAAAATCCTTTCTTTTATTCACTGTCACAATGCAGTGTCTTCCTGTTCATATTCAATCCATAATGCACAATCAAGTGATAGTGAAACAAACTGCAATCCTTCCCTGAATGTTACAGGGAAGATAAATGGTTTAGATATTTGTAATGCTACAGATTTAGATATATTATGAGTATTAACATGTTATTGACAAAAAAATCCTTATTGGTACAATAATAAAGACTTTTTTTCTAAATCACACACACACACACACACACACACACACACACACACACACATCCCATTCAAGAAATATACTTTGGCCTGTGACTGAATAGATCATTCTCATGGAGGTTACTCTATTCACTTCCCAGGGAGCATCAGATGAGTCCAAAGAGAAGGGGACAGGTCTTTAGGAAAGAAAAAAAATAGGTAAAAACACTCTAACAATTTAGAGATGAATTATCAACATTTGTATCCATAGTAGAGTAGATATAGAGCTTACAAATTCTAATTTTTGAAGAACGAAGAGATTGTAAATTATGGGCAAAACTCAGTTAAAAGTGTTTTATAATTTATATAGTGGAAACCATAGATCTTGACTATCTTCTCTCTCTTTTTCTCTCTCTATAAGCATATATATATATATATATATATATATATACACACACAGAGATATATACACACATATATAGAGATAGATAGATAGATAGATAGATAGATAGATAGATAGATAGATAGATACATACACATATACATACATTTGTATGTGTGTTATAGGATATTCATCCAATGAATTATTGCACACTGGTATAATAAAAATATTAGAATTCTAACTATATTTAAAATTTTGTAAAACTTAAAAATATATAATGTGAAGTAATTTGCTACTTAAATTTATATTGCATAGCTCTTTTGTTATAAAGTAAGTCAATCATAAAATAAGTCTTAGAGTAATAATTCCCTCTGTTAAGAGAAATTTAGATGAGAATGTCTGCATGTGCATGTAGATGAAAATTTAATCTGTCTTTTCTTGCATTGGATATTCATCGTAAAGCATTGATTTTATAATGTGTATGATATACTGTGTATGTGTTAACATAAATGTGCTTTATAAATTATATGTGGGTGAAAATATCAAAAAAATAGAAAACCACAATATTAATAGCCATTATTTTCCTGGTGCATGGAAAACAAGTTGCGTTTGGAAACTTAAGTCACAATACTCAATAACTGAGGATTTATTTTATAGGAAGCAATCAATAAGCAAAGAACATCTGGAAGATAACATTTATGTCCCACTCTGCATTTTGTATCACTAAGTTGGCATCTTTTCCTAAATGTCTTCATATGCTGTATGTGCACTTAGCACTAACATAGCAATGCCAAAGAACACCATTACACTGGTGTTCTAATTAAAGATCAGGCAATCTAGATGCTGATGCAGAAAGCTCCTGCCAGTCTATACTATATGCAATTGTATGTGTAAGTATTATTACAGATTCCAGATTATGCCATGGCATTATTTTGAGATTACTAGCTTTTTAAACTGTTTTCTGAACACATGGCACTCTGAGTTCTCATAATTAAAAAGTTAAAAAATCTTAAAGTAAATCTCTATAGTCTAAATTAAAAGTTAAGCCAAACTGAACTCAGTTACTACATTGTATCTCAGAAATTCTAGTAACTCTGGATTATACCCAGGAATGTCAATGAAATGAAAAATGTTCATTTTTCAACACTTCCTCACCTCCGCCACCAAAAGACTATTTCTCTAAAATTTTATGAATTGCTGCTGAAATTCTTCCGGGAGAATCATGATAATTACTGCTGCTTCTGCAGAGTTACAAATCTACTACATCGATTTCAGCCTAAAGATACATGCCTCAAAAACTCATTTCTCTTCTCTGTGAAGCCTGAATGCAATTATCTGGGCAGATAGGGTTTCTTAGGTGGGGAGTTAGACATCAAGGACACCGCCTCAACTCTTGTAGACTTTCACTGCAGCTGCTGTTAGGAATGTAGGGGTGTCACACCTCCGAGGATACAATACGTCTAGGTCATCAGAAATATACATAGCCACAAGCACCAGATGTGTGTGTTCTTACAGCTTCTTCTCAGAGTAGACACATGTGCATTTACAGTATTGTATACTGAATGCCAGAAGCTCAGCTTTGCTTGGGTGAACATCAGTACCTGAGATTGAGGCTTAGATCCAATGGATACTATCACTCTTTGGATGTACTGTCATCTTTACGCTAGTCCTCTAAACTCCTACCTACAATGTTGTTCCAGTAACTAAATCTCTATAAAGTGAAGAGTTGATCATTGGACACATATATTCTCCCATAAAAACTTATTGGAAATTTTTTCAACTGTTCTTCATGGCTGCTAAGAAAAAATATTTCTTTGCAAAGCATCTGAGAACCTTGATGATTTATCCCCTTTTACATTCTGAAACTCATCTTGCTGTATATTCATCATAAATGATACCTCGGGACATTTCTCATAAAAATCCCATACTCTTGAGTCTGCACATTTATTCCTGCTATCAGGTCTGGCCTGCTATGGCTTTATTCTCATGAGAATAATAATTATTTTGTCTGATGCTGTGAACCTTCAATTGGATTCCACCTTTGTACTTTTTTTCTTGGGGAGGGGTGAGATGTTTCTGGCTTTCTCTTATAGAAAATGTAATGAGATCCATGCATAAATGAATTAATGGGTAGACAGTCAAACGGACATATAACTTTGCTTCCAGGAACTAAATGTGTTTTTACACACACAGACACACAGACACACAGACACACACACACACACACACACACACACACACACACACCCATTATCTAGAAGCTATTGTTAAATCACCAACAACACTTACAAAAGTCATTTTTTTTCTATAAATTTTGTTTTATTTTGTAGAATAAAAGGTCATTGGACACTATTCTCCTAAAAGTCCAATACACTATAATTTTCCATTTTGATAAGTTTGCCTGCCTTATTTCTCCACCTTCCCAGGATGTATAGTGTTGATGTTACACAGATGGCATAGGGACACACAAAAGAGAAAAGATGTGTGTGAACACATGTTAGCAGAAGCCAGCTGCCCCATGGGTGACATTAATGATGAGATTTCTTTACAGTTCCCCTTTCCTGCAATAAAGTATAATAAAAAATACAATTCATTCCATTATTTTCTGACATCTTATTAGTTAGAAGATTGGGACAGTAGATGAAAATATTATTTAGAAGCTTATAATCTTCAAGTCTTATTTAAGTTCTTAAATGGTATTTATGACAAAAATAACATGGAAAGAGCATAATTCTACCTTAAAGACAAAAATGAGTACATAAACTTTTCCAGGTTTTGCCAACTTCTGTTTTCTTTGCACCAAATGCATACTGGGTGTTCACTAAATAGCACCATATGATGTTCCTTGTCATGATGTTATTCAATTAGGTTTGGATTGAAGGAGAAAACTCTGTTGAGATCAGTCATGCGGAAAAGTTTCATTAATTTGATATCTAATCCTGTAGCATATATGTTTGGATATGGACTACATGTAGTGTTCATGACAAAAATTTAATCTTACTCAGGTAATGTTTAGAAGGATTAGAATATAAGTTTTAAAAGCAACAAATAAAAGGTGAGTTGTTATTTTCAAAGTCCCTATTCATACCAGTGATCAATATGCTAATCATGTCTGATTCTAACCTGTTCACTTAAGCATCTTTGCTTGGTCACATTCTCATAGATAGTACTCTATAAAGTTGCCACCGTAGGAGATCTTGGTAAATTTTTCATTAAGCAGTATATTTAGATGAAACTAGATTTTTTACAAACCATAAGGCACCAGTATTTGTTTTATAAATGCTTTTTTTCTCTATGAAAATATATTTATAAGTTTCTAATAGAAAGTGTTTTCATACACAAACAAACATATGAGCTAATTGTTGATGTGTTGTTAAGAATATGATGATGGCTGAAAAGATCTCTGCCATTAAGCTGTGCAAGAGACACTAAAATAGATGAGAGAAATGAAGATAGGCAAAATATACCTTATATATACCTTATATATAAGCATGAAAAATACTACTGCCTTGAAAAGAAGCCTGCATAGAGTGAACTTGAGATTTTATTTTTTTGCCTCATGATGTGGGAAGATATTGCAAATGAATTAGGATACATGTTTTTCTTTGTGAGGTTAATGTGTTTTTCACCATGAAAAATAAGAACACATTCTTTAATCAAGAAGTAAATGACCAATATATACAATTTGGCTACTGTAAAGCAACCACACAGATCATGTGGTCAGTGGATCCTCAGGGCATAACCTTCAGGAACAAGGACCCGATCCGGCCTGACACAGGGTGACATGTTAAGAATATGGACTGTTCCTCTTTCTACTACTCAGCTATTAAAAAGAATGAATTTATGAAATTCCTAGCCAAATGGATGGACCTGGAGGGCATCATCCTGAGTGAGGTAACCCAATCACAAGAGAAATCACATGATATGTACTCACTGATAAGTGGATATTAGCCCAGAAACTTAGAATACCCAAGATACAAGTTACAATTTGCAAAACACATGAAACTCAAGAAGAACGAAGACCAAAGTGTGGACACTTTGCCCCTTCTTAGATTTGGGAACAAAACACCCATGTAAGGAGTTACAGAGACAAAGTCTGGAGCTGAGACGAAAGGATGGACCATCTAGAGACTGCCATACCTGGGGATCCATCCCATAATCAGCCTCCAAACGCTGACACCATTGCATACAGTAGCAAGATTTTGCTGAAAGGACCCATATATAGCTTCCTGTTGTGAGACTATGCTGGGGCCTAGCAAACACAGAAGTAGATGCTCACAGTCAGCTATTGGATGGATCACAGGGCCCCCAATGGAGGAGCTAGAGAAAGTACCCAAGGAGTTAAAGGGGTCTGCAACCCTATAGGTGGAACCACAATATAAACTAACCAGTACCCCCTGGAGCTCGTGTCTCTAGCTGCATATGTATCAGAAGATGGCCTAGTCGGCCAGCATTGGAAAGAGAGGCCCATTGGTCTTGCAAACTTTATATGCTTCATTACAGGGGAATGCCAGGGCCAAGAAGTGGAAGTGGGTGGATAGGGGAGTGGGGGCGGGGAGGGTATGGGGGACTTTTGGGATAGCATTGGAAATGTAAATGAAGAAAATACCTAAATAAAAAAAAAGAATATGGACTGCCACTCAGTATGTATTCCCCAGGCAGAGTGCAGAGTACAGAGAGATGACATGCAAAACCTGAGCCATGTGCTGCTGTACTGCTGCATTATAGGTTAGCACGAGAGTGTAGTGCTGATGATGTGAGTGGAAAACCACCAGAGGGAGAAGGTTTTGAGTAGATCAATATAACTTATAAATCTGCGCTCAAAAAACTGTAGGAACTTTAAAAACAAGTTTTAAAAATTGATGTTGTTAGAGAAAAAGGAGACAGGTCACTCTGAAGAAACTAATGTTGTTTTTGCTAGGTTTTCTCACCTTCTAATTTAGAGTTCTGTGGTTTTGATGATATCCGTCCATACAAGTCTGAATTTGTGTCAAAAGCTCAAGAATGAGCATCTGGGCGTTCAGAGATTGGTCGCATGCTGGTGACTGTGTCCTCGTCATCAACTGTACCATACGATAGAAGCACTTGCCTTTCTCCAGACATATCTCTAATTTGGGACCACTTGCTTATCCTGTCTGCTATCACCTTCCTCAGAGCATTTGACAGAATTCTGTGCACAAGCCCACATTAATGTGCCACGATGTCAGGTGGAACAAGAGTTTTAAAGAAACTGTAGAAAAATAAATTCTGCAAATGATTTGGATTTTCTATGTGCTTGATCAAATATTTGTTGGGATTTCTAAAGTTCAAGTGTTTACCTTCTCTTAATTACAGCCCAATCAGATGCAATTCACTCAGAAGCAATGTCCCTTCTCCTTTCCTTATGTGAGGCTACAAACATGGCTTTACTTTCTACAATTGTACTACCTCTCTTTCTCCTTTTTATTCTAAAAATGCTGTTCCCTTTAATGAAGGGAGCTGACTATGTTTCATGCGTGCTTTATGGCTTGAGACAACTGAACAGATTATTCTCCTCTTTGTCCACCTCCTGGTGGTCACAGTCCGAACTACTCTAAGAGAAAATATCCCTTTCCTTTTTTCCCCATATCCTTCATTGGATTTGGAAACTACCAAAACAGTTGAATGCTCATTGTTCCTAAAAGACAGATAGGAGAATTAGAGAAACAAAGGGAAGATAACTGTTTCTCCACTCACTCATTCTTTCTAGGGACATTTTATCACAGATCTGCAGTTTGCCTTTGAAGAACCTAAACCTTAGCTGACTCCATAGCAATCCAGAAAGTTATTAGGACAGAGAATTATTACAGGAGATCTGTCTATATTCCTCCATTAGTTGATAATTCTAGAAGTATCACCGAAGTTGTAATAATAATTACAGTAATGAGTTTAAGTTGGGAAATCTCTAAACTTTAGAGTTCTCAAGAAAGTATGTCTTTATATCACAAAATAGAATCTGAACCTCTGCACAGGGAATCCCAAATGCAATCATTTATTTGGCCAGTTGAGGGCAGAATTGCCCTACTTTTAGAGCATGCGTGTGGCATGAAAGCTTTGGAAAAGAGGCACCACAGGATCTTCAGCAGGAAGAAGGCAAGGAGATGAGAGAGGCTGAGAGAATGGGCAGTCAAATCTAAACTCCACAACACTGACAGCATCCACCTTTTATGCAGAATGAAATACAGTTTTGGGCAGAACAGTCAGAAACTGTGTATAATGGGTGCATTCATTTTACAGGCCGATCAAGTGACTTTTCCATTTTGTCTCTGTGTGGGTGGGTTCAATAAATACTCCTTTAGGTGATTTAGAATAGTTAACTCCCCCAAATCCCTAAGTTACTGTGCAAGACAACATACAAAGCAGACTCTGGCTTTCCCCTCTCAAGTGCTCATTGAGCTGTAGTATTCAATAGTTGGGTGTCCAATAACGTGAAAGGATGAGGAATTAATTTCTGAAAATGTATGCATTTTCTTACTTTGTTGTATGTCTAGACTCAACATAAATCCAGCCATTATCACCACAGATCTGATAACTTTGCAATGAAAGACATTTATACCATTTATATACTGAACTCGTTTTATGTAGGAGTGTCTAGGTTATAGATACCATGTTCATGTTTACTCAGCACACTTCCAACATCATCCTCTCTCAAACTCAACACCAGCTTACACACTGAAGCAACTAGGGTGTTCTTAGTTCTGTCACTACTTGTGACAGTCCATGGCATATCTTTTGAGTCATAATCATATGCCCCAGTACAGGGGAATGCCAGGGCCAGGAAGCAGGAGTGGGTGGGTTAGGGAGCAGGGCAGGAGGAGGGTATAGGTGGCTTTGGGGATAGCATTTGAAATGTAAATGAAGAAAATATTTAATAAAAAATGCCTTAAAAAAAGAACTCAATAGCTATAATCCTAGTGAGGATGTGAAGGGAAGAGACCCCTAGAAATTGTTATTAGGAACATAAATAATTAAAATATCGAAATTATTTTTAAAAAGAATAAGTAGATATAATTATATTTTAGGGTGTTAGAGATTGGTCAGTAGTAGAAATGTCTGCCACACAAGTATGATGATCTGAATTCAGATTCTCCATCCTATGTAAAGCTGGATGCTGTACTAAGCACCTGTGGTACAAGGGCTTCAAAGGCATAATAGTAAGCACAGACAGAAGAATTTAGAAGCTCTTAGAACACTGATCCCAGAGTCCTAGCATTTGCATCAAAGATCAATGAGAAACCCTGTCTCAAACAAGGTAGAAGATGAAGAATGGTGCACAAAATATTTCTTTCTCTGCCACACCCCCACATTTGAACACACCTGCACACATATGCACATATGCACATCCACACACATGCATATGTGTGCACACTCACACACACACACACACACACACACACACACACACACACACACACACACACAGACAAAACACCAGTAAGATAATATAATAATTTTTAAACAACAATAAAGTAAACCATACTTATGTTAAAGTGTTTTAACATTTCTTAGAATCTATGAAGCTCTGGGTTAATCCTCAGAACTTATCCCTAGGAAGAAAATAGAGATATGATATCATGATAGTCTCCTTTTTAAAAGGTTTACTTGTTTACACAGTTACTTTTATCAAGATTTCCATGCCTCTCATACCACAGACTTCCAAGGTAAAGAAACACTATCCAATAAGTTCTTGCAAGCATAAAAGGGAGAAAGCCCCTGAAGAGATCAATTAAAGTAAAAAATGGGAGGGACAAGAGGGCAGCTCGGCAGTAGAACATTTGTTAGCACACACTGTCCAGACTGTACAAGCTAAACAAAAAAGGTGTGAGAACTAGACAAACATGGAAGTTCAGAGACAGTTCGGCAGTACTCTGTTGCAACACTAGCTTTGTAAAAGACTCAGTGGACTCACGCCATGCCCCTCCCCATCACACATAGACAGAAACCAACCATTGCATTGCCTGATGTTGAAAGCTTCCAGTGAGTGACAGCAGCTGGCCTTTGAGCCTTATTTCTGCTGTTCCCTAAGCTTCAGTAGAACAAAATCAAAGGAGTTCCAGAGGTTTAGCTATCCATCGCAATCCATGAACATACCCCTTCAGAACTCAGTTGGAATAGATGAGTAGAATAGCTTGGTTTAATTGGAGGAGCTCACCACCCCAGCTGCACATGGTTGTGCCTATCCTTGTTCACCCATCCTAGCATACCTTCTGGTGTGAAGTCTCCCCTATTGCTAAAAAGCTATTCCCATTCCTTTCAACATGCATATCTTCTCTAGGACATTTAATTCCTTCTACCTCTAAATGTAATTCTTTGTGTACACAAGTTCCTTATTTATCAAACTAACAGAAGATAGAATATACCTCTAACACTTTTTAAAAATGCTTAAACCAATGCTTAGTTCAATGCCCAGGACACATAGGAAATCTAATAAATGTTTAATAAATGAGGTAAAGATGAATTAACTCTGCTAAACCAAAGTTATTTCCCAGAGAGGTATTTTGATAAATGTAATGCTATTCACATCATTTTGTTTTGTACAAAATTAACTGCAAGTCAGTCATTTAAACTCTGGAATGACGTCACCTCAGTGAAGAGCAGGTTCTCAGTCCAGTGGGTCTTTACTCTCATGTCTCATGTGAAAGGAGACGAGAGAAAACAATGACAATCCTGGGTTTAGTAGAAAACCACAGCCTTATTGAAGAATTAGGAACAGATTATGAAATATTGAGTGGTACCCAGAGATCCGAGCAGTACTATAGTTACCAACCTTGGAAATAAGCGATATTTATCTATTTGAATTTGCCCAACTCCAGGATCTGTGCTTGATTGGGTATGTCCTTCTACACAGAACTCATGGAGAGTTGTTGAGGATAAAGTCAGGGCTTACAGGAAGCAAAACAAGCCTGAATAATACTCATTTTAAATGAATTGTCATATACAACATGTATTTATGTTAGTATTAATTGTGGTGATCAAAGTTTCAAAAGTGGATGGGAATTTCACATTCAAATTACTCCCTTATAAAACAAGAAAGGGGCATTATTTTAATTGGCAGTAGAATTGAGAAATTAAACATTGAATTATTCTAAGTAGCCTTTAATAATTCATGAGGAATTGAAAAGGTATTAAGTTTCACTATCTACTTCCTTATTAGGCAAATACATTGATTCTTTTTCTTTCTTTTTCTAGTTTCACAGAAACCATCAAAGTAGATTCATATTTAAATATGATGCAATCAAATAATCTAGGGACTGGTGATATAGCTCTGTGGTAGTGTAATTGCCCTCTATGTATGAAGCCATGTATTCAGTCCCCAGCATTGGGAAATAAAAAAAAAAAAAAAAAAGAAACAGTAGGTTAATGTGCATTTGTAAAAATGTATAATTAAAAGGCTAATGGATATCACAGGGCAGCATGCATTCAGAGGTAAAAGGGCAAATATAAAAGAAAAATTGCTACACTTTTACCTGAGTCAAGATGGATCAGAATGGGCAAAGATTATAGAAAAAGGGAACATTTTCAATATGAGAGTACCTGAACAATATAGAAACACAGCCATTTAATGGGAGCAGGGATGTTGACATGTTCTAAGCATTTATTGAGCAATTACTGGCTGTGCATCTCAGTAAAACATATTGGGGAGAGCTGTTCTTAAAGTGGGGTCATCATAAATGTTTTCTATAAATCAGTTTGTATAAAACATTGTTTCACTATTGACTCTACACTTCTGAGCAGGTGACTATGGTTTTTATTACTATAAGAAGGTTTGGGAATCTGACCAGGCAGCTACAAGACCTAGAAGTCTTAGAATAGTTAATTATTGTCTTAGAAAGGAGAAGCCACAGACAGCTTTTAACAATATATTGCAATCAAGAAAGGAATGTTTTTGTTGTTGTTGTTGTTGTTGTTGTTGTTGTTGTTGTTGTTGTTGTTTTTAAGCCTCAACAAAATCCCAGTAACATTCTGAGCAGTCTTGTAGAAATTGACAAGCTGATTTTAAAACCCTTCTGTGAAGGCAAAGTTCCTATAAGTGTCAAACTACTTTAAAAAGGATGAATGAAAGACCAAGGCTTCTGCCACAGAATGACCTTTGACAGTGTGGAATAGGGGTAAGGGGAGCCAGAGACCAAAATTAAAAAAAAAAAAAAAAGGAATGTTTATTTAATTGTATTTACTCAGGAGATAAAAGTCACTCAGGCTAGTTACCTGAAAATACATATTATGCAGGTGAGCAACATTTTTTTGATAAAGTTCAGTTGAAACATACAGCTTCTAAAAACAGTATCAGGTATATCTTCATTTTCTTTACTTACCTTCCAAGTCTGGGGCCTTAGGTTCACAGGCCAAGCAGTCTACTTCTGAGCTATACCTCCAGCTCAACAGTTATATCCTTTAAGAAATAGAACTCACTCTTCTTAAAAATAACAAATAGAAAAAAAGAAATTCAATAAGATACGTATCAAGCTTCTCCCTCTGCAGCCTGTGATTTCTCTGGAAACTTATTCATTGTAGGGACAAACTTTCCTCCAAACACTAAGACTTCCATTTTGCTTTCCTCAGACAATATTGTGTATAGTTTCTATTCAGAGTCTCTTTCTAGTGTGTTTGATATAATGTTTGATCAAAAATGTTATTGAAAATAGCTAATTTAGATTTCCTTGGATTAAAAAGTACTGAGGGAGCTAACTCAGACAAAAAAAAGGACATACATGGTATGTACTCATTGATTAGTGGATATTAGCCAAAAAGTACAGAATACCTGGGACACAACCCTCAGACCTTATGAAGTATAACAAGTAGAAAGGCCCAAGTGAGACTGTTTCAAGTCCACATAGAACACAAGAAGGGATCTGGGTCAGAGAGAGGAGAGGGAGTGGAAAAGGGGAACAGGATTCCGTATGGGGTGTGGGCAGGAGAGAAGATCAAAGGGCCAAGAGAATGAATGGAGATAAGCAGCATGGGTGGGTGGCTGTGTGTGGGAGGAAAGGAAACCCTCTAGGAAGTACCAGAGTCCCAGGAGGTGAGAGACTCTAAGGACTCAATGAGGGTGACCTTAGCCAAATACCCAACATTGGCGAGAGAGAACTAAAAGAGCCCACGGCCAGTAGATACACAAGGCCCCAAAAAGAGGGACTGGTTTACTAACCCAGAGTCAAAATTTCTGACCCAGATTGTTCCTGTCTAAAAGAACTGTAGGGACAAAAATGGATAAGAGACTGAAGGAAAGGCAGTACAATGGCAGGCCCAACTTGGGATCCTTCTCATGGGAGGCCACCAAGTCCTGACACTATTACTGATGCAATGATGGGCTTACAGATGGGAGCCTGGCATGACTGCTTCCTGAGAGGCTCTACCAACAGCTGACTGAGAGAGAAGCAGATGCTTACAACTAACAAGTGAACTGAAGTCAGGAACCCCTGTGGTTGAATTAGGGGAAGGATTGAAGAAGCTGAGGGGAGGAGACCTCATAGGAAGACCAGCACTCTCAACTTGCCCAGACCCCAGGGAGCTCCCAGAGGCTAAGTCACCAACCAGGAGTAGACACAGGCCAGTCGAGGACCCTGGCAAATATACAGCAGAGGTCTGCCTGGTCAGGCCTTAGTGGGACAAGATGCACATAAACCTTGAGCAGCTTAGGTCCTAGGGAAGGGGGATGCCTGGCTGGAGCACCCTCTTGGAGGGAGGCAAGGGGGAGGAGGGGGCCAAGGGGAGGGCAATGACTGCTCTGTGAATAAGTAAAATAATAAAAATTTAAAAAAAAACAATTGAAAAATATCTATTTTTTTAAAAAACGAAATAAATAAATCTTAAAAATAAGTCTCTACAGGAAAAAAAAAAAAAGAAAGAAAGAACTGATTTATATTTACCTGAATTTGAAAGTACTGTACAGTTTAAAAAAAATATCTTAGGAATAAAGTTCTTCATTGAACACACACCCTAAGGCACTGGGGGCAAAATTCCCTACATTTTCAACAATTGCCAAAGAATAGTTAGGTGGCAAATGGCTATAGGGAGGAAGAAATGTAGAACTTTAGGTGGTGCTCTCTCTATATAATTTATATATTATATAAATAATAAATACATATTAATTTATATACTATAAATATCTAATTTGTATTAAATTAATATAAAACTATAACATATTCATATATATAATATAAAATATAATAAACAAGAATAAAAACAAAGAACACATATACATTTTTTCTTATTTTCTAGCCTTATCTCATATATTACATCCTGACCACAATGTAGTTTGCCTCCTTCTTCTACCTGAGTCTTTGCTGTCCACCTTCCCTCTCCTCCAGATCTAGCCCTCCTCTCAATTCCCTATTAAACATCAGACATCCAGATGACTTCAACCATATTTTGTTACATAACAAGCTTCCAAATTTATTTTAAAAATTATGTGGAAGCTCACTACTGCAGAAGTTTCATACGTGTGTGTATAAATTATATATAATTTTGAGATATAACTATGGAGATATAAGAACATGTAAAATATTAGAAAAGCAGAAAACAAGATGTTCACAAAGCTGAAAGCTTAATATGACAAGAACTTGCTCAAATCAAGAGCAATCAAGGAAGCTAGCAAGTTCAGCTGTGCTACTATTTGCAGTCCCTTGGACTTTATTAACCCAGAGATTTCTGAAGATGTCTTTGCCACTTAAGGTTTTCTTGGAGATAAACAAATTTAAAAGATTAGAGAGATCTAGAGCATAGGATTGTTTCCTCATGTATTTTCTAGTCCTGGAGTCTTAAGTACACATACAAATGACCCTTGCTGTCTGTAAATGTTCCTACTTGCTGAAATGTGTAACGTACATGGCCACATCTTTGAGTATTTCGGGTGCACATCCATAGCCTACTTTGATGCTCCTGGATTCATCTCTCTTCCTTGGCAAGTCTTCTTTTTGTCTGTTTAGTGCTTATCTCTTATTTGGTTTATTCAGTGAATATTTTGCAACTTTTTTGCTGTCTTCCCTGAGGAGCATCGACAGCAAGCATGTTAGTGTAATACTCTCTCTTATTCCTGAGAGCAGGAAAGGCGTCTAGAATTCAAAGCAAACAAAACTATACTTATTAGAAAAGCTTCACTTGGGATTGACTGATGAAAAAAAAAAAAAAAAAACCTCAATGTCAAAGGATCAAAAACACAGATACAGAAAAGGGACTTGAGACACTTACACATAGAAAATAGGATTTTGCATCAACTGAATGATAGAATATCTCGTGATTAGGGGTTTGCAAGGAATCAAAAGCTATGTTTCCTCTAGGAACTATGGATTAGTGTTTGCTAAGTGGGTTTGAATGCTGGTTTGATGGAATATAAACAATAAAGGGCAGGGCTTTCTATGATGATTAGGATGGTCATGAATGGCCAAATTATGACTTCAAGTATGGCTGTCTGTATGGCTCACATCTTCAAGCTTCAATCATGCCAGCCAAATGGAACTCAGGAGTTTTTTTTTTTCCCAATAATGAAAGAATAGTTATCTTTAACAGCCCATTACCTATACAATAAAGTAATCTTAATTTCCTAAGAAATTTCAATCCAAAGTTCACGCAGAGTGATTGGTACTATAGTAAATCCAAGAGAAGAGCCTCTAACACTTTTGAAGCTGGTTTTTAGCATAAGAAACACAGAGAAGTGTAAACACTGTGCAATTATAGTAGGCTAGAGAACTCACCCTGCTCCTGCAGATCACTCACAAAGCATACACCTTAGATTTATTCTTTTCAATATTTGGGCAACATAGAGCACAGCAAACGTAAAGAGATAGGGTGCAGGCTGTCTCCTTGTTAAGGTCTCTCAGCAAATCAAAGGAAATGGGTTGGAGGGTACCAGGATCACAGAGAAAAGAAAGCAAAACTCGGCAATATTGGTCACTCCAGTCTGTGAATTCGGCCCTTCTATATTCATGATGACTAATAATAATAATAATAATAATAAATAATAATAATAATATAACTATATCTTTTCTTCTTTCTTGTCACTGTGTTAATATATTCTGAGCATGTGATATTATAAAGATCCAACAATTTCCCAGTAATTCTTTGTTTTTTTTTTCACATCTTCTAGAATTTTAAAGATGTAGAGAACTTGAATTTATGACCCAGGTATGTATGTGTGTGTATATTTGAAAATGCATCATCTGTCATCCTCTCTCTTCCCCTCACTGTCCTTCTCTCTCCTGTTATCCTTCTCCCTCCTTTTACTTCAGATGGTATTTAAAATGAGAACAATAAACCGGAGTTTGTTAATACTTTAATGCAGAATCAGTGTAGAATTCTGTTGCTCTCTCTGCTTTAACTCATGAAGAAACGTGTGACTTGTAGATAAATGAAGCAATATAATCAGAAGGTTCCCTCATAGGAGGAAAGTGAGGGATGGGAGTGAGGGGGAGGCAGGGTTACTGATGCCCTGTCTCCTGGTACTCCATTCTGCATTAAGAATGTGGAGATAAAGGACCTTAGGGCTCATTCTATGTATTGATGATCCAGTGTCAGGGGGATTAGAAGAAGGGCATGGCTAAGTATACAAGGCTTTAGGCATCTATTTCAGCAGCTAAGTCATTTTGTGTTGGCCTGAAACTGGTAAGATGAAAATGGACTTTTAGACATGATTAAAGAGGATGATTTCCACTGTAAGTGCACCAGCAACAAGCTCGGCTGCTTCTGCTTTTGACACCTGACATGCCCCTGGAATCTTACAGGCCAGAAAGTCACCTTGCCAGTTGGCAGAAGATGCAAGGAGAGGGATCCCTGTTTCTTAAAAGGTAGTGGCACACTGAAATCCAGTGCAGAGGTCACAGCTGCTGTTCTCTTAGACAAAGAGAGACTGAGCCATGCAAACTGACAGAGTGCTGCCTGTCAGAGAGTAATTTGTCCCTACAGGAGATAGAAGTACTATGCTTAATGGAAAAAAATAATAGCCAGAAACCCATTCCCTATGGCTGCTCAGGGACAGTAAGGCCTTTGTGGTGTCCCAGATAAAGGGAAGAATCAGCTCATTAAATGAAGGCTGTGGAGAGAGGAAGGGCTAAAAGGCCCTTGAGCCCCTAGAGAGAAAGCTAGGCTGCCTCTTGGGCCATTCAGGATTGTTAAGAGGGATAAGTTCCAGTAGAGAGCTTGGCTACCCATGTCAAGTTCAGAACTTAGGCTAATATTTCTAAGAATTAGAAAATGATCTTGAACCCCAACCCTGCCTCTTTCTTAATTTTTCCAAGTTTTTAACAATGAGCAATGACACAATCAAATGGAATGATGTTTCCTTTGACGCCCATAGCTTTCCTTATGTTTCAGGATGGTATCACTATGTAATATTAGTCGTAATGGACATGACAATAGTCACAAATTATAAGAGTTTGTTTTAAAGTTTTTTTAATTAAATTTAATTTGATATGTATGGATGTTTTGCTTACAAGTATGTCTGAACCATGTGCATGCCTGGTACCTATTGAGGTTGGTAGAGGACATTGGATCTCCTGGGAATGGAGTTATAAGCAGTTATGAGTTACCATGTAGTTCTGGGAATCAAATATGAATTCTGTGGAAGAGCAACCAATGCTCCTAACTACTGAGCTGTCTCTAGCCCCAGGTTCTTATTTTATAAGAAAACCAATGAAGCAAAAGATACTACAATATCAGCACCTGAGAGTACATTTTAAGTTGTACATAACCTTTAAATCATCTCGAACTGAAAATCAAGATTGTCCAAGCTATTGTAGAATAACTGTGAGTTTTGAGATATACAATGTGTGTGTGTGTGTGTGTGTGTGTGTGTGTGTGTGTGTGTGTTATTTTCTGTAAGCTTTAAACATTTATAGTATCTAGAAGGGGTAGAGAAATAGCTCAGCATATAAAATGCTTGAAAAAAACCATAAAGGGCTGAACTGGGATCCCCCACCCCACACACAGACACACAGACACACAGACACACACACACACACACACACACACACACACACACACACGTAGATGCTTGTGGTCTTGCTGTAATCTTAATACTTGGGAGATAGAGACCAGAGATCCCTGGAGCAATCTGCTTAAAGAATAAATAAGTTCTGAGTTCATCAAGAGACCCTGTTGTAATATGTAAGGTAATGATTGACAAAGACACCAAGAAAAACCTCTGGCCTCTACACACATGTGCATACTTGTGTAAGTGCATTGGCTCACATGTATGAGCATGCATATATGCCACACACATGTAATATACAGAAACTGTATAAAAATAGTTACAAAGATCTCCCTAAAGGGGCTTTCAGTCATGATCACTTAAGTCTATATAATAAATACTTTGCTTTTAATAAAATTTAAATATGTGAAGACATGTGATACTTTTTTATATAATATTAGCTGTGTTTTGGCTTATGTGCAAAATATAAATGAAGTAATATTGTCCTTTTAGTAGTCAGTGTTGATTTAAGAGATTATGGATCTTTCATACATTATTTAAAAAATCAAAAATAAAGCAAAAATGATGACTCGGTTTCTACATTAAAGGGAATAAGGAATACAGAAGATTGGAGGAACAATGACTACTGAAGAACTGTGTGGACACTCATAGCTCGGTGGTACAGCTTCCTGTGTTTCAGGTTTTGAAAAGGAGAATAAAGGAATTCTTCTTAATACATTCAGCAATGTCAACTAATAGTCACCGTTTTTACAATGCAGGCCTCTAATATCAAAGGGTGAGATAATGCAGAAAGTTTAGACTAGTGTCCTAAAAACAAAACAAAACAAAACAAAACATCATCATAGTTCATACTTGTAATCATAATACTTTGGAGGATGAGACGAGAGGATCATCAAGAGTTCTATGCCAACCTGAACTATATAGTGAATTCTGTACTAACATGAGCTACAGAGTATAAATCTAAAGATTTTATGGAGGAAAGAAGGAAGAGATGGAAAAATGGAGGGAAGGAGGCAATGAAGAAGAAAGAAAGGGAGGAGAAAAGGAATGAAAAGAGGGAGAGAAGGAAAGAGGAGGAAAGGAGAGATTTTAGAGTTAATATGCAGAACACATGTACATGTATATGCATATGTATAGAACATATATGTACATATATTACATATTTTTGCATATACATGTATGTACATATATATGTTTGTACATGTTTATACACACACACACACACACATGCACATTCAAGCCTCATGAAAAGGTGATACTTGGATGAGGATGTGAAGCATATAAAGACAAATTAGCTGTCTGAGGAAGTATAAAGATAATTCTAGAGAATTAGGAAAGAAAATGCCAAACTCTGAATTTTGGAGCAATCTAGAGGTTTGAGGGAGCATGCACACAGCGATCCCAGAAACCCATGTGTAGCTTGGCATGCGGTATGCATACAACAAACTTTCATTAAGTAAGCCAATCATGATATGATTGTGAATAATTAAGCTTGAGCATGCCTTGACCCACTTTTTTTCTTATAATTTGGAAAATAACAATCTCCCTATTGCCCTGGGAGACCACTGACCAGATTCTCCCTTCAAATAACCTCTCTCTAGTAATGAGATGTGATAATTAAAACTACAAAGTGATGTTATTTTAAATTTGCAGATTGGCAAACATACGAAGTTTATTGCAAAGTGCAGGAAATGTTTGGCAAGTGTGAAAATACATTGAAGAGTTTCTATCAGGTCAGTGATCTTTTCTGATTTCAACTTCCATTCAAAGCCTGGCTGGACTCTTTATTTAATAAATTTATCTCATAGTTTCCTTCATGTGTAGGATATGTAGGATCAATGATGTAAGCTTTAGTATGTCACTTTGGTGATATCTTCATACTGTTTGCTGTTGCATTGTATTGAGTTATTTCTCATGTCAGAGAACTCAAGATAACCCTGCCGTTTTGTTTTGTTTTGTTTTGTTTTGTTTTGTTTTGTTTTGTTTTGTTTTGTTTTGTTTTATTCGAGACAGGGCTTCTCTGTATAGCCCTGGCTGTCCTGGAACTTACTCTGTAGAACAGGCTAACCTTGAACTCAGAAATCCACCTGCCTCTGCCTCCCAAATGCTGGGATTAAAGGATTGTGCCATCACTGCCTGGCTTTTTTTTCCCTCCCTGCCATTTACGCAAGGAAATGGTGAAAGGCTAAGAGAAAATGTAGGTTAGAAGTCTTGCCTACTAGCATGGTGTCCATCTCATAAAAGACATAATTATCTAGTTGTTAGATGTGTGATAAAATTATAAGGAGCCACTTTGAGACTCTCAGCTGAAAGTGATTCAGCATGACCTGGGGTCTGAAATAATTACCCAAGAGTTGGTAGACTAAGCTAGAAAGAGGCCATGCAGGTGGTAAGGAAATTAGTGGGAAATTTTCTAAAACAGTCTAGATAAGAAATTAAAAGCTTGAGCTATTTCACTGTGATTTGGTTGAAAGAAACAGATTGGGAGATGTTGGAATTCTTCAGTATTTGTACCTGACTGAAAGAGAGGGTAGATGTAAAATACAACTATAAATCATATAAACTTCTGCTGGAAATTTTAGTATTAGAAGGAAATGTGGGGAACGTTGAATACAGCTGAATCAGGTCAGTGTAGGGAGATTTGTGTGTGAATATGATTTTTAGTCAGCCTTCCACTTGGACTTTTTTTTTTTTTTTGAGAAAGTTTGGAACACATATGTCTGCAACATGCATTCCCATAGCTGTTCATGTTCATACATGTGTACACAGACATCACTTAGTGATAATTATATGATTTGTACATACAACACATGTGACTTTAACATAGTAATCCAACTCACTCCCTTCCCCAAATGAATCGCAAAACCCTGGACATGATATTGATGATTTTATGGGAAAAGGGTGACTTGTTTATATTTTTCATATTCTCAATTATGATTTTAGTGTACTCCATAAGATAAAGACTTGATTGCTCAATACATTGTACATTTCCATATGCCTCTTCACACAATATTTCTACTCCTTAATGCCTCTAAACAGAGTATGTGCGGCAAAAGAGCAATAGTGGCCTCCCACCCAGTTTACCCTCTGAACACTTAAATAAGTCTGGAACCCTTAACATGTACATTAAAAAATGAAAAACCTCCCTGATTTAAGACACATCAACATAGCTCACAAAAAGTAGAAAGAATTATCACAGTAGACCCCAAGAGTGCAATGTACCCCTTGGGTGCTCATGGAAAACTTGTCAGTTGACTAGTTGTTGGGCAATCTCCAAGGTTCCCTTCATCCCTGTGCCCATAAATGAGAGGAAAACCAAGGATCTGGAGCTTTGTACAAGGCTAGCCTCCAAGGCACATGGACCAGACATTCAGCCTTGCTTTCTGATTAGAGAGAGATGTCTTAAGAAGCCACTGCTACTGAATCCCATGGCCATTAGTCTGTCCCTCCATGTCTCATCACATAAAAACATGTTAGCTGGTGATCTGTGCTCCCAGAATCCTGTGCCCAATTCTCAAACCTGCCTAGACATTTTATACATACTCCTCAGGACTTTCCTCCAAGGATGCTCTGTAATGTGTCTACGGTTTGGTTAGAGTGAGACACTGAGGGTATAACCTGCAGGATCGGTAAAAGATAAAGCTTGAGTGATGGAATCTTATCCAGGAAATAGAAATGTGTTTCACCAACATTGACAGAGCAGGGCACACACATTCCTCCCTGGGAGAGACCACCTCTTCCACAGCCAGCTTTTCTCCATTCCCAGTAGTTATTTGTGTAAAGTTGAGGCCTTGTGGGTTGTTTTTTTCAGTTCAATTTGATATGACCCTTGGTGTTCTCCTTGTTCAGGGCACTTTGGGGGCATTCATGCTGCTGAGACTTGACAAGCCTAACTTCCAGTGTTACTGGGAGACACGATCTGACAGCAAACTCCTTGATCCTGCTTCTCTTACAACCTTTGCACCCCTCTTCCACAGTGTTCCTCGAGCCTTAGGTGCAGGAGTGTGCTGTAAATGTATCTCTTGGGACTGGGTTCTACAATGCTGTTGCATTTTGATTGGTTGTGGTTTAATGGAGTGGCATCCACCTATTGTAAAGAGAAGTTTCCTTGAAGAGGGGTAAAGACTATGGACCGGTGGGTGTAAGGACAAATGTGTATAGACTATTATTAGGAACTATGATGGTTAGGTTGCCAATTTTTCTCCGGTAACTATGATTTTCCTAGCACTGAGTAGTTAGTTAACTTTTAAATACCAGATATTGTATCCTTCTGCTTAAGTGTCTTAAGAGCAATTAGAAAGCTATTGGTTATCCCCAAGGTATATGCCCTTATGTGCCCCTATAGTGTAATTGTATGGTTGAGGTGCCACGTTGTTCATGTAAATGATTCATAGGCATCATTTCTGTTATCTTGGTCCTTTAAACTACAAGTCTATAATTACTTTGTTTCTCATGTCAGGTAATCACTCACAATTGCAGCTTATACCCAGAGAACAACATTGACTCTAAAGTGCTTAGTACCTTCATTACAATTAAAGAGACATGGACCCTATATTATAAATAATTATAATATTTATTTAAAAATAAATATATCTTTAGCTCTATGTGTGTTATTTAGTTTGTGCAATTTTATTTATGCATAGCCCTTTCAGGCAAGAACTGCTGTCTGATTAATATACGTCTGCATCGTCAGTGCAGGGAAAATGCTCAACACAACTTATCTGTTGTGATGGATAATTGTCACTGTTGAATTGACTGGCTGGAGAGATACAGAGCAAAATTCTGTGGTTGTGAGACTGATTCTTGTGATAGGTTGCCTGTGGGACATCAAGTCAGATAAGAGACACACCCAGAGAGTGGGGTGCCATCTAGTAGGCTGTGGAAGTTCCAGTAAGAAGACTAGAAGGAGGGGGTCACCCACAAGAGCAGACACACTCTTTTTCTGTTTCCAGGTTTCTTAACACTGAGTACTTCCCCACTACACACCCTCGTACCATGACGTTTTTGTCTTGCCATGGATCTAAAGGCAAAGGAACCACAATCTATCTCCTGAAGCTTAAGAGCCATTGAACAGAATAAATATATCTTCTTTTTAAGTTGTAGGTGCACGTCACATTAACAAAAATCTGATTTATGCATGTATTTTTTTCCCAAATGAATGCTTTAACTATACCTTACAAACAGCTATTGTTCACACTGCATTGTTAAGATACAAGGAGTTAAGAAAACCCAAGCTTAGTCTTTTTGCTTTCTCTAAACTGCACAGTGAAAAGAAAGGCTTGGGATTATTTTTCTCAAATTTGCATGTTATACTCAATTTAAGACAGATTCTTATTAGCTCAGACCCTACACTGAAACCATAGTAATTTATATTCCACTCTTTTGTTCAGAGTTTTGATCTGTGACAGTTTTAGACACAGGAAAATGAAATTAATAGAACAAAAGAGGCTTGGTAAGGAAATTTTAAAAAGAATCATCCATCCATACCAGGAAGGAGTTCACAGATACTATAAAAATATATTGTTCTCAGTGCTTCAGTGCTCATTGTTTAAAATACTTAAGAAGCAAAAGTAAATTACAAATTTTCTTAATAAATCTTATAAAATTACCATATATATGCTACTATCTTGTAATGTGATTGTTATTTCATCTAATGTATAACAAAAAGATATCCATGTGCATATTATTTTTATAGGCGAAGGATAACTGAAAACAATATGATATTTAGAATTTCACTTAAGTAGATTTGTTCTTGGCTCTACTCTTCCACTTGTCAGTTGTATGATCTTTAGCAGGTTTTGAAGGTCTGCATTGGCTTCCAGGTTAGTGGGCTGTAAACATTTCCCTCTGCCTCGCATAGTGATCTTGAAGCTCAGATATATGATAATGTGAAAATACCCAGGCCAATATCTGGGGAAGAGTGTGTGCTTAATAAAAGCTAATTCAATTTAAATCTAAATCTTTTCCAGCTTTCCAAGCAGGTTTAATTGGTCCCTCTGCTACAAACTCCCTCTATCTCTCAGTAAATCCAGTCATGCACTTGGCTTCAAGTGAGTCCCTGTAATCTTAATTGGATAGTTCAGCTCGTGGTTTATGATAAAAAGGCTGGGATCTATGATCACATTATAGATCTATCAACAGTTTCCAGAAGAACAATGACTGGCTGACAGTGGCTTTGATTAATACAATTTCCACCATATTTGCTTTACCTTCTCTTACACCAGAGTTCCCTATGGAAAAGTACACTGGTGTTCAAGGGTGCTCTGAGTAGTTTTGTGATTTGGTTACTTTTCTGTTGTCATGAAAAAAAGAGTATGACCAAGGAAACATAACAGAATGCAGCTTATTTGAGTCTCTGCTTTCCAGAGAATAATAGAGCTCATGACCATCATGGTGAAGAACCTGACAAGCAGGCAGGCGGGCATGCAGGGCGGCAGGTAGGCATGGAGTAGTAGCTGAGAGCTCTCATATTTAGAAAGTGATAGTGAGGCAGACTAAGGTGAGTTAGGAATGAGGGAAAGCTCAGAGGTGGCTTTGATATGTTAAATAGGCACCTCAGTCATTTGTCCCTTGTTTGAGACCTATTATAAATGAGTACTTTAAAGTGTACTGTGTCATTTAAAATCATCCATTCTTACCAGAGACAATAAAATGTCCATAGGCTGTGAGATATAATAATGTGTGCTTGTCAATCAGGCCACAGCATAGAAGATGCTGCAACAAGAAATACTGTTAACAATATTCATGGGATAGGGGGAAAGCAGAAAATAATTTTTCAAAGTGTATTATATTGTTTTTAAAAGCAAAAAAACAAAAAACAAAAACCAAAAACAAAAACAAACATTGCTTTGGAGGCAAGCACATTTTCCTCTTGAGATTTTCAGTGTTTTTTTTTTTCCCCTCCATGGGGAAAAAAAAAGCTATTAACAAAGGGAAAAGTCATTAAAGACCTATGATACAGTTCACTGGAGCTAGGGTAACCTACATTTGAATTCTGAGTAGGCAGGCATCTACCAGTGTAAGAAGCTTATTGAATATCTCTATAAAATGAGAAATATACTAACATTGCAAAGTTAAGAGAGGCCTAGAAATAGTTGTGTCATATGCATGACCCATGATAGGTACTTGATAAAATTTAACATTATTTTCATGATTGTTGTGTCCAGGAGATAATATTGTGGACAGGCACAACCAACTCTAATTCCTCTAGGTGGAATAGTCTTGAGCAGTACAACATTGGTGAAAAGAGCTGGAAACGTAGGCATTAAAACCTTGGTGTCTCCTCCTGTGTTTCACTGTTATCATAATTCTACAGCCGTGGCCATAGAAATTATCTCATTATTCACAAATAATTAAGTCTTAGTATTTCCCCTCTGGGTTTAAAGTATTGTCACTGTACTAGCTGTATAATCTTGGCATTTCTGGATATTACATAAGAAATGACATGAAGAGTTGGTTCCTATGCAAGGTTTAGTAAAAAAAAAAAAAATACTGTTCTTTCAACCAGGGAAAAGGTTCAATAGTCAATGAAGGGGCTCCTGTGAACACTCTCTAAGCAGTAACCTGAGGACTGGAGTAACATGAAGCTCTCAAGTATCCTCCTGAGAAAGATTTAGGAAGGAGAGGAATAACAGAGCAAAGAGCTATACTGTGTGCTTAAAAGGTTATTAGTTCCAGGGATCTAGTGGTGGATCAGTAAGACAGAGGAATTATACGATCTGTGCTTTTCTTTTGTTTTTTTTTTAATATTTTTTATTATTACGTATTTTCCTCAATTACATTTAGAATGCTATCCCAAAAGTCCCCCATGCCCTCCCCCCCCCACTTCCCTACCCACCCATTCCCATTTTTTGGCCCTGGCGTTCCCCTGTACTGGGGCATATAAAGTTTGTGTGTCCAATGGGCCTCTCTTTCCAGTGATGGCCGACTAGGCCATCTTTTGATACATATGCAGCTAGAGTCAACAGCTCTGGGGTACTGGTTAGTTCATAATGTTGCACCTACAGGGTTGCAGATCTCTTTAGCTCCTTGGATACTTTCTCTAGCTCCTCCATTGGGGGCCCTGTGCTCCATCCAATAGCTGACTGTGAGCATCTACTTATGTGTTTGCTAGGCCCCGGCATAGTCTCACAAGAGACAGCTATATCAGGGTCCTTTCAGCAAAATCTTGCTAGTGTATGCAATGGTGTCATCATTTGGAGGCTAATTATGGGATGGATCTCTGGATATGGCAGTCTCTTTTCAAAGAGAATAATGGAGAGAGAGAGGAAGAAATTCATCACAGTCCTTAGTATTACTGTGAATTTGTTTCATTTTCCCCAGTCTTCCTCCAGTACACTTTGCATGCCTTTTTTGTTCAGGTGAGGAAGTTCCTTCATTCAAAATGTATTCATTTTTATAAAAAGATCATGTGTATGAGTGTGGGGGGGGGTAGGAACAGGAAAGTAGGGAAAAGGAATCTTAATACATAACAAACAAGACATTCTACAATGATAACCAAATGCTAGTGAAACGTTTTCTTTTAGGACTCAATTAAGGTGGAAAAGTATAAATTTGCTCCTGAGTTTCAGAATGCTTTGCTCTAGCCCTTTTCAAGTGTTAAAAAAAATGCTACTGCAATTACCACTGATACTTTATGTGTTTATTTCCTTGTGTTGGAAGTAATGGCAGCACTGGATACTTTGATTATAGAAAGAACACCTTTTTCTCCTTAAAGGGCAAAGATTGGGTTATGGATTTTCAGAGAAATATGGCAATAGCCTCACATATCTATAGAGTCTTTCAACCTTTGGCTGTCAAATACATTTCGCTGGAAGTGCATTTATGCCTCCATGAATCCAAATGAAGACAGTAGTGCATGCAGGCACACTTTGCTATAGTGGGGAGAAAGAAGAATCTCTTACCTAATTGAAAATGTTGGAGAAATCCATTTGGAACCATAATAGAATTTCCTGGTTTGGAATTGTGCCAAGAGACTGGCTAGGAGCAGCCATTTTCCCTTACCATAACTCTTAGATAAAGGACTACTGGGAGAAGCAAGGCAGGTAGAACTGTGAATCATCCTTGAAAGCCCATCAGTATGCCTCTAAAACAGAGGTCCACTTAAAAATTCAGTTTCCACTCTGGTGGAACAGAGTAAAATAAGAGATTTTCTTCCATGCTACTTTATCAGGTTGCAGACACCATCCATAGGTCAACTCAATGAGAAAAGCCAATTTATTCAGATTCACTTACTGGATGCTAGTGAACCCTACAGGAAGAAAATGTTGCTCTGTGTCCAGTGACCATGGCTGGCTCTGTCAAGTACAGAATCATTAGAACTGCTCCATCAAGGAGTGGTTTAGGGTGACTTTAGTCCTGAGGAATATTGCATAGCACTTGGTAGCTTGTTGTAAACTGTAATAGGACAAGAATATAAACTGTGATCATTCTCTCTTTACCTCTCTCTATTTCTGCATGTCTGTGACTCTGTCCTTTGACTGTCTGTGTGTGTTTGTGTGTGTGTGTGTGTGTTTGTGTGTGTGTGTGTTTGTGTGTGTGTGTTTGTGTGTGTGTGTGCATGTGAGTGTGTGGCCCCTCTTTCTCTTTCTCAGTGCAAACATTCTCACTGGAGTAAAAACTTTAGACTTCCTAAAAAATAGACATATCATTTTCAAGTTCAATGACAATAGGATCATAGATGCATATAGATTATAGGTAAAAATGTCAATACTGCATACTTTGCTATATTTCTCACTGCTGTGACATTATACCTATAAAATCATCTTAAGGAAGCAGAAAGGGTTTGTTTGTTTTCTTTGTTTTGTTTTGTTTTGTTTGTTTGTTTTCTCATAGATTAAGGGTATAGTCCATTATAGTCAAGGAAGGCATGATAGCAAGATCATGGGATGATAGGTCACATAATGTTCATAGTCACACAGCATAGAAACATGAATACTAGCATTTCATGTGTTGTTTCCTCTCTGCGGAGTAAAGGAGGGCTACACTTCTTGAAAAATTCCCCCACAGACATGCCATGAGATTTATATCCTGGGTGTTCCTAAATCCCATCAAACCTATGATCAAAATGATCCCACCACACACCTCAACTACTTTTATACTAAACCTTGGTTAAGTCCTACAACTTAACCAAGTGAATACAACTTTCCAGTCTGACACCATGGTTAACCATTTTATCTAACACTTGTTTTTCTTTTATAAAGTGATTATTATAAAACTACTGTGTACCTCCTCCTGAAAGTATGAGGAACAAATTAAGTGATGCATGCAGTGTATTTAACACAAACCTAGTATAGATTAGGTTTCAATAACATAATTTATCATATCATTAATGTTTATGTATACATTTTTATTAAAACATGAATTTAAGATTCTCATAATCCTACAATGCTGCTTTATATACAATTCTAGTAAATCATATGTAACTCCAGGAGTTACATAGGGTACATTTAATAATGTAACAGTCATTTGAAATGTATTATGAATTCTTTTCTTAAGAATTTAAAGACAAATAAAAGCTTTGAGTTTTGTGAGATCAATACCTTAAGCACAAGGATCTAAGTTGTTTCTTCTTTGCCATAGTTCTTTCAAATACCAACTTCTTTTTCTGAGTAAGCATGTTATCATGTCTCACATGACTCTACTCAGTTCTCAAAATACATGCAACTCATTCACACTGGGCTGTGGTTGGTTGTTTACTAGGTTGTTATGGAGACTCTGCAAGCCAGTTTCCCTTTATCCTCACTCTTCTCTGGACCTGTTCTGGTAGCTTTGGGTTTGCTCAAAAGAATATTTCATTACAGGGTAGGGATGACATCTGTCTCTCTACACTAAATATTTTCATTCAACAGATATAAGATGAATCACATTTATCCAAAGAAGAGCCTGTAGATGGAACATCTTAACCCCCATGTAACCAAGAAGCAATGGCAGAAAGAGGTAGCTTTTGTCTGTTATAAGACAGGGAGAATGGACAGAGAGGTGGGGAGGATTGGGAAGAGATGAAGCAGGGGAAAATATGATTAAATATATTATATGGAAAAATATTTGTAACAGAAAAAATATGCTAAGCAGCATGACTTTTGACATTGTCTCACATTGAAAACTTACCCAGATCAACTCTGAACACAACTGAACTCCTGACTTTTCACAGAATATCTAAGAACTTAAAAATCTGTGTTTCTGTAGTTTTCCAAACAAAAATGGTGTCCTATTTAGTGTCAACAGTTTACAGCAGCTTAGTCACCTCAAACCATCTTCAGTGTATCTATCAATGCTCCTATACTTCCATGAATTGTGTATTTTACTGTTCATAATAATTTATTTTCTTATATCTATCTTTTGAGTTAACTCCTTAATAACCCACTCATATGTTTGGATCTCTGGAGAAATGCCAGCATTTATAGACATACACAGTTAAGTTCTCTGTTCTACATTGAAATCTTGATTGACTTGAGCTCTGTTGTTACACAGACCTCATTGTTTTATTGCTTACAAGGCTCAAAGAAGGCTAAGGAGGATTGAAAATATAATAATTTTATATATGCTCAATATAGGTTTATGGCATGTATGAAAAACATCAAAGATGAATTGGCAAAATAATTATTCTTACATTTTAATATTTTCTTCACTATCCAGGTTACTTTGCTTGCTGTTGCTTCCCCCAGCAATCATCATGGTTTAGCATACACTGTACTTGACACAACTTAAAAAGCAAGCTAATGTGTTTTCATAAGAACCAGGCTATCTGCCTCAGTATTTTCCAGGAGAGAAGGCTAAAGGGATGAGCTGATTATCTGAAACCCAGACATTTAGATGGCTCTGGAGCATCCTTCTTCCCACCACCGTGGTCAACCAAGAAGGCAGTTTAGCACAGTTTAGCCTATTGTTAAATGGATTTAGTTCCACAATATGTTCCTAAAAGACATGAAAGGATAGGACACTTGGTAATAAATAGTGCAACTAAAGACACATAGTAAAGAGAGGAAAGAAAAGTTTTAGTTGTAGCCACAGTAGAGGCAGGAACAAAGAGTTCTAGAGATCCCTTATGTCCATCTTCTACCTTTGCAATCCTGACATGATACTTAGGTTTAAACTCAGAGCTAAAGTTATGGATACCTAATCAGTTTTTATCAATGATATCTGTATTGGTTGGAATGACAAATGTCCCTTGGTCTTTTTGGCATTTTTATACTTCATCTCAAGCTTTGAGAGCAAAAAGTCATGTCCTATTTTGTTCTTTCTATTCTGTGCTTGTGGTTGAAGCTGTGAGCTCCCAGTTTCTGCCCTAGGAGCCTTGCATGCCACCTGCTGACTCCACTCTACCATTATGGACTCTAACTCTTTAGAAAATTAAGCTCAAGTAAATTCTTTTTTTTAGTTTTTCTATATGTGTCCTTGGTCATGGTGTCTCATTGCAGCAACAGAAATGTAACTAATACAGTGTTCCATCACTGTTTGGCTTCATGTCTGCTGCAAAGAGGTCTGAAAAGCTGCTCTATCAATGTGAAATAACTTTTCAGAAAACAAGCTTCTTGTCTAAGTGAAATCAAATTGTAACCTATGCCTTCTTCCAGAATTAGATTCCTGGGGAAATTCAAAGTCTTTGGGATAACCTGATACAGATTTCTCCTTAGAATGTTGACATTCCTGTCAGGAAAATTAGCACTTATATCTACACAGACTGCTTTTCCTGCCTTCAGTAAATGTGAAGAGAGATGAACTCAAGGCCTCTACTAACTGGTGACATGTACAATATATAAAAAACAGAAGATAAAGTATTAGCTAGAGTAATGGGAAACCTTGAAAACTGTAGGAAATAAGTTGGGTAAAATAATCTAAACTCACTAAATAATATTTTTCTGTCTGTCTGTCTGTCTGTTTGTTTGTCTGTCTCTCAGAGAGTCATCAAGCTATAGTGGAGGACAAACATGGTGGACAGCAAACACTGGTTGGCTGCCAAACACTTGTGACTTCAACTCCCTTTATGCACATCATGGCAGTAAACACAATAGGAGGAGCCTATTTTCCATCTTGACTACTTGGCTTCACTTTGTAATTCCAGCCTCAGCCACTCCAGTTAGTCACTACACTAATAGAGGTTGGAGAGCAGTATTCATCCAAATCGCAATTCATGTCAAGAGATGTTTCTCCCTCATTCTTGACCTTTCTGAGGTTTGCACCTTCTCACAGAATAACAAATAATGGTGTCTGTTTTGGAATGCTTTTAATTTTTGATTCCAGGGTAGCAGGTGGAGGCAAATGGGCACAGGTCAAGGAAGAAGGGAAAATGCTTTCTTTGCAATCTTGAACCTCTAGAGCTCTTCAACAGTGCAGGGAGAATTGTGATAGCATGTTGTGCATGTACCACAGGAACTGACCAGATATGGACTATGCAGAAGAGAAATACTAAGGATGGTGGCTCTCTAAAAGTGTTGGGAGTGGCATATTTGTTACAGAAAGAAACACACGGATGAGTATGTCTGATGCAAAATACAGAGACAAATATGCAAAAAAATGATGTGTGACTTCATGTTTTCTTACCTTCTTACCATATAATCTTGAGAAAGTCAGTTAACTTCTCTAATAGTAAACATTTCCCAGCCTATAGAAAGAAGACTTTTACACCAGTGCTTTTTTTCTGAAGATGGCAATTGTGAGAATAACTAAGGATATGCACAGTAATTCTATTTTTAAAGTTAAAGAATACAAATATCAAGATGTGTGTATGTTTGGATGTGTGTATGTGTATGATATCTTTAAGTACAATAACTTTCTGTTTCATAGAATTTGAAATGTCAGAGTTATAGGTAACCTTGGAGATCATCTTGTCAGGCACACACACTCAACTGCATGTTACGTCCTCTATCATGGGTAAACGACGACACAAGTCTTTTCAGTCCCTGTCATTGGTGGGTAATTAATTTTCTTAAGAACTATTGTAAAATAAATAAAATATCCAAGAAAAGAAAAGAAGAGAAAAGAAAAGAAAAAAAAGAAAAGAAACAGTGGGCCTATAGTAGATAGCTTTGAGAATAGCAAAGTAGCTTAGTGTTTTCTCATTTATTTATTTCATTCATTAGTTCTTTTATTAAGGAATACTACCAGAACTAAACCTAAGTTTACTATATAACAGAAAAAGACTCTAAGTCTTTTATAAGTAGGTTCCAATTCTGGTCCTTGGAACTATGCTAATAGAATCATTTAAACATTTTCACCCATGAAGATTCTCCTTTTTGTGTTGCACAATCACTCACAAAAGATTCTACATTACTGAGTATTGTGCAATGATTGACTGACATGTTTAGATTGTGACAAGTTCAGAAAATGCAAGAATTCTGTCATTCTCATGAGATATTAAAAGGAAACTCTGATTTCTTTCTTCTTGACTTCCTTTTAGCAGACTAATTTTGAGAAAATGTATCAGGATTTCTCATCCTTCTGCAGCAGACTGAGAAAAATAGTACATTTTAAGAGCCACAGATGGATGCCTGAGAAAATGAATGAGCTAATATTTGTAAAGAACACTTTGACTGTTTAATAGATCAATATCCTAACTGAGAAGTCAAGGATTCCACAACCTATATGGGAAGGCACAGCTGAGTAATTAGAATAAAGCCTGGTTTTAAGTTTGGTTTTAAAAATAGCATTAAATTGGGTTATAAAAGAACACAGCACCCATGGGAACAAAATCAAACCAATTAGTTAATATAGATCATTGGGAAACTGAAATAATAGAACCACAGGATGCTTTGTGTTGTTCACTGGCTCTGCTGATGCTTAACCCATAGAATGTTTTAAAAAATCCAATACCTTGAATTGTTAACTAACTGGAGAGTTGAGAGAACACATGTGATCACATATGTGAGACCGGACCCATAACTAGAAATCTAGACCAAATGCCTTGATCTCTTCCATTTCTTGATGACCTATGATGCTACAAGGTCAACCTAGAACAGAAATGTGTCAGTAAGCTAAAATGTGTGCATAACCTGGAAATGACCTATACTCAAGAACAATGCTTGCAGTTCACATCAATGTGAGATGAAGCCATCTTGTAGTTTATACATCCACTTGGTAGAAGAGAGTCAGTGTGCTATCCATTTTCTTTTCATCTGCTACAGCCTTAAAAATCAGAAAACTTGTCTGACCAACAGCAAAATAAATAAAAACGGAATTGGTCCCATGTGTGGTTCACTATGGTTCTAGCTATTTTGCCAAATTGAATATAGATAATTCATTCCAAGGCCACATAGCTCTGTTTTAGCAAAACTTAAAATCATCCAATTGAATAACTGAGTTATCTAATCAAACAAGATGCCACTAAGGCCACTCAGACTTCACATCTAACTCTGACTTACTTTTTCTTCCATTTTCAGGAGAGGAAAGGGGGAATTATTAAATAAGACCACTGTAAATGAGGAAACAACTTAGGTTTCACAACTTTTTAGTTATTTTCTTTTACAGTTTTATGCATCCATATAAGACACTAATCATGTTTGCTACCCATCCTCTCTCAGCCCCCCTCTGATTATCTGTCCACTCCTCTTTCTGACACAGGCTTCTCTCACCATCATCTGTTCTTCCTTTGTTCTGCTTTTGTTTTGTGACCCACTGAATTAATTCAGGTTTGCCACATGCATTTGGGCTTGGAACTAGTCACTGGAGCATGAATAACTCACCACTGACACCAGTCCTATTGAAGACAGTTACTCTCCTCACCCCAAAGGCACCTACTACCACATGAGCCCCATTGAGTCTTGGCAAGTTCAGTCTTGGATAGACTCCATCTTATTTTCCAGGCCTCTAATCTCCATATTTTTGGATAGCAAAATATCCTAAATATTAGGAGTTTGCTGGAGAAGAAAGAACTCTAGAGGGAAGAAAATGTTATAGTTTTTAAATACTAAGGACAAATATCTTTCATACTAGAGTCAAAAAAGTTTACTCAACATCTGTTGTGAACACAATAGATTTCCAGAAACAAATATGAGGCTATGAAAATATTGTTGAAAGTAGACTAGGAAATAACAATGCTCCTCAATTTGTTTCATTTCATTTATCAAAATAAAAATGAATATGAAAATGTTAATATTCACCAATTTGACCTGGCTGTGGAAACTGGGAACATAAATATAGCAAACACTCCTATATAAATAGTGCTTTAAAAATTGGGTTCAGGTGGAGACTAGATTAGATGAGAATAAGATTTTGTACATGCCATTTCATTTCTGATGATCCTAATTTGTCTCTTCAAGCAGTGCTTATGAAGCACATTTCTCAGGACGTTGAGGCCAATGAAATGGCTGTTCACAAGCTTCCTCAACATTCACATGTGGTTGTCATTATCATTCCAATGCTGGGTTTGCATTGATCTTCCACAAAATCCAACCACTGGGATTATGTATCTTTGACCTACTTTTTTTTTAGTTTGATTTCCTAAACATTAATTTTTAAAATCAAAATAGAATTTCATAATTTCTTTTCTTTCCTTCTTCCCTATAACTGTCATGCACCTCTTCCATCTTTGCTTTTCTATCTCAAAAGTATAACCTTTACTTCTTTAATTGTTGTGTGTATATACACACAAACACATACACACCATATACCTATTCATAAATATATTTACATTTTTTTTAGTCTGCATAAGGTGCCTTGTATGTATTACAATTTCAGGATTTACACTTGGTGTCTTTGCACCAGACTGAGATTGCTACAGAGATCAAGAGACAATAAAATTGAAGAGAACCAGAGGCTACATGGTACTTCCCAGCCCCAGGTGATACATCTTCAACATATCTTATACACCTAAGGCTCAGAGATCATAGCAGACAAGAAGATGAAAGACTGTAATAGGCAGAGGAATAAAAATATGCTTTAAGATTTGTCTCCTAGGAATTCCAAAGCATATACCTATACCCATAAAATCTCATGAATGTACATTTTCAATAGGCAGTTCTGAGGAGGACAGATTACTTCCAGTGAGGCCATGGACAAAACAAAACAAAACAAAACAAAGCAACAACAACAAACCCACATTGGATCCACATATCTTTTACTTTTAATTTTTATACCTTTTAAAATGTTTATTTGCTGTACTATGTATAAAATTTTCTCATGTAAGAATCACACATGACTCAGCAAAGTTTGGGACAAATCAAAACAGAATGAGTAATAGTCTCCCATCCAAGTACTAACCAGGCCCGACCCTGCTTAGCTTCCGAGATCAGATGAGATCGGGCGTGTTCAGGGTGGTATGGCTGTAGACAGAATGAGTAATAGTATCAGCATATTTTTGTCCTTGAAATATCAACAACAGAACTTCTTCCATGATTTGTTCACAACTTTGCTGTTTGGATAAATTTTATCACCTGCTCAATGGAGAGCATTGAGATAGAGTACTCCTAGAATTTTTGCAGCCACAGTTTTTCATTTCCTTAATGCTACATTTTTACTTAAATGAAAAGGATACAAACAAGATCAGTTTCTAAGGCGTTAGTCATAGGAAATGTCACTTAGTAATCTCATTTAATTTTATTTTATGAAGGAAGCCAATTATTAGTGGTCAGAAGTCATAGTCTATTTAAACTTTCCACCTCCACTGCCAGAGACTAGAATAGGTTTTTCATATACCAACTTGAGATTTTATAAAATAGGCATTCATATTATCATGTTCCTTTAAATAAATACTTCACTTGCATTGGTAATGCATGCTTAATTCTCATGTCACCAAACTGGAACTTGAAACTACATCTGTTCCCTATACACACAGAGGTTGCTTGTTGGCAAATGTTAAAAGCTACCTGTGGACAACCAGATGCTTGCAGCTGCAGGCTATAGAGTTATCATATGGAGTCAAAGACAGAGGGGAGGGGCACCAGACTAATTTTACCTACTGCAGACACCTTGCTGACAGTCCAGAAGACAATGGATGCAACACAGCCTCATTATGATCACACTTACCTGTGCCAGGACAGATCAGACCATGCTCGGATTGTTCTGAGAAACACTCTTATTGCTATAACATTTTTTTTCTTGAGAATCTGTGGTAAGATCATGATTTCTCCATAACTCAATTCTAATTTTGTATATCCACTAGAGAAGCAGGTGCCTTCCGGTCATTCTCTGATCACTGGCCTCGCAACAAAAGCCCATGTCAGATCTCAAAATTATTTCCAGTGTGATCAGTGTTAAGTATGAAAAGAACCTGAAGTTGGTAAAACCTGTCTAGCAACCCTACACAGTCAAAATTATTCATCAAATTTTACACTTAGTTCCCCTAAAGTTAAGATACCCTTGAAATGTTAAAGCTGATAAAGGCACTGGTAGGGGTTGGGTTGAAATTTTTATTTTTATTGGCTGTATGTTTGGAATGGGTGGATAATTTGATGGGTGAGATGATAAAACAAGACTCTCTTGGGACACACCTTTTTGTTACTATTTAAAGAAAATCTTCTACTATGAGAGAGCAGAAGGTTCAACTAACCCTTTATCTATCATATAAAGAAAGTCTATGCCGGGGCCTAGCAAACACAGAAGTGGATGCTCACAGTCAGCTATTGGATGGATCACAGGGCCCCCAATGGAGGAGCTAGAGAAAGTAACCAAGGAGCTAAAGGGGTTGCAACCCTATAGGTAGAACAAGAATATGAACTAACCAGTACCCCCAGAGCTCATGTCTCTAGCTGCATATGTAGTAGAAGATGGCCTAGTCGGCCGTCACTGGGAAGAGAGGCCCTTAGGTCTTGCAAACTTTATATGCCTCAGTACTGGGGAACACCAGGGCCAAGAAGTGGGAGTGAGTGGGTAGGGGAGTGGGGGGGGCAATGGGGGATTTTTGGGATAGCATTAGAAATGTAAATGAAGAAAATACCTAATTAAAAAAAGACAGTCTAGTTTTGAAGTTATGAGTTTGAAGCCCATATTAAATAAGACAAAATAATGGAGATATTAACTGCCTCACCATAACTTTTAATTAAATAATGAAAGTTTATGGTAAAATTAAGCAACTTTATGCGAACAATTCTTAGAAGAAAGTAGCCCTCATTTGGCTTCTAAGATAAAGTGTTCATTGCTAAGATTAATGGATATGTTAGTCGAACCTTATCTTTCTAATCTTTCTAAACATAGTTTGTACTCTAAATTAATTTGAAAGTATGTTTGTTAGTTCATATTGTTGGGTGGGTTGGGGATCAGGGCAGGGGGAAAGGTATAGGGGGCTTTGGAAATATTATTTGAAATGTAAATGAAGAAAATATCTAATAAAAATGCCTTAAAAGTATGTTTGTGTGAATTATTTCTTAGTTTAGAATTGTACTTTCTTGTGTTGTTTTAAAAGGTTATCTCTGAGATATAAGGTCACATACATCCTTTGCATATGGAATAGGTCTTTAGAACACATTCACCAAGTAACCAAGTATATGTTCATAATATGAGACCCTCCAAATGGTGTAGTGTTATAGGTAAGAAGAATGTTAGGTAAATTCAGATTGAAATTTTTCCTTAGTAAAAACAATTAATTCCTAACATCAGCTGTATAATACTAAATTGATTCTTTGACATTGGTAAATATCTTTCATCACAGATGAATTATGAGTGGTGGAAACACTATATCAAAAATGTAAAAAGGAACTGACATTTCAATTAACTAACTTATGCCATAAAACATATAGCAGGATATACATGTCCCCAACCTTTCAGTTATATCCATGGTCGCATAAACAAATGATATCCTGTACAATATATCATGTAAAGAGATTTTAGAGGAAAATATGTATATCTAAGGCAATAGGGGCTAATTTTATCTTCTTTGTTGTTCAATGTGTTGGTTCTATAATCTACCACCTAAAGATCACCATACTTCAGGAGAAATTTGAAAATCTCTATTCTGTTCAATGAGTGTCCTTTATTCTTTTAGGTAGCCATTTCTCTTTCATTTGGCTTCCTCTATCTCTTCACAGGGATGTTGATGTCCAGCTGTGAGGAACTTTTCAGTATGTGTTTCATAGACCTTGCTTCTAAGGCTGTCTTATTATTTGCCTAAGATGGCCATACTTAGAGACTCCCTTAACCATATTCATATCTTCACAGCTCTTTGTGATTTTGCTATGTAACTCTGCTCACATTCGTTTCCATCTCTGAAAGTTATACTCCCTCATATTATGTCAATTCTAAAATTATTATTTAGCTTTCCCATTCCAACCCATGCCAACCTATATGAGGCAGTGAATGTATGTCATCTCAGCATTCAATTAGATGAACTTTAATTCAAGAGGAGCATAGAATACAGATGGAACCCCTTTCTAATAACAGCTCAAAACATAACACACACACACACACACACACACACACACACACACACGATGCTGAAGTCATTCTCGCAGACTTATTTTGCTCTCATTCTTTCTTATTCCAGTGCACTTGTTGCACTCAGTATCCTAACATAAACTCAACTGGAATTAAGGCCAATAAAAATTATTCAAAATCATTTACTTTTTAATTAATTGTTCAAATCATGTGGGCAGTTCTTCAGAATTGCACGTGTCAAGGCGAATAGCTGGTAAAGCATCGCTGCATGTGCCTGTAGAGGTGTAAATTTAGATAAGAAGCATCAGGGGTGCTGCTGTGTGCCCAGTGATTGACAGATCTAAGAAAGCTGAGATAGACATGCTTTCACTGACTGATGATTTAACCTCTCTTAAATGTGCAGAATCTGTAGACTAGATTTAATACATAGGCTCTTAAGTCTTATTCAATATTGGTACAGTTTGTATTGTATTTTAAAATCATGTCAGATGTTCCATTCAAGGGATTGTAGTCCAGTGAGATGCTATAATGATACTGAACTGAACAAGTCTGGATGTAATGGAGTTAACATGGGACTATAAAACAACAGAAAGATATTGCAACTTTTGCAATCTAAAAGAGGAGATGTGAGCATAGCCTGGAAGTAGAACTGAAACCAAAGTGGGGCTTGTGATTCAATGCCATGATCATAGGTGAAGCTGGCAAAAGCAAGAAGAAATACTCTGACACATTTGTTATTACAGCCAATTACCTTCAATTACTTCTATTGGTTTGAATTTACAGGAAACCACATGGCTATAGAATATGAAGAGCTTGCTGGTGCAACAGTCATGTGATATAAAACAAAACTTAGAATGTGGAGGTGGGGGGAATGTACTGAAGACTAAAAGAGCAAGAGAAATCTATCACTCTACCCAGCAAAAGCTATTAAATGCACATACCTAGAATACACATTATTAGAGATATCATACAACCTTCTGAGGGCTGAGGTACTTTGCAATATGCAGAACTTTGGTGAACAACATTATTATACATAGGCACTCCAGAATATTATATGTGTGTGCATCATTCTTTATACCATAGAAGGCTTTTAGTGGCTACTTTATTGAACAGATAGATTTCAAGACTCAAGATCCTGACCAATCTATTTCTGCACGTTCTTTGATTAAGAACTTGAAATGAGTTCTGTCTTTATTTTTTATTTGCATGTTTTCTGTAGCCATCTCATCCACACCAACATTAGCATCCATCAATGCACAATAAACATTATGCTTGTTTCAACACAATATTTTATTATTAGATTTCTCACATTTGCTGTTAAAAACATCTTCAAGAATGAAATTTGAAAATGCTTCAAGACACTCTTCCTTCGCTCTCGAAATTAAAAATTAGGTGACTAAACTTCATTAAAAGAAAACTATTCTGTGTCCTCTCCTCTGGCTCATTATTTGATTTGCATGATATGAACTGTGAATGGAAGTGGCTGTATCCATTTGTATACCATAAATGTTTTCTGATGCAATCCAAAGATTAATCATCATGCCACTTAGTAAAATATCAGTTCTAATAAAATTATTTATTTAACATATGACCCTAATTGAATTGTATTTTTAAACATGTTACTGATAATATGTCATAGACTACAGAATAATATGGAAAAACTTCCAGGTAGAAGTTTTATCTCTTCTTGTTTACTTTATAGGAAAAAAAAAAAAAACATATGCCACTGTGCTTCCTGATTGAGTCATGGGCTATTCAGCAATCCCTGTCATTTAAATATCTGCTACAGATCATCAAAGAATACTGTTAAGATTTGGGTCATTGAGCTGCAATACTTGACAATAAAATAGCATTTGCAACAAATGAAAACAGCAATACCTTTTATCACCAAATAGACACTTAGGTTATCATTGCAGAATGAAATGCTAAAGGAACTGGAAAAAAAAAAACTGTTTGATAGCCACAGAAATATAAGTGTAAATTAGAGGAAACAAAAGTAGATAGAAGATGCGAAGTTTGATTCCTTTAGTAAAATTGTTTACAGAAAAAAATAAAACAAAGATATAGCACATTAGCTAAGAATAAAATACTGAATAGGGAAATGCATTTTGCATTAGGTGGAGAAATCTAAATATGTGCTGAGGTTCTCAATAAAGAAGTGATTGGCATACAAGCATAAGAACTGGAGATCAAGAGCCAGCACCCATGTAAAAAGTGTGGCTCTAGAGCATATGTTTGCAATCTCAAAGGAAGAGAGGCAGAGACGCGGGAATTTCTGAGACTCACGGATCTGCTAGTTTGGCTCAGTTGATGAGCTCCAGGCTCTATGAGAGACTGTCGAAAACAAGAGGGAGAGCTTATAGAGAAAGACACTGACATTGACTAGTGAGCTCCAAAGAATACACAGATGTGCACACACATATAGGTCCCAAATACACACACACACACACACACACACACACACACACACACACACACCATACTTTGCCAATTCCAGTTTTTCTTTTACAACAGTGGGCATTAGTGTATACTAAAGTGTACATATATAGTGACTTTTAAAACAATGACATGAAAGTCATTTTTAACTTTATCTAAGAAATTACTCTGATCATTAAACTGTATTTAGTACTTGGCAATAACCTGCTAGTGTATCAAAGCAAAAGCAGTTTCTCAAATCTTATCATTAAAATGCAGAAGTAGCAGGGATTAATTTATGTCTAGAGTTTAGGTTTCTTGGTCTCCCTTTGTTTTGAAAGCAAGAAAATTGTTTGAGAGTTTCAGTTTCTAAATCCTGAATCCTTTGTTTGATCCCAAAGAGAGTTTAGAATTCTATATGGATGTGTGGCCCTTTTGGAGTACATGGATTTGCTACTATTCAGTTTTTAATTTCTAATTCTGTGGTAGAGGATGAAGGGCCTTAACCAAATTAAGTATTGCTGCATCAGGATCTGGAGCCTCACCCCCATTAACAGGCTTAAGATAATAGTCTGCTGCCAGAAAGACTTCTCTTAATCCTTCAGCATTTGGTTGTGCTGAGTCTATTATCTTGAATGGCACTCTCTAATTCTTGTTCAGTGAGTTCAGACATAGTTTCTTTGTTAAACCAGTAATCAGGGATGTCCCATCAATGTTTCTCCTCATATTGGCAAGTTTGTGGAGATTAGAAATGTTCCCAGGACCCAAGTCTTCATGACCAGGGAGCTATAAGACTTTCATCTGGGGAAGGTGTCACTCTGTCTTTATATGTTGTTCATTGGAAGACATCTATTCCAGCACAGAAACCTTGGTACCATTTTCAGCTGGACTCTTTAGTCATGACTGCTTGGACACAGTGTGTCAATATGTTCATAGACTAAAAGTGCTTTGGGGAAGATATGGTACAGTCTAGACCACATCTTCTTGTTCCAGAGATCTAACACCCTCTTCTCGTCTTCACAGGTGCCAGAGTAGGATTTAGTACACATATATACAGGTAAGCAAGATAATCATATACAACCCATACAATCCATTGTCAAATCACTGAGGAACAACCCAGGGACTTTTCAGTAAATACTACATCGATATCAGTAAGTGGTGGCTAAACCCCTGGTTTAACAGTGGGGTACAGTGTATTGAATCTGGGAGAAATCTGTTGTAACAGATTCTGTTGTTGTATTTTCACTGTGTAAAAACCTGACCCCCCGAAGCCATTTTCATAGTAAGACATTTGATATCGAAGTGTAATTTCGAGGTTTCCTGTGCCTCAGGGTGCTATACCTAAGTTTTCCATGGGAGGTGCACTTTGATTGAAGTCTATGGCTCTGGAGAACTGCCTGTGTTCTATTGTATAGCTGATGAAATCTAGCAATCAAGCAGACAATAATGGAAGATGTCCCAGCACCACAAGTACATGCAACAATAGCTGCTGCATAGTTGATCATGATGTCGTATGCCTCCGGCAGAGTGCAGGATCCAGGGGTGGAGTAGATATCACAAGATCTAGCAAATTATTCAATGTCTAGTGCTACCATGTTGTCCAGTTTTTGTCCTTTTTGTAAAATAAAATTTTATGTGAGGCTAAAGAGACTATACAGATGTTGATAACATGTCCTACTCTTGTAAAGACATGAGTTCAGTTTCTAGAACCAACAGGGTGGCTCACAACCACCTGCAATTCTAGTTCAAGAGGATCTGATGCCCTCTTCTTGCTTCCACAGGGACCAGGCATGCATATTATATGCACACATAACATACATGTAGGCAAGGCATTCATACATGTAAAATAAAAATAAATAATTTTTAAAGACGTGTGTGTGTGTATGTGTGTGTGTGTGTGCGTGCGCACGTGCATGCACGCACATGCACATATAGAAGCCAGAAGAGAGCAATAGAGTCCTTGGAACTAGAGTTATAAGCATTTGTAGGGCACCTGGCTTTTTATGTGGGTACTGGGGCCTGAGTTGCAGCCTTCACAATTAGGCAGCAAGCACTCTTAACTACTGGGCCATCTCCCTAGGACTTAATTTTCTTCTCTTCACAAGAATAGTATTCTGCAAGATATTATGTGTTTTTAAGCCTTAGGTATTTTTTTGGAAGGTGCATAGTAAAATTTTATGAGAGAGAGAGGGCTTGGTCAGTTGTGACATAGCAGAATAATAAATCAAGACTGGAAAAAAGTCTCCAGGCTAAGAGACAATATTTACTTGAGGCCAATTTTATATTAAGAACTTTATTAGCCAGTAAAATATTTCAGCAAGCTACAGCACTTGGTGCCAAGCCTAATGACCAGAATTCCATATCAAACACAAAATGCCTAAGTAAACAACCAACTGAGGTACATTGTTCTCATAACGAGTTCTTTAACCTTAAACCCACACATGTCTGTCTACAGTTTCTTTAGAGACTCAATAATTTATATTTCTGTGGGGTTTTTTGTTTGTTTGTTTGTTTTTGGTACACCATTTTGAAATCTAACATGCATATGTATAGTAATAGACACAAAAATAAAATATAATCTGATATTTTTTAATATATGTCTTAAGATCTTGAGAAATCTACCACATGCTATTTTTTCCTAGTGTAACAGCACATCATTCATAAGTATTTAACAATGAGTTTCCTACACATAAACAAGAAGCTATTTCAATGGATACCTTCTGGGAAAGAGAAAATCATATTTTTTTTCCAAGGGAGTGCCACTAGGCATAACTACAGCATTCCAGAGAAAGTTTCATTCCCAGGACTAGTTGATCAGCACAAATCAGACTCTATTTTAAATGTTGAGAGGGGTCACTTTTGTTTAGCTTTGTTGTGGTATTTAATTTTTTTTTTTGAGTAAAGGACATGAAATGGGTGGATAAGAGTTGGGAAGGATTGGGAAGGAGTTAGGGAAGGGCAAAGATGATGGAAACATATTTTTGAAAAACATTAAAATAAAAATGGATTAAGCCTGAAAACTATTACTTAATCTAATAGCATTATAGACAGTTAAATATCTTAGGAATTCTTTTATAAGTGTTTGGGTTTCTCTATTGTGTCTTTTCTGCTTTCATGTTTTGCTCATGAAGTTGTCTGCCCAGTGTGCCTTTCAACTACCTCTCAAAAATTAGTTTCTCTTCTTCAATACTATCTTACTGGTAATATTTTTAATAGTTTTCCACATTTTTCTTTAAGTGTCCCATCCCATTTTGCTTATACTTAGCTTATAGGTATGTATGTATTCTCCATTGTGTTCTGTGGATAGGGAGCCAGGCTTATCTATACCATGATACTAAGGGTATTAGGAGTAAGGCCTTTATTTTCTTCTTCTATCTATTATATTTAGCATAGCTCCTAATAATAAAGACATTATAATTACATAAGTGCTGTATTAGCTATTCAAGATAAAAAGATATGAAACAAAAATGACTCTTCAATGTATAATGCCATATAACTGTGTAAAGAGAAATGATAACCATATTTGATTGCTTAAAACAATTGAAATAATATTCACCATTGATCATTTTATTAGTCTGTCTTCAATGTATGCATACATGATTATACTTGTGCATGCTATGCATAGACAGAAACTTGTCCCGTTCTTATTTGGAGACATCTTGTATTTGGGTTATCTAAAATTCATGGCTCTAAATTATACTCAAGACTACATTATTATAGAAGTTTGCATTCACTTATAAAATTAGATGCAAAAATATGGTAATGTATCATTAAGACTGAGTTATAATTATTCACAAGCCAGACAACTGTATTAAGCTCCCAATTCAATCATGATACCATGATTTGAAAAAAGAAGTACTTTTTCCTCAAATATCAATGGAAATATATACCTTAAATTTGTTTCCTTGAGGTATAAAATGTCTAACTATAAAATAAACGTAAGATAGAAGTGAGAAACAAAGAGGGAAGTGAAAAATCAAAGTCTAGAGAAGGTTCATCATTTTAAATAATTAAAAAACTTAAAGAAAAAAATTATGTAGCTGATGAAAAGTCTGTTAGCATGTAAAATAGCCTTAAGTTTCAATAATGTAACAAGTTAATAACTGAGGAAAAACATCCTGAGATAAATAATTTGAGACTTGCCTGGACCCTTTAGCTATGAAGTTGCTATAGCAATGTTACTAAAGAAAATTAATGATTGTAATTAAGACCAAAGCTTTAATACCATAAATCCTACTACAGTTATTCATTTACAAACTCTTTGGGATCTGTGGGTATTTTCAAAAATCAGCGATTTCCATTTCTGTTTATTTTATATGGGGTCCATTATTTTGGCATCATAGAAAATTTCCATTTAACATCAGTTGAAATTCTAAGTAGGTCACATCTGTTCTATGTAATCAACCCCCCCCCCACACACACATACACATATACACACAGTCCTAAGTAAAAATCATTAAGGGTTTTTACAAAAATATTTTTTGTTGGGTGTGGTGTTATGTAACAGTAATGTGGAATCTTCCACTGGGAAAACAAACATAATTTTGCATTAGAATTATAAATCTTTATTGTTCAATTGCTTGCCTTTTGATGGTATTTTCAAATTTGCCACAAGTTTGTTCTTTTTAGTTAAGTAACTCTAGCTGTCTCCTCTCTAACCTCAAATCATATATTTCCTTAAACAGGAATCTGTATGAAAGAAAAGTCAAACAAGTTCTAGAGCCCGACTCTCATGGTTGTGCCAGACTACGATAATCTACAGAGTTTGCATACAATCACTGTGTCACTAATCTGGTGAAATGAAAATTTAATGGTAAAATAATATCATCTGAAAAAATATGCACCAACTTCCAACTGCAATGTGACGGTCTTCATTTTATCTTATTATATTTTATGTTGCTATGTATTATTGTTATCGCTACAAAGCCTGTTCATTTCTAATAAAGAAAGACAGAGAAAGAGTGGATCCAGATAGAAAGAGGAAAAGGAGTGAACTGGGAAGATAGAGGGAGAGAGAACTGTAATCATGATATATTGTATGAGAAGAGAATCTATTTTCAATAGAAGAGGAAACAAAAAATAGTCCACAACCATGACAATAAGCCAACTATTTAGACAAATGTTTTCCTGGTACAGCAAGGCTACAAACTCACAGATCCTGGAGCACTTTGACCTATGCCCCAGTAGGTGTTTAGTAGGTAAAACATCAGTACGGCCATTCAAACACTGAAAGGAGAGAAACTGCAATGTTGTGCTTACTTGCCTCATATTTGTGACATTTCCAGGGCAACAGGTTAATTAAATAAGCACAGCAACTTACCTAAGGAGAGAATGAAAAAAAAAATACGAATCATTATAAGGCAATCATAAAACATCTTCAGTGAATGAGCTACTACATCTGTTGATAGGCAGAATCTCTCTCTGTCTCTCTGTCTCTGTCTCTGTCTCTGTCTCTGTCTCTGTCTCTGTCTCTCTCTCTCTCTCTCTCTCTCTCTCTCTCTCTCTTACACACACACACACACACACACACACACACACACACACACACACACACACCTTTAGTATTTTCTTATCCTTGGTTTGGCCATGACTTAACTCATTCATTTTACCCTAAACATTTCAGGCATCTTTTCTCAGGTTGTTCTGTTTCTGCTGATACTCAATTGTTTCAAAAAATAATAATTTTACTTACAAAATATTCAGGGATTAAAGGGCATGCATAGGACAGACCTAGATCCTCTATACACATATTCCATTTGTGTAGCTTTGTCTTCACAGAGGACTTCTAAAGCAGGAGCAGATGTTATCTCTGACTCTGTTGCCTGCCCTTGGATCCCTTTCCCCTAAGTGGGCTGCCCGTCTAGCCTCAATAGAAAATGCCTGAGTCCTAATGCATCTTGATATGCTAAAGCTGGTTGATATCATGGGAGGCATTATTTTTCTGAGAAGGGGAGATAGATGGTGGGAGGAAAGGACTGGGAGGTGAGAAAGGAAGAAAAAAAGAAAAGAAAAAAAAATTCAAACTTTGCCTGACTGCAGTGCTACAGTGGACAGAGCATGAGTCACTTTCTAATTTCAAAATTCTACATTATGGAGAGAAAGAAACTTGGGAGGCTAAAAGAAAGTTTCCAAATAATAATTTAAATCTAATGACTATTAAATAGGATACAATATAGATGGCTGAGACTTTCCCAATATCATTTCCTTCATTTTATATCCTGTACAATATTGGTTGTGCTGTGTCTACACAAGGTGGATAAGGCCATCAGGTTTTGAACATATAATAGGCTGATCCAATGTTGTCAATTTGATTTATATCATTGAAACTTCATCTGTGAAAAGGTACCAGATTGGAATAGTAGTCAAAGATCCATAGCAAAGATGTGGTGACATTGTCCCAGTTACTCAAGGTCATTGTGAAGTTTCTATGTGTGATTCAGCACACTTGGTATATGAAATATCAATCAGCAGATACAGGACAGCTATATACCCCTGTGGATCCATAAGCTACTGATGCAAGATTGGAAAATATACTATGCTGTGGCGAGCAGAGAGCTGCTGTCTCCCCTGGAGTGGCTCTCCTGTCTTTGAAGAACACCCACCGCAAACTAACCTTCTTTTCTTTGGACACCAGCTTGGAGAGTAGTGAGGTGCACAGCCTTTAATGCTTCACCTACTGGAAGCTGAAGTGTTCATTTTATGCATTGACTAATTTATGAGTTTAGTGAGAAATTCTTTGTAAAATAAATTCTAGAATGAGAGAAAACCTGAAAATGAATTCCCTCTGCACAACATGTGTGTATGGTCCCATTAGCAGTCGCACAGTGGGCAATCGATTAGGGAGGAAAAAATGGCTTTTTTTATGGTAATGGATTTTGAGCCTCCTGGTGATAATTTATTTACTAGAAATTTTGCAGAGCTGGCTAACATGCTGATGAAAACCCTCTGAACATGTTCATTTAAAAAAGAAGGAAAAGTGGCTTAGAGTATTTTTGAGAAATATTGTTATTAAATCATTGGAAACATATTGATAAAATATGGCTGAAGGCTACAGTTCTATAATGTAGAATACAAATGATACTGCCATTGACAAATAGCAATTTAATCCTGCAATTAATTCTAACAATTTGAATTTCTCTTCTGCAGTTTTATATTTTTATTTTTAGTAAAGGTTTGCTAGACATTCACTATGCTATGCTAGGTTCCTGGTCACTGGTGGCTCTCTTGAAAAGCATTACCATCTCCCACGTGTTTATTTGTACAAAGCTAAACCTTCCAACTATAGGACAAAGAACAAAACCAGTGTACGAGTATCTTTCTTTTTGAGTTCCAAATTCTACAGAATATTGAGTTGAAATGATTTCTCTATCTTCAAATTTTCTTGGTACAGAAAGAGAAAAGAACACTTTTTTTATTAAGAAGATTGAACTTTAGAATCAGAGAGACTTGAGTTTCTTTCAGTATAAGCCTGTACTGAGTTTATGATATGAAAATAATAAATCTCTTCCTTAAATCTTATTTCCCTAACTTGTACATGTCCATGTATTTGATGAGTGTGTGTTTGTGTGTGTGTGTGTGTGTGTGTGTGTGTGTGTGTGTGTAGGGGAATAGATCTATATGCATACACTTCAGTAGAGGTTTGCTGTGTGGCAGACTTTTACTGGGGAGATACAACACACACATGTCTATTTACCCCAGAAAGAGAGTTCTTATAGATGAAAGTTGTACCACCTTAACTTGGTGGACCAGTGAGCTTGTCTGGTGTTACTAACAGATGGTGTGTTACTTTTAAAAAGCAGGTAACTAGAAAGCAGCTATATTACCAGATAAACCACCCCATCATAGGTGAGGACTCCTACAACCGGAGAGCACTCTCCACAGCTTGCAGGCAGCTCCAGTCAGATGATCTCCTAAGATAATGCACCACTCACTAAAACATTGACAATCCATCTCCATCCTGGAGTCTCTGACCAATTCCACAGCTCTTAAATGAACAACCTCCCTGGTCCAGTGAAAGGGCATTAAACATCACCTTCAAAAAATATCAATTTGCCTCTCCATGTGTTCCAAGTGTTTGAATCACAGGAAGGGCTCTTTAGCATGAATTTAACTTGTACTTTATTTTCTTGCACACTGAGAACTGCTAAAAACAGCAATGCAGAATGTCTTTTTCCTTCTGTCTTACACATATGCCATTTCACACCAGTGGTCATATCAGGCTAATAAATACAAACACACACACACACACACACACACACACACACACACACACAGACACACACACTAATATGTCTATCATTTGACACACAACCACTTTGAAAACCTGTTGACATTCTTAGTCTGTACATATTACTTTTACACAGAATGACATTTGTTTAAATCTTTAAACCTTTAATCTTTTTACTACACCTATAATTATGCACCAAATTCTTTTCATTAATCAGGCATTGCATACCATTATGCATTGAACAGGTCATCCTCTCTGCGATTTCTTCCACAGAGTCCCCATTAAGATTTTTCTCCTGATAGAGGACACACCTTTATATGTGCGAACACCAATTGTAGGGGCCATGCAACTTCAGACAGCAAAAAGGCCCATCTCCTATACCTCACAGAAAAAGGAGGCCACTTCAGGATTTCCCATGTGGATGTTTCACTCTCAGGCTATCCAATTTTGCCTATCTTGGTACACATAGCTAGAATATTACAATAAGTTACTCCTCTTCAATTTATCTTTGAACTCTCTTGTTCACGTTCAGTACCAAATATGAAATAGAGTGTTTCTGGGCAGGTACAATACATATGTCTATTTACCTCAGATAATCCGCCCTCTATAGACCAAATGTCTAGTGCACCTATGCCTAGTGTGGTGACAAAATGAAGATTTCATTGCGGTTCCTAGCAGGAATTATAAATGAAGGGTGACTCACAAGGAGTGGAGATAACTATAAAGCAAGTGCAGCTACAGGAAGCCCAAAGCAGTGTGGATGATGACCTACATTGAATATCTTCCCATAGTTTGAAAGGTCAGAGTCTTAATCCCTGCAACTCTTTATTCCTTTTTATATTGTTGGAAGGGCCCCTTAAGAATTGCCCAAATTTTGATCTCCAAGAGGGTCATGTTACCTTTTGTGACCATTTCTTTTCCACCTGGATCTAGTGAGACTTCTGCAAACAATGGGTTCAGTTTGGAGAGAAAGTTTCTTTTCTGGGGAACATGCCATTCAACAAGGACAGAGATTGCCATATAGAGTTGTCCTTATTCACTTGGGTCTCCTGCTGAAACTGTAGCTCCAGGTTTTGGCTAGCTTTCTGACCAGTGAAATACAAGCATCCTTTCATGGAGATCTTGCCTACACTGAGGTCATAGTGCTTCACCTGTGTGCTCTGAACTCAAAAGAGCTTTTCATTGACTGAGCCATCGCCTTAATTGCCTTTCCTTAATTTTTAATAAGGAAACATTCCTCTCAAGAGGATGTGGAATAAATGATACAATGAATGTGTTCCACATTTCTCCCTCACACCCATTCAACATTGTTTCACTCCTTTCTTGCACAATGAGGCACTCCAGGCACTGGAGTGTTTCCCAGTTTTCTATTGATTGAATATGTTCAACTAGCAAGACACGCCAGACTTGTATGTATTATCTAGTTCTTGATTTAAGAGTCACATAAATATTGGAAAGTAGGAAATGTAAAGATCATTCATAAAGGTCCTCTTGATTACTCTTATAAAAACTTGGATATGATAGTCATATTAATTTATACATAAGCATGAACATGGCTATATAGCCTCAAAATATTTATATGGACTAATTAAAATATAGAAAAAAATTCATGAACCAACCATTACTTTAGATTTCTACCCTAAAATGGAAAGAAAACTCAGACCCATAAAGTGAAATGTAATGAAAATTTTAAGATAATTTCACACATATCCCATCCTATTATCTAATATAAATTTTATGTGTAATGATGTTGGGAGCCGCGCCCACATTCGCCGTTACAAGATGGCGCTGACAGCTGTGTTCTAAGTGGTAAACAAATAATCTGCGCATGTGCCGAGGGTGGTTCTCCACTCCATGTGCTCTGCCTTCCCCGTGACGTCAACTCGGCCGATGGGCTGCAGCCAATCAGGGAGTGACACGTCCTAGGCGAAGGATAATTCTCCTTAATAGGGACGGGTTTTCGTTTTCTCGCTCTCTTGCTTCTTACACTCTTGCTCCTGAAGATGTAAGCAATAAAGTTTTGCCGCAGAAGATTTTGGTTTGCTGTGTTCTTCCTGGCCGGGCGTGAGAACGCGTCTAATAACAATTGGTGCCGAAACCCGGGACGAGAAAAAACTCGGGACTGGCGCAAGGAAGATCCCTCATTCCAGAACCAGAACTGCGGGTCGCGGTAATAAAGGTTCCCGTAAAGCAGACTGTTAAGAAGGATTCAACTGTATGAATTCAGAACTTTTCAGCTGGGGAACGAGAGTACCAGTGAGTATAGCTTTACGAGGTAAGCCTGGCCTTGAACTTTCTAAGGAAATTCAAGACAGTCTATCAGAAGTAAAGTGGAAAATGGCTTTACAAGTTATGTTTGGCCTTGAATTTTTTCTAGTGTTAGAAGCCCTTTTGTTCCTTTTCACATGTTATCAAGTGGTTAAGGCAGGGCGGATTCTAGATGAAATTCAGGACAATCTATCAGAAGTAAAGCGGGGAGAGAGAGTAGGAGCAAAGAGAAAATATGGTACACAAAATAAGTATACAGGCCTTTCCAAGGGTCTTGAACCCGAGGAAAAGTTAAGGTTAGGTAGGAATACCTGGAGAGAGATTAGAAGAAAAAGAGGAAAAAGGGAAAAGAAGAAAGATCAATTAGCGGAGGTCTCTAGGAAAAGGAGCCTGTGCTCATCGCTGGATGGGCTCGGGGAGCCAGCTCTTGGTAGCTCTGAATCAGATGATGAATTCTCCTCTGAAGAAACAGACTGGGAGGAAGAAGCAGCTCATTATGAGAAAAAAGGGTACCAGCCAGGTAAAGTGCTAGCTAATCAGTTAAGGAAGCCAAAAGCGGCTGGCGAAGGCCAGTTTGCTGATTGGCCTCAGGGCAGTCGGTTTCAAGGTCCGCCCTATGCGGAGCCCCCGCCCTGCGTAGTGCGTCAGCAATGCGCAGAGAGGCAATGCGCAGAGAGATGCGCAGAGAGGCAATGCGCAGAGAGATGCGCAGAGAGGCAGTGCGCAGAGAGGCAGTGCGCAGAGAGGCAGTGCGCAGACTCATTCATTCCCAGAGAGGAACAAAGGAAAATACAACAGGCATTTCCGGTCTTTGAAGGAGCCGAGGGTGGGCGTGTCCACGCTCCGGTAGAATACTTACAAATTAAAGAGCTTGCCGAGTCGGTCCGTAAATACGGAACCAATGCTAATTTTACCTTGGTGCAGTTAGACAGGCTCGCCGGCATGGCACTAACTCCTGCTGACTGGCAAACGGTTGTAAAAGCCGCTCTCCCTAGTATGGGCAAATATATGGAATGGAGAGCTCTTTGGCATGAAACTGCACAAGCGCAGGCCCGAGCAAACGCAGCTGCTTTGACTCCAGAGCAGAGAGATTGGACTTTTGACTTGTTAACGGGTCAGGGAGCTTATTCTGCTGATCAAACAAACTACCATTGGGGAGCTTATGCCCAGATTTCTTCCACGGCTATTAGGGCCTGGAAGGCGCTCTCCCGAGCAGGTGAAACCACTGGTCAATTAACAAAAGTTGTCCAGGGACCTCAGGAGTCCTTCTCAGATTTTGTGGCCAGAATGACAGAGGCAGCAGAGCGTATTTTTGGAGATTCAGAGCAAGCCGCGCCTCTGGTAGAACAGCTAATCTATGAGCAAGCCACAAAGGAGTGCCGAGCGGCCATAGCCCCAAGAAAGAACAAAGGCTTACAAGACTGGCTCAGGGTCTGTCGAGAGCTTGGGGGACCTCTCACCAATGCAGGCTTAGCGGCCGCCATCCTCCAATCTCAGAACCGCTCCATGAGCAGAAATGATCAGAGGACATGTTTTAATTGCGGAAAGCCTGGGCATTTTAAGAAAGATTGCAGAGCTCCAGATAAACAGGGGGGGACTCTCACTCTTTGCTCTAAGTGTGGCAAGGGTTATCATAGAGCTGACCAGTGTCGCTCTGTGAGGGATATAAAGGGCAGAATCCTTCCCCCACCTGATAGTCAATCAACTGATGTGCCAAAAAACGGGTCATCGGGCCCTCGGTCCCAGGGCCCTCAAAGATATGGGAACCGGTTTGTCAGGACCCAGGAAGCAGTCAGAGAGGCGACCCAGGAAGACCCACAAGGGTGGACCTGCGTGCCGCCTCCGACTTCCTATTAATGCCTCAAATGAGTATTCAGCCGGTGCCGGTGGAGCCTATACCATCCTTGCCCCTGGGAACCATGGGCCTTATTCTCGGCCGGGGTTCACTCACCTTGCAGGGCTTAGTAGTCCACCCTGGAGTTATGGATTGTCAACATTCCCCTGAAATACAGGTCCTGTGCTCAAGCCCTAAGGGCGTTTTTTCTATTAGTAAAGGAGATAGGATAGCTCAGCTGCTGCTCCTCCCTGATAATACCAGGGAGAAATCTGCAGGACCTGAGATAAAGAAAATGGGCTCCTCAGGAAATGATTCTGCCTATTTGGTTGTATCTTTGAATAATAGACCTAAGCTCTGCCTTAAGATCAACGGAAAAGAGTTTGAAGGCATCCTTGATACCGGAGCAGATAAAAGTATAATTTCTACACATTGGTGGCCCAAAGCATGGCCCACCACAGAGTCATCTCATTCATTACAGGGCCTAGGTTATCAATCATGTCCCACTATAAGCTCCGTTGCCTTGACGTGGGAATCCTCTGAAGGACAGCAAGGGAAATTCATACCTTATGTGCTCCCACTCCCGGTTAACCTCTGGGGAAGGGATATTATGCAGCATTTGGGCCTTATTTTGTCCAATGAAAACGCCCCATCGGGAGGGTATTCAACTAAAGCAAAAAATATCATGGCAAAGATGGGTTATAAAGAAGGAAAAGGGTTAGGACATCAAGAACAGGGAAGGATAGAGCCTATCTTACCTAATGGAAACCAAGACAGACAGGGTCTGGGTTTTCCATAGCGGCCATTGGGGCAGCACGGCCCATACCATGGAAAACGGGGAATCCAGTGTGGGTTCCTCAATGGCCCCTATCCTCTGAAAAACTGGAAGCTGTGATTCAACTGGTAGAGGAACAATTAAAACTAGGCCATATTGAGCCATCTACCTCACCTTGGAATACTCCAATTTTTGTAATTAAGAAAAAGTCAGGAAAGTGGAGACTGCTCCATGACCTCAGAGCCATTAATGAGCAAATGAACTTATTTGGCCCAGTACAGAGGGGTCTCCCTGTACTTTCCGCCTTACCACGTGGCTGGAATTTAATTATTATAGATATTAAAGATTGTTTCTTTTCTATACCTTTGTGTCCAAGGGATAGGCCCAGATTTGCCTTTACCATCCCCTCTATTAATCACATGGAACCTGATAAGAGGTATCAATGGAAGGTCTCACCACAGGGAATGTCCAATAGTCCTACAATGTGCCAACTTTATGTGCAAGAAGCTCTTTTGCCAGTGAGGGAACAATTCCCCTCTTTAATTTTGCTCCTTTACATGGATGACATCCTCCTGTGCCATAAAGACCTTACCATGCTACAAAAGGCATATCCTTTTCTACTTAAAACTTTAAGTCAGTGGGGTTTACAGATAGCCACAGAAAAGGTCCAAATTTCTGATACAGGACAATTCTTGGGCTCTGTGGTGTCCCCAGATAAGATTGTGCCCCAAAAGGTAGAGATAAGAAGAGATCACCTCCATACCTTAAATGATTTTCAAAAGCTGTTGGGAGATATTAATTGGCTCAGACCTTTTTTAAAGATTCCTTCCGCTGAGTTAAGGCCTTTGTTTGGTATTTTAGAAGGAGATCCTCATATCTCCTCCCCTAGGACTCTTACTCTAGCTGCTAACCAGGCCTTACAAAAAGTGGAAAAAGCCTTACAGAATGCACAATTACAACGTATTGAGGATTCGCAGCCTTTCAGTTTGTGTGTCTTTAAGACAGCACAATTGCCAACTGCAGTTTTGTGGCAGAATGGGCCATTGTTGTGGATCCATCCAAACGTATCCCCAGCTAAAATAATAGATTGGTATCCTGATGCAATTGCACAGCTTGCCCTTAAAGGCCTAAAAGCAGCAATCACCCACTTTGGGCGAAGTCCATATCTTTTAATTGTACCTTATACCGCTGCACAGGTTCAAACCTTGGCAGCCACATCTAATGATTGGGCAGTTTTAGTTACCTCCTTTTCAGGAAAAATAGATAACCATTATCCAAAGCATCCAATCTTACAGTTTGCCCAAAATCAATCTGTTGTGTTTCCACAAATAACAGTAAGAAACCCACTTAAAAATGGGATTGTGGTATATACTGATGGATCAAAAACTGGCATAGGTGCCTATGTGGCTAATGGTAAAGTGGTATCCAAACAGTATAATGAAATTTCACCTCAAGTGGTAGAATGTTTAGTGGTTTTAGAAGTTTTAAAAACCTTTTTAGAACCCCTTAATATTGTGTCAGATTCCTGTTATGTGGTTAATGCAGTAAATCTTTTAGAAGTGGCTGGAGTGATTAAGCCTTCCAGTAGAGTTGCCAATATTTTTCAGCAGATACAATTAGTTTTGTTATCTAGAAGATCTCCTGTTTATATTACTCATGTTAGAGCCCATTCAGGCCTACCTGGCCCCATGGCTCTGGGAAATGATTTGGCAGATAAGGCCACTAAAGTGGTGGCTGCTGCCCTATCATCCCCGGTAGAGGCTGCAAGAAATTTTCATAACAATTTTCATGTGACGGCTGAAACATTACGCAGTCGTTTCTCCTTGACAAGAAAAGAAGCCCGTGACATTGTTACTCAATGTCAAAGCTGCTGTGAGTTCTTGCCAGTTCCTCATGTGGGAATTAACCCACGCGGTATTCGACCTCTACAGGTCTGGCAAATGGATGTTACACATGTTTCTTCCTTTGGAAAACTTCAATATCTCCATGTGTCCATTGACACATGTTCTGGCATCATGTTTGCTTCTCCGTTAACCGGAGAAAAAGCCTCACATGTGATTCAACATTGTCTTGAGGCATGGAGTGCTTGGGGGAAACCCAGACTCCTTAAGACTGATAATGGACCAGCTTATACGTCTCAAAAATTCCAGCAGTTCTGCCGTCAGATGGACGTGACCCACCTGACTGGACTTCCATACAACCCTCAAGGACAGGGTATTGTTGAGCGTGCGCATCGCACCCTCAAAACCTATCTTATAAAACAGAAGAGGGGAATTGAAGAGATTTTACCCCAAGCACCAAGAGTGTCTGTGTCTTTGGCACTCTTTACACTCAATTTTTTAAATATTGATGCTCATGGCCATACTGCGGCTGAACGTCATTGTTCAGAGCCAGATAGGCCCAATGAGATGGTTAAATGGAAAAATGTCCTTGATAATAAATGGTATGGCCCGGATCCTATTTTGATAAGATCCAGGGGAGCTATCTGTGTTTTCCCACAGAATGAAGACAACCCATTTTGGATACCAGAAAGACTCACCCGAAAAATCCAGACTGACCAAGGGAATACTAATGTCCCTCGTCTTGGTGATGTCCAGGGCGTCAATAATAAAGAGAGAGCAGCGTTGGGGGATAATGTCGACATTTCCACTCCCAATGACGGTGATGTATAATGCTCAAGTATTCTCCTGCTTTTTTACCACTAACTAGGAACTGGGTTTAGCCTTAATTCAGACAGCCTTGGCTCTGTCTGGACAGGTCCAGACGACTGACACCATTAACACTTTGTCAGCCTCAGTGACTACAGTCATAGATAAACAGGCCTCAGCTAATGTCAAGATACAGAGAGGTCTCATGCTGGTTAATCAACTCATAGATCTTGTCCAGATACAACTAGATGTATTATGACAAATAACTCAGCTGGGATGTAAACAAAAGTTTCCGGGATTGTGTGTTACTTCCATTCAGTATGTTAAATTTACTAGGGCAGCTAATTTGTCAAAAAGTCTTTTTCAGTATATGTTACAGAATTGGATGGCTGAATTTGAACAGATCCCTTCGGGAATTGAGACTTCAGGTCAACTCCACGCGCTTGGACCTGTCGCTGACCAAAGGATTACCCAATTGGATCTCCTCAGCATTTTCCTTCTTTAAAAAATGGGTGGGATTAATATTATTTGGAGATACACTTTGCTGTGGATTAGTGTTGCTTCTTTGATTGGTCTGTAAGCTTAAGGCCCAAACTAGGAGAGACAAGGTGGTTATTGCCCAGGCGCTTGCAGGACTAGAACATGGAGCTTCCCCTGATATATCTATGCTTAGGCAATAGGTCGCTGGCCACTCAGCTCTTATATCCCATGAGGCTAGTCTCATTGCACGGGATAGAGTGAGTGTGCTTCAGCAGCCCGAGAGAGTTGCACGGCTAAGCACTGCAGTAGAAAGGCTCTGCGGCATATATGAGCCTATTCTAGGGAGACATGTCATCTTTCAAGAAGGTTGAGTGTCCAAGTGTCCTTCTCTCCAGGCAAAACGACACGGGAGCAGGTCAGGGTTCCTCTGGGTAAAAGCCTGTGAGCCTAAGAGCTAATCCTGTACATGGCTCCTTTACCTACACACTGGGGATTTGACCTCTATCTCCACTCTCATTAATATGGGTGGCCTATTTGCTCTTATTAAAAGGAAAGGGGGAGATGTTGGGAGCCGCGCCCACATTCGCCGTTACAAGATGGCGCTGACAGCTGTGTTCTAAGTGGTAAACAAATAATCTGCGCATGTGCCGAGGGTGGTTCTCCACTCCATGTGCTCTGCCTTCCCCGTGACGTCAACTCGGCCGATGGGCTGCAGCCAATCAGGGAGTGACACGTCCTAGGCGAAGGATAATTCTCCTTAATAGGGACGGGTTTTCGTTTTCTCGCTCTCTTGCTTCTTACACTCTTGCTCCTGAAGATGTAAGCAATAAAGTTTTGCCGCAGAAGATTTTGGTTTGCTGTGTTCTTCCTGGCCGGGCGTGAGAACGCGTCTAATAACATAATATATCTGTTGTGAGTTATATATGTATATATATATATATATATATATATGTATATATATAAAATATTATACATTAATCCACAAATGATAAATTACAATCCTTATTATCATTTTTGTTTTTTTGGTTTTTTTTTTTTGTTTTTCAAGACAGGGTTTCTCTGTGTAGCCCTGGCTGTCCTGGAACTCACTTTGTAGACCAGGCTGGCCTTGAACTCAGAAATCTGCCTGCCTCTGTCTCCAGAGTGCTGGGATTAAAGGTGTGTGCCACCACGCCCAGCCTTTATTATCATTCTAATATGGTCATTGCTGTGCAAAAATATAACAATATCAGATATTATTCATAGTAAACATCTAAAATAATACAAATCATCTGAAAATTTACATTATTTCTATATAGTAGTATTTGGCCTAAGATAAAATTACAAGATTTAGTAATTGCTATGATTAATAATTAGTAATTAAATGATATGTTTAAGAATGTAGTGTATGAATATGTTATATTAACTCTGGAAAATGGAGGAAACAATAAGATAAGCCAAAAACACTTTAGTGAATACACCCACATATGTATAATAACATACACAAACATATATTATATGTTTAGGTAATAAAAGAAAAACCTTGGTTTTCTGAAAAACTTTAATCCATCAAGAAAATTTAAACATCAATAGAGACGGAGCCAAACAAAATTGACTTTGTTTACAATTAAAAATCTTACAGAAATGACAAATGTATTTTGGGAGTTGTTTGGTGATACTAAATATATTCAAATATGAGAGGATCCTCGTGTACACAAAGTGTTGTTATGTCAACCTTCCCTTCCAATTTGAAGGCATTGGTTAAATACAAGTGGCTACAGACAATTACTAGGAAGAATAGAGGTAGTTGAGATTTTAATTAGTTGGCTGGGTCTTAAAATCAGGGACCACAATAAGAAAGTAGAAGGAGAGAGAAGAAGAAAGAGAAAAGAGAAAGAAGACAGGAGGTATCCATTAACATGGTGGACCAGCAGGAAACTGCCAAATGAAATACTTCCTAAGGACAGACTGATGGAGCAGAAATAAAGGCAAGACTCAGACATCAGGAACATGAGAAGGATATCTGGGGAATTGACAGTCTAGAATATAGAAAAATAGAGGTAATCGGTCTGGTAATTTTGCTAAAGCTGACTAAAACATTCATAGGACTCTGCCCCCATCACTGTACACTAGTCAGGGCATATTGATAAATAATAAAGTTTTCAAATAACATTTAAAAATACCATCTACAGAGGTAAATAACAAAATAGTTATAAAAACATAAAATAATAATATTCAATCCAAAACAAAAGTAAATACGTTGGAAAACTTGCACATGTGTTAATTGGAGCAATACATAAATGATGTAAATAAAAAAGTTCCTTAGTGCTTTCTCTGTTTTTGTTTGTTTGTTTGTTTGTTTGTTTTAATCAAGGTATGTATTTCCTTCAGCAGTGGGGTGTTACCTACTTCTGGTGGGTCAGGAAGGACAAGAGTCTGTACTGCTTTAGAAGACTTTTGAGACTCTTTTACCAACAACTCACATGCTAGATCTCTCCCTTTATTGTTTTGTAGAACATACTTTTAAATTGGATTATATTGTAGTATGCTTCCACATGCTATTTTTACATATTCATTTTAGTTAAGCTTTCATCCTAACTCCTAGATTCTCATAACCCATGTTATGAGAATCTCCTTTCACATTAATCCTTTCCTACTTCTATTATTCTCCCTCTCTACTTTGCCCCTTTTAAACAAACAAACAAATGTTCTACTATTCCCCATCTCTTCATGTATCACCACCTCAATGTTCCATTTCTGGCTTCTACTCTGCTCCTTACTGTTTTTTTTTTTTTTTTTTTCAACTTGATACAAGCTAGAGTCATTTGGAAATAGAGAATCTTAATTGAGAAAATGCCTTTACTGGTTTGTCTATGGGCTATCCTGTAGGCTGTTTTTCTGGATTAATGATAGTTACAGGAAAGAACAGATCTCTATTGGTAGTGTCATATCTTGGGTGGTTGTCCCAGGTGTTATATGAAAGCAGGCTAAGTAATCTATAAGGAACAAGCCAGTATATGTGGAACAATCCTGTAAGTATTACTTCTTTGTGGCTTCTCTTTGAGTTTCTACCTCTAGTTTCCTTCCTTGCTTGAATTTCAGCTCTGACTTCAGGAAGTGATGGACTGTGATATGGAACTATAAACTGAACTAAGTTGCTTTGAGTCATGGTGTTTTGTCACAGCAGTAGAACCAGAAACCAGAAAAATTCTAAGACAGAAATTGGTAAAAATGATGAGGTATAGCAATGACAAATTGGGCCATTTGTTTTGGGGAGGATTAATAAAACTTGGATTGTGGGCTGGAAAAGGCATTGTATTAGGGTTATTATTTCAATGATGAAACACCATAACAAAGAAAGTTAGGGAGAAAAATGTTTATTTGACTCCTGTCCATATACATAGATCATCCAAAATAAATAAAATTGTGAGAGGAAATAAAATAGGATAGGAAAGTGGAGGCAGGAGCTGATGCAGATGTCTTAGAGGGTTGCTGATTACTGGCTTGCTCATTCTTCTTTCTTGCACAATTCTGGACCACCAGGCCCCAGGGTTGGTACCATCCGTGATGACTGTGTCAACCCTCAGCGATCACTAACTAAGACAATGCTCTAATGGCTTGTCTACAACCCAATTTATAGAGTAATTTAATAGATTCCATCCTCTCAGGTGACTACAGCTTATGTCAAGTTGACATAAAAGTAGCTAGCACAGGTATTGACTGCTCAGAGCTCAGTGGGATGCTCTGTCAGAGTCTGGAAGATAAAAGTGTTGAAAGAAATGCATATGATGGAGGCCTGGCTTGTGAAGTTTCACAGGGAAGTTTGATAATGTTCAAAGATTCAAGAAGGGCGGTTGGTGTGATACTTTGATCACACTAAAATAAACCTCTGTTTTTCTGGGACAACCAATAATGCTCAGCTCTGATTAGGAAAAGACATACTCCACTGAATCAAAAGTAACTGGAACATGTTTTCTTAGGGTCAGCACACAGGACCTGTATTCCAGTATTGCTGCATCTCCTGTTGGCAACTGAACTTGTTAATGTCAAAGGATCTTTCATCTGATGCTGTATTGAAAGGCATGAATGGACCATAAAGCTGGCATTTGCCACTGTGAGCAGCCAGCAGAGGCTATAAGTGCTTATGCAACTTCAGTTGAAGCAGAAGTTCTAGTATTGCAGAGATCATAGAGTGATGTTCAACCTTGGAGCCATATGACAGGGTCAGAGTCCCTTAGGTGAGCATAGGAGAGGCTACTAATGAAGATGCATCCCAATTTGAGTGGAGATACCTCTCCCAGTTTGGAGACACTAACCCCAGGGAATATTTGCCAATGATAGCAGCAGCTGTGGAGTTGTGTAAACATGAGTCTAGGAGACACACTGTATGCTGGAGAAAAGAGATGGAGAAATGGAAATCCAAGGCCCATTGGAGCCCAGAAGCTCAGGATCCCAAACATCAAGCAATGCATATTTTATGTCACAGTGATTTTATTTGGTTCTGAGTGGTTAGTGCCTGTTGCAGAAAAAAAAAAAAAAGAGTAACTTACTTTGATTTTACTAGAACCCGCAGATAAAAGTTTTCAAACTGTTCAAGAGACTGTAGATAGTTTAGAGAAATGTTGGATATCTTGGGGATGTTTCTGAGAGTGTTTGGAATTATAGAGAGCAATTGGACCTTGAAAGAGACTTCAGGTGATTGAAAGAGACTGAGCTTTCAATGGGCTGTATTTTTAAAGACTGTCAGACTTTTAAATTTGAAATGTTTTATATTATGACATTAACATTAACATCTTTGTAACTCCCTCCATGGGTATTTTGTTCCTCATTCTAAGAAGGAAAGAAGTATCCACACTTTGGTCTTCCTTCTTCTTGAGTTTCATGTGTTTTGCAAATTGTATCTTGGGTATTCTAAGTTTCTGGGCTAATATCCACTTATCAGTGAGTGCATATCATGTGAGTTCTTTTGTGATTGGGTTACCTCGCTCAGAATGATAGCCTCTAGATCCATCCATTTGCCTAAGAATTTTATAAATTTATTGTTTTTAATAGCTGAGGACTATCCAGAGACTGCCCCACCCAGGGATCCATCCCATAATCAACCACCAACCTAGACACGATTGCATATGCCAGCAAGATTTTGCTGACAGGACCCTGATATAGCTGTCTCTTGTGAGGCTATGCCAGTGCCTGGAAAATACAGAAGTGGATGTTCACAGTCATCTATTGCATGGAACACAGGGCCCCCAATGAAAGAGCTAGAGAAAGTACCCAAGTAGCTGAAGGGGTATGCAACCCTATAGGAGGACAACAATATGAACTAACCAGTACCCCCAGAGCTTGTTTCTCTAGCTGCATATGTAGCAGAAGATAGCCTAGTCGACTATCATTGGGAGGAGAGGTCCTTGGTCTTGTGAAGATTATATGCCCCAGTACAGGGGAATGCCAGGGCCAGGAAATGGGAGTGGGTGGGTTGGGGAGCAGGATGTGGGGGGGGTATAGGGGACTTTTGGGATAGCATTTGAAATTTAAATGAGGAAAATATCTAATAAAAACCCATTAACATCTTAGAGGCAACATGACAGGAAAGTTTGTGACTGAATAGTGTCATGCTTGTGTGTCAAGTTGACAACCAGTCAATTGTGTGGCCCAGTGTTTTATAAAGTTGATACAAGCCAGAGTCATTTGGGAAAAGGGAACCTTAATTGAGAAAATGCTCTCACCATATTGGTCTTTGGGCAATCTTGGGAACACCTTTTTGCCTTAATAATTGATATGGGAGCACCTATATCTCTGTGTGCAGAGCCATCAATATGTTGGTGTCCCTGGTTACTATAAGAAAGCAGGCTGTTAGAGCCATTAGGAGTAAACTGGTAAACAGCCCTCCATCATGGCTTTAGTTTCAGTTCCTTCCTTCAGGGTCTCAAGTTCCTGCCCTGACTTTGAATCACCGGCTGTGATTTGAAACAGTAAGCTGAAATAAATTTCTTTCCTTCCCCATGTTGCATTAGGTGGTGTTGTTTAATCACTCAATAGAAACCTGTAACATGACACCTAGTTTCCACAGACATTCTGAGCAAAACACAGGAAACTAAAGATGGGAAGCTATGATTCCTATGTTAGAGAGCCCACATGGTACTTGTCTCTCTAGGCCTTACTTATCTCCATCAGTATGTTTTTTTGCCAATTCCATATGTCTGGCATTTAATTTCATAATTTCCTCTTTCTTTACAGCTTAATAAATTTCATTTTGTACCACATTTTCATTATCTACTATCCTTTGATGAATGTCTAGGATGATTCTATTTCCTTGCTAATGTAAATAGAGTGGTAAGGAACATGAACAAATAGCTCTGCAGTAAGATGACAGGTTCTTTGAACATACACCTAGGAGAGGTACAGCTGGCTCCTTTGTAGAATTTTGTCTGTTTGTTTGTTTGTTTAGTTAAATGATCTTTTTAATTCCACAGGGATAAATCCCATGCAATAAACAAGGTCAGAAACACATAACTTAGAAAGTCATAAGACCTAGATGGTAACTTACTCATGCTATTTTGCTCAACTGACAAAATATCGAACTGCCTTGTAAATATTTATACCCATTGAAAAATAAAAGTGTATTATCCTTAGTGTGAATGAGATTGTATTTCAAAGTTTACAGAGAGTATTGAAATGCTGTAAATTTTCTCAGATAACTGGATAAGTGAAAAGATGTATCAAGCTAAAATGGCAATTTATATTTTAAAGATGTTATTTGTTCAATATTAGTCTTTGAATCAAGTGAAATGTCAAGAAAAATCATGATATAATGATTTGCACAACTTGCAAACACACACACAGACATGAGGAGAGAGAGAGAAAGAGATATGGGGAGAGAGAGAGAGAGAGAGAGGCAGAGAGAGAGACAGAGAGAGAGAGAGAGAGAGAGAGAGAGAGAGAGAGAGTACTTTTCCCCCTATATCCTCCATTTCTTCAGGCTTTCTCCTATCCTTGGTGATGCTCAGGATTACTGTTTGGCCAAGGCCAGGGCCTCTCAAATTCTATAAGATGCTTTCCTACTGAATTACAGTCCCCAGTTTATAAGGTCAGTTTTACCTTAGTAAGTGAAAAACGGACACTAGACTACACCCCAGCTCTGAAAATACTGAAAAAAAAGAGAGAGATTTCTCTCAGACACTAAGGAGAGTCCCTAGGTATGAGGACATTATATATGGGGGAGGGACCACAAATATCAATGGGGAAATAACTTATTTTTAGTTGGAGTTATTGAGAAAATTGATCCACAGTTGTAGAGTAAAAGAAGCCTGTATTATCTCCTTATATCATACTGAAAATGGACTAAAAATGAGTTGTTCCTAAATATAGACATTAAAAGTATGAAACTAACAAAAGAAAGTGGAGAATACTTTTAGATGTTATGGATGGCAAAAGCCATTCTAAGTAACATATAAAACGCAAAAGAATAAGATAAAAGATGGTTCTGAATAAAAGGTAAGGAAAAACCACTGAATATACTAAAAATAGAGTATCATGGATAAAATTAACAGGTGCTGTTGAGAGGATGCAATTATCCTATACAAGACTGATAGGATTTTAACACTTCAGTTATGCAAGTATCTCTTTAAAATCAATAAGATGAAGAAGAGGTCACTCAGGGGAAAATGGAATTGTATAAAAGTACATGGTCACAAAATGAACTCTGGATTATTAAAAAACACATAAAGATGCTATTAGAGCACCGGGATATATGAAACTTGACGGCATGGAGTCCCAGCAAATGAGGACTGTCCATTCAACCCAGAAATGAAATAGAAAGTAATAGTGAAACTCAGGAAAGGAATTTAATCAATTTAGTTACTGTGAAAAAATAAGGGAGATGAACCATCCCAGCAATGTCTTTGAAGACACCAAAGTGTACTCTTAAGTTTACATAAGAAAGAGTACAATTAGTCTGCATATTTATGTTGATTGGACAAAGAGAACTTGTTGGTTATTGTCTCAATTCTATGCACATAGAGTCTTGTCAACAATCATGCAAATTTCTACTGCTTTCCAGGGAAGAGCAAACTGTTTTTGGTGACAAGGAAATCAACATTGTTCAGAGCACTTGTTATTTACTTGGCATGATGTTTACCCACAAGACCTGTGATATTCTTTAATGAGGTATAGTCTTATTATGGGATGATCTGCTTGCAAGCTATTCCTGGAAGCTACTCGCAGTTATTGAAGATTTCTAGATGAGGACACACATGGAATTTGACCATCTGTTGAGGCCCCTCTAATTTTTTTTCTTTAGTGCCTTTAGTACTAAAATCACATCTCTTGGTTCAAGAGAAAAGTTGGTGGTTTGCTACAACCTACAGATCTCACAAAGACATCCATTTTCAAACTTTCATAAAGAGAAAAATGAACATAAAGCTTTGAGTCCATAAATCATTGCCTATGTTATTGCCAAACATTAAATTTGACTTCTTCTCAGTATTGGCCAGGAAAGGGTACTAGAGAAACTCAGACATTGCTTATTGTATTATAGACCGTTCCATCTACTAAAAAGCAACCTGGTAGCATGTAGTTCAGTTGGTTAATTAAAGAGAGTCTCAGATAGAGCAACTCCTGGGTCCCTGTGTAGAGAAACTTGTATACCTTGTGAGGAAGAGATTTGAACAAAAAGATGCTTTTCTCAGCATTATTTATAATAGCACATGTAAGAGTCAGTTGGTAGATCCAATATTATAAAATAGATAAGCAAAATGTTTTGATATTAATGAATTACTGTGGGTGATTAGAAGAACTACATTACATGACATACAGTGAAATAAACAAACGTTAAAACTTATCTTCAGGTTAAAAGTAAATAACTAAGACTTGCTAGCATCCTCTCATTTATGCAACATTGCTTGTAAAAATTTAGTCCTACTCATTATCAAAGATGCTTACATATTTATTATTGCTTATTTAAGATATCACAACTGATTATCTTCAGTTTGAAGTAAGTATAATAGTTGAGGAAAAGAGGAAATAAATTTGTCCTTCAGGAAGTTGTTTGGGTGAAGGTAGTATAGACAGACTGGTGATAGGAGAAATGGCCATTAGAATGTATTTATTTATTTTATCTAACAGTTGTCATTTAACACCCCATATAGTTGTTTATTTCCTTTTATAACAATTTAAGCAACAACAGTTGATTAATATGTCTAGTGTTTGAAATTAGAAAAAAATTATGTTTAGCTTTCTGTTGCCTTGATAAATACTATTCAATTTGTGTGTGTGTGTGTGTGTGTGTGTGTGTGTGTGTGTGTGTGTGTGTTAGAGTTTATTTAGCTTACATGTTACAATACATTGTCAAGGGAAGCCAAGGCATGAGTTCAAGACAGGAAGCTCCTAGAGGCAGAAACTAAAGTGAGACCGGGAAGGAAGAAATGCTAAATTCTTTACACTGGCTTTCTCAAATACCTTTCTTACACAGCCTAGGCTCACTTGGGCAGGCATGGTACCACCAACAGTAGACTGGGGCTTCCTAGATCCATCAGTGATGAAAAAAAAAAAAAAACACTCATAGTCAAGCCCAAATGCCAATCTGATGGGATGTAATTCCATCAGATGTTGGACTTACCTCTCTCCGGGGTTTGTTGCAAGTTGGACAAAACAAAATAAAAGTAAAAATAAGAAACACTTTTGGTTATTTGGTTGTGAGCAATAGATTTGTCAATATGTATTTAAAGATGTAGTTCAAGTTTGGGACATGAGATAGTTTTGATGTATGAGTCCTAGGCTCTGACAGCTGAAGTGCTAATTGTCATAGCCATCAGATTAGGGCAGTCTTTGTTACTTTTCCTGCTGCTGTAATTAAACATCCTCACAAAACCATCTGAAGAGAATGGAGGTGTATTTCAGCTTATACTTCAAGGATATAGTATGTAATGGAGGGAGTCCAGGTAATAGGAAACTGATGTGTTTGTTCACATTTCACTCCATCTTCAAAGACAAAGAATGGGTGCTTTCTACTGTTCAGCTTCCTTTCTCTACATACACAGTCCAGGACCCCCCAGGCAATGGAACCTTTCACTGTGGGAAGGTCATCCAATCTTATTTAATGAAATCATGATACCTCTCTCCTCAGGTCTTCCCAGAGTCATGTCTATGACATTGCAGATTCTGCAAATTTGACAATTAAACTAGTCATCGCTAGAAGTACAGAATCTGGTGGAGACATTTGGAAATGAATAATCGTTGGTAGCTCTGTTCCTTTTCCCCCTATATCTACTACTGACATTTTTTTCCCTTGAAGAGATATTGGCTTTAAAATAAATCAATTATAGACTTTGAATATTTAAAAGACACATGAAAAAGTAGACTATTTTGACAGATTTACTCAAATTGTATGTAAATGTAATGCATATTTAATGCAAATATACACGTGGTTCTCTTAACTATTTCTTATGCTTCATTGTGCCCCTCAGTAAAATGCTAATGGTTCATCTGTGTCTTTATTTTATTCAGCAATTAATTATTACTCTTATTTATGTTGTCACAAAAAAAGCTAAAATAAAGGAATAAGAGAAAAAATGTCTCTGACTTTGAGAAAATTACAGTCCAATTGGGATAAACACACTCATGTGCTTTAGTTACCTGCCTTGCTTGCTGGCACCCCTCAAAGACATCAGAACATCAAGAGAAAACTCTGAGCCTATCCCAACGTCATTGATACTTATGCCATCAAATATACGTCACCTTTCAAAGTCACGTTGCCTTTCCAGAACTAGGACTATAGACCAGCCCAATGGGAAGAACTGAGCTTTCTGTAAGAGAACTTCCCTTCATTCCTGTCCTCAACCTCAAGTCCTGTTCTGTTCTGCTGCATAAATAATATTTGCAAATCCACAGCTCATCTCTACTTAATTTCTCTGCATTCTCATTTCTCAAATCTTTTTGGATAGATTCTAATCCTTTTGTAAAGTTTTCACTGTTTAACTAGATTTTTGGTGACATTTTAGCTTATATTATGCCTTTGGGTGGACTAGTAAAGAGATTGTTTTAAGCATGATGACTGTTTTTGTCTCATTCCTTTCTCTTTCTTTTAAAATTTGGTAAACTCCAATTGACTCTTCAGCAGCCTATTCAAATGACGTCTCTTCACCTATATCTTGCTACAATCTTGTATGTTAAGTCATTGACGCTCTCATGTGTCCAAGAGTGCTATGGGTAGTCCGTATCAGTTTCATCTTGTTATAATGAACAGAATGAGAATCATACATATCACTCAGAGACATAGCTTAATATGTATGACCCTTCTTTAAGTATCAAGCAATATCGAACATAGTTACTCAGTTAAAGCTATTCTGATTTCTAAAACTTTATAGTAACAAGGTTTTGTTAGATTCCATGTTATTTTATGACTTCAGATATTCAGAACAACATGGAAGGCACAATTATAGTTTTCAGTTAATTTGCAACCCTAATCCCCTGAGCATAATGCAAAACCAATCATCACCACATCTTCATAACAACTACCATAGACAACATTTCAATTCCCAGAGATCTTTGCCTTGAGGAGTCGATGAGAAAGAGCAAGAGAGAGTATGGATTTGAGTGAGTTGGATAGGTAGGTGGGGTAGATTTGAGAGAGTTTGGAGAAGGGGAGATTGTAATGAGAAGATACTGTATGAAAAAAATATTTTCAAATAAAAATCAGTGTTGCTGATAGCTGGAGTCTTTATATCTTAAGTGTACTGGGAGCTAAATCAGAATAGAATACATAAACATACACATACATACATACATACATACATACATACATACATATATGACTTCATTAGATAATATGGTTCTATAGTACATAATCAAGTCTCAATTTTTTTCTGCCTTCCTCAAGCTTACTAGCTTATCTGGCAATACTGAGCTTTTTAGCTTTTTTTTTTTTGATGCTTGATGGATAAATGGACCAATAGTAACTAATAAAATACAATAAGAGAAATATCAGATTATCTAAAGAGAAATCTTCAAGCTGTATATAAAGATTTTTCTTTGTTCTTTCTTTCTTTCTTTCTTTCTTTCTTTCTTTCTTTCTTTCTTTCTTTCTTTCTTTCTTTCTTCATGTTGCAATTATTGGGTAGCTCTGAAAACAAAACTGACCATATACAGCTGCTCAGAACTATGTGGGGATCACTTCCATGGTTGGAATAAGGTAATGATTGCTTAGAATTGATCAGAGTTGAATTAGATGTGACAAAAAAATTGAAATTGAATAGGAGAAAAGAAAAAAAAAACCATAATGGAATCATTTCAGGTTGAATCTAAATAGATACAGTGCACCAAAGGAGAAAAGACTTGATCTAGTCACAAGGGTTGAGATGAATTCAGTTAAAGTCTGAGAAAGTATCCTGACTTCTCAGTTCAGAAATATATAAATTTGATTAAAAAATCTTTGTATTGTATTTAGTAGCATTCATTTGCCCATAGTGGATGTGTGCACATTATAGATCCATTATTATTGGTAAAAGATCACAGAACAACTAAATTTGTATAATAGGTAGAAGTGGAAATTTAAGGTTGTCAAATAAAGTGAATTTCCAATAAAATATAGAGAGGTGAAATATAGTTTACCCAAGAAGATTAGAAACCTAATAGTTCAAAATTAATAAAACAGTCATATATATCTCCAAACATCTATCCTGAGTTCCCTCTTCATTTAAAAGAAAACTAACCTGAATTGCCTCTTCATGCCATTCTAAGCACTGGGTCAGAAATAATTTATGAAAAAAATATCATTGCTTATCAATTTACTTTAGAATGACATGGGGGACTATTAAAATTTGTTCAAATGATTCTCCTTTAAAGTACCAATATCAAACAAGATGTGAATATAAATGTATTTGACAGTAGTGATTATGCTTTATTTTCTTAGGTACCATTAGTTTATGACACTTCTTGAATAGAGAATGAATGTTTGTTTAATGGGTAAATATAGAAAGAATGTTTGCTTAATGGATGTAAGCAGAATACTGAGATCCCAATACCCAATGGATGAACTTACACTCATTTACTGACCTATTAGCTATCAGCTCAAGTAAAAGAAGTTGAAAATCAACCTAACCATGAAAATGATGTGCCTCTTTAAAGGAAATCACATATAATTATATAGAATACTGGATAACATGTTAGCAACTAGGAAAATATATGACTTACAGTAAATCTCTATGTAACATAGTTATTTAAGCATCAGTTATATAAATATATGAATAATTCAGTTTGGAAGAAAAATGCTTAAGCAACAAACAGAAAGTTCCTTCTGCAACAGAAACCTTGGTAATTGCCAGTATGATATTAATTTAAGCAAAAAAGAAAAACTACCATTTGGGATTATTCTACTTAGTTCATTACAGACTGGCCTCCTAATTGCTCCAGACAATGCCTCCTGCTACAATATCGATTTTGCAAATTTGACCCAGTCTTGAAAATGAATGCAACATCAAAAATGCAGAGAACATCTGTAGGCCTTCAGGCTCAAAATGAGTCTAACAGTTTCAAAAGTATGCGAATGAGATAATGTTTTCCATTGTATAGGCTACCTTGAGATCTTCGAAAATGTCAGGAGATAAACAGTCAAATCAGAAATATTCTCATTGTGTGCCAAATGATGGCATATGTAATTCTACCAAAAATGATTCATCCTGTTTTAACCACCCAGTGCTTGGATATTCAATGTAGTTTTAACAGACATGTAGGAATGCTTACATTGTTTTGACATATAGTAGACCCTACACTAGATCAGGATGGGGTATAGCCAAGACATTACTTCAGTGTTTCCAATAATTTAACCTTGTCATTATAGCCCAATTTACATTTATTACTATATTTATTATTAAGATTGTGTAGATATCATTCACTTTCAATGAATAAGAAAAGACAAACGTTTCTAATTGTCTATGCACACTGTAAATACTACAATCTCTTGAGAAGAAATGGTTTTGAATTTATTTTATTGAATGGTGTAGTTATCAATTGAGTACATTGAAGTGTATAGCTACTTCACTGAGTCATGTATTTGTGTTCTTACATGAGCTATTAAAATGTCTTCAGAGCAGATAAAATTGACCCTCTCTTAACCCTCTCCCAACTTCTTAGTGTGAAAAAATAAGCTCTATTACTCCTCTTCAGAATCAGAGATGGGGATCTGGAGTTTCATTTCTTCTACAATTCTTACTAATCAGAGACTAAAGTGAAAGCTCACAACACTGAGAATCTTGAGCCCAGCATCCTGATTAGATGCTTGCAGATGCCTCCAGATTAGATGCTGTACTAACTCAGAAGTAGCATCCTGTGCTGGAGCATCACTGTGCAAATTGAGAATTAAAATTTGAACTTACAGGCTGACTTTTATCATGCTAGGGAGAAACAGTTTTATGATAGTAGTGACATATTCATTTATCTGTCCCACAGGTGAAATTCTTCTTAAATCAACTCTACTAGGAATATTTTTGTGTAGATCATGACTTCACCATGAAAACCACAGAATACAGCTTTCATTGGCTACTCCTTTTATACGGTTAAAGTGCAGAGATGCTATTCATAAAAGGAAAATAATGATGTACTTTGTTTTGTACTGGATAAAAATTTATTCTAGGGAGACAAATTCATTATAAATTGCAATTACTTTATCACGGTGTTTCAGATATTTTTTAAAATGACTGACTCTAAATTGCATCTACCAAAGACAACTTAATGCAATTAATCATTTGTCTGTAAGAATTAGTTAATTAAAACCAGAAATTGTTGAAAATCATCGCACTATTTTTTACTTATGCCACAGTAGGCACTGTGAATTAGTAACTGTTTCAAAGAAGCATTTTTTTTTCCATAAAGCTGATAACCCTGATCTAAATTGCTCTTTCCATCCTAAGTCCCAAGGTACTTTATAAATTATCACATTTAGATCCCTGCTCACACCTGTTCATAACATAAGCTTGCCCACACACATGCTGTAAATGGGGTATACTTAAAGAGGTTATTTAATACTGTGATAACTACCATGAAGAATTCTCCACTGGAGTGAAATGCAGCCGTTTCAGCAGATGCTCCTGAACAATAGATATCAGTTGAGGTAAAGAAATAAAGAATGCCATCTCCGATTAAAACGACAGGAAAGATTTTATCAGGAAGGAATGTAATTACTCATTTGGACTCTGGCCAGAAAGCCAAAGCCAATACAGTACACCCTGAAGGAACTACATTTAAAGCTTTAAGAATTAGAATCAGAATATTGGTTGCACTTTAATATTTCCGTTAAATTTCTAGAGGAAAAAAAAAAGACAAAAGAAAGATGGCTCCCACACTAAATCAATTCTTATTATAGAGCAATCTATGATTCTATCAGGAACACATATATGCTTTAACAGCTGAAGGCTGGGAATCACCAAAGGGGTTGAACTTATCACCAGTTAATTAAAAAAAGAAAGAAAGAGAGAGAGAGAGAGAGAGAGAGAGAGAGAGAGAGAGAGAGAAAAGAAAGAAAGAAAGAAAGAAAGAAAGAAAGAAAGAAAGAAAGAAAGAAAGAAAGAAAGAAAGAAAGAAAGGAAGGAAAGAAAGAAACAGGGCAAGATAGTGAAGAATCTGGACTGACCCACAGAACAGAAGCTGCATGGTTACAGACCTTAAATTTGTCATATATCCTCTCCTACGTCTATACATTATGCCCAAGCATCATTGTAAAGATGGCCTGTTGCCTAGATCACTATTCATCTACTTAAATAAAGACCTTAAAAAGCAATCTGCTTGTTGAAGGAGAAACTGAGACCCAGAGAATCAAGGTAAATGCACGAAACTAAAGGTACTTCTTTGATGTACACAAACATTGAAATCTGAAAAAAATTACATGGTATGATCTAGGTCCTTGCACACTGCAAATAATTCTAACCTATGTAAAATGTCTAGGGTAGTTGACTTTCTCAGGGCCAAAGCCAAGTGTAGGGCGGGTAGTCATGCGCATGTGTTTACGTAGTTTAAAACACGTCACCTTTCTGTCTTATTATTTCTAAGCTCAAAACCCATTCTTAGGCCCTTCGCTAGCAGATGGTGGGGAGAACACGAGAGCACAAAGTGACAAGAGGAATAAATTGAAGAGAAACATTCATAATAACTATGATTAGAGGAATCAAGCACAGTCCGTAGGAAAATGCCTGCCTGCCAAATCCAATTCTACTTTTACACCCACCTCCCCTTCTACCTCCCTAACTATAACACCCAAGGTCCTTAAACACTGACTTGGAATTAAAATGGATTGTTTGCAGCTGCTCACACGCAGGCTGATTTTGCTAGCCCTGCCCACTGTTTACATGTGCCTTCCCTTCCTAGCCTCTGTGCTTGCCAGGGAAGGCCATTTGAGAAACAACAGGATTGCAAGCTGAACAGAATGCATTTTATGAGTCAGCTTGATCCTTAACCATGGACTGAGTGTTCTTAGCGTTAAGCCATTAGCCTTGGAGTCTGTGTTTAAAAGGAGCTTGCTATCTTTGGTTGTGCCCCTCACCGTGGTAGCTGTGGGGTTCAGGCCTTTTTGCTATTTTGATTTACTTTCTGTCAAGTCCCCCTTTCTGTCTGCCCATCGTCTATAAATGCCTTGATGGTTGAAGAGAATTTTTCAAGCTCCATATGGATAAAGGACTGCATTATATCTGATTGTGGCAACTACTAGTACTTTTCAAAACCCATTTTTAGCAAGTGGAAACGAAATTGTTCTTGCATCTAGCTGAGTGCAGCCAATAGGAGACTCAATGAGATTGGGCTAGAATATGGCATGCACACAGCCAGTGAGGTACCTCGGCTGATACCGGCTTAAATAGGAGAGAAAATGCAAGTTGCAACATAGAGGGACTTCTGTTTCTCCTAATAATAAGTTTTCCATTGTCTTAGCTAGTGCTTTGCCTAGCACACTTATATCAATGGGTAAGGGCTTAATTAATGTCTCCAATTAAAACTTACAAACAATTCTGTTTTCAGCTGGAAGACAAGGGCATGAAAAGGCACATATGGTCTAGGCATTTTCTGTGTAATAAGAGGTGGACAAGACAACTGATAGTGCTACCATGTGGATCTCTTTAAGTTCAGGACCAGCCTGCTCTCCCAGGTCAGTTAAGACTTGATAGCACACACACACACACACACACACACACACACACACACACACACACACACCGATGATTCTAGAACAACTTCAACATTCCCTAAATTGGTACCATTATAAACTAGTAAATTATGTCATTTTTTATAGTTGTAAATTATAGTGGTACTAGCCTTATATTTGTTTGTAATGAAGTGATTTTTCAGTTAACTACTGTTACTATGCCTTATTCATTCCAGAATAGGTAGCTTTAAATTTCAGATCAACTATAATCCTCAGAAAATTGAAGAAATAATAAAATTTTACTTTTCTCCTTCTGAATTTATACTTTTCAGGACTTGCTTGGAGTGACACGTGGGGATTAGTATACCAGTAAGTGACAAGGTGTAGAGCAGTGGCCGTCCATTTGTTTCCAGGGTCCCATGTTAATGTTTCTGTCACAGGCACTGCTCTGCTTATGTTATACTGTCACTGCCTTTCAATTCAGCCCAAAGACAATTCTTGATTCATGAGATCTCCATTACATCTGCTATTTGTACCTGTAAAATGTGTCACTGTTTATCAAATTGGGGAGGTAACTGACCTGAAGTGTTTTGAGAGTATGTGTATGTGAGGCAAGGAGACATGAGGTAAATATAATCTTCAGTCAAGTAATGAGGATGAAAATAGATTATAGAGCATGCCGGTTGGCTCGGCGGGTACTTGCTCTGAAAAAATGAGGACTTGAGTTTATATGTTTAGTGTTAGCATAAAAGCAAGATGCAGTCACCTGTAACCCCAGGAATGGAGGAATGGCAACGTGACACTCACTGATGCTTACTGTAGGGCCAGGCTAGATGGAAAAAAAAATGGTGAGCTCAGATTTAGTGGCAGACCAGACTCAAGGAAATGGAGGATAGAGTGCTGGATCAGGACACCCCCATACCCTCCTCTATTCTCTGTATGAGCATACAGAACAAAAGCAAAGAATGACAATGGGTTACATGGTTAGGACTTTTCTAGGAAGAGCATTGTGGGGAGGATGAATTTATGTACATGGGATGCAATACAAATGAAATCTTCTTCAAGCATCTACTGGATATTTTCCATCTTAGTACTTAGTCTGATTCAGGAATATGTAAGGACATGTTAGGTAGACTCAAATACTCTCCTCTGTAATTTACCGGCAAGTGGAGAGACACAAGACTGAGTGGCAAAAGTCCACATCCTCCAGGAAAGAAACAAGGTGTTAGTAGTTTGGTGTGTCTCTTCTTATCTAAAATACCACCTAAAAACTATAAACCTTAATGTGTGGGTGATTTTCAAGTTGTTAAGTCATACAAAAGGGAAGTCAGTAAGTACTATAAATCTAGGACTCACAGAATTCATATCAGAACAAGCCAAGTTATTAGCACACCTTGATGAACTCAAGAAAGATGTCTATTTACTCTTTACGTTTATCTTGCTTTCTTTGCCCATCCCTTCTCAGAAATGGGAATGCAAAACTCAAGCTACCTTATAAGATACTGTATTTTAGGGGCTCTATATTTTCAATTTGAAGAATATATAATTAGAAATTTTAGTATTTTCATAAAATAAACCAGGACACTTTATTTTTTGATTGTATGTGTGCCTTGTGCTGACACAGATGAGAGGAAAACTAATTATGTTTAACCTATGCATAATATAGTGGCTGTAATAGTACTCTGCAAATGTATATTGACTTGAATAGAATCAAATAGAATTGAAATAAATCAAATTGGATGGAATTGAATTGAATTGAAACAAGCCTGAAGTAATTTAAAATCCGCAATAATGCATGATAACCTGATTTTTTTGGTATTGAATCAAAATTACCTTTAGTACTAAAAATAAGATTACTTCTTTTACAAAAGAGTCATTTCTGCTTGTTGTTTATCAGGACATATAGGTCCATTGTAAATGACTTTCTTTATTCTTGACCTGGGACTCTTTGGTAATTCCCAGAGCATCTATTATGATAAAAGCTAGACTGGAATTTGAAATGACTTCTCAATTTAGAACTTTTATTTCTCAATCTAGACCTTCCCTTGCTTTAATTGCTTGGAGTTCATCCTCGGTTATTGATTTGTATGAGTTCTCAAGGTCTTCAGCATGGTACAAATCATTTTAAGATTGTGTTGCCATCCTATGGAGGATCCTGTGAAAATTCCTACCTCACAGGGACAGATGAGAACAAAACACTCGTTGTGGAAAACATGGGTTTGAATTTCGCATCACACTGGCCAAATATGGCCAAATATTTATCTTTCCTAAACCAGCAGTTAAATCCTGATACATGGAAGGTAATCTGTGGTGGTGCTTTTAATATGTTTGGGAGGTGTGGCCTAGTTGGAAGAAGTGTGTCACAAATGGGATTGGGCTTTCAGATACTTCTCATAGCTGCTTGCAAGCCAGTCTTCTGTTTACCTTCAGAAGATGTAGCACTCTCAGCTCCTCCAGCATCCTTTCTGCCTGGATGCTGCCCTGCTTCCTGCCATGATGATAATGGACTAAATGTGAGAACCTGTAAGCTAGCTCCAATTAATTGCTGTCCTTTATAAAAGTTGCCTTGGCCATGGCAGCTCTTCACAGCAATGGAAACACTAAGACGTATATATGACAAGGATTCTTGCTGATGGATATAGAGTATGCAGGTATATATGCCAATTCATAGATGTTAGCACTGTAATTATATTAATTCCATAGATGCTTATGTGAAACACACAGGAGTGAGCATTGAAAAAAAAGGATAGCAGAGATCCCAAAGTCTTCAAGATCTACAAAATATTGAATGAAATAACAGAAGAATTAGACAGCATAAATTAGAACATTCCAAGAACTTTGACTAATTGAGAGAGGAAACACAAAAAGCATTTCTCAGTGTGCTGAGGAAGTTAATTGTAGAGTAACGGATATTTCCTGGACACCTACCATGTGTCAGAGATGTTACTAGTTTGTCCTATACAGTAAGTCATTTGACCTTCCAAACAACTCTGGGAGAGAAATTATAATAATTATAAAGAATTATTTATAATTCTTTCCTTATAATTACCCTTTAGAAGCAGGGAAAGTAAGCTGAAGAAGAAGTTAACTGTGGTGAAGATGTGAGGCCTGAATCCAAACACTAACTTTAGAGTTTACACACACACACACACACACACACACACACACACACACACACACACAAAACGCATTTAGATACAGAAACACACATTAATACATAAATATAACACACATATATATTAAAAACAGACACATATATAAATGTAATATATATATATATATATATATCATATTTAGATACAGAAACAGATACACTGTCATTAGCAGGTAAAATTATATATTATATACATTATATACATACATATATACATATATACATTGTGTATACATATACATTATATACATATATACATATATTCACTCAAATGATTTTTAGACTTTGAAATTAATACTAATTTAATATTAGTTCACTTATTTGTAAAACTAAAGGTTGAATGAAGGCCTTGAACCTACCAGAGAAGTATTTCACTACTTACCTATATATCCCCTGTCTACTTAACTTTATATTTTACGATAGGATCTCACAAAGCTGCCTGGGCTAGCCTTGTGCTTACTCTGCACCTCACTCCTGCCTTTAACTATGCTTATATTGATTCAGTCCCCAAGCTGAGATAACTATAAATAATGCACAGGTAGTTTGAATGACTTGTCTGATGTTCCACTGCTGGTATTTGGCAGAACTTAAGTGAAGGCCAGACAGGATGGCTGTAGAGTTAATTAGACTCATGGCTTTTCTATGATGAGGGTAAAAGTACTGATGAGAATCCAGTGGTACCAGTGAGATGATGCCTACTGTGGAAATAGCTACAAAGTTTATTCAACATACTTCTAAGAGGGAGGAAAAACATAATAGCCAGAAGACCAAGTCACCTGCAGCTTGATAGTGTTTTCTACACATGACAGAGATGCTGCACCCAAGAAATCACGACAATATAATTGCTTAAACAAGACCTGTTTCATGAGCATCAGTCAACATGCCATTGCAGATAGAGAAAGTCCACAAGGTCCCACCCCTTGAGCAACAAGCAATCAGTGGCTACTTACAGATGGAGAATAAGTTTTTTCCAAGTACAAGACCCTGAGAGGTTGTCCAATTACACATGCTAAGCCCTATCCATGCACATGAGAACATGAGAACAATACTCAGTAGGCTCTCTCTCTCTCTCTCTCTCTCTCTCTCTCTCTCTCTCTCTCTCTCTCTCTCTTCCTCCCCCTCCCTAATCCCCCTACCTCTTGGTGTGTGTTCTAATTTGTTTCTTGGTTGCTGGAAAAAAAACACTGAGAACAACTACCTTGAGGAGGAAAAGGTTAATTTTGTTCACAGGTCATGAGCTGATATCAAAGGAAACCAAGGTCTGAGCTAAGGCCAGGAAGCTGGAAGGAGGGATTGAAGCAAAGTTCATTGAAAAATGCTGCTCACCTGCTTGCCATGGACAAACCACAGTATTTCTTATACAACCCTTTCTAAAAAATGCCAGCACTCTCAGTGGTCCAGAGAATTCTATAACAATCATTTATCAAGAAATGACGCCAGAATATTCTATAGGCCAACTGAATGGAAGTATTTTCCAAGATGAGTCTCCTTCCCAGAGGACTATACTTAACATTAACTCAACTAGCTTAACTAGCTCCTAGTTTGTCAGCACAGTGTGTTTGTGCTTGTGTCTCTGTGATGGTTTGTATATCCTTGGACCAGGGAGTGGCACCATCTGAAGGTGTGGCCTTGTTGGAATAGGTGTGACCTGGTTGGAATGGGTGTGTCACTGTGGGTGTGGATATAAGATCCTCACCCTAGTTGCCTGGAAGTCAGTCTTCCACTAGCAGCCTTTGGATGAAGATGTAGAACTCTCAGCTCTACCTGTGCCATGCCTTCCTGGATACTGCCATGCTCCCACCTTGATGATAATGGACTGAACCTCTGAACCTGTAAGCCAGCTCCAATTAAATGTTTTTTATAAGACTTGCCTTGGTCATGGTGTCTGTTCACAGTAGTAAAACCCTAACAAAGACAGTCTCTGTGTGTTTCTATGTGTGGTGACAATAGTAATAATAGAAGAGTTTATTAACATGAGAGAGAATCAGAGAAACGCAGGAAGAGTGAATGAGAAGGTGGAAGAAGAGAACATGATATAAATATAATATTCATGAAGTCACTCTCAGAAAGAACAACTTTAAGAAATCGAGGAATGTCCTTTTGGTGGGTGGATGAGCTTCTGAACCTGTGAAAAGCTGGTTATGATTTGTTTTCCCACACTCGTCTCCCTACAGAGATGTTGTTTAATGCTGAGTCTTTCAATTCTTAGGACACAAGTAGATTTATCAAAGAAAATTAGCAAGCCGGTGCACAAGATTTATAGATCATTCCCTCACAAGTCTGAAGAATACAAATCATCTTCTGGGAGTCTGGTTTCTGGACCTGCTGGACATTGGCTCTGCTATAAATAGTCATGTGTTCCCTAAAGTATAGCAATCTATGAGGCCTTTGTGAAATAGCCTATTCCTTTTCCCTTGCTACTTGGCTCCTTTAGCTATGCATTAGCTACAAATATGCAAATGCACTTTCTTATTTGCATTGTGACTGCCTGCAGGATATTTAAAGAGAAGGTTTATAAAATGATTTTAAAGAAAATCCAACTTTCAGATAGTTAATTTTCATTAATTCATTTTGGTGAACAAGTCAAAAGCCAATGGTCAATGTCTCTGGACCCTGGCATGCAGATTTTAATCTCTCTGGCTGTAAAGATTTCTTTTGAAGTGACACAGCCTTTCACTAAAGTCTAGTGTAATCCCCATTCTGAGGTTTGCTCTCCATCTGTGTCTCCATGTTGAAAACTTTCCCCTTCCATCTGCTAACTTCCAGCCTTGCTGTCGCACTAAGCAGCAGGTAGAACCAATATGCTGGCTCAGAGCTGAGCTCTGGAAATGAATCTGGCCTCCCTGCTGCAGACTCATCTGTGTTTGCTGATCTTCCCCCATTAATCTCCAGGGAATAAGAGGTTGAAGGAGTGCAAGGGACAAAGGGGGGCATTTTTCTCATTAATGGAAAACAGTAATAGCATAGAAGTCATCAGGCTGCTGCTTACATCTGGACAAGCTTTGCAAAAACTGAGAAAGTGAAAATGCCACAGAGAACTTTCTCCATACATTGAGTGAGAGAGTGCATGGATGACACACATGCACACCACCCCTAAAACACCCTTAGAATTCCACAGACACCCTGAGAGATAAATGCCCCATCTGCCAGACGACTAACTGGATGCAAGGAAAGAAAGGGAGAATTCACAAGTGCCCATTGATGAAAAGCCAAGAGATCCTTTACCTACTATAGTACTGAAATTTCATGTTTCTATTAAAAATTATTTGAAAAGCTACTACCATTAGAATGCCAATTTGAAAGGTCATCTTCTCTTCCTGAAATGCCAGCACATTCAAGCTGCCTCTCTTCTGTGTTGGACTTTTCATAGTCTCTGATTGTTCTTCTTGTGGTCTTAGTGCTGAATACAAGGAATTGCTTTGAAAAACCTTGGGGTAAGACTACATTGTAGCTATCCTCTGCCCTCCTTGTGTATTTTCCCATGTGCTTTGAAAATGAACCATCCCACTACAAGTTCTCCAGGACCAATTGAGGGAAAACAAAGCAGAGAATAACCTGGGTGGCAAAGGAAATCATTTGTTTCCCTATAAAATTCCCCTTAGGAAATCACAGGATGAAGAACTATTTGATAGTTGTTTAAATTTCAGAAATCATTTTCCCCCCGCTCTTCTTGTTTTCTTTCCTGCTTCAGAACTCTGCCTCTTTCCTCCACTCCTTTGGATCACATTCCCCTTCTGTGAGTCAGTACTTGGCATTGGTCTGGATGGCCACCATATTATAAGCTACCATTTATCACCTCCAAATTCCACCTCTGTTATAGTAACATGTTATTTCATCTTTGCCTTTTTTTTCTAAAATTTTACCTTCTCCTTTGTCTTCTTTTCTTTTCTTCCTTGCTCTCCTTATCATCATCATCCTCCCCCGTCTTCCTCCCCCTTCTCTTCCTCCTATTATTTGCCTTTCTGTGAACTGGAGTTGAAAGTCTTGGCTTTATAGGCATTAAGCAGGTGTAATAGCACTGAGAAACACGCCTAAGCCATGATTTTTTTAAAGCAGTGTTCACATGGTCGCCAACGTTGTCTACAAACTCCATGTGTTATCTTGATTAGACTCAAATGCTTGTTCCTTCTACCTTAGCCTCTTTCGTCCTATGTGTTACCAGGTAGGAACATTTCTCTTTGTTTTCTTCCTTCCTTCCTTCCTTCCTTCCTTCCTTCCTTCCTTCCTTCCTCCCTCCCTCCCTCCCTCCCTCTCTCCCTCCCTCCCTCCCTCCCTTCCTTCCTCCCTCCCTCTCCCTCTCTCTCTCTCTCTCTCTCTCTCTCTCTCTCTCTCTCTCTCTCTCTTTCTTTCTTTCCTTCTTCCTTTTGTTCTTTCTTACATACCATAATAGGGTTTTAGATACTAGCAGTTTAAGATATACTCAGCATTTACATTGAAATTGTAACCAAAGCAAAATAGAGAAATATTTAAAGTAGTCTATTTAGCTCATAAAGTTCAGAAGAAAAAATGATAGAATCATAAAGCAGAAAGGACTATGTTTAGTTTTTTTAAGAGTGCCTTGATGATAATAAGTGTGAGAGGAAAATCAGCTGTGGACAGTTAAGGAGAGATACTGGTCAATGAAGCCAGCATAGACCCTTGGTCTCAATCTTTCTCTTTTCAGTGTGTACTTTCTTACTTTCTGCTTTTCTATCTTTTTCCCCAATTACTAACCTAGTCTCTGTTGTGTGCTTTTATAGTTTGCTATATTCAGCTCATCATCTCTCAGGTGTCTTAGTTGTGTGCAGCCTACAATTCTCAGTGCTATTTGAGAAGAGGCGATGTTATTTATTTTTGTTTTAAAATTTATTTTTTGATGAAGATCTTTCCATATTCTGTAGGCTGCTGTTTAGTCCTATTAATGGTGTCCTTAGCCTTGCATTGTATCTCATTGGATCCTGTTCCCATAAGTGGACTGACTGGTTGAGCCTCAGTTGGAGAAGATGTGCTTAGGCCTTCTGTGACTGGATGTTCAAGGGTGGGGTTGTGCCTAAGTGGGGCTTCCTCTTCTTCTCAGAGAAAGGGAGGGGTAATGGGGAGATGGATTTGTAAGTGTGGGACTAGGAGAAGAGGATTCAGTGGTGACAATCAACATATAAAGTGAATTAATATATGAATATTCATTTTTATCTTAAGGGTATGGTGTTTTTCCTCAACCTATATCTCTGTATCATTTGAATGTAGTACCTGCAGAGGGAAGAGGAGGTCGACATATCCCTGAGATCTGGAGATACAATTGGATGCAACATACCATGTGGTTCTGTAAACTGAACTCTGATCCTCTGGAAAACCAGCTCTTTTGCTTATCCACTGAGGGACCTCTCCAACCCCAACAATGCTATTTAAACCTATGGGGTTTTGTTTTGTACATGTTCATTAATCTACTTAAAAAGAAAAAGTATATTGACATTATCCAAGGAGATCATCTCTTGGTAAATAATATAGAAGATAACTCTTAAAATTTATCTTTAAGAAACACAAATAAATTGATCTTATAACTATGTTTCCTTGATAAATTAATGACAATCATTATTTATTTTGTTGATACTTATGGCTCACCTTAATGATAATTTACTGATAATTTTCCTTGAAAAAGCTTATCTCTAGCCTTGATTTTATATTTTGTGATGCAATTCTATGAGGAAAGAAACAAAAGAGGGAAAAGGCAACATGGACAAGAGCAGTAGGTAATGGTAGTATCTCCTTGTGTTAAAAAGAATTATTTTTCCATCGTAAACTGAAGTGTATGTTTTCCTATCCCTCTTCGCAATCTAAATAGAGTAAGTCACTGGCTAAAAATTCTGTAATTAGAGATCCTCAAAGTTGTGACTAGATAAATCATAGTACTTAAGGAAGAACCTACCACTCCTCTTTTCCTCAATAGACATATAATTAATCTCATTACTAACAACTTATCTTTATAGATTATAGCATCTCTCAACAATTCTCAGAGAAGCTTCTATTTGTAGTAGATAGTGGTGAAGACAGAGTCACAAATGCAGGAAATGGAAGACCACAGAGTGCTTACCGGTGTATAAGACATCAGTATTATATTCTACCTCTAAAGCTTCAGGCATCATGTCAGAAGAGGGAGATGAAAGAACTTTAAGTGGTTGTGACAGTGAGCACAAAACCAGTTCAGTATTAAGCCAAACTTAATTCCAGTCTGGAAAGGGGAGGTGGTCATGAATTCCAGTCTCAGTTGAGCAAGTAACGAAGAGCAATTTACAATGCTGACAGTTAGTTCTATACAAGAGTGTAGCTCCTGATTAGTCAACTAATCTTTTATGAAAGCTGAACATCCAAGAATATATGGGTGCCATATAGGAGTTTAAAACCAAAAGGAGTCACATTTGGATAGGTAGGACAGGGAAGAAATTGGGAAAGTGGTGATTATGATCAAGATACATTGTATAAAATTCTCAATCACCCTGCATGAAACCCAAGTCCAAGTGGATCAAAGACCTCAACATAAAAGCAGATACACTAAATCTAATAGAACAGAAAGTGGGGAATAGCTTCATTGGAACAGGAGATAGCTTCCCGAACAGAAGACCAATGGCTCAGGCACTAAGATCAACAACTAAATGGAACCTCACGAAATGGAAAACTTTTGTAACTCAAAGTAGACCATGGTGGGAGTGCAAACTTCTATAACCACTGTGGAAATCAATTTCAAAAAAATTAGGAAAGGGGTGATTATGATCAAGCTATGACTATTCACAGACCCCCCAAAAATGCAAATAACAAAGAGGGCCTGAGTGAGGATGATCAAATCCTTGTCAGAAGGGGAAAGAAAATTGATATTGAAGGTAGTTCAAGGTAGTGAGCTGGGAGGGAGAGGAGAGGAGTGGGGGAGTGGGTGGTGGAAGTTAGGTGTACAGAGAGCAGGGAAGAAAGAACAGAAATGGGCAGTGGGGTGGGGGCAATCACTATGATGTGCCCAAGACCTTGGATAGGGTAGGCTTCAGGGTGACTATGAGGGCAACTTTAGTTGTGACTCCTAGCAGTGGAGGATATGGATCAGACAAAACCCCCATTTGAAGGATAAGCACAGCAATGCACCCCCAAATTTTTAGACATAAAGTGTGTCCTGCCTACAAGATGTGCAGGGATAAAGGTAGAACAGAGACTGAGGGAATGTCTAACCAACAACAGGCCCAAATTGAGGTCTACCCCATGGGCAAGAACCAATCCCTGACACTCTTCATAATACTCTCATGCTTGCAGACAGGAGCCTAGCAGAACTGCCCTCTGAGAGTCTCCACCCTGCAATCAATGGAAAGAGATTCAGCCAGCCAAGGCCAAACATTAGATGGAGCTCAGGGACTCTTATGGGAGAGTTGGGGAGAAATAATTGAAGGACATGAAGAGAACAGGGACTCCACAAGAAGATCAACTAACCTGAACTCTGGGGGCTCCCAGAGAGTGAGCCACCAACCAAAGAGTGAGCATGGCCTGGAACTATGACCTTCAATATGTGTAGCAAATATGCAGCTTGGTCTTCATGCAGGTCTCCAAGAACTCGAGTGAGGACTATCCCTGAATCTGTTGCCTGCTTGAATCCAGTTTCCCTAGCTAGGCCACCTTGTCTAGCCTCAGTGGGTGAAAATGTGCCTAATCCTGTAGTAACTTGATGTGCCAATGAGAGTGGGGGCAGGATTTTCAGATGGGATCTCTCCCTTCTCAGAAAAGATGAGGGGAGATGAGGCAGGATCTACATGAGGGGATATGAGAGAAGAGAGGGTAGCCACAAGATATTCACTTTGCATTATGTATAAGTCAGCCATCTCAAACTCCTTCAAAACAAAGGGAGAAAAAAGAGCAAAACTCAACATAGGAGAAATTCTGATGAACTTGGCTGTGTTCAAAACAGAACAAAACAAAACCAAGCAACTACCAAGACGAATACAGAATACACAACATACTTCTTTTATATAACAGTGTAAAAGATGAATGCTCAATAGAAATCAGATATGCCAAAGACTTGAGGTTGAAAAAGAATAAACTTATATTTTGCTTTGTTATGAGTCCTATTAGCCTATTTAGTATTCAGAGACTACTGGAAACATATTAGACTATAAATGACTTGTAAAAGTTCTAACAAACATTGTTAAATGAGATTCATCTTGAGAACAGATAGAATTTATTGATGTGGGAAGGTTGAAATAAAAATATCAATGCATGCTTTCCACATAAATACCAGCATTGGTAGTCATGACCTGCATTTAGGAATGAAAGTTGGGCAAGCATTAATAATGGAGAGGAGTAGGTCATCTTCTCTGGCTTCATAAATTCCCCTTAGTGGAGATGCTTCATGTACATTATTATAGCAGAAGAAGCCTTTCAAATTTACATGGCTCTTCTCCTATACTTGATAGGTACAAAGTGGGCCCACCATTTAACCTTCTGCAAATGATTGTTTACATAGAACAGCTGCCTATTTATAGGTGGGTTCACATGCTATCTTCCTTTTTTCGTTGACTGGTTTTAGAATGAAATTCTTCCTGAGCTGATATCAGCTACATATTCCACTCTGTAGGCTACAATGTAGAAAACACTGGTCTCCCTCAAAGAAGACCAATGATAGAGGTGCACACAGTGAAACAAACTTTAAGGACCTGAGCAGACAAATATTATCAAATATCCAAGCCTTGTTTTCCCTTTGTTGGGGTATTTTCCTACATTTTGAAACAGTTCTGTATAGTTATAATCTATTTTCATATTTGTGCTATGAGGCTTCTGTACCTAAAATGTAAATACATTTTACTAGTCCAAGAACAAATGATAACTAGACATTAAATGACCCTGTGCCTTCCTGTCATTAACTTCCTTCTACAGAAGACTTACTATATGTAAACTCGTCATTACTTACATATGTCATTACATATAAGTAATGACATGACCATAGAAATTCTGTGAAGTATGAAGCTTAGGAAACTCAAATCAACTCTTCAATTTCACACTATTAGAAGATCAAAAGTGAGAATCTGATTGATCTAGATTTGATTAAAGCCATTGCTTTTGGCTAGTGCAGTTTAATATTCAAAATTCAAAGAAAAATTCAGAAAGAAGTAGATTTGAAATCAAAGACAGAGGAAGCTATAAGATTGAAAGTTTCCTAGAATTAAAGAATGTTCATTCTTTAAATTAACATTCAGAGTAGTATTCATAGGCAGGACAAAAGCCCACCAATACTGTCACCACATTTATGGGGACAATAATTACATACTAATGTATATACTTATATATACACATAAAGATATTTATATAAACATACAAAATGTGAATTTTGTATGTATTTGGTTAAGCATTGGGAGACTGTAGGTTCATATTTTACTTATAATAGATGTATTTATTAAAGTCTAGTAATTACATAAGTGTCAGTCAATATTCTGATGATAAAATACGAATTTCTACATATTGAGTTAATTACTCTAGTGGGATTAAATATGATGGGACTAGATTAATTTTTCTTCAATAATAAAAGCAATTTTTATTATTATACATGTAGAATATGAATGATGAATGTTGTATTACCTACAATAACTCATGTGGCCATTCTAACTGATGTGAAGAATGATGGCATTCTATGTAAAACAATATATTTGTCTCTAACAAACTATAGTGATGTTTCCATTATATGGGACTACAACTTATAGAAACTCTGAATAGCTCAATTATTTTATAATGATTTTTGTAAGTTGGAATTTATAGAATGGAGTACCCATGGAAATTGTCATTTCTCCAAAATTAGCAAAGAAACAACCTGGGTTTGTCTCTGAAATTCACAGGTTAGAAGGTACTTATAAATAATTTTCAGCTTAAAATTGAAGAAATACTAGTTTGTATGCAAACCCTCATCAGAGATGCACAAAGAAGCAGTTAAGAATGAAGATGGGCTGACTAGCATAGACGGATCTTCTAAGTGAGTGGAAGAAAATGTGCTAAAAGATAATGGGTTGTGTGTGACTTGACTTATTATGACCAAAGTTATTTTGTTAGCATATATTGGGCCTACAGGATCATGAGACATTCTACAAAGAAAGATGGGCAGCAATTAATGCAATAATGATGGTTACTATGAGCAGATTAGATGCAAACTAAGTTTATCTAAGCATCAGACATCATATAAAGAGCCTTTCAGCAATTCAACATTGTGTGCAGGATGCTTAAAGCATGGAGACCATCTGGCCCTGGGGAGTATTCTGCTAACCCAAGAATTTGATCAAAATCAGTAGGAAAAAAAGAAATAGTAAGGAAGCAAAATTTAGCAAAGAGGGAATACTATACTGGTGTAATAAATAAGAAAGCAATTACAAACAGAATGTAATTGCCAGTAAATTTGTTAACGAGAACATTCACACAAGCAAAAGTTTCAGGTGAGCACTCTAAACAGTGAAATGCATGATAAACACAGCAAGTGGTCAAAGTGAAAGCTGGAGGTTTGAATAATAGACACAGATGCTAACTGAATCCCTCATAGACAGAGCAAATCGAGTTGAAAATTAAAAGTTTAAGCATATACATTTAAGAAACTTCACTGTTACAATGCAGAAGAATTAAACAGCACTTCAAAAGATGAGGGATGGACGTCAGACCCAGAAACAATGAAGGGCAAAGGACAGAGATGAGAAGCCTGAAAAAAAAAAAAAAAAGCATTTCCAAAGAGAAGCAGACAGACTGATGCCAAATGGAACAGTTCAAGGAAAAATTAAGCCTAAGGAAGAAAGCCAGTGTGTTGATATGTGGATGTTTTCAGTAGCTCTTAAGTAAAAACATTTGAGAAACAGCAGGGTTATTATGAAGATGTCAGAAAATAGGCAGGTAGGAAATGGAGGCAGAAATACAGATGGAAAGGGCAAAGGGTAGGCAGCAAAATGAAAGCCTGAAGAGGAGTGGATAGAACAATAAATTCCTAAGACCAAGCAAGTGTATTAAGAAAGGTTATCCTCTGAGCACTAAGAGCATGAAGTAGGGGAAAGCTGATTCCTAATTATTTTCTACAGTATCCTTTTTGGGTCTTGTTGGTTTTAATTGATGAGCAGTATCTTGACAATTGAGAGTTTGTAAACCGTTGTATATACTCTTTGAGGTTGAGGAAAAGAATATTAACTGCTGCAGGAAACGTTCCTCTACAATGTAGTCAGTAAAATGTTTTCTTTTTAACAGCTTCAGTAATGCATGAAGCCAGCCATCCAGAGTGTATCTTGCATTTTGTCCCATTAAATGAGGGCATCTGTTAATATCTGCCATCGTCGAGCCCTTTTATATTAGTACTAAATAGATTTCTTCTTATTGGCTTTAACTAATTTCTCAACTTTAATCAGGGTGTAATGTGAACTGATCCAGACTTACATTGTGTTATAAGGTGCCCTTAGACTCGTTACATTTTTAATTTATGCTCTGCCCATTCCCTTACTTGATGCTATAAGTTGATAATGACAATGTTCATTAATATCATATTGAGAGGTGTTTTGTAAGACACACAGCAGAATATGGCCTTTAAGGACTACAGTAGCCCTGTCAAGGCCACCAAGGAGAGATGTGCTGAGCCACTTTTTTCAGTGTTCTAATTAAATTGTCACTTCTTTTCCATCTGTATTGCTATTATTCTTCTGCTGCAAGGTAGACCTGTGACTTGTTTACTCACTAGGACTTTCGTATAGCATCAAAGGAAATGAACTTACTTTTATTAAATTGTTCGCCTCATGCATACTTAGCTAAACTGTAAAGGGAGATGGGTATAAAAATATATGTGTGTATATACTGCAACTCCTTTTGGCAAACAAATTAGACTGTGACATTTTGGTTGCCCTGCTCACAGTAATGTCACAGAAAGGATTTATCTTTGGGGAATGAAGAAATGAAGCCTGAAGGAGGGAGGCCATAAATCCATTTTCATTTTTTATTAAAATCATACTTTGTCAGGGTGTAATTTTCTTTTTCTGATACAGTGTAATTTATTCAGTGACCTTGGACTATGCTCCTTCACTAATCTAAAAGGATGAATCAGTGTCCTAGTGATATCTGCAAGTTCACACAGCTTTCTCTAATATAAAGCCCTTTTATATTCAGTTTTCAGATGAATATTCATTTGTGAAAGGGATTATTTTGGAGAATTCCTATAGAAAGAGCAGAGGTTAGCTCATTAGATTTTGAAAATGAACCCCAATTAGAAAGCTACACACAGAAATAAACATGAAGCTATTATATCTAGATTGAGTGTCATATTGGTACAATGGCATTTAATATTTTTAGCTTGCCAATGTTCAATCACTTATTATCATAATAATATCATAAACCCATATTGAATAAGATGGAAAAATAGAGAGCCATATAAAATGACTGGTTAAATGTAAGATCTTTAGATAATTTTAGTCATATTTTTAAATCAAAATTTAAGCACAGTTAATAGCTTTACTACTTTTTAAAAAAATAAATCCATTCATTTGTTACAGATACTTATGCAAAGTAATTTTTGAAAAGGAACAGAAAAGGTGGTCACTTTGGTGGTTTACGATGAAGCCTGAAATAATGGTTTCACATGCAGCCACTGTATTCCTTCTTCCAGTGCTGACTTCTCTCCTAACCCCTTCGATCCCATGCCGCCTTAGATCAGTTGAAAGGTCAACCACCTGCAGACAGTGCCCAGTTAGGTTTTATGACAAACAAAAAATCCAATTCAAATTATTATTGAGTCACTGCTCTATGACTCTACAGGATTTGATGAAGAAGATGTGAAAAAAAACTGGAATACAGTGAATTTGAATGGAAATCTAAACTAGATTAGCACATTGGAAAGGTGCAATTGCTACTTGTAATGATATAGATACACTTACCATATTACTCAACAGTTCCACTCTAGAGTTTAGTACCATGTAAAATGAAAATATGACTTTCAATATGACATGTGAATTTTCTGTGATGCTCAAGACTGAGCCAAAAGGCTCTGCCACTGTGTTATATCCCCAGTCCACATCTCAAACTTGCATACTTTACATTGTTTTATTTAGGATGGATAAAATACAATCAAACTATCCATAATCTCCAGTGAATTGATAAGCACTTTGTATCCCAAACAATGCTCTTCTCTTGAGCAGTTTAGCACTATGCATAGCAACCTATAAAGCACTGTGCAATATAAAACTAAATAACCAACCAATTAAACAAACAAATAATAATGCCAAACATATAGTATGTTTCCTTTCCTATGAGATTCTAGAAAACTCTGTATTTTAGTGGTTTCTGGGAACTATGGATGAGAAAGGGTATTGATTCCAAATTGCCATAAGGCAATCATTAAGTTAATGGAAATGTTCTGTGTCATGATTGCAACTGAGAGTACATACTTCTTGTATTTCTTGGTTGTTTTCAAAATGTGCAGCTAACACCAGTGACTATTATCTGGGTGTGAATTCTCACACCTATAATCCCAGCACTTAGGAAACTGATACAGGACTGTGGTAAATTTCAAGCAACCTGAGCTACATAGTAAAATCTGGGCTTCAGCAAACAAACAAACCAAACCAAACCACCACCACCACCAACAACAACAACAAAATAGGAAACAATAATTTAATGATTATACTGTGGGCTAAATACCTCCCAATAAGGAAGAGAGTGTGAAAATAACTATTTTTATAGATTATTTTTTAAAATTTTATAATCCTGAATTGGTTTAAAAATAATGATTACTGAATAAAATATTGCTAGATTTTATAATACTAAACATTACATATAAGTAACATACTGTCACCTTCTAGTATACTCTAAAACTCTTGTACTTTAAGTCTTTCATCTTTACACATATAATGTTGTATACGTCTAACTATTATTTATATATAAGTATAGATGATAGGTATGATTTTAATATTTTATACTTATCCTAACAAAATTATTTAACCTTTTCCTTGGAAAGATGCTTGTAAGTATCCTTTTCCTTGAGTGAAAATATCCTGTTAGACAATAGGAGCCTATTTAAAAATTAGTCTTGTGGAAATAAAATGTTATAAAATAGATTTTCTATGGCAACGAGTTCAAAGGGTAATTTTCTCATTATTGATCTTTCTCAGAAATGATTACGTTGTAATTACCCCCCCCTTTTCCACTAAAAATTGCTTCAACCCTTTCTTTAAAGAGTTCTGTTGAGTCTATCTATCTTCCACCCACTCCTCTTCCCATAACCACTGATTCATTATAATTTGAATAGCTGACTAAGCTAGAATTATCTTCAAGAAGGAGGACTTTCTAGGGAGAGTCAGATCGCACCAGAAGATGCACACTGAAATAAGTAAGGGAAACAGTACAGTATCTGTCTCTTAAATTAAAATATATGTAGTACTATCAACTGAATGATAATCAGCGATGGCTTCCCAAAAGTTTGTGTACAATAAATTAAACATCTTAATGTAATGATTTTATGTCTTTAATGCAAATAGTAAAATGCATGTGTGTATCTTGAAGATTTTCTTTCATCATTAGTGTAGAACTCACAGGTATAGACTAAATGTGTATGAATAGCCTACATTGTGAGGTTTCAACTCTCAGCCACAGTAAAAATGGCATGAACTTCACTCATATGTGCTAGTACCTGCACACACATGCAGACAATCAAACTCACGGCTATATGCACACACCCACACAAACACACCCACCCACACAGGGACTATGAAGAAGCATATATTACAAGACATTGAACAGAAATTATGCTTCTTATAATTTATGATATATGCCTTTTAAAATACCAGATAATCAGGACTGGAATGTAGTTCAGTTTCAGAGCACTAGCTCAGTGTGCTTGGACCACACCATTTGATCTATTGACACAACACTCATGATAGAAGACTGTCAAGTTCTAACACAGTTAGCAACATCTGCACTTGGTTGTGGGTACCAAGAAAAATAGACATCCTTGCTAAAAGATAGAACATGTTTGCATGCCATATCTCTTTTTGTTTTGTTGTTGTTTATAACAGCAACACTTCTGTTATGGAAGTTTGATAATTTGGTAAGCCACCAAATTCTTATAAATTCAAAGTTAATCTTCCTATAAAATATATGCATCATCAAGAGGCAACAGTATTGTGTTCCTTACAAAAGAAAAACAAAGAAGGATCTGGGTAGATAATGGGTCATCTAAACCATTTATGTCAGCAAGGTAGCGTCATGCCTTGCATAGCTAATGTTGAGAGATTACTTAAGGGTGCTCTGAATTTTAATTCTGAGGACTCCTTAGCTTGCACACATTCCAATAGATGTTTTGTTACTTTGAAGTTTAAATATTTCATTTCTCAAGAAGGTATAATATAAAGTCTGAAAAGTAGATTCTATTGATTTTTTTAACTTTAATAAGTTATAATGCAGAAATAAATTTAAAGTTCCAAATTATTGCCGTAAAATGGATGTTTTGATAGGTCTGTATTTGGTATTTGGATAACAATTATATAAGGAAAATTATTTAATATAACTAATTAAGGTGCACATCATACAATACAATCATATCTTCATTATATATTTTAGTTAGAATATTTCAGACTTACCCTCCACAGTATAAGCATCTCCTTAACTATGTAGAAGCAGAATAATTTGTATATGAATAACAACATCAAAAGAGTTATACTACATTAATTTCCAGGATTGAGTTCAGGTCTGATCAAGGTGACCTGAAAATGAGTAAGTTCAATATAGAGAGATTTTTGCTGCCCAATAAATTCCCTTGAGTAATATCAAACTAGTTGAAAGGTCAGAATAACCTATAATAATCATGAAGGTTTTGAAATATATTTATTTTTAGGGGAAAGTCAGGTTTGTTTGTTTGTTTGTTTGTTTGTTTTTAAAGATTATGTCCTATGCTTCTTGTTATTGTCTTATACTCATGAGAATATAGGAAGTATCACCTGGACTCAGTGGATTATTTTTACAAAAGAGAAGCGATGCATCTAAGTATGCATCCTAAGTATGGTGGCTGGGATGCATCTGGGAGGAGTTGGAGAAATGAGTGGGAAATAAATATAATCAAAATATATCTTATGAAATTTTCAAGTAAGTAATAAAATAGTATATAAAACATATAGCTAATGAAATTAATTTTAAATTTTCATGTTTCACCAATCTGAGACATGAATATACACTATTTTAATATGAAACCAGACTATTTCTTCTACACAATACTTCAGCATAAATTAATGATTAAAAACATTATGCAAATTCCAAAAGTATTTTAAAGATGAAGTGCATTTACTAGGCTGTTTCTTTCTTTCTTTTTTAAATTTTATTTAATCTTTTTTGTTTAATCCAGATTTTATCCCCGTCCCAGTCCATCCTCTGACTGTTCCACATCACATATCTCCTCCTCCATCTTCACAAGAATGTCCCCATCCCCCACCCCTCTACCCTACCAGACCTCCCCACTCTTGAGGGTTAGGTGCTTCTTCTCTGACCAGACCCAGAAGTCCTCTGCTGTATATGTGTTGGGGGCCTCATATCAGCTGGTGTGTGCTGCCCGGTTGATGGTCCAGTGTCTGAGAGATCTCTGGGGGCAAGGTTAGTTGAGACTGCTGGCTCTCCTACAGGGTTGCCTCCTTCCTCAGCTTCATCCAGCTTTTCTCTAATTCAACCACAGGGGTCTACAGCTTCTGTCCATTGGTTGGGTGTAAATATCTGCATCTGACTCTTTCATATGCTTGTTGGGATTTTTGGAGGGCAGTCATAATAGATCCCTTTTTGTGAGTGCTCCATTGCCTCAGTAATAGTATCAGACCTTGGAGCCTCCTCTTGAGCTGGATGCTAATTTGGGCCTTTTGCTGGACCTCCATTTCCTCATGTTGTTCCCCAATTTTGTCCTTGCAGCTCTTTCAGATGGGAACAAATATACATCAGAGTGCTATGAATCACCATATGGTTGCTGAGAATTGAACTCAGGACCTCTGATGGAGCAGCCAGTGCTCTTAACTGCTGAGCCATCTCTCCAGTCCTGGGCTAAGTTTCTTAACGTAGATTTTAATTTCTACAAAGCCATACTTCTTCCACATATGAACTTCTCAGAATCCACTAAAAGAGATGTCACTAATACTAATTTATTGGGTGTCCCACCAGAATTTATCCCGAAAAATACATGAATATTTGAATATGTGTTTGTCCCATTCCCATTCAATATGAGCATCAAATACTTCAATTCCACTCTGCATTTTTTTGTGTGTGTGTCAGTTTTACTTGCTTATTGAAAACTTTCAAACCAGACTGACCTTTCTTTTCCCACATTCAAAATGATATATTCTACAGTTTTTTCATGTCAATATGAGTTGAAAGTATTTAGGGAAAATTCCCAAATCAAAGGTTGGAGAGATAGATCAACAATCACACTTAACTTCTATTGCAGAGAATTCAAGTTTGGGTGTCATCACTATTCAGATGGCTCACAGCTACCTGCCTCTCCAGCTCTATGGGATTATATGTTCTTTGCTAACCTCTGTGAACAGCACATGCATGTATAAAAGCCAAAAACAAAGAACACAGAGAGAGGGCGCGGGGGGTGGGGTGGGGGTGGTGGAGACAGAGACAGACAGAGAGAGACTGACAGATAGAAACAGACAGAAAGACAGAGACAGAGTGAGAAAGAAACAGAGAGATGAGAAAGAAAGACAGAGAGAGAGAGAGAGAGAGAGAGAGAGAGAGAGAGAGAGAGAGAGAGAGTCAAATATAAGTCTTTAAAAGGAAGACAAAAAACTTGCTGTTTCAAGTTTTAGGTCTTTCTGAGAAAGGATGGCATTTCTTGCTAGGCTCCCCACCTCTGTACTCGGTGTGTACTGTAACCATTCAGAACTCTCCATTGTCACATATACTGTTGTATCACAGCACAATGCTTACATTCAGGCAACCACCATTTTACCAAAAGGCAGCATCTTAGCACTTGATTCTGGCAGGTGAGCTCTGCCACCTTGAAACTGATGGGCTGGCAGTGAGTGAAAGGGTGAGAGCTGCCTGAGGAGGAGAATGTGAAATGCACTGCTGCTAGGGACTGGGGTGATAATGAAGCTCCTCTCTACTCAGTGAAAATGAAAGTGATCACTTTAGCATCTTTGTGGTGCTTCACAGTACAGCAGATATGGCCAGAGGGTGTGATAAGTGCTCACGTATCCACCCTGCTGTGTCCCATTACATAGGCATGCTATCATTCCCATAGCATCACAAGGAAAAGTTACAGCACTACAGAATTAGAACCTCTTGAGAGACTGCGGAAGATCACACTCAGAAATGTGTAACATATTAACTGTTCTTCAGCATTATTAGTTACTATAAGCCTCCTACTACATTGAGTTTAACTTTATAGTTATCAAGGCATGCATGAGAAACTGTATATCTAGTGTTCAAGATTATTCATGGCTTCACATATCCACTGGAGACCATAAAATAAAAATCTAGAATAACAGGATTACAAGAACATCTTAATAATTTACTAACCATATGACACTTCATCATGCCATTACCTCCTGTTAGGATTCTACACATTTCATATGCCCACACGAAAATAATTTTAAAACATTTTAAATATACTCTCAGGACCAACACTATATAAAGTACTAATTTTTATATATTGACAAATTCCTCTCATAGGAGTCGCAGCAACTCATGTTTCATTCAGCAACATAGAAGAGAAAATCTTGCTTTCACTGCTCCATATCATCCCATTACATATAACATCATATCATGGAGAGTATAGACTGCTTGTATTTTAATGTGTTATTGCACTTATCACCTTTATAGGAGATATTCATTTCAAACATGTAGCTAATTTATCTATAAAATAAAAGGTGACCTTACAAAGTTGTGAAAATTAAATATAATACAGAGCAGTGAATACAGGCCCTGCCAAATAAGTAATGCCAAAGAAACAGAAGCAATTACTATGGTCCCTCATTTTCAGATTATTTTTGTTAATTTCATACTTGAAAACTGTATTTATATCATTTCTAACCTTCCCTTTCCACTTTCTAACTCCCCCTGTGCTTAATTCCAGTTTCTCTCAAACTTATGACCTTATCTTCTTTAATCATTGGTGGGTGTACGTGTGTTTGCTTGTTTGCTTCTCTCTGTCTGTCTCTGTATGTATGTATGTATGTATGTATGTATGTATGTATGTATGTATGTATGTATACAATCTACTAAGTCTATTTAGTGTTGCTCCCAAGTACATGGAGCATTGTAGATATACATCGTACAATAGAGAACCTCCAGTTACTTCTTTTGAACAGCTTTGGATACTTGTAATAATCTCCACTGCTACAAAAATAAAGTTTTTTGACAAGGAGTGAGGACTGCAACCATCTGTCACTATCAGGATGAATGTTAGCATCCAGTTAGACACTGGGTTGGTTTAAGAAAACAGCAGAAGTAGGTTCTCCACTAATGTCTTGTCCACTTTAAGCATAGGCAGTTGGCTGGGTATAGAGTATAGGGCATGCATTCTCTCTTACTGAGTAGGCCTCACATCCCATCAGAGAGAAGTTGATTTCCTCTGAGATAAAACTTGTGTCTTGTCAGGCTGAATGCCATTGTGTTTTTACAGGCTCTGCAGACGTGTGGGACTACTCATTGCTTTTCTCCATTGGCAGCTTCCACAGCCTTTTCTTACGGTGTGAGGGCTAGTTATCAGGGAGGACGCTTCCAGGTCAGTTTCTGGTGGATTCTTCAATTCCTCTGGTGTCTCAGGTGGTACCTTCTTCAAGCTCTTCACTTCAAGATCTCTGACAATGGCAATTGCCTATAATCTACGGGGACTCTCTTGAACTCCATTGACTAACAAATTGAAAGGAGGCTTCCCATGCCTGGCTTTGGGGTTTTGTTAGCTATTTTTATGCCTCTTGGAGGGAACATTAACATCCCATCTGCCACTTGGAATAAAAACATTTAAAGTACACACAAACACACAAGCACAAGTGTTTAAGTATGTGTATGGCCTATACTTTTAAAAGTATGTTATATATTATAGTTTTCTTTGAATCTGAAAATTTCTTTTGGGAATAATTATTCCTTTTAAATAGCCTAGTAATCATTGTATATAATTATGTGAACTTATATATATTTCATAATTTTAATGATGTTGAATCAATCTCAGTAACAGCTCTGTCACATATTTTAATTATATAAAATACTTAAATATAAAAATAATGACAATAAATGCTAACAAATGCCTGATTAATAATAGTTCCATTTTGAAGTGAGGAGGTGAATAGTGCTATTGTAAATTAGCATGTGGTTGGAAAATGAAATTGATTCTTGTCATGGGGAGAACCTGAAGCAAGCTAAGTCACACCTCAGAGTCCAAGAAAAGATCGCTCTAATAGCTCCAGGTAGGTAGTAAAATACAAACTCTATGGCTTAGAAGTGAATATAAACATTGACTACTGCGCTAATGCATTGAGAATTGATCTAATCATGAGTTGTATTATGCCTATATTGAAAGATGGAATATGTATGCTTTTAGTAAAGAATCTTTAAGTATTAGGGAAAATTTATAATAGTAAAAGCATATCATCTAATTCTATGGAGAACATTGCAAATTTATATAAGCTAGTTGAAAAGAGTTACCAATGAGAAGTCAACAGAGGGATTTTGCAAAAATTGGAAGAATCATATTTATCATAACACTTAAAGTATTAGTTAAATTTTCAAATACTGCATATGGGTAATTTTGAAGACTGAAAATAAAACAAAATAATACAAACAGTATCAAATCAAATCAAATAAAATAAACTGAAATAAAGAAATAAGAGAATTAAAAGCTATTCATTTCCACACAGAAAACAAACGATTACTGCTACGAGCAGCCTTTCAACATGTGCATGTTGATGCACATTAAGGTGCTGAACCTAGGCTTAAAGAAACATTGATTTGTGTGCTTTGTTTTCAGAGTTGCTAGATTCTGTGTTTGACTAATTGACTTATAGGATGCTTCTCTGCCCATTATCTACTCAGAATATAAAAAAAATCATTACACTTAAGAATATCACCTCAGATACCTAAGAATAAAAACAGAAAAGAAGAGTAGGACAAAAGGCTGGCATCTAAATTTGAAGGGGCAATTTTCATAAAATTTGTTGCTTTGTATAGACAAAGACATACCTTACACCCCACTCCTAACATCTGTGCCCTCCACCATGTTTGGCCAAACAAGTGAGACCTCATGATCAATGTGAAGGCTCAGTGTATTCAATGTAGTACCAGGTCACATTTTTATAGTTAAAATTGTACATAGTGCTTGAGAAAGTGATTCTATATAATACACTCTATTATAGGCTTTATCAAGACCAGAAGACAGTATACAACCATGGTATACATTTTTGGCCTTTAAAATGTGTTCTCATCTCTTAATTTTAAATTTAAGTTTTAAATTTTGCCCCACATGGGTGAAACTCTCTAAAAAGAATGGAAAGTACCACCTACATGACAATCATAACTTCAGTTCACTCCTTAATATTTCCATTCAATTGTCTTTCTTCTGGTAAAGGGTTGCTTTGAGTTAACAGCCTTTCCTACCCCACTGCTCATGGTTTATGTCTTACATCATCCTTCCTTTCTTTAGCTTGTCTTGCCCGATATCCACAGATACCTGAATATACTCACTTTACAAACAACATATCTCCATTTTTTCGTTTCCTTATTTCAACAAATTCTAAAATTTATAAAAGAAAATATTAAGCTCCTCTCTATCCTTTCTCCCATTTATATTTTCACTTACATGGTTTTTCTGTAAAAGTTGTAATATGATCATTTTTGCATCTGTCTCTTGTTTTAATTACACCTTGCAATGGCTAATCTTCAGCATCTGGACTGCATTTGAAATTGCCTATGGGGGAAAAATGTCTTTGATAGAATTTCCAGAGAGTTTAATTGGGGGAAGGTACATTGTGAATGTGAGCCACACCACTCCATGAACTGGATGCCTAGGCTAAAGAAAGGGGGTAAAATGGGAAGGTCTCTGTGCACCAGCAACTATCTATCTCTCTTTGCTCAAGTGTGAATACAATGCAGTGTCATGCTCCATACCAGCCATGCCACAATGAACTATACTCTCAAACTGAGAGTATAAATAACCCTTTCCTCCCTCAGGCTGGCTCTTGCTAGGTATTTGATCACACCAACATGACTTCCTATAACTGCTACTGACTTTCAAGAAGTTCACCTGTAGGAGAATCCTACCAGAGTTCCTGCCTTGAGTTTCTTTTTTGGTCTATACTGACAAAGTGCAAAAAAAGTTGATTCTACTAGGATCAGGATGAGTCATGTCAAACTTGTCAGAGGAATTAAAATAAATATTTTCCCATGTTGGGAAATGTCATTCTCTGTCACTCATAATAATGATGATGAGCTGGGGTGTTAGCAGTAATGGTGACAAACCCGGGAACACAAACATCCGCAATGGTTGTTGAAGTAGCGGCAGCAATATGTGGCAGCCCTTAGGGGTGAGTAGAGTAGTACCTGAAGAAAGAGCAGTAGCTGCAACCTCCAAAACAGTCATCTGACATCTGTGAATGCTCTGCAGTCAGATGTGCAGCTTCCAGACCATTCTATGAATATCCATTAGGTTTTATCTGGTTCCATATGAACTCACAAGTATTGAAACAAATGGAAGCTTAAATCCAAGTGAGTAAAATGATGCTCTGTGATAACAATCTATTCATGTAAAAGTTTGTGGTTTAATTTAACTACTCATGTCTTATCAACTGATCAATGAGTATTTACTGTTTTTTGGAGTGGAACTTAAAACTTTCTTTTGCCAATAACCTTTCAAGCCCCACTATTTCATGTTACTGTAGCTTTTCCTCCTGGAATTTACGGGATGTTTAGTAAGAGCTAGAGAGTGAGAAACTCATATGAATTTTCATAAGCTTCAGGAGATCTCATGTACTGTAAAGTATCGTTATAAACTAAGACACAGTGAGATGTCTGGAGAAAAGGCATCATCTTATTGCAACCACGAATGTTCAATTGTTTGTTTCCTGCCTTTAAAGAGAGTGAGAAAAGGGGTTAGTGACATGGTTGTAAATGTGTACATTATATTATTTAAATTTTTCTCCAAAGTGAAGCATCAGCAAATAGGATTTTCCCACTTTTGATAAGGTACTATTTGCTCTGTGTTTTAAATTAAGCCCATCTTTGGAGGTTTACTTAGACCTGAATAATGAGAGCCAAGATTTGGGGATTTTAAAAGGAAAGAAATGACTTCCAAGAAAGAAGTAATTTCCAATAAAGTAAAAGAGATGAGGTCCATCTGTCTACAGCAACATGTCACAAATCAAGCTCCTTTTTCCAGTTTGTTAAAAATCAAACATTCTTTCTAAACACATATACTGCCCTATTTTCTTTTGTCAAAGGATGCTAATAATGCTACCAAGTTTACTATCTACACCATGGCAGAGTCCAAGGATGTGCATCTTGCCTGAATCTGTGTCAGTGCTGAGGTATTTGAATAGCATGTGTGAGGCTTGGAGTTGGATTCACAATGTTATATAAACAAGATAAAAGAACCCAATTAAAAATAACAACAAAAATCAAGCAAACAACAACAGCAACAACATATACACACACAGCAAAACAAAACAAAACAAAACCCCAGATTTACAGGATGTCACCTGCCCATTACATATATCACATACATGGGAAAACAAATACAACACAGAATCGCAAGTTTGAATTCTACAACAACCCAGGAGAGAAGCTGAAATGTAAGCATGCCTATTCTAAGAGGCACTGTGCCATTAACCGATGCCTCCCATTTCATTTGTTATGTTCATGAAAACTGCTCCCAATCTATACAATCTTGCTGGAGATGGGAACAGAAAAATAAGTCAGCAGGAAGTAGATTTGGCACACATCTAATGGCATTTTCTTAAAATTTAAAGCGTTTCAGTAGGCAATCTTAAGATATATTTAAAAAACAATGTTCAAATGCATTTTCAAGCTTTCCCCTACCTCATACTAACGTAGAAAATAATGTTTTTTTGCTGTTCTCTGACAACATTTCTACATGTAACTCTATGTATTTTTGTCTTCTCCTTCATATGTGATTGGCTATTTCTGTTTGGTTATCTAGTACTACAAATTGTGTCAATAAACAGGAGTTAATCTTTCCTTTTCACTCTTTTCAAAGGCTCCAATGCCACTTACAGAAAATAGGTTGTTAAGATATATACTTCACAAAGGAAGTTGGGAAGCTACCGCCTTAGGGAGATAGTAGACTAGAAAATGTGGCAAAAGGGTTTTCTTTGTCAAAGTTACCTGTTTTATAAATGTTGGGATGCTCTCACTAAGAGTGGATAGTTTGGACCAATTCATGTCTTCCCCCAATAAGGCTCTCGGTATTTTATACACTAAGACAGCTGAATGGATTTTTTCATTCATACTTTTCCTACTTCTTGAAAACAATCCTGACACACTTAGGGTATAACTTCTTCAGGTACAGAGATTTGCCGTTAGAAAGCTTGTTTGGCCTCCTACTGGATCATGAGGAAATAAAAATTTCCCTGGAAATGAACCTTCATCCCTTTTCAGAAGAGATGGGAGGCATCTTTCCCTTACATTGGTAGAAATGCCCCTAAATCTCACCTTTCCTGAATCACAGGGTTTTTCTAAACATATATACAATGAGGGTAAGCTGTGTGCCAAGACATTTCTTTGAGAAGAAAGTTGATCATGTTTTAAGTGATTATTTTAATAACTGCTTTTATCTTCACTACATACTAGGTTAAAGCTCATATAATCCTCAAAGTCAGCGTGGGAGCTAACAAACATTCACATTATGGACCCAGCATTTCAATGTGTTTTACCAAAGAAGGGTGAAAAATAAGATGGTATAATCCACAAATGATCCATTCAAACATTTAAATATTGAATGCACAATGATTGACAGTTCATCTTGTCTAAAGACTTTTAGTCCCAAATTCCAGTGCCTTTTATCAAAATGAATCAATTCACAAGATATTCAATGAGTTCCCAGAATGCCTGCAACTCTATTACAAAGCCCCATCTGCAGAAAGGTCACCTACTACAGGCACCATACAAAACTGCTTCCACTGCTAGATCAAGTCTGAATATTTGAAAACATCTTTAGAGAAAGGAAAAGAAACTTCCTAATGATTGAAATTTCATCTAGAATGGGTGAAACATTGCAGACTATTATTCCTCCGGATATTCTTTCACTAGCTTTTCTTTGGGAAGCAACTGGCAAGTCTCTCCTGTCCTTTGGATATGTGTATGTAATTATGAGAGAACAGAAAATGCCAAGGACCGGGCACAGCCTTTGTGTGCTTTATCATGCAATCTTCTAAAACATCACAAAGTAAAGTTTGATTGCTGCTACTCTACATGTGAGGAAATCACAGTGCTGAAGTGTATGCAGATCATTGACTAATGGTCGGTAGTTTAAACCAGTACAGCCCCATAAACATCCCTATAATTTCCTCTGATCTTCATAAACTGAAGGTGGGAAACCTTCTTCTTCCTGAAAACGTCATGAATGATCAAAACCTATAAAAGTCATTTAATTAATGTCTTCATTTTAAAGGTGATGAGAATTATTTTCCAGTGTCTCTTTTATTTCAAGAATCATAAACTTCAAGAATATACATGGCTGGAACTTTTACATGGTTTCCCCGAGTAAATATTATTTAAATGCCTTGCCTTATAAAACAACTTAAATACATGACACTTACAATAACTTTCTGTGAAGACTTCTATTTATATTATTTTGTGAGTACTTAACAAATAATATGCCCAATAGAGATGATCAAATTATAGTGTGTATTACTTATCTCAGTGTGTACTATTCCTGCATCTTTATACTCCACACATCCATCATTTTAATATCTATATAATATTCCATCAAACTGATGTACCATGAAACCAATTCGCCAAACTTACAAGACATCTGACTTTAATAAATAAAATACTGCTTTTGTGTAGGCATATATTAGATATGACCAAACACATTTTCAATGAACAAAAATCACTCCTGAGTAAGTAGATTGTGATTTAGGTCCAAATATCAGATTTGAGAGAAAAGCCTTAAAGAAATGCAGATATTTGGACCTAGATCACAATCTACTTACTCTGGATTCTTCTTTGCAATGTTGAGGTCTGGAATAGCAATTCTATATCTTCCATCTGTAACACATATTATCATTATTTTGATTATGCAGGAATATTTGTTGGCGCATCTTTGTAACTTGTAAATATGACATAGATAAAATAAGCCTCTGCCCCCATACTTAGGAACTTGGTGAAAAATGAACAAAGAATTGTGAATGTTGAACAGAGATACATTTAATATATGAAGACTTCATAAAAAAAATGTAAGGTTTGGGGAATGATTTCAAATGGAGAAAGAAAGATTCCAGATAATGAATGAATTTGCAGTGATGGCATCTGCAGTTATTTCTCACTCGTTGATGGACATGACTGGGTACATTTATCAAACACAGTTAAGCTCCAGCAGTTCTCTGCTGTCTGAGAGGAGTTTATCTGTCTAGTGTGAATAATTTAGCTATTATAGGACAAATGGCTCTGTTTATTTATCCACAAGTAGACGTGGCTATCTTCCCTGAGATATCAGCACCTGTGAGACTGAAGAGAGTGTTTGACTAAGGTGTTTGTCAGGAGCTATAACTGTCCCTTGGGGATGGTCCAGTTTCCCCCTGCTGAAATTCTGAAGGGCACACGAAGTGGGAATGTAATGGTGCTTGAGCATGGAGGAAGAATCACAAAGAAATAATATTTGGGACCACTATCATTCACTGAAGTGGATAGAGAAGCTATGAGGAGATAGAGTTTCTAACCCAGGGAATCATGGGCAGAAAAATCCAAGATATTATAAATGGAGGCATTATTTTTGGAAGCAAATATTGATACACATAAATGTTTATGAGTGGAGTATTGATATTACATTAAACTATATTACCAGCTTAAAATATCGTGTGGCAAATCCAGTGTGGTACTCCTTATTAATAGTAATTATTTCAATGGCTGCACAAAGCTAATGAGTGCAGCACTTTAGTGATGCATTTCTACCAACCCTTCCATACACAGCTGTGAAGGCATTCTTTTATAGCAATTGTACATCTACTTTTTATTACCTAAACCTAAGCACTTAATATAAACCATAAGAACAAAGCCATAATGTTAAAAGAAGTGTAGAAAAAATGCAATACTATGACTTCTTTCTAAACTTCAGCAATATCATAGTTCAGTTAAAAGTTCAGTAGGATAAGAGGGTAAAAAGTACACCAAAGGTGCAAGAAAACACAGAAAGGAAAGGGAGGCAAAACAGGTAAGAAAGAATTGAGGAAGGGAGGGAAAGGCAGGGAGAAAATTACAAAGAATGATACCTTCGTCAGTCACAAAGTCTCACTGAACTGTCATGAGAAATATGAATTACATTATCCTATTAACAATAGAGACATGTTACTGCTGTTTTAGAGCAGTGGAGTAATTGTGCAGAGAAACAGAGATAGGGCATGAAGGTATTTGGAAAAATACAAGCAAGACAAAATTTAAGGCTAAGCATGAAGCTTTGAAGTGGATTAAAGTAAAGGATAGGTTTGAGAATAATTTGGAAGCTCAAACAAATCTACTTATAAAGGGTTGTAGAGGGGTAAAGGGGAAGAATGGGATATAGTAATATGATCCATTTGTTTCATAAATCAGTATTCCTTTTAGACAGAAGTGGTGGGAAGGCTGGTGTGGAGCAAGCTGGCAACCCTGAATGATCAGGATAGTGACTTTGAAACTTAAGCCCTTCTCCTTGTGTTCCACCATCTTGCAATAACATTTTGATACCTCCCATTTCTCTGCTTCTTGACTCTAGACTGCCACTGTGATTTTCTTTGGCCTTTGGGGGAAAACAATGAAGAATCCCCTGATTCACTTCTGACATTCCCTGTTGCCTGGAGAATCTGTCCAAAGCTTTGTAAACAAGATCAGGTTAATAGCCTTCTGTAGCCATGCAAGACTGATATTTGGTGACAGTCCCCAGTCATTACCACCTAAGACATATTTACTTCTTCTGCTGTTAGGACAAAATAACATTATTTTAGAAAATGAAAATATATAAAATTTTTTTTTCACTTACAATTTTGTAGTGATCCAGATTTGGTCCTGTCTAAAGGAAATGCAGGGACAAAAAAATTGGAGCAGAGACTGAAGAAAAGGTCCTCTAAAATTGTCCCAATTTGTGATCCATCCCATGTGCAGACACCAAACCCTAACATTATGCCAAGATGTGCTTATAGACAGGAGCCTGGCATGGCTGTTCTTTGAGAGGCTCTACCAGCACCCGCCTAAGACAGATGCAGATACTTACAGCCATCTAGGAGACTGATCTTGAGGACCCATATGGAAGAATTAGAGGAAGTACTGACGGAGATGAAAGAGATTGCAAGCCAATAGGTAGAAAAACAGTACCAACTAAGTGGATGCCTTGGAAATCCCTGGGACTAAGCGTCAACCAAAGATCATGCCTGGGCTGGTCAGTGACCCCTGCTGAATATGTAGCAGAGGATTGCCTTGCTTGGCCTCAGTGGGAGGGGATGCACTTGGTTCTGTGGAGGTTTTATGCCTTAGAGAAGGAGGATGCTAAAGGGGTGAAGTGGGAGTGGGTGGGCAGATGGGTGGATGATCACCCTTTTACAGCGAAGGGGAGGGCAGATGGGATGGGGGAGTTTGAGAAGGGGGCAGGAAAGCATATAACATTTGAAATGTAAATAAATAAAAGAATTAATAAAAAAAGAAACAAAAGGAAATATTCAGTAACTCTACTTGAATCTAAGTCTAATGATACTAGGTTAGTTATTCTTCTGCACACAGAAAAGGTAAAATCACCTCCCTTGTATGTTTCAGCATTAGGTACCTGCTCATATGCTTTACCTTTTAGCCATCACTGCACCATGTCCACACTCTATCTCTCCATACTCCTCTATTGTTATGTATTGCTGCTACATGACTATCTCCTACCTGTCTCTTCCATGGCCAGTTGTATTTATTAGACTCACTTGAACAACGGAGGATTAACTCGCCAAATCTGTGCCTTTAAATCGATCATAGACACAAAACCTCTTTTGATATATAGTCAGAGGTGTTATAGACCAGCATACAAATATCTTGGGTCATAGGAAGGGCATCATTTGCCTTATAGGCCAGGCTGAGCAACCCTGGCCTGTTGCCAGATGATTTCAAAAGCAGGAGTGAGAATGGCCAAAGACATCCAGGTCAGAGATGGCCATTTCAGCCCAACATAAATTAAAACCGGCCGACTATTATTTTAAATTCTAAATTCTGAATGGTTTGTTATGCAGCAAAGGGAAACTGATATAAATAACATATTCAATTTTAAAAAATCTGTGAATACTGTGGGGTCATCCACATAATTAAATTACCAGATAAAATGATAGATTTTGACTTGACCTATAATTATCAGGTCAATCAATTAAATTTCAAACTAAAAAGCAACATACATGGCTTTGATTCTCAGAATATGGGTTCACTATTGCTTACCATCATGTGGGAAGTTTAAAATTCTCTTTTTATTCTCTACTCAATTATATTTTACTTCAATTATATTTTACCTTTTTATTCTCTACTCAGTTATATTTATGAACACATATTATTTTTAACATGTAAAAGAATGTATTTTTTCCAATGGGGATTCTGGTTTCTGCTCACCCAAAGAACTACCTGTAAGAGCTGTAAGAAAATGGTGAGACACAGCTTACATTGATCTCAGAACCTAACAGGAAAATAGCCTCTTGGCACTATCTGTTATTACCATCTCTTCAAAGGGTTTGCACATAATCAATTGTTCATTTTTTTTAACTGAGGAAGCTACAGGATCCCCCTTGTAAACCTTAAGAGCAGCACACATATCAGACTTGATTGAATTTCGAATAACCAATAGTCAATAATCTGTTTCCTCACTGCTGTGGGAGCTTTCTTATGCTCTATTGACTTTGCAAAAAATATTTGGGAAGATATGAACCTGAATTTCAAATAAGCTTTTAATTTTAAATGACCCCACCTACCTGTGCCTTACATTCTATCGTTTCTCAGGTTTCTGTGATCTGTATCACAAAATAGTTTAAAGATCCTGTGAGGTGATTATTACACCAGGTAGAATACATTGGCCAGTAATGATGGTGTTATCATTATTCTGGATGAAATTTAAGCTGAAAATGCACTTTTGCTAGACTCACCTTTTAACGCTATTTTCTACTTAGATGCAGGCAATGAAGTCCTGTTTGTGGATGAGTAATAGTGGTTTGGGAAAAAAGTACTGGCCACTGTCTGTAGATGTGGGTCCAAGTAGCCAGCCACAAAACCATATGTGGGGTATTACACTGAAATTTCCATTTACTATTAAAACTTTTAGACAAAATCATGTCAGATAAAGCAGAAATGCACAATTGCTATACCTTTATAACAAAATTTTGAACAGACACATTAGTGAGGTAAAGCCATCATTTTGCTTCTCAAAACCAACCAACCAACCAACCAAAAATTCCAAGAAAGTAAATAACTGTAGTTAGAGTACACAAAGAAATGTTTGGAAGCTGCAATCAGGTATACAACTGACTTTGTAAATGAATTAACAGGAATCCTTAAGACAGAAAGAAAAAACAAACAAACAAACAAAATAAACCCAAAACATTCCTTATATCCTAGAATTATAGAACTCAGGGAAACATCTAGAATTATAGCTAAGAGTTATTCTATCATCCAGTGTAGGTAAATCTGTAAAGCATGGTTGACAATGATGTTGGTAGTCCTCTGCACAAGTTCCTGTTCACTATGTCAATTGCCTTGCCTTTATAATTGTCAGACACAGAAATATATGCATCTATCAGAAAGGGAAAAGGCTAGTAGTCACTTGAGAGATTGAAAGGAAGGGATGTTTAATTTTGTTAATTTTCAATGTCTCCAGAGATAGTGTTTTGTTATCCTCCCTTGAGGTTAGGTGTTGACATGAACCCATTAAAAATGGGTAAATATTGTCCTGATACCATCTGATGCAGAGATCAGTTGTTGTGACAAGAATTATTAATGTCAAACACTAGTAATATAGGATCTAAGTATGTTCTAGCACACCAGAAAAAAAAAAAAACCTGACAACTAAGTGTTAAGGCCAGAATCCAGTGGCTAGTCAGAACTGTGAGATATAAACCTTGAATCAGGATGCTTCCTCTTCCTACCTAGTTCACCCAGCTCAATCTCTGAGGAAGCTTGAGTTTCACATTTTAGCTCCAGGTACAAGGTCACAGGTCCCTTTCTTTATAGAAAACACTTGCTAAGAGAAAAACTGGTGGGTAAGAAAATGGAGAGGCCGATGAATCTCTCTCCAATCAACCTCTCTGTAGGAAATGGCTAGGCTGAGCAGTCTCCTATAGGATTCCTGGAATTGCAAGGGATGGAGGAGTGGGGGTTGGCAGTGGTATCATACTTATCATGAGGCATTTGGTTCAATCCACAGTCCTAGATAAATTTAACCAACAAAACCCCCAGAATTATAGAATGGGACAGCAGTATAGAATGTGCCTGGGTAGCAAAGGCTTACTAGAGAATTAAGACATGTGGTATGAAAGACATGAGTCAAGATAAATAAAAGGTCCACCAAACACTCATGAAAAATAGAAAGAAATCTCCCAGAAATGGCAACTGAAGAGCTGTAAGTTGTTTGTTTGTTTGCTTGTTTTTCCCTTTTGGCTCAAATGTTTAGAGTTTCATCTACAACATTGGGGGCTACTAATTTCTCATTCATTATAGAAGTATTAGTGATCATCCCAATTTTGAAAGAAATGCCTACACACAACCCCAAACAACTGTTTTTTACAGTGTCTATTCCCCCTTCCCAGTGTACACAATGTAGATGGGACAGAAAACACAGAAGAAAAGGCAGGAGAAAGGTGTTACAATTGGGCTATTAAGAAGCAGCCACAGGGAAGCATTTTTAAAATGTTTAATGTACTTTAGACTTTAATTTCTTTGGTAATTTTGTTATGGATGAATGAAAGGGTGCTAGGGTGAACTATCTCTGTGGTAATACGAAGAATGTCCCCTCATATGAGGGCTCATTATTCTGAAAATATGGGATATTCCCGATTCTGATTTGTATAGAATTGAATCCCATTAGCTTCACTAAGGAACTCAAGATGTGGCTTCTTTTCCATTCATTCCACTCTTGGAAAACTTCTGAACACAGCTCCGACATGCCGTCATCACTCCTCCGCACCAAGGAATTTCCTTCGAGTTAGAGTTGGACATGGGTTCTTACAAAGGTTTCATAAAAGGGTTAACATGCATACATGACTCCATTTGTCTGATTCTTTCATTAGATGAAGGCCATCTCCTGCTCACCTCAGGCATTCTCAAGGAGCCAATCATTTCAAAGGAGTCTGTGCTCTGAAGGACCGATTTTATTAATAATGAACCTGAGCTTTGTACTTCAATAATACGTTTCATCTGTGAGTTCTGAAGTGCTTTGCAATTTAAATGAATTAAGTTCCACCATACCCTGTGAGCTACAGAATACTTGTTTTTGAAATAGAAAATCTAAGGAAGAATGACTTGGAGTCAAAGTTTAAAAAATAAAATAGCCCCAGTTTTGTACTGTGTGCCCCTGTGCTGGTCCTTGGCTTTGTTTGTTCCCCATCTTGGCCATGACAGCTGTATTCCTAACTAGCAACTTGCCTTCTCAGAGCCCTATCCAAATGGGACACAAGTCTTTCCCTGTGAACTTAAGCCAGTTACTTAGTTATCAGAAGGTGGGATTAAATGAGTGTCTATTATCAGCATGACTTTGCTTTTTCTTTGGGGGTATTAAACTTTCTTCTTTGTCATCATTTTCTTTTTCTCATAGAACTATTGCTAGACCACCATGTGTCTTGTGTTTATCCCATACCTGCAATGTCTTTTGTTTGAATAATTTGTATATGATGAGTTGAAGAGGTTTCCTAGGGACACCCAACTCTATCAGTTCCTAAATCTTTGAGATAAGGTGGAATGTTCAGTAACTAATTCACAGCAACTCAAGATCAAGATTCTATTGGTTTTGAGCAAGTAACCCAACCTTTTTTCTTTTTTTTTTCCTAAGTGGAGAAGATCACCTCCTAGCTCAGAGATTGACAAGCGCTAGCAAATCAAATTGGGTGAGGATTTGTGATAATTTTCCGTGTCAATTTAAAGTGTTTTTAGATGAGATTAACATTTAACTCAATAGAATTCGAGCAAAGCAGATTGCCACCCATAATGCGGTAATGCCTCAGACAGTGATATTGCTCTGAGAAGATCAAAAGGCTGATCTCCCTGGAGCAAGAGGAAAAGACAGCAGCAGAATAAACAGCAAATTGTGGTACCAGCTCCTCCATGACTTTTCAGCCTGCTAGTCTACCATCAGACACGTCTGGATTTGCCAATCTCCCTAAACTTGTAAACCAAGTTCTTAAAAATAAATCTACACACACACACACACACACACACACACACACACACACACACACACACCATTCTGTTCTGTTTCTCTGGAAGACCTTGAACCTTCCAGATTTGATTTTGGAAATAAATTGGATTAGCACATATTCATTTGCATATGGGAAATTTTAACTGAGTTTTTTTTTTTCTAATGCAGAGTTGAGTAGCACAATAGGGTCTATCATATATATATATATATATATGTGTGTGTGTGTGTGTGTGTGTGTGTATATATATATATATATATATATATATATATATATATATATACATATCTTCAATGGAAAATTTGTCAACTGTTGTGATGGTTTGTACCCCGTTTTTTCCACCAAGAGAAAATCATGTGACTGAAATCCTCCCTTGCTATCCTGAACTGCTTTCAATTATGTTTTTGACTTAATCTTTTGTCATGCTTTCTGGGACTGAAGCCTTCAGGATATTGAAGATTCCATCACGTTCTTGCAGAGCGTACCTTTTAAGTCAAGAACTACGTAGTGCCTTAGTCATTTTTTTTTTTGTATAGACATTTTGTATAGTCATTTGTGTCGATGTATGGAATTCAATCAATTTTGAAAAAAAAACTGATAAAACTCAGGGCAGATAGAGTTTACAGGTTAAGTGCATGTAAAATCTTTCTATTAATCTGTCTGAACATTCTCTCTCTCTCTCTCTCTCTCTCTCTCTCTCTCTCTCTCTCTCTCTTTTGGTTTTTTGAGACAGGGTTTCTCTGTAGTCCTGGCTGTCCTGGAACTTACTCTGTAGACCAGGCTGGCCTTGAACTCAGAAATCCGCCTGCCTCTACCTCCCAAGTGCTGGGATTAAAGGCATGCGCCACCACACCCGGCTTTGAACATACTCTCTTATTGCATTAATACAAGTGCTTCACAACCTATTTTTTCACATGTAGAAACTGAATCTGAGAGGGGTTGATCTCCACTAAAATGGGGCACCCAAAGCACCAGACTCCTCCCAAGCCCAGGCAAACCTACAAAACCCCTTCCTAAATGAGTAGAGATCTAACCTAAGTGCTGTGGGCACATGTTAGACCACATTGTCCTATTTCTGTGGTTTCAAAAGCCGTTATTTTAGCAGGCTCAGCAAAAGAATGTATTTTGAAGAGTTAGGGTGTCAGATTAGTTCCATTAATATTTTACTGAATGAGCCAACTTATTAGCTTTCATCCTTACAGAAAACTATAGTGGAAGCATTTTTTTTTTCAAAAAAAAATCAAAAACACATGTGCTTTGATGCAGTTGCTAGGCTCCTCTATTTATTATTCAGTGTGATGTGTGCCCTGTGCTCTGGTAGGACTACGTGCATCTCTTAGGCATAGCTGAAGATCACAGGTACCCAGTGGATGAAAAAGATCCAGCACAATAAAAATTATCACAAGCCTCATTTCTTTTCCTTCTGCTTTATGACACCACAATGCTACCAACAAAGCACGAGAAAAATTATTTACTTTTTGGTTCAGGTAGTTCCAATCTGTATTCATTTGATTTCAGCACGTCGGGAAAAATCTTCTGATCAACTGTTTTATCAGACATAGAAAATAAAAGCATATTCTGCATCCTGTGAGGCTGCTAATGGTCCTGAAATTTCTAGGGATGCTCTTACAGTAAAAGAGAATTACCAGATCGCATAAAAGCACTTATGTTGCTGCATTCACAGATTATAAAACAGGACAGCTTCTTCTAGGTGCTCTTTTACCTGCCACTGTTATTATGAAAGGAGAGGGTTATGGGGAGATCCACAGGGTAGATGTTGGGGAGTGCATGAATTCGCTTTAAAGCCTATATAATACTATCTCTAGGACCAATTCCCATTTTTTAGGGCTGTGTCTTAAAATAGCCAGTTGCAATAAGAGGGTGATTCCACTGACCCATATCCCAAATGGCCATAATGTAACTACATTCTGCCCAGTGCTCTAGGAACTCTCTTAATGTAGATTACCTTAATCCAAGAGGAAGGGAATGTCTAAATCAAGAAAAATCTGCCATACATTGTACAAATGAGAACTTGAGGAATAGTAATGGACTAAATGTTCAATATCTACATATCTAACAAATGGAGTTGGGTAATAGAATGTGAATGAATCTTCCACATTTTTCAACCCTGTACTCATTTAGCCAGTCATAATACCTCTGAGGGGCAGGGTTACAAGCTTGGTTTCCAAGAAACATGCGACTCCATAGCATTGACCAGTGAATATTCATCATGCCTGATGGGGATCATCTCTTCTCCATGCTTTGGAGCTTTGACTGAGTCAAAATCTCTCTACATCTCTATATTCAAGAAAATATTTCCCAAACTCCAAAAGGTTGCTGCATCACTAGAGTCTCAAGTGCTTCTCCTGTAACGTTTTAGTGTTGGAACAATTTATAGCTCAGATAAAAGAAACTGCTTTCTGCCTGAACAATCTAAAGAAAGCACCTAAGGAATCCAATTTTGTGGTGTAATTGTGAACAGCCACAGAGTAAATTGAAGAGAAAAAAAATCAAGGACTTATAGCCAGAAAAATTCATAGTCCTAATTGCTTTACTTGTTCTATACTGCTGGCAGCTCTATAGTTTCTGAGCTTTCATATTATGAATTGAAAATGCAAATAACAATAATACTAGTCCACAAGATAGTTAATGAGATGTGATAGTAAAACTCAATAGCTATAAAGGTAATACAAATGTTAGTTATTGCCATTGTAATTTCAGCATTACTTTTATTGTGGTAATACAACATTCATCATATGGTGAGGTGTGGAAGTGTCCAGGAGGTCGAAGAAAGTAGGAGTTGATTACTAGAGAGGAGTCTAAAATTATTAACTCAGCCCACAAAGAAGTTAATAGTATTAATTGTTGTCCCGATAAAATGGTTAATGTGCCAAATTTAATATTTCTCCATGAAAAATTCAGTGCCAATTTTCTGACAGTGACCCAGTGCCATGAATGGAGAATTGTACTGTTTACATACGGTGCTTTAGGCACGGAAGGATATAAACTACAATCTTATACTTGAGTTTATGCCCCTTTCAAAATAGGAAAATGTATTTTATAAACATCTCTTAATTGTCTTACCCAATTTGAACTCTATGAACTGAAGCAACAGTTAGTTTGGCAAGAGAGGCAAGATCTACTACTTTCAATTAGGTATTAAGGCCCTCTCTACAAAATGAAACTTGTTCTTGGATCCCTGATAGGAGACAAGATCCCATGACTGGATAGGTCATAGGCCCTAGGACAGACCCTGTTATTATTATCACTAAAAGGACAAAGTATCAAACTGGCATACAATGATTGATTATTCTACCCAAAGGTGAGTTCATCTCCCTACCCTCATCAGATAAGCATATTTTAGCAGGAGATGATTAACACATAGTCCACAACTCATCAACATGTAAAGAATGAAATATTTTCAAATGTAAATGGAACATCTACATCATATCTGGGGCCATGGACAAGGCAGGGACAAAAAGATTTTAAAAGGTATTGGCATTGTTGTTGAAACACCTGGTAAAAAGAACTTCCATTGAAAAACCACCTTGACTGGAGATCAGATTGGCCCATGAGCAGGTCAGCAGGGTACATTCTTAATTTCTAGTTGCTATATGTGGGTCTAGCGATATTAGATGGGGTCATCCCTAGGATAGTAAACCTGAGATGTCAGAATAACCCAGATGTACCAAGTCAGTAGGTAGTATCCTTTCATAGTCTCTACTTCAATCCTAGTCGTGGCTGCTTTCTTCAGTGAAGAAAGTGTTAGCCAAGTAACTTTTTCCTCTTCAATGTGCATTTTGGTCACGGTGTTTACCACAGTAACAGAAATCAAACTAGAACTCCCTCTCACTACAGGTGCTCATCCACTGTTTAGACTTGCAAATACTGCCAAGCCCGAATGTGTTCCTGCCTTGTAGTAAAATTCCTGTATAAAGGTGTCTATTGTCTTCTTAAATCAGACTGACAGTTCTTGTCTTCCAATGATGATATGATATCCAGGTCTCATCAAAAGAACCTTCTGCATGCAGCCATCTTTACTGTAATTGTGAAGGCCAATTTCTCTCAGGATATGAGTTTGCGTTGGTTTCCAAGGGAGACTTCTGATATATTAGCAATGATGTATTTCATGTCAGTTCAATCAGATCAGGTACATCATCTTTAATGTCTTCAGCCTCTCTGAAAAAGTATACATGTTCCCTTTGCAAACATACATGGATCTCATTGCCAAAAATAATATCTTTACTTGAAGCCCTCCACGCACTTTTAAAGATCTGCTCAGAGTCTATGTTCATTGCAGGTTTGATTTGTTGTACTGTGGTATAGTATTGTCAGGAAGAATTTCGACGGTAAACATAGTGACTATACATCAGTGTTAATCCTTGTTCATAGCCCTTGTATACATTTTAAAGACCCTTTACCCCTCAAACATTTGAATTTGATTTCCAAAACTCACTGCTCCATATTCCTATTCCTACTTTCATCTCCCCTATCTTTTTAGTATCCAATAAAATAAGGGGATTATACTAACCAAGCCAGTTCAGCCACTCCTAGTTTATATTGCATTTCATAGAAAAAACAACTTCATTTAGTCCATATATAACTTTTAAGTTACTTAACAGTGGTCTTGTTTATGGAAGACAGAATCAGATTTCAATCAGCTAAAAAATTGACCTGATATTTACTTTTACCATTCAGATTTCCTCAGTCTTCTTTAAACCTCTGAGATGCGAGCCCCAATTGGTCACTCTGTATCTATCATAGCCATCATACCTACATCTGAGATTGGCACAGCTAGAATTCTAGGGAAAGGATCCAAACACTTGAGTGTTTTCATAAAACACATTCCTCCAGAGTTGCCCAGAAACCAACTAGAAACTGATGGTTTCTCAACACCTAATAACCCTTTATTCCTAATAGCATACTCCACTCTTGCCATTCCAGTGTCCTGAAAAGAATGAGGATTTATGCTTCAATTATGTAGGGATCTTCAGTCTGAAAGATGATCCCAGTCCTCTTCATGGGTACAGTTGTATGTGAAGGAAAGGCCCTTTTACTCCTGATCCTTTTTGCCATGCCAGTACAACTTTGCAGCCTTCACTAATGGAACAATACTCACAACCTTCATTTCACCATGGGAAAGAGGTGCTGGGAGATTAGTCATGAACTATACAAGAAGCAGAGGGGTTCAAAGAATTGAATTTGGCCAAGTTATGCTTTAATGGTTGATGTAACAACCATTTAACAGACGGACGCAGGAAACAAAGCTTTATGAACAGTGTCTCTCTACCATGTACATCCAAATATTGAAGTAACATGCAATGAAAATATAAAGGGATTTGTTTTAAAGGACATTTGTTCATATTATATTAGGGGTCATTCAAATAATATCATATAATTTAGCTAATACTTATGAAATGACTGTTTTTTGAACAAGCTAACATTCTGAGAAAGAGAAGGGTTGCTGTTGGTGGTAAAGATTTCAACATATAATTTGTTGCCACAGATAAAATTGCATACTATATTCATAAATAAGACACAATTATAATGAATATATTATGTGTTTTGACTTCTTTCTGCACCATGTTAATTATTTTAAGATTGTCTATACTTTATATATCTTGCCATAAGTATTATTTCTTACTTATGGTTCAATAGTATTCCATTGCATGGATATACTACAATTTGCTTATCTATTTGTATTGCATGGGTATTTATGCTTGTGCCATTTTTACTATTAAAAATAAAGTTATAGTAAACTGTCAAAAAGATTTCAACATGTAGATCTCTTTGGAGGCCCTACTTCAATTCGAAATACAGAGTGTGATTTAAGAGGTCCCACTGGAGCTAAGAAGTTGCAAAGATAGTGTTGGGAACATGCCTAACAAGCTTTGCACATGCACAATACAGAGCCCCTCTTCCCTTGCCCAGTGATGTGCATCAGGAGAGCAGATTCTCAAATCCCCTCGCTGTCAAAGAAATGTGAAGACAGTCCCACATCCATGCTAGGTAGATATCTAGAATTCAGGAATCAGTATGTCAGTATGGTGTTTGTTTTTTTTTTTTTTTTTTTTTTTTTTTTTTTTTTTTTGCAAGTGTCAAATGCCTATATTATCTCTGTCTCTCACTTGTCATATTCTTGTCCTAAAAGTGATGGTGATCATCATCATCATCATCATAATAATTTACCATGTTGTCTTGATTTCCAAGTTTCAGAGGGTAACCAACTAAGAATATTATTTTACTGTGCTCAAAATCCTAGTGAGACTAACCTACATCTGTCTGATTTAGCTGATTCTGTTATTTTACCTGAAAGTCATGTGTAACCTGACTTCTGCTAGATTTCTGAGGTTTAAAGATCCCCTCACATACTATTTTCTGTTGAAGCTGTTTATTTCATTTACTTAAATTTCAGAGTTCTTCTATGTATTAGTGTGTGAATGATTAACAATTCTGCCTTACTCATGTTCTTTAGAAATTAGAACATGTGGCAGAAGCTAATATTCTATATGTTTTTTGAGGAGTCCAGTCCATAAGAAACATAAATGAAGGGAATAAAAGAGTAGTGTAAGAAAGTCTGGCATTGCTGACTTGTCTACAGGCAGATGCCTCAGAGTGGAGGTGAACAGAGGGCATCCCAGAGTCTCCTGAGGGTACTGGGAAATGGGTTTATCTGCAAGTTCTTCTCTGCCTACTGACAAAGCTCATTAACCTTCATGCACTTCTGAATTGTTTTTACCTGCTCTATTGCAAACAGCTGGCTCTCCACTCTAGACAGAAAACTTGCAAAATGAGGCTTCTTAGTCAACACTGCATGGAGCTCATCAATTCATAACAGATGAACTGCAGTTACAGAGAGCTGTCCTGATGACTAAGAAAAAGAAAATCCAAGTTGCTCCCAAGAATTATAAAGGGTCTGAGATGATTCTGGACTTGCCAGTTCATTTTCATGCCTGCCTTAGTTTCCTAGATGTTGGAAAAGACAGGACCGTATGAATGACAGTGATGTAATGAGTCACCATATCTGGATCCCTAAGCTCTGCTTTCCATAGGGTGACTTACAGAGGATCAAATCCTACAGGGCACTAAATGCTATTGGTGTTTTTGTTTTTGTTTTTGTTTTTGTTTTTGTTTTGTTGTGTGTGTGTGTGTGTGTGTGTCAAATTGTTACCTGCTAAGGTCATCTGGGAAGATAGAACCTCAATTGAGAAAATGCCTATATCAGATTTGCCTACAAACAAGTGTTTGGAGGGATTTTCTAGGTTGATGAGGGTTCAATCCACTGTAGGTGATGCCAGGCCTGGAAAGGGTAGTCCTGGGTTCTATAACATAGCAGGCTGAGTAAGCTGTGGAAAGCAAGTCTATAAGTAGCATTACTCAGTGGTCACTGCATTAGTTCCTGCAACCAGGTTCTAGCTTTAGGTTTCTACCCTTATTTCCCTTAATGGCATATTAGAAGATGTAAGATGAATTAAGCCCTTTATCCCCCAAGTTCCTTTTTTGGCAGTGTAACAGAAAACAAGTTAGGAGACTAAACACAGTTGGGATTTGCTCTAGAAGGAGCTGCAATCACTATACCTGGACCAACAACTGTCTGCATCTGCATACCACACTTGTGGAGATGTGAGAGATTCATGGAGAATAGTCTAATGATTCTACTCCACTGGGGAAGCAAGAAACCATACATTCAAGATGATCTACAAAGTGATTCAGGGACACTTTCTATATTCAGAGAATTACCCTTTGCAAATGTCACTGCAAAGGACTAATACACACATATGTTACACCCACTTTCCTTTTGCCTTTCCATAAGTAATTGAAGGTTAGCTAATGCATATTCTACAGCTTTAACATCCAGTATAGCTTGGAGACTATCTTTCTTAGTTACTATTTTTTCTGAGCCCAATTTTTCTATTAGTGTATTTAGGTAATCAAAGCTATAGAAATCCCGAGATAAATACCACCTTCATTCTATAACTCAAGACGGTGCCATCTGCATTTAAAAAGGGATGCTTGTGCATATGTTACACAGATAAGGTTGGGGAAAGAAAATAACTAAACTTCAGAAATGAACATAAATATCTATAATTTCATTTGAAACTAAGGGTTTGTAAGTTTGCTCATTCAGTTTTATAGATTAGGTTATAGAAGCCCAGGAGCATTAAGAAGCTTAAAGGAAGAAACCGTTAGAAAAGCATGATGTTTAAATTATACCTGCTTCTATATTCTCTGCTTGCAACTGCCCTATTAAAAAGCATTTTACAAACAAATAAGGAGAAAACTGGTACCCTGAAATGAAGTGCATGTGCTCTCTCCTTTAAGGATGCAGAACTGACTTTGATGATTTGAATGAGATTGGGATGGAGAAGGACTGTTGGTTTTAGTATTAGACACAGCTATCTTTGAAAGCTTTCTTGCCAAATTCTGCATTGGCTTCAGGTTCTGATTATTCTAAATGGTTCACTGGAGGAATCCAATATGAAAAGTCCTGGGTCCAAGTGTGATTCCCACCAGCTTCCCTTTCTGCCAGAGCCTGTTGTATATTTCCATCTCCAAGAAGTATTCTTTTCTCAAAACAGACACACACTTCTCTGAGAGGAACTCGACCATAAACATTTTATGGCCTGAAGACAGCATAGCCAGCAAAACACATGGTGTTCAGAATTTTAAGACTATTGAAGGCTGAAGGTAAGAAAGCTAGTCATCTCTTTACCTTAAAATCTACAATGATTTAAAAAAAAAAACTCTTTTGGAATCTGAAACTATAACTTAAAGCAATAGATTCCTTCCAAGGAAAATTTACTCCATTTAGTGGGAATTGTATCTCAGTGGGCAAAACACCTTCCTGGCATGCACAAAGGTTCATATGTGCATTAGCTGCCTTTGTGATGTGTAGGTGGGAGGGTCAGATATTTATGGTTATAATCTTCTGCAGAATTTGAAACCAGCCCAAGATACATGAGACCTAGTCTCAAAAACAAAATATAACAAACAAACAAACACCCTCACCTTACTTCTTAAAATAATCATGGAGATTGCAATGACGTCAAGGAAGAATCAAAGATAAGATGTTGAATATATCATTGTTCAGAAATCCAGAGCTATCAGCCCTACTAATATGAATAAGGATAAATTGTACATATGCAGACAGAGAAGATGTCCTGGCCACATATTATCCTTCATTCTCCTTGATAATTTCTAGATGCTTAACCTTTTTTTTCCTTTGGGACTAGTCTGGAAATACAACCCATCACCTTTCCTCCTGGCTTTCCCTTAGCTGCCAGTAGAAAGAAAGAGATATATGATTTTAATCCTTAATGTCACACCGCCTGATGTACTATGCTGCAGGCTAGACTGGCAGTTCTGAGTCCCCCATCAAGTCCTTGTGTAGTTTTAATATGGAGATTTCAGGATAGAATAAAAACAGTGTAAAGGAAGGGTGGCATGTAGTGAAGTAAAACTAAGGCCACACAACAGGGCAAGATAAATGGGGTTTTCACTTCTGAATGCTGAGTGTTCTATGGCCACAAGGTGATGTACAACTTGTTCCTTCTTCAAGGGGTGGAGTGTGGTTAAATTAACTTTTAATGAAAGCAACACAAATACATAGGGATTGTATCAAACAGAAGACAGAAGGCAATCCAGAAAATATTTGGGAATAGCCTGATTGATGAAAGGAATGCTTTGAACTTCACTCTCTCAAGCCTTAGGAGACCCAAACAGGAGGTGAATTTGGTGGGAAACTACAAACAAGCTAAAGGTCAAAGAGGGTCCTAGAAAGTAGAGGAGAAAATGCTGGCATAGGAAACAGAAATGGTCTGGTGCCAAGGTGGCCAAATTTTGTAACTGACTAGGACATTACAATGGGAATTATCGGACTGTTAGACACATCTGTCTGTTTCTTAGTTGCCAGAGACAGCCAAACACAGACACACAAATGCACACATCATAAGACATAGGACATATGAATGTCAGGATATTGAAGTTATAGGCTGTTTACCCTGGAAATACAGAAAGAAGCAAAGGAAAAGGCAACCACCCGAGGAGGGAGTCAGACAGTGATAAATTAGGCACTGACATAGAGTTCATACTGGGAAGAACACACTGTAGGCATCAGAACCCAAGCACTCGCTCTTAGACATATAAACATTTCCCTAAAGCAAAACTTTACAGAGATCTGAGACTCAAACTGTCACTGCAGGGAGTAGTGGGTAGAAATTTTGTTTTCAAAACCAGCTATAAGTACCTGTAAGATCTGAGTTCGGACAGGCATTGTAAGACACTTAGCTCCACAAAGGGACCATTTCTGTGACATGTTTGAGGATGTGAGGATGTACTTTCTGCACAGTATTTGGTCATCCAAGTTACTTTGACATGCTTAATAATAAGAGATACAGAAGTCTACCTTTCTTCTACCCATGCTTCTCAATTCACAATGTAAAGCATTCTGCACTGAAACCCAAGAAATGCACATAAAGATGTACAAATTTGATTTGCAGTCAAAAAATGATGGCTTTAGGCAGTAAAATTCCTAAAGTATGAGTGTCAAATTTAAGAAATAAATAGGAAGGAAGAGAAAAACAAAGAGAGAAGTAGAGGTTGGGGGATGAGAGGAAGGGAAGGAAGAAATGAGAAAGAGGAGTAGGAAAAGAAATGGTGAGAAAGGAAATTACAATCTCTCCTTGCCTCCTTGCCTCCTTGCCTGCCTGCCTGCCTGCCTTCCCCCTTCCTTTTCTCTACCTCTGAAGTTGAACATACACACACTACAGCATTCCTACAAATATTCATCTGTTGTGATTTCTCTTTGGTGCTTGCCAGTGATGGGGCAATCCAAACATTTAACTCCCTGAAATGTTGATGTATAAATGGAAACCTTTTTACCTACAATGCTAACTGGTCATAAACAAGCTCTTATCTAGGTAGGTGTTCTGGCACTCATGCCTAGAAAGGAGAGTCAGGGTTCTCTGTGTAGAAAGCAAAGAGAGATCCTGTTTGGATGCTAGGTGGCAGTGTTAAGCCACAAACAGGCGCACACCTAGGATTTGCCAAGTGACATATATAATTTGTTTTGAGTGAGATGCACATAAAAGTGGATAGCTCACAGAGATGGGCTAAAGCCAGAAAAATAAGTTGCCGTGACTGTCCATGAAAGAGTTCATAAACATGGAAAGCCGAGAGTCATTTCTTTCACGGGATTGAGCAAAAAGCAGCTCATATTTTAGACTTGACTTTGGGATTTTTAGCATCAAAATTTCAAAGCAATCCTGTCTTTTCAAAATGTGACTTTGGTATTGAAGTCCCTGAATGGTCAATATTTTTCTTCTTTCACCTGAAATACTCTCATGCTCCCAGTCTGTGAGATCAGTATCTGTGGTAATTAGCAGAATGTAAAACAACACATGTTGTTCTTCTGGCCAGGAATGAAGGGGTCTCAAAACAAGTTGAGTCAGAGATCAGATAACCAACAAAATCCCCAATTCCAAAGTTTCCAAAGATGGGATCCTTAGAAACTTCTTCGATCCCTTTGCATTAACAAACTAGTCAATCTCTTAACCTTTTATATTTGTTCATGGTGGGAGATATTATTAAACTCACATTCACTATCCAAAAGTACATGTACTGGTTCCTGGTTTGTTTCAATTCCTTGTTTTCCTTTCTTGGAAGATCACGTCCAACTATTAATGGAAGATTCAATTTTTCTCTTTCCTTACCATATATTAACCCCAGAGATTAAGTATGGCTGCTCTAAACATTCATCTGAACACATAACTGTTGTCCTAAAGGCTGGATAAAGCCCATGTAATGAAGTGCTGCATACGGATTATTTAAAATAAAATCTATACAGGCTAATGAGGCTTTAAGGGTTTTTATAGCCCAGCTTCGTGTTTGTCAACACTTTATTTCACACATCTTTCTTTACCATTATGTATGCTTCCCACAAATACCTCAGGATACCCTTTACATACCAAAGTATACCATGATTTCCATATGTTTCTTTCTGTGCTAGGTTTAGTCTGAAATTCTTTATCTATCAGATCCAACTTTATTCATCAGTTATTGCTCACCAACCCAAACCTGATGGTAAATATCCCCTCTGAAGATAATTCTCTGGATTTTCCTGGATAGCTAACTGTCATGACATTTATAACTGTTAGGAGTATGATATAGATCAGATACATGCTTATGCAGTTACAGATAATTATATGGTTAATTTTAACTTCTTTACTTATGTTTCTTCTTCAGTAAACTAGAAACATCTTAAAAGCAAAGATGCCAACATAGGCCCGTGCATGTTCTCAATCTGTATTGTAGGGCTGTGATGCTCCATTGTTTCAATACAGGCTAGAGATGAAACAGTAGGTAAATGGTTTCCCTGAACAATTGCCCTCAGAGAATCTTCTGATTATTTTAAGAAATACGTAACGAGTGACATTATACAACAGCAGAGTCTCGTCTACTGAAGAACCAGCACCTTCACTCCGAAATATCTGCTGCTGGGAAGACTATGTCCCAAAACAACATTTGTGGTCTATATCTGTTAACATACTAGTATAGAGGTCAGACTATCTTAAACTAATAACACCTGCTACCTGAAATTTTGCTTCTTTTATATGACTATTTTAAAATGTCTCCTTCCAAATATTTTGAAAAGATTTTCATTTCATTTTCATTTCATTCATAAGCCATAGCCAGCTACTTGAAGCAGCAGTAAAGGGGAAACTCATATTAATGGAAAATACTTGGAAGCCTTAGAGATCTATGTTTTCATTTATGTAAATTGACTTCCTTGTGACTTGCCTGACAGCAATCAATAATCACAAGGAAAAGTCCTCAGTTTCCTGAAACTTACATAAACAGAGGTTTAGATTAGTGTTCTCTACTAGACAGCTATTTCAACCAAAGGATTTTTGTTTGTCAATGACTGGAGATGTTTATGGATCACAATTGTTCCTACTGGTATCTAGAGAATAAAGAAAGATATAGCACAGGATGTGTTAAGCATAGGGAGGCTGGCACTGTAAAAATTTGTCCAGCTCAGTGCATTAAAAGTGACTAAAAAGGCAGAAAACCTTGTCTTAGATACTGAACTAAATTGTACTACATATGAATAATACTTGCATCCTGTTCACTCATATTCACCAATGCCTGAAATTCACAGGCCCTGTAAATATAAATGATGCACGTTAGGGAGGAGAGTGAAGGTAATGTTTTAGAAAGATTCCTCATACAGAAATTTTTTGAAGAGGAAGCACCAAAGTACAGGGGATGAACTGAGGGAGACAATCAAGGGGGATACTGAGTCATGTTCAAGCAACAGTAAGGACTGAGTTCATAAGGCAGCAGCAAGTTTGTCATGTGTCAGAAACAAAAGATAGGCGTTAGTGGAGGTAACAGGGAGAATAAGAGTAGAAATGCACATGAGAAAGCCAGAGATGGAAACTCAGTTAACATAACAATGAGTACCTGGACCATAGGGAGTGTTAAAGATTTCTTTCTATTCTGAAAAAAAGATGTAAATCATTGAAAGGCATTGCTGTTATTATTGTTTAGTTTAACTTGTTTTTACAAGAGACATAGCTTGATACAATTTAATTTTTAAAGGACTACCATACTGTCTACGTGAAGAAAAATTACAGAGAAAAATAGGAGGGCTCTTTTTTGTTTCTGCAATAGCCCAGACAGTGAGAGAGGGGATGGTAATTTACATAAAGAAGGTACAGAAGAGTACAAGAAAGAAATAGATTCTGTGATTGTTTTTGTGTAAGAGAGCTCACAGGAGACACAGAATTGTCAGCTGGATTCACAAACTCAGACTTCAGGGTTTATTGCTAATGATACAAGGCTCAAGAGATCAATCAGAACTATAGTTCTGGCTGTATGAGGTTGTCCAGGAACTGAGTGTAAGCAAGCAACAAACATCGTCTGAGCCCTGGGATGCCTAAGCATTTAGAGACCTTAGAGGAATGAAATGAATGAATGAATGAATGAATGAAGCCACTGGGGCTGAGGAGGATTATTGATGGAGGTGAAAAGGAAAGAGTATGTAAGAACCTAGTGGCTGACAGAGACAACAAGAGATGTCCTTGTGAAATAATAATGGCATAGATTAAGTACCCTTGATGAGTGAAGAACAGAGATTTGCCAGTATGATGCTCACCAGTTGATGGGTCTAGGTATCAGTCCTGACAAGAACACACCCACACTGTGGGACAGGTCTCATGTGGGAGGTTTATTTTTAAGGGGGCGAGGTGTTGGGCAGAGGTAGCTTCTGGGAGAGAAAGGAAAGGAGAAAATGGAGGCAGGGAGAATGTGACTTTTATTGGGGCCATGATGCATGTGCAAAGGGATATATGACAGGAGTGGCCCCTAGGCAGCTAGGGATGACTTGTCTTGTCCCAGGGTCCCTCGAGACCTGGGTATAAAGATGTCTGATTGTAACAGAGCCACTTTCAGCTGTCTGTGGAGGCGCCTAATTGCTTACACCAGGAACCAGCAGAAAGCATGCACTCAAAAGAATGATAAGAACAAACCAAAAATGACTCATTGAAGTGAGGTCACATGTTTCCCTGGAGAATGTATAAAGATCCTAGAAGTGGAGAGAAAAAGAATGTAATACAGAAAATAGTATGTCTCTAGAGAAGGCAGGCAGCATGGTGGGAAAAGGACAGAGAGGCAGGTGAAACAACATTGTTGGTGTAATCCTTAAACACTAAGTACATTTATTACACTTTATAATGCAAGTTGAATATATCAACTCTAGTGATCTGAAAGAGCCAAATCCAACATCTAACACATATGGGAAATGGCTGTTAGAACTGGAGACTACATGCATCTCATTAAGAAATAGATTATTGGTTAGAAGTCATATAAGATTAAAGTCTTTTTGCCTTGCCTTGAAGAGGAAAATTATTATCTTTGAAGAGAAAGGAAAACTGCAGAAATAAGACCCATAGCAGCCAGAATTAGAGCTTCTGTTTCCAGAATTCTTGTTCAGTGTGTAGTTAGGACTCACGGCGTCTGCCTTTCTTTCATTTGTGCATGTTGGTTTTCTGTTATAGTTGAAGACTTTCTCTATGATCATAATTATCAGGTTCAAATCCATACCCTCCTGTTTAGTAAGCTCAGTATATAAAGAGAGAATCCCTTCTCTCCTCCTGACCCTTTCCCCTCTCTCTTTTTCTGTATGTGTGAGAGAGTATATCATTTCTAGAAGCATTTTTAAAAGTTCTCCTTTGAATTGTAGTAATTAATTGAGCAAACCTAAGTTGCATGTTTACATCTGAAGCTAAGAAATGCCGTCTTCTCACAATCTAGGTTGTCCACACAAATGCAGTAAGTCGACCCAGTTGACTTGAATTACTAAGCAATTCCAAAACCAGAATTAACTCACTGCTGCCCAGTGTCAGTGTCTGCTTCTACCTTGAGGCAGCCTGGCCCACTGGGCTCTGGGCTGGAGTGGAGAGTGAGAAGCTTAGCCTCGTGCACGGGTACAAGCAGGATCTGGGTACAAGCAGGATATAGGTATCAGGGAATAGCTTTAGGAAACTGGTTCAGTTCACTGGGGAGGAAAGGCGTTTATTTATACCCCTAGGATGTGGCTACTTCCTCTGCAGAGATGTTTTTACAGCTGTGTACCATTGGCTAGGGCAGAGGTGTTGAAGGATGCTTCATCTGCATACTCAGGGGCTGCAGGGTAGGTGGAGCAATGGAGCTGGGACCTTAGAAGATCAAACAAGGAGTGAAGCTGATAAATGTCAAGGTAATACATTCTTAGTAGGGTTGATGGAGGAAGGTGGCTTTGTGGCACCAGGTTAGGAGATGGATAGTCAATTTCTGTCATTCTCATATGCGTGGTATACACTGCCATAACAGATATATCTGGTGAATGTAAAAAACATGGAGTTAGACCTTACAGAGACATGGCTTTGTCTGCCTTCCAAAGTTTGTGCAGCTTGGCCCCTGTATCTCAAGATGGATTCTGCTTCTATAGAAGCAACCAATTGCAACTGCAAACATTTTAAATTGTAAATACGTGCAGATTGTTTATTTCTTCTCACTGGTCCCCAAACAATGTAGCACAACCATTATTTGCCTGTGATTTGCATTGTATTATATTGTAAGTAATCTATAGGTGATTTAAATTTTACCAGAGAACATGTATAGATTGAATGCAAATGCTGATACTGTTTTGCACAAAGCTTGGTTTAGACTCTGGGGATAGTGCTATACCAAGTTCATGTACAGTTACTATGGAAAAGTATATCATTGTGGTTGTTTATTTTTGCTTTTTCTCAGCAAGGAGAATAATAAACTAATGTGGAAGGATTAATTTTTTATCATTTGAAACTATGGTTTACATTGGAATGGGTCACAGACAAAGCTGTGCATATATGGAAACTGGTAAATAACAAGAGTTTGTTTCATAATGTAAATGCCTGAAGGAGATGGGACAGAGATGATTTGAAACAATCCAGAGTCTCATTTGGCCAGGTATGGAGAAACCACATGATTTCAACAGCTACATGAGCCAGGGCCTTAGAAACACACACACACACATATGAGTTGTTTCATCTCATATTATATTTGATCAAAAATCTCAATGCCATTTGAATTCTGATTAATTATTGGCAAAAGAGCAATAAAGATTATCTTTGTTACAGAGGTCAGATCCAAGCATCCTGTGAAGTTCCCTATTTTCTGGGCCAAATGGTATCTCTTAGTCCAGGTTGCAGGCCAATGAAATTATGATTAATATGGATTTTGAAGATGACTCAAACAATGTGATTTTCCTTGTGATCTTTACCTTCAGCTCTTAGAGCCTAATTTCCTGATGCTACCAGAGTCTTACATAGTTATACCCATAGCCACTGGAACACTCACATTGCTTATTTTCTATTGTCATAATTTGGAAGCATCATAACAGCCAGAGGCTGCCAGGAATATCTGTCAGCTTCCTTTAACACTTGTTTTACTCAGGCACCCACACTTTATCCCTGCTTTCTCCTGCATCCTTTCTCACACCACTTCCTCCATAAGTACATTCACATTAACACATTACATCTTGCCAAGAATTTAGAAGCATAGAGCAGCAGCAAGGGGCTCAGTAGAAACATGTCTACAGCAACATAAAGAAAGGGATTCCCAGTCTCCCATGGAAATTAGTTTGGCCAACTAAAACTGTCACTAAGTTGAAGCGCAAATGATGTCAGAGCTTCGAAGTGCAAATATCTGCTGCTAGGTTAACTCCAGGATCTGTGAATTTGACAGTGATATTATTAGTGCAAATAGAAAATGGATGAAAGAGTCAAATGCGTCCTGCTTCTGCAATGTTTTGCAGCCAGGCACACACACTACAGGTGCTCTCAGAGATTGAGCTGATGGCCCTGCTGTGTGCACTGTAAACAATTATTATAGAAACTCCCTTTAGATTTCCTTGACCCTTCCTGTGGTGCTCTTTGTGAAAACCTTCATTAAATGCCAAATGCTGTAGTCTAATATATCAAGTTCCTTGGCACAATTCTTTAACTTTTCCAATAGCAGTTTCCATAATAACATGCAAGTAGGAGAAGAGGTGTAAAGGGGAGGAGAAGGGTAACAACAGAAAGGTCACAGATTTTTAAGCCATGTGGGATTCTTTTTTATTATTGTTATTTTTGAAGTGTGTTTAGCACAGAGACAAATTGTACATTTACCGCAAGTCACTGGGACCTAACGAGCTCCTAATGTGTCCCATACTTCAAGGTTTTGCAGAGAAGACCAGTAACTTAGCAACCACAGTTAAACCTTGACAGGAATAATCATTATTTGTGTTGCAGCTTCAGGCTGCCCCACTGTAGGTTTTTTCCTATTTTTTTCCTGTTGTTTTCTTAAAAAGGACCCCAGATCAAGGAAGAACAGCTAGGCAGGGAAAGGAGAATTCCCGCCTGTTGCTTCAGGCCATAACTGGCCTAGCTAGAGCACAGACCAGGAGCTGAGAATTGCTTCTTTCTCTGCCACAGGGAAACAAATGTGCAAAGCCCAGGTATGATCATGCCAGGTCATAGGAGGGGTTATCGAGTTGATGAATTTAATCCTTGTGAGTTTTTCAACTCAAAAATTATCATGACATTTTGATATCCAAAATGGTCTGACTCTGATGAGGCAGTCATTTGCAGAAGTAACTGGCAGAGTTAAGTCACTTGGTTAGAGAACAAGCCCCTGTATGCCTTCAAGTTCTTCCTTGCAGCCTGTGTGGGTTTTCTACTGAAGTGATCAATGAATAACCACTTCATTAGGGATGGCTTCTCCTTTGTCCTCAAAAGAACAAGCAAACAAACAGAATTGTCCTTGCAGAAGAATGTAAAGGTTAAATGCCTGAAATACAGAAAATAAACTTTGTATCAGAGAAGGGTAAGCAGGATGAAGAATTCTGAGGATGGCAGGAATAATCTGGAGTACAATCTCTTTTATGATTTTCACAGAACTGAAGATGTTAAGTCCTGCATTGCTGTCAGGCAGGGAGCGACAATGAGAAGGTTATGGAGTAAATCAGTCTCCGAATCCACAGTTTGTCCCATGCTCCAAAGAAGCTCAGAATACAGAGAAGAAATTGTTCTATTTAATTGGGTTTTGCTAAGTCAAGAAACTAAAATGAACACTTCTTAGTTTACATCCATGTTTTGAATATAAATTGTAGGATATTTGTGGAATTCAAAATTACTGGGCAATATAGATATCTCTGCCTTTCACCAGCCATGTGACTGGGGTCAGCCACTCAAGACCGAACAACCTTCCTTACATTTGGGAGTCCCAGAGGGCCCCTGCCGCTTAACACCAAGCATTAAAATGCTTCATAAAAAGACCATATAACATACAGTACTGTAGTCTGGAATGAGCCATCTCAGAAACAAATGCTAGTTATTTCTTCCTTTTTTTCAAAAAAAAAGAATAATTATAATTGTTTTCAACACAAAAAGACACTCTTGGGACCTTGTTAGTTTATGCATTTTAAGTTCTCTATTAATAATTTAAGGAATACATACTTTGCAAATTTGGTTCATAAAAATTACTGTTGCTGATTCTGTGAGAAAAAGAGCTTTGATGAATGTTTAGCACCCATTTTCTGCATATTAGTTTTAGAATAATCTCTTTCATGGAATGCAATTATGTGTTTGAGTGGTGGTTAAATGAAGAGCTGATAGGAAGGACTTCTTTTCTTGTGGACATAATACACATATGCAGGTGGTAGAGCCAACAGATGGGAGAAAGAAGACACACAAAGAGAACTCTTCAAACCTGTGGGGTATATGTCTTGTATGAAGCAGGAAAGAAAATTTAGATGTGTATTGAAAATGTAGACGCTCTTAAATATCCTGTTGAAGGGTGGACTGAATCTATGTACAACATCAAGAACCGGGCATCATCCTAAATGAGGTAACCCAATCACAAAGGAACTCGCACAATATGTACTCACTGATAAGTGGATATTAGTCCAGAAACTTAGGATACCCAAGATATGAGATACAATTTGCTAAACACATGAAACTCAAGAAGAACGAAGATCAAAGTGTGGACACTTTGCCCCTTCTTAGAATTGGGAACAAAACACCCATGGAAGGAGTTACAGAGACAAAGTCTGGAGCTGAGAGGAAAGGATGGACCATCTAGAGACTGACAGATCCGGGGATCCATCCCATAATCAGCTTCCAAACGCTGACACCATTGCATACACTAGCAAGATTTTGCTGAAAGGACCCAGATATGGCTGTCTCTTGTGAGCCTATGCCGGGGCCTGCCAGACACAGAAATGGATGCTCACAGTCAGCTATTGGATGGATCACAGGGCCCCCAATGGAGGAGCTAGAGAAAGTACCCAAGGAGATGAAGGGATCTGCAATCCTATAGGTGGAACAACAATATGAACTAACCAACACCCCCCAGAGCTCGTGTCTCTAGCTGCATATGAATCAGAAGATGGCCTAGTTGGCCATCAGTGGAAAGAGAGGCCCATTGGTCGTGCAAACTTTATATGCCTCAGTACAGGGGAATGCCAGGGCCAAGAAGTGGGAGTGGGTGGGTGGGGGAGTGGGTGGGGGAGCATGTGGGGGACTTTTGGGATAGCATTGGAAATGTAAAAGAAATAAATACCCAATTAAAAAAAAAGAACCACATTGGTATAACAATGGCAAACTAAGCCTAAATGGCCTTATAATTCGAACATGTGTAACCCATTCATATCTCCCATTTTCTTGGCTCAAATAAAATAGGGGCAATTGCAAAGTGGCCATATTTTGCAATTCCGTATCATGGGGCATTGCCATAGTAGTCTACATACTATATAGTGGTTTACATGCCACTATATAGTATAGTATAGTATAGTATAGTATAGTATAGTATAGTAACACTGCGGTGCCTTTATGGTGATGGCACCATTAATACAAAAAGGGAGGGATAGTACATTCACTTCTTTACACAAATATTTTTTCATAGATAAATGGACATTTTCCTCTCTAAGTAAGGGTTAGAGAACCAGGTGCACATATCAGATGACTAAGACTCAGCCACAAAGCCATAGTGTAGTCTATGTTCAGGGACAGAATGATATTCTGCTGTCACAGGAGAAGAAAGAAGGGATGTAAGGAAAAGAAGAGTCTGTTAAAAGGAGAAGACATTAACAACATGCAATAGAGTTATATGAGAAACATGGGGGTTTTGCTCAAGATCATTTATCTTTCAAATTGCAATCCAAGGATGGTTTCTTAGTTAGGGTTTCCACTGCTGAGAAGAGACCCTATCACCAAAGCAACTCTAATAAGTAACAACATTTAATTTGGGCTGGCTTACAGGTTCAGAGGGTCAGTCCATTATTGTCATGGCATGAAGCATAGCACGATCAAGGCAATCACAGTGCTGGAGAGGGAGCCAAGAGTTCTACATCTTGATCAGAAGGCACTAAGGACAAGACCTGCATCCTCAGGCAGCTAAGAGTGCTCACCCCATAGTGACACACATCCTCCAACAAGGCCACACCTACTCCAAGGCCACACCCACTCCAACAAGGCCACACCCACTTCAACAAGGCCATACCTCCTAATAGTGCTACTCAATGGACCAAGCATATTCAAACCACCAACGATGGCATTAGCAGCAATACATGGATCCTGTGCAGGCAAAGAGAAGAAATTTCAAGAAGTTTTTAAAAGATCAGAGTTACAAACCCAGTTTTATCTCATGGGAAAAACTGTTTTAAATTCCATAATAAGATAATTTAGCAGTTTCCAAGTTGTAATGCTGTATACTTGTAGTCTAAAAGAAAACAAAGAAAATGAACAGTTTTTGCCTGCCATGTTTTCTTTCTCTATATGCATGTCAAATTCTGGAAACACAGATATATACTTTCTTCTCTTGGATTTATTGAAGAATATAAGACAAACATGAGCAAAAGTTGTCATGTATTCTTATGAGGTGAAATAAATATATTTATCCCTTAGGCTAGAGATACGGTTTTTACTTATCACCCATAGGTTATGCGTGAGAATGAGATTAGGCTACAACTATGGTCCTTTAAAAAATGATCAAATCATATCCATTAAGAAGCAGGAGTAGGTGGGTTGGGGAGCAGGGCTGGAGGAGGGTATAAAGGACTTTCAGGATAGCATTTGAAATGTAAATGAAGAAAATATCTAATAAAAATTGTAAAAAAATAGAAATATGAACTTAGAGCTATTTATGGTAATACATTTTACATTCACTTCATTTAGAGAAGATATACCTAAGGAAGTCACAAAACAATTTAAAATAGCATAATGATAATTCTGTGTTTCCACTGATGGCAAAGAAGACAATGAGTTTTTCATAGGACAAGCATCTCAAAAGATATACCATCATTCATGGTAAATACTGGTTTAATGCAACTCAGTAGCTTGGTTTTGACAATAGTCTGTGGTTCTGTACCAATAACATACTGCTTAGTAATGGGGATTTACCTTCTCTTTTTAAACCGTAGTCACCTCATGTAAAGACATCCAGCTGAATCGAACTTAAAAATTATGAGAACACTGTCAAGACATGAGAAGTTACACTGTTTTTCAGAACAATTCATTTGTTCTTTAATGTTTAGTAATGCAATTCTGTCTTTGGCTCACAGTCTTAACTAAGTGACTTGGGAAGCCTTCTCAGGTGTGAAGGCATGAAGGCATAACTTTCTAAACCACTGTAGGTCTGAGCTGCCATTGATGAATAGCCACATAGTACAGCCTGGCCAGGCCATTTGCTTCTTTCCTCTAGGAGCCAGCACTTGTACCCTTTCTGACATGTTCTGTCATGTGTTTTATTTTCTTTGGTTTTTTTTAATTTGATTTTTTTTATTAACATTTCAAATGTTATCCTCTTTCCTGGTTTCCCCTCTGAAAACCTGCTATCTCCTTCCCCCTCCCCATGTTAACCAACTCACCCACTCCTGCTTCCTGGCCCTGGCATTTTCCTACACTGGAACATAGAACCTTCACAGGATCAAGGGTCTCTCCTCCCATTGATAACTGACTAGGCTACCTCTGCTACATATGTAGCTAGAGCCATGAGTCCCACCATGTGTTTTCTTTGGTGGTTTAGTCCCAGGGAGCTCTGGACGTACTGGTTAGTTCATATTGTTGTTCTTCTTATGGGGTTGCAAACCCCTTCAGTTCCTTGGGTCCTTTCTCTATCTAGCTGCCATGTATTTTCTAAGCTCCTTTCTTTCAGTCTTCCCGGAGGTTTTGTTAGTGACAAGCTTTTACTTATTGAAGCCTAGAATGCAGATGTATTGAAGCAATTCTGAAAATCTCTCCTTGGAGTAGTAGCTGAGGCCAATAACTTCAGCTCTGAGAGGCAACTTCTCCTTGATGTCATACCACTGAGCACGTGAGAAGAATCACACAGATTCTATTAGGAATTCAAATCTGGGCTCCGGGGAATTCCACCTATTATCCTAATCACCCCAGTCAGTTTGTCATCATGTTTAAATTTTTATCTGCCTATACCCAGTACAATCAATTTCCTCCATTTGAACTAGTGGAAAGTTTTCTGTTATTTTGAAAGGACACTTCAACGTTAAATAATGAAAAGCCCGAAACTTTGTAGAATCACAAATGGGAAGCATGATCAGTTCGGAATCCAAATCTGCCAATTAACTAGCTAAGTGACTGTGGGGGCTAGTTATTTTATCTCTTTAACTAAAATTATTGGAATAATAATACTTATGTTGCAAGATGTTTCTTAGGAATAAATGAGAAGACACATGCGAAATGGTGCCTGGCACATGTTAAGTGTCCAATAAATGTTAATTTCGTTCTGTTTATTCACCATTCAAGAAGAGAAAGAGGGACTTCTTGCAATAATTATAAAACAATGCAAATCTATGTAGGAACAGCAATGCCGAGAAATACTAAACCTGGCCATTACTTCAGGTAACTACACCTCTAAACCAAATCAGGTCTCCTTTCTGTGGTGGAAATTCCTGTATTAGCTATCTAGGACTTCCATAAAAATACCACCAGTTGGATGGCTGAAACAACAGAACGTTGCTTTCTTATACTCAGGCAGGCTAGATGTGCATGACCAACAAAGCCAGCGAAGGAACTTAAGAGGATAGTTACCCTGTTTCTGGTTCATAAACAGCCAGCTTTGTGTATGTTTCCACACAGTTTTTTTTTTCTTTTATTGATTATTTTATTTATTTACATTTCAAATGCTGCCCCCCCTTCCTGGTCTCCCCAATGCAAACCCATCTCATCCCCCATCCCCTTTGCCTATAAGAGGATACTCCCTCACCTACCCATCCACTCCTGCCTCACCTGTCTAGCATTCCCTTTTGTTGGGGCAACAAACCTCCATAGGACCAAGCTTCTCCCCTCCCATTGAAGCCAGATAAGACAATCCTCTGTTACACAAATAGTGGAAGCCATGGACCCACCCATGCAAACTCTTTGGTTGGTGATTTAATCCCTGAGGTGTCCAGTTAGTTGATATTGTTGTTTTTCCTACGGAGTTGCCATCTTTCCCAATCTCTTCAATTGGGGTCTCCAGGGTCTGCATCTGTATTAGGTGCTGGCAGAAGATCTCAGAAGAAAGCCCTACTGGGCTGCTTCCTGACTGCAAGCAGTTCTTGGTGTCTGCAATTGTGTCAGGGCTTGGTGTCTGTGAATGGCAGTCTCTAGATGGCTTTTCTTTCAGTCTTGGCTCCATTTTTAAATCCCCGCATTTCCACATGTCCTTTTAGGTCTGGGTTACCTCATTCAGGATGATATTTTCCAGTTACATCCATTTGCCTGTAAAAATTCCTGAATTTTGTATGGCTTTCTTAGGTTTGTTCTTAGAACTGGACAGTGTACATTCGTGTGTGTGTGTGTGTGTGTGTGTGTGTGTGTGTGTCTGTATTGTTGTATCTTCTAAAAATCATTACTCTATTTCCTTAGAGGAGACAAATATTTTACTCCATGATCTATTGAGAAACCCTTCATTTGTAAAAGAAGACAATTCAAAATTAGCCCAATGAACACAAAACAATTTATAAACACAAGGAGAAAGTTTGAATTAAAAAGAAATCACAGGTGGCAAAATTAACCACATATTTACATGGTCAACATGGAATGGAAGGATGAGAAATCTTGTGCACAACTAAATTTGCAAATGTATTTATTTGATTAGCCTTATAGGATACTACCAATTTATATGTTCATTTAATTTTACTTGCTTAAAGGGCTCATCTGCACACACCGCTACATTTCCTTATAGCTTTAAAGTTACAAATTGGAGGCAATAGAAGCATTCACTCCTTAATACCATACTCTCTACTTTGTGGTGCCACGAACTAAAGCATCTCTACCTGTTTTCCAGAACTAAGAAATTTAGTTTGTAATAGCACATTGCCAGAGTTCTCCAAACAATCTAACACGGAACCAATGTACTCTTGATAATAAGTCTTTCATTTTGTTTTTTACATTGTTATTTGCTCTCTGAGGATTTCATGTAATGTGTTTTGATCCTATTTGTCTCCTTCTGCAATTGCTCCCATAAGTGTCCTCTATTTCCTATCTCAATATGGAGAGAAGCATTACACACAGAGCCACCTTTAGCTGAGGAGCTACTGACATTTGACAGCTCTTGGTAGAGGGAGTGTCCTTTTTTTTTTTTTTTTTTTTTTTAAGGAATGTATATATTAGTAGACAGACCACAAATCAGGGGACATATCCAAGATAATGGACTCAACAGACTTCTTAATAGTCTTTAAAGATATTTAGGAAAGGTTTACATGCAGCCACATACCAAGAATTGAATAGATTCTTTCTATCCCGTTATTTAATACCCCTCTTTTTCTCATGTCTCTTTCCTCCTGCATCTCCTTTGCTACCCTAGACAAAGTCATACCTAGCTTGAATGTTAAACATACATGCAGAATTTTATTTGACTAAAGAAATAAACGAAAGAAAACATGTAGTAATTATATTACTGAATCTAGTTTAATTTGCTTAATATGACTAACGCCAGTTGCATCTAATTATTGGCAAAAGTCGCAGCTCCATTTTCCTTTACACCTGGAACAATGTCCTTGTGACTATGTACCAGTCTTCCCATATCCATTCCTCTGTTGTTGAACAGTGGCTCTGGTGCCATATTTGGCTAAGATGAATAGTGCTACAATGAACTCTGATATACAAGGACATCTGTAATGGGTTAACCTGGGGTCCTGTGTATAACACACCAAAGTATGCTCATATAGCAGATTTATGTTCAGATGTTTTTTAATTAAAAATGTTTATATTAAAATATTTCTCTTTTGTTTTCTACATTTAAGACATCTCAATTATCTTCTCTGACTTGTTCTTTCCTTCTCTTTCTCTTTTGCACCTCTATTTCTCTCTCTTAAATTCATGTCCTCTCTTCCCCTTTTCTTTAGTTGTTCTTACACTGACAAACACACCCACCAACGACATATATTCCTTAATATATAAATATTATCTGTTCAGTCTGCTCACTGTTACTTCTATTTATGTGACTGCAGAGCTGACCACTTGCTTTTGGATAGCCAGTTGGGAAGCTCAGAATATCATTTCTTCTGCTCTCACCATGATCAGCAGTGTCTCAGGGTTTCCTTTGTCCATACCCTACTGTACTTCTTGTTGATTGTTTTCTTAGTAACTGATGTTCTGTTTGAGATTACTTAATTAACATTGAGAGTTCAATTTTACTTTTAATAATTTAATTTTTGTCTTCTCTCTGGATTCCTATTTATATCTGTGCTGCATTTAAATTTCTTTAAAGAAAAACTAGTTGACTTTGGGACAGAATTAACTTCCTGCTTTGTAACATCTAAGAGATGACACTAGGGAATAGTCAATATGTCATGGAAAACTTTTTTTTTTTTTTTTTGTAGTTGTTGTTTCAAAGGAAATGGCAGTAATCCTTGAATCCACAATATAATCATTTATATTACAGAATACTCAAAGACGGATACTGGGATTTAAAAAAAAAAATGGCTTAAGAACAATCACACACATGGGATGCTGAGATCCAGCCAAATGGTCAGGGAACATTTAGGGAAAGACAGTTATTCATACGTTCCTGTCTGTATCCTTGAAAATTAAAGTCTGAGTTCTGGAGAGATAGACCAATGGTTAATAGTACAGGCTGCTATTCTAAGGATCTTGGTTGGTTCTCAATACCCATATTTTGCTCACTACAGATTGTGCTCTGGGCCCATGGGCTCTATTACCTTATTTTAGCCTTTACAGTCATGTGGTGCATAGACATATAAGCAAAATACAAATATACATAAAACAATAGTAATAAAATATAAATAATTGTTCAACTTGCCCTTCATTATTTCATAATGAAATAATTCAAATAAATGGTACCTATATTAAACTAAGTCATTATTTCATTTCAAATTTCTAATCTATGAAATAGCACCATTTGATCCAATTACAAAGGCTTACATCATGTAATAGGGTATTTTCCATAAGTCCATGGTGTCAAATGGTCAGAAAGAATCTTGGGAAGTATTGACACAAATTACCTTTCTTATTTACCCAGAGGCCATGAAATTCTTGTTCAAATTTTCAGTGGATACTCAGAGAAAAAAATGTAAGTAATTCTTATATCAAACAATCTAAAATATGATGTCAGTGCTTAGCCAGGAATAATAGGTTTCTCAGATGTTTGTTTAAAGTTTTGTATTGGATTTCCACAGGTAATCTCCCTGGAAAAGAAAATAGGTGGAGACCGGTCATTGCAACTGACTTTGAAAAGTTGGTAGGAAATAACTTTCTCATGACAAGTAAGATTTGAAAGTCAGTCTAGTGTTCTTCAACCTAACCAACTGATAGGGCTATAGTCCTGAGATTTTTTTTTTTTTATTTTCAGTAGGAAAAGAAGAAATCAGGGCTCAATAAAGTGCATCTTTCAAAATATCCCAGTGCTCTAAGAAAGACTACCTTCTTTAATGAGCAACTACATTTGTAAGAATTCAACAAATGGTCTATTGATTAATGTTCATATATGAAGATATTGATTATACTATTACCCAAAAGAACAAACACTTAGAAACATGGAGATATTCTACAAAAGAGAACCATGTAATTAGAGTAAAGCCTTCTTCCTCAGCTCTTTCAAGCAAACATAGTGACTATTAAATCATATAAATGCATTTTCCTTGATTCTAAAGGATGCAGGTCTGAGGTCTGGCTGCTGTCTTGGTCAGGCTCTGGTAAGGGCCTGCTCAGGTTGCACCCTGCTGTCCGTTTTATAACAAAATCTCACAGCATGGAAGGGAAGAGAACTGTCTAGGCTTCTTTTACTATGCTCGACCCCAGTAAGTTCGGAGGCTGAGGCGGGTTTATTTTTTCCCAATCTGCTTTTATACAGTTTTAATTACATGCAAGTAATAAGGTCAAGCAGTACAATAAATACAAATAGTCAAAGAACAAGCAAGACAATAAACAAGGTCCTCTGGTCCCTCCTGGATGACTGGGATTTCTGAGCCTACTTCCCTGTCCTAGTCCAAAGTCATATTCATGCCTTCTTTGTTCTAGCCTAAAATTAGATTCTTACCTGAACTTACTTCCCTGTTCTAGCCTAAACTTAAGATTCCTGCCTGAGCTTACTTCCTTGTCATGGCCCAATGTCAGATTCCTGCCTGAAGCCCATTTCCTTGTCCTTGGCCAATCACATGAACTCTTAATTTATGACTAATATCTTTCTATAAGCTCCCAACTCCAAATAATTTTAAATGGTGGCATAAGATTTCAAATATCAGTTTAAAGAGGACACATATAGTCTGTTACACCACTCTATGGTATAACTTGATAGTTATAATTGAATGTACATACTTAAAAATATATTCATTAAAGGTAATAGTGGAGGGGCAATTAATTCTTATAAGAGAATTTTCATTTGTCCTTATTTTCTGTCACTTATGTGTTATAATACTTACTGGAATAGCGAACTGGAATCTTTACTCATATCCCCATCAGCAACATTCTCACTATGTGTGCCATGAAGAGATGGCTATAACTTCTCCATGTACTCTGTCACTTCTCCAGTGTTTCCACATTTATACTCAAACTTTGACATACATAAAGGTGTGCAGCTCAGTGGTAGATAATCTGCCTAACAAACTCAGGGGTAAGACTGACACTTTGGGGCTAATATATGTCCAGTTTTTATTAACTCTTACTTGTGTTCTTTTTAAGAAAACAGATATTGCCTTCTGAAAGCCAGAACCCACAGCACACCTAAGAGACTAAGCATGGACTCCAGGTGCAGCCAGCCAGGTCCAAACTCTGTGCATACTGCCTGGGAAAGCAATTACCTCTCTCTGCTGCCCTATAAACTGAGCTTACTCTGAAGATTAAATGAATATGCATGTCACTTAGAACATTGCCTGACAGATCACAATGAATAGATGTTAGCTGTTACAACTACCATTACTAACCAAAGGAGTGTCATATCCATATATATCACTTTTATGGGTAATATTTTATAATAGTGTTTTATCTGTTGAGGGCTAATACTTTATTGCATTTTTGATCAGCAGGATAATATTAACTAATGAATCAAGGAGCATGCTTCATGGGCAGAGAAAAGGTCTAGGAATCCTTTAGAGCATCTGATTTTTGTTTTGCAAAGTTGTTCAATGGCATTAATTTGAATATTCTGTATAGTCAGTGGAAATAATGATCATATGGCCTTGTTTCTAAACTGAGTAGATACCACATGCTCTGACAACAAAATGTCCATGAAAAGAGGTTTAGATAGCGCTAAATGGAGGGGTTTTATTGGGAATAGTGCCTTTTTATAGCATATGAGGTGAAATGGGAAAAAGTATGTCTTGTCTATCAGTACGAAATCTGATTGAATGAGACAATCTTACTTTTCGTTTAAAACCATTGTAAATCTAACAAATTGAGCCAGTAGTCTGAGTCCACCAAACACATGCTCCTCCATTGAGAAACCATTTTAAATATCAGATGTAAATTAAAATATTTCCCATCTTTAAAATACATTGTACTTCATGAAACTGTTTACATATTGCAATAAAGTACAATCTTGAGTTCAGAATTTTGACCTGATATTTAACAAACACCTCTGAATAAATTTGACGACCACATACATTGTTCTTTATTTGTTAATTACCAAAGGATTCTGCCTCTCTAACCCTATCTTGACACTAAATGACATTTCCTTTACCATTCTATTTGGTTGTTAGAATTCCTTCTGCCACTGTGCAAATAACTATGTATAGAAGTAAATGTCTTATGAAAAAAATCTAAGTCTTAAATCAAGAGGATTCGGTGTCTTTGATTATTCTTTATGTTTGTGAAGCCTTGAAATTGTTTAGGGAATTTTATTATGCATTTCAGACTGCATGCTCAAAATTTCCTACCGTGAAATGGTAATAGAGAGTTTATTCCCAAACTTGCAAATGAAACTCAGAAAGTTCACAAAGGGCAGCACTCTGGAGAATGTTATTTGAATTTAAAATGACATTGCTAAATTGCAGAAATAATCAGAAATCAACAAAATGGAGCTTAAAGGTATGGGTGGAACTGGTGAAGGAAAAGAGCGAAGTGGTACTGTTACAAACAGGGAAATTCTGCAGGAAGAAGCCATGTGCTCATTTTGGAAATCATAATCGAAATATCTACTGGACTGGGTAACAAATCAGCCTCATTTTTCCTTTTGTTCTGCTCCTTTGTGTCTATTAGAATGTGTGAGGTTGCACCTGCCAGAATCTTCCTCCCTGCCCCCATCCTCTCCTACTTCATTCTGAGTCTTTCATGTTTCCTGATATTCAGCTTACATGTACCTTCTAGCTTTTATCATGCCTCTGTTTGCCTGACAGAGTCACCTGTGTGATCATGACATCCAGGACAATAGTAATAGACACAGAATCAGAGCCTTCCTGAGCTGAAGCTTGAAGTATTAAAGGAGTCAGAGTGTTTCAAGTGTTGCACCTTTCAGTCTCAGGTCATTGAGGAGGCATCAGATGAACATCTTTTGACAAGATTCTCTAGGCAGTTATCAGTGCATTCCCACTGCCATGATTAGAAGCCTTAAGATGGTGTAAGGACAGAGACTAAGGGATCAGCTTCTATAAATAAGAGAGCACTAAGTCTATCTCTACCCATGAAAGGGTATCTGGGTTCTTTGGATAACTGTAGGTGACAGAGAAAACATTTACACTAGTCTTCTAGTGAGTTCATATTTTGCTCTACAAGACACAACCAATTTTCTAAAATGGCTGCTGAATTTTCAATACTCCAGTGTTATGAAGATTTTAGGTACTTCCATCCCTCAACATCTAATGTTTTCTTAAATCTTAGATGTTCTATTTGACAATGCCTCCTTGAAGTCTGGATTTGGATTCTACTTTTGGTTTCTGATCTCATTTCCAAGATAATTGATTCGGTGAAGTATCTTCTTACTCTTACTACCCCTTCATATATCTTGCAGAGTAAACTGTTCCATAATTTTCCCAATTTCAATTAAACTTTTAATTTTTAATTTTAGAGGCCCTATGTACTAGCTGGTTTTGTATATCAACTTGACACAAGTTGGAATTATCACAGAAAAGAGCCTCCCTTGAGGAAATGCCTCCATGACATCCAACTATGAGGCATTTTCTCAATTAGTGATCAAGGGTGGAGGGTCCATCCCTGGGCTAGTAGTCCTGAGTTCTATAAGAAAGCAAGCTGAGCAAGCCAGGAAAAGCAAGCCAGTAAGTAACATCCCTCCATGGCCTCTGCTTCAGCTCCTGCTTCCTGACCTGCTTGAGTTCCAGTCCTGACTTCCTTTGGTGATGAACAGCAGTGTGGAAGTGTAAGCTGAATAAACTCTTTCCTCCCCAACCTGCTTCTTCATCATGATGTTTGTGCAGGAACAGAAACCCTGACTAAGACGCTCTATTTATATTCTTCAAACAATTTATTTTTATAGATATGTCCATTGAATATTTCTTCCAAGGTGTGGGTAGCTTGTTTTCTGTTTCTTTGAAGATTTGTTTATTTTTATTTTATATGTCTAAATATATAGGGTACAAATGTATCTGTGCATTAATGGCATGTCTGGTGCCCACAAAGGCCTGAAGAGTGGCTCAGAACCCTTGGAACTGATGGTTGTAGGTTATTACATGGGTATGGATACTCTGGAAGAACAACAAGTGCTAGCAAGTACTGGGCCATCTCTCTATTCCTTATTTATTTTTACTAATGGTGAATGTTTTTATTTACATGATTTTTAATAGTAATGATTTACATTATATAAGATTTTAATTATTATTTATAGTTATTAATTTGTGTATTTAATAAAAAATATTTAGCTTCAATGGGTAAAAATTTTATTTACTTTGTACTTTTCTCAATTGTTTTATGGGTTTGGTTTTCATGTTGAAAAGTATGATATAACAAATTGATTTTATGGCCTAGAGTAAATTTCAAATAGCATTTGGGGAAATAGAAGTTGTCTTTTCCTAGTGTACAAATGAAGAGGGCATTTCTTCATCTCACATAAATACTGTCTCTACCATGAGACTACAGACTCTCACTATGACCAGATGACTCCAATAAGACATGGAATTGCATCAGGGATTGAAGTAGGTGAACTGAGAAGCAAGTAGAAATGTACACGTGTAGGAAAAGACTTCAGTAGGAAAGTTGAGCTATTGGTATCAACAACATACACCAATCCAAATAATGTTATGTTGAGGACAAAGCTAGGAAAATATGCTTGTTAGGAATTTCACTTATTTAAAATTCTGAAAAGCTAATATAAGGTTATAAATAGTTTAGTGATGTCTGGGAAGAGGTTGTTGATATATGAATGGATATATGAATATCATCACAGAATACTTTTAGAGTGTAGTGTAGTAGAATTGCTTAATTTGGTTAGTATTTCAAGTATAGATGTATCTGCTCAAACTGACAGAAGCATGACCTGTATAGCTATGATGCTTGAAGAGGTAAATATCATGGATTTGAGAGAGAGATGGTGGGCATAGGAGTAGTTGAAGTGGTGAAACAAAGGAGAGAAAATGATGTACATACAGAACACATGTAGAATATCACAAACCATTTTAGATTAAATTTCAAAAGGATGTGATGTTTATGCCCTTTAAGTGACTCTTTACCCATAGATCAGCACAGCTATCACATCCTCATCAGAAATCTGCACAGTATATGGTCCTTAGCACACAAAATCACAAGTGGTCAGAGCACAGAGCCTGAGTATCAGTATAGTGCATATCTCCAAATGGATAATCTTTCCCCAGTGCTCATTAGAAGATAATCACAAAACATGGAGAATAAAGGTTGTGAGAATCATAGATCAGGAAGGATGAACATAAAAATCAGGACCTTCTGATGATGACAGGACTCCTGCTCTGTGAATTTAGAATAGCAGTACTTTCTTGGATAAACCAGTCAATATTTCAGCATGGTGTAAAGAGTGACTCGAAATCCCCTGTCTTGGAGATGGAGCAGAGACTTAGGGAATGGCCAACCAATTACAGGCCCAACTTGAGACTGATCCCATGGGCAAGCACCAATTTCTGACACTATTAACCCTCTGCTATGCTGACAGACAGAAATCTATCATGGTTGTCCTCTGAGAGGTTCCATCCACCAGATGACTCAAAGATAGATGCAGATACCCAATGGCAAACAGTGGATGGAGCTTGGGGTCTCTTTTGCAATAATAGGAGGAAGGATTGCAGTCCATGAAGAGGATAGGAACTCCACAGGAAGAGCAACAGAGTCAACTAACCTGGACACTCAGAGACTCAACTACCAATCAAAGAATATACATGGCTGAACCTAGGCCTCCCTGTATATATGTAGCACATATGAGGCTTGGACTTCATGTGGGTCCCAAATAACTGAAGTAGGGGCTATCCCAAGCGCTGTTGCCTTATGTGGGATATGTTCATTCTAGCCGGGCTGCCTTGTCTGGCCTCAGAGGAATATTCCTAAACTCACAGAGAATTGATGTGCCAGGGTGATGGGATAGCCAGAGGTGTTCTTATCCTCTCAGAGGAGAATGGGTGGAGGATTGTGGGAGTGGGTTACTAGGAGGGTGGCGTTGAGAGGGATGTAAAGTGAATAAGTAAAAACAAGCAAGCAAACAAGCCAAGCAACCAAAAACTGCCCTTAAATGAGGAGTCAATGACATTTGATGGCTTCTGTAAAGTGAAAATCAGTGTTACTTAAGGATATGACTCCTGGTAGAGTCATGGGGCTCCAGTGGATGACTCTACACCCAGAAGTAAATAGGGAGCAAAAATTGATTAGTGGGTTATAAAGAATAAAACATGAATTTGAAAGGGGTGCAGAGGAAGGTGAGATGAATCTGGGAGGCATTATGGTGAGGAACAGAGGTGAGTAAGATCAAAAATATATTTGTATGAATGCATAGAACTTGCAAAGATTAATAAGCGTACTATGTATTTCAAAAACATGACACCTTGAATATTTTATACTCTAATAAAGTTAATTAATTTGTTGTAAGTTTAGAAGTTTCTACCCTAAGGATATTACTAAAAAGATTAAAAATATATATCTATAAAACTGATTTATGAAAAGATTCATAGGTACTTTACTAATTATACTCTAATATTAGCAACAAGTCAAGAGATCATTGGTTAAATAATGAATAAGTAGTGTATTTATATAATGATGGAATATTCTTCACTGACAAGAGTGATTGAGGATAACACATAACGTTATCTCAAACACAATGCTGTAGGGCAAAATTTTCCAGTATCAGCCTTCTCCCCTCACAAAACCCCACCTTGTGTGATTCAATTGAAATGAATCCCAGACCCAAAAAAGTGATCTGTGGAAATCCACATCAGAAAGTTCAAAATGCTTAACTCTTTGGAGATGGGTAGAAATGATTAGAAAGTATCAGAAATCTCGATGATAATGATAGTGTTGCCCATGGGTTTCGAAGTGGAAGTTAACACCATGTATATGATTTAACATTTGTTAAACTGCACACAGAAGAACTGTGAGTTTTCCCTCATCAGGCAAAAATAATTGCTGGAAGGTAAGAGGTGTGACTAAGGTCCTACAGGAAAATCATTTTTAAACTCAGACTCTGCATTCTCTACATAGATTCCCTGGCACTTACACAGCTATAGTATGTTAATGTATATGACATATAGGTTGACAGTAAGATTGAATTCCATTATGTCTTTATAGAACCACCAAACTACTTTTTTTTTTAACATTTCATAATGATAGTTCAAATAGTTAAGTGTATTTCAGGGTACTCAAATATTTGATGAGAAAAATCTCTTCTATATGAAAGAATTATAGGTAGGAAATAGAATAATTGAACTCAAAATTACTACTTTGAGAGCTTTAATGAAATAATGGTTCTAGGCAAGGCTCATCAGTAGCTAAGAGGACTAACAAGTAGAATACTAATGAGAAAATTTATAGTAGAGATAGGCAGCCTAAACTGCACCTAACCCACCTATCAATTTGTATAACTTAAAGTGTGATGACTAGGTAGGCATTTGATTCTTGCTTTTTATGGAATGAAAAAGGTAACATGTCTTGCCTGTAGATATATTTAAAGGAAAAGTTAACTCCAAGCCTACTCCAGCTGTAACTAGGATGTATCCCCAACATGAGAACCACTTAAAAAGCAATAAGGAAAGAACTGGGAGCTGGGAGTGCCACTCAGGCCAGAGCAATTGCCAAGCATGCACACAGCCTTACATTTGATTCCTTGGAAGAGAAAGGAAAGACACAAAAAGGACAAAGGAAAGGGGACAGAAGAAAGGAAAGGAAAGGAAAGGGAAGGGAAGAAAAGGAAAGGAAAGGAAAGGAAAGGAAAGGAAAGGAAAGGAAAGGAAAGGAAAGGAAAGGAAAAGAAGAGAAGAGAAAAGGAAAAGAAAAGGAATGAATGGGAAAAAAAGGGAAGGAAAGGAAGGAAGGAGGAAAGAAGGACAAGAAAATAAAAATAGAAGGAAATAAACAATAAAATATAATCAGACTACAGAATAGGTAGTATTAGGATAGAATTCTCCAACCAAACGTCTCATTTACCAAACAAATAAAATTCAATTGTACAGAAGACTTGAATTTAAAATAGAGAATTAAGAGGGAACACAACCAAATTACAATTTTACATTTTGAATTCTTTTGAGCGTTCCATGTACAGAAAAAGCAAGCTTAGAATAAATAATTTATATACTACCCGCATTTTTTTGTGGTTTGTTGTTGCTGGTGGTGATGGTGGTGGTAGTGGTAGTAGTTAAGATTGTTTGTTTTGTTTTTAGCAGTGGAGAGAATTTTCAACTTATTCTTCCACATTGCTGTTCATTATCATAGAAAGTCAGGACAGGGATGGGACCTGGTGATAGGAGCTGATGCAGAAGCCACAGAGAGTTGCTGCTCACTGGCTTGTTCCTCATAGCTTACTCAGCTTGGTATCTTATAGAAACCAGGACCACTAACACAGGGATATATATATATATATATATATATATATATATATATATATATATATATATATATATATATATATTTACTTGCCTATAGCCTTATTTGTTGGGGAGGCATTTTCTTACATTTTCTTAGTTGAGGTTTCCTCCTCTCAGAACAATTGACCCCTTGTTGTCTTGACACACAAACACATTGCTATAAAGCCAAAACTTTTCCAATTCTTGTTCATTCCCAGGATCTCACATCAAAAGCAGAAATAACTTTAAAACCCCACAGTCGTTTTAAATTCAAGCACATTAAAAGCTTAGTCTCCTTTAAAATATCTAACCTCTTTAAAAATTAAAACTCCGCAAAACATCAAAACCATTTAAAAATATTTAAAGTCTCTCAATTGTGGGCTCCTACAAACTGAAAAAATAAATTACGTACCTTCTTACTTCAAGAGGAAAGGACTAGGGCACAGTCACAACCTGAACAAAGCAAAACTGATCTCCAACAATGTAAATAAATCAGTGTCCAATATCTGGGGTTCACTCATGATCTGGGCTCCTCCAAGTGGTATGGGTAATTTCTCCAGCTCCATCCTCTACAGCAACATTGCCTGTCTTCTAGGCTGTGGCCCATTCCACTCCAGTGATGCTGCTGTTTTTGGTGGGCATCCCTTGGTACTTGCATCCCCCAAAATGCTGGGGCTTCTGCACCAACTCACTCTGCTTTCACCAATAGCTTCTCCTAGCATCTCTTTATGGTGCCAAGCCTAACTTTTCTACAAGACCCCTTCAATCCTGGGTCATCAACTGCTGCTGAGGCTGCATAGTCACCAATGGCCTTTCCTGGTCTCTCACAGTGCCAAGCCTCAGTTGCTTTCCATGACCCTTCCTGCTTTCTAAACCAGTATCACCTGGATAACTCTTACATTATTAAGTTCAGCTGCCAGCTGGAGATTCAACCTTGGCTGCATGTAGAACACAGGTTTGTGTGTGCTAACTCTGAGGAAACACTTTCAAGTGGATTTCATCTTATTAACTCCAGTCCCTCCTCAATCCCAGCTTTTTCAGCTCCAGCAGACTAGCATCGAGTATCCCAGCAAAGCAATGGCTTCCACTTTAGTAATTTTGGTAGTTCTTGTTAAATACACCCAATCATTTGGGTCAAGCTAACCAGAATCACAGAATATTAATTCAAAATAACAAATTTCCCTAATAGAGGAGTGTTTAGGCTTTTCAAAATAAGTACACATGGCCAGTAGACAGATGAAAAATGTTCAACACCATTCAACATCAGTGATATTTAAATCAAAACTATATTGAGAAGTCCTCATACCACAGTCAGAGTGGCTATTCTCAGAAACACAATAAAAACTAGAATAAAGGAAGTCATGCACAGTGGAAGTGTGGTTAATCAACTGATTATTAAAGTCAGTATAGAGGGTCTTCAGAGAACAACATAGCACAGAATTTTCATGTGTGTATTTAATGTGACATATATTTTTTGTTACAGCCAAGATTTTAAATCAGCCAAAAATGAACGAATATATATAAAATTTGGTTGCATGGTGGAGTCATATTGACCATACTGAAGAACTGAAGCAGGCTACTGTATTGAAAGTGAATGGAACTGGAAAGCCTTGGTTAAGACATGCAAACTCAGATTCAGAAAGACAAACATGAATGTTTTCTATTTTAAGTAGAATAGGGATTCTTTTTAAAAAATGTGAATATGGAGGTCTATTCAAAAAGAAGGGGAATGGAGAAATGAAGAGAACAGAATGTAATCAAAGTACTGGATATAAGTTCATAAAATACCAGTACAACTCACTTGGATAATTAATTTGTGCTGATAAATGAAGAGATGCCTTACTTTTGTAGATACAATTACATCTTTATGGTACTATTTTTAAAATGTCTGTTAGTGAATCGTGAGAGCTTATTTATGGTTGGAATAAAGTGACACCCAATGTTTTTGTCCTTCAAAACCTGGTAATGGTTCAAAAAAGTTGAATGAGTAAGGTTACATGAAATAGCAAGTGTAAAAGTATGATCATTTTTGTAGCTGCTGTTGTGTTAATACAGGGTTATTCTGCCACTGTTTTCTTTCTATTCTTGATTATTCATTATTTTTTGAAATAATAACCTTAAATACCTGCTTCCTATGATTCTTTGTCTTGTTATTACTTTACTTAACATATTTATGATTATTTATTTTAACTTAATCTTTCTTTCCTATGTAGTAAATTGCATTTATTTTGCCCTCAACATATTTTAATATAATTCTGTATTCTTTGAGAAAGTTATACCCCTTACAGTATTTTTTTTTTAAATCAAGTGTGATTAAGGAGATGTTTATCATTTTCTACAGAAATACACTAATGTACTCATGGTCCATTTCATCAGTATAAATACATGTCTGTTGGTCAAATCTTTCTTTTACTGTGAACAAAAAGTACAAATAGTGTACATGCTAGTAGAACTCTTTGCCTGATTATTCTGAGGCCCCATGAAATGAGAAAGTGGACTGGAATAAGCTGGGTATTTCAGAAGACACATTATGTTTTCCTTGTCTTAGAGTAAGACCATTAAAAAGGACTGTAAAAATACTAATAGATGTTTTTGATGATATAAACCCTGGTATTAATATTTATTCTCTGTATTCTTTATGTTTCAGCCATGATTAATTCATTGCTGGTCTTGAAACACCCTCTAACTTCATTCTTGTTTAGTTCCCAAAGCAAGCACAACTTGCAGCTCAAGTGCCAAACAGTAAGATAGCGATAAATTCAGACCAACATGTTTGCAGATCTCAACCGCATGTCCCAGTCAAAAGTCTGGACAGGTGGCATAGCTCTTTTCTACAAAGCTTGGCTCAGAAGACTTCTCTTGAGAGATTTTTCTTGTCATCTAATAAGGTAACTCTGGTTCCTTCATTATTAAAAACAAAACAACAAAACAAACAAAATAAAAGCAAACAAAATAAACAAAAAACAAAACAACAACAAAAAAGCAAGTATTTCAATGTTTTTAATATTTTGTGGAAAGGCCTGACTGAAATGGCAATGATAGAAACACTTGAGTTCTCCAAACTGACCATTTTTGACAAAACACATAGGGTACTCACAGTATTGATATACTGTGCTTCTAAGCTAATTGGGAATTTAATCTTTCTCCTGTTCATGACACATTCTCTTAGAATCTAAGAGAACGACACTGTTCAAAAGTCTTTAATGCTCTGGAAAAAAGAAGTCCAGAATTTATACAGCAAAATGCAAGTCTCCTACCCACGAATCAATGACTCACATGCTCAAGAAAGTACAGGACAGTCTTAGAGAAAATGCTAGAACATTGCACACAAGCAGAACAAGAAATGGCTTCATGAGTTACTTCAAAATCATATTCTGCTCCTTTCTGCTTGGAAACGTATAGAAAAAAATAATACCTTAAACCAAACAAAATGACATATTATATGATTTCTTGCTCTTGATTGCTTTGAGAAAAAGCTTCCAAATCTATGGCTTAAACTCTTCTCCAGTTTAAAAATGAAGAGTTCCTTTTTTATTCTTTTGTAAAAAAATTTTTTTAGATCTACAGTTTCAAGTTTTAATTGTGCATGCTAAGAAGGGAAGTGGGCCAACCCTCCCAGGGGACCCCATCTGTCCTGATTCTAGTGACCAATTTGGATGCAATTTGACATTCCAGGGAATTGGGATATATTCTTTGCTAGAGAAATCCCAAACTGCCTGACAAAACCTAAAGCATTTGACCTTTCCAGCCACATCTCTTTCATTATTTAAAATGAAAAGTGAAAAAGAAAAATGAGAGCGCAAGTGGAACTGTACAAAAATTTGCTTATCAGGCTCCATCTTCAACCGTTTTTTTATGCCTTTATGGAATGAGCACAGGACTGTTACTTCAGGGAGAGACCAGGCCAAATTGAAAGGCCAGCTTGTATTTCAAAGACACTCTTTTTATAGAATGCTGGTAGAACAGAGAGAGAGAGAGAGAGAGAGAGAGAGAGAGAGAGAGAGAGAGAATGAATCTGTATTTATGTTACTGTTGAGATGAAAGGAACCCATTTCAACATTTTTATAGCTAACTCTGTTTGGGGGAAGTGAGCGACACCAAATCCAAAGACATCTCTATTATGGACACAGTGAGATTTTAGGAAATACAAAAATGAGTGACATTCCTCATCTGGAAGATTTTCTATTTCTTAAAAAATAAAACCTGTAACTCTAGATAGACTACATCTTATCAAAATTCTATTAAAACTATGTAGACTCATTACATCATAAAACATGTTAAATCTATTTTATATATTGCACATAAATTATACTATATAATTTTCTATTATAAATAGATTATAAATTATACATTAGACATATGAATAAAATGGAGATGGTTGAAGACACACCAATGAGAGATTGACTACCTGGACAGGTTTCTAAACACAAAATGGAGACCAAGCATCAGTTCTCAATTTAAGTATTGATTTAGATAATTCAAGACTTAATATATCATTGTATTAGAGTTAAAATAATTTTTTGAAATGTATAGATCCTTGTTTACAAGACCTTTGAGTTTTACCATGTAGTTTAAACAGAAATGAAAGTGACCTGTTCTTTGAAGGTGGCATTCTCTCCATAGGTATTATCAGAGTTTATACCATCAGTTTTTAAATAACATCAACAGGAAGCCCTCCGCTCTAACTTGATTTTGTTTAGAGAAATATGCTCTTCCTCCATGAGACCTAGACAAACTAAAAATTTTATATATCTTCTGATACAGCTAGTTGTCAAGAAGAAAGTGAACAGATGGTTGAAAAAGCAACAAGAAGTAAGAAGGGGTGGGATGGGAAAGGGTAAGTGGAAGGAAGAGTGTATGGAAATTGTCCATCTCTACTGAGTTGACACATTTCAGATATATGTTGCCATTCCTAAATCCCTGTATTTTAACTTTTCTCTGTTGAAATTAAAGGCATTTTTAATGGGGCCTAGTCAAACAATCTCACCTCCCACTTATTTAAATTTCTACCAACCTTTCCCAAGACAGCATGCCACCATTTAAATGTCACCCTGGATTATATATCAGATTACTTATAAACAATAAAATATAGGCTCAGAAATTCTGGAACTTAGAAAGTCAGAAATCCATGAAACAGTGATATTTAGTTTTACATGTCAAGATAGACTTCAGAGATGTAAGAGTCTGCCATAAGGAAGAATATCTTAATTTACAATATATGTTTTTAAAGCAAGACATAATGGGTCATCGATACAGTAGATCTTCTACCTGGGATCCTAATTTTGAAAACAAGTACTAATTAGACACCTGCTATGCAAATATAGACACACTATATGTCATCTCTGACTATTGCTTTACTTTTTAGACAGGGAGTACTTAGTAGGTGAAGTGATAGACAGGGAGTACTTAGTAGATGAAGTGAAACTGGATGGGAATAGCTAACGGTGATGCTTCTGAAGGGTTCCTCTGAAACAGTGAACCTAGTTCTCTGAGAAAAAAATTTAATTCTTGGCCCAAATGGTTGTGAAGAAGTATCCTTAAAATCATATCATTACTACAAAATAAGTGGCCAGCCTCCTTCATGACTTTCTTAGTCTACCTATAACAACATCATTCTCCCAAGAATTATTTTTTCTCATTCTTATAAATAGCAAAGTAAAAATTCTTATAGTGAAAGTGGCAAACAAATGATTTTGTGAACAGGATTTTCTTATTTCTTCCTGGAAAGAAGATAATGATAAATTACACCATGCACACTGGGAAAAGAATCATTGAAGTGCTATTAATAAATCAAAATTTCAATCAAAGGTGAATAAAATTTGAAATACTTCAGCCATAACTTGGTGTCCATGGTTTGTTCTAATGAATTCACTTGAAGCTCTTTTTAAATTAGATTATTCTATTCCCAGGGTCCTTTTTCCATTTTTTAGAAGGAACTGAGGCAGTTCAAACTTATAAATAATTTTATTTAGTAATATATAATTGTGTAATAAGTTTCACTTGTAGAGTTTCTAAAACTCAATTTTATATTCACCTGAATAACTCAGAGAATCAAAGTTTAATGATTCCAGTGGCTTTAATTAGCTCCACTCTAACTGTCTAATTGTCAAAGAAATAGAAATTTAAGTGAGCTTGAAACACAGTATTACGCTTAATGAATTATAATTTTTCATAACTTCCACTGTTGGCCATGTTGCAGGAAAAAATGCACACAAACATACACACAGACAAGCATTTCTGTTAGTTTTGTACATTGGTCATTATGCAAAACCCAAATTATATACTTATTGTTAGGAGTCTGGGAAGGTGGTTTACTGGTTAAAAGCACTCCATGCCATGTTCTTCGAGAGGATCCAAGTTATAGTTCGGCTCTCCTTCAACCTCTTCTAAGTTCTGCTCTGGGATATCTGACATTATTTTCTGGCTTCTGTAGGCACCCATCCACATGCTATAAATACATCACACACACACACACACGCACACACACACACACACACATATATATATATATATATATATATATATATATATATATATATGCCATGTACATGGGTACAGGATTACTCTTGTTTAGGAGAGTAACTTTTAAGATACATCTTAAAGAAATAACTCAGAATGAATATAAACATGAACATAAAACTACAACAAATAACAATAGCAAAATAACACTTGAAAGAAAGGTAGGTACATATATGCATATATATTCATATTAGTGAAATATTTAATAGACTTGAACATGTTAGCACTATGCAATGCTATATAGTCCATATGTCTCTAGTTATTTAGACAAATAAAAAGAATTTGGTATATTAAAGAAACTTGTAGTTCAAAATATAGTATATTCATTTTGTATATATCATAGCATATATGTCATGTAATATATGGTGTATATACATATATGTCATATACATATATGTATGAAATACAGTGGGGGATTCATTTTATTTGTATATTATTATTTTTATTGTAAAGAAATTGGCTTTTCAGTGAAGAAATTAATCTAAAACCAACTAAGAAATGTTCTCTCTGTTGGCTAGGCTTTTGTAGTTCTAGAATTTTCTACACAGGCTTCTGCAGATAAAAGTCATCAATGATCTTACCTAGCTCTGGATCCCCCATGCTGCAATATTAACTTGGGCAGTATGTACTTGCTGGTACAATAATGGCATGAATGTTCAGAAATCAGTAGATGAATTTGACTTGTTTTTGAGGCCGGCTTCACAGAAGCCAATTTTTTTCTTACCGCTGTAAAATCCTGATCAAATTTCTGTAGCTAGGGAGGTCATAGGCTCTAGAGTAGAATCTGCTATTGTTATTTTTCTAAACGGCCAGGCATGCTTATCCCCACAGACCAATGCTCCTCTGAACCTTGGTCAAAGAAGCAACATGTTGCCTGGGGCAACAGAGAGTAGAAAGATATATAACTGGTCGATGTACTGAGATGAAGAGACTCATAGCATAGCCTTAAACAGGTCATCTTCACTAACCCTACCAAGGATCAGGGAGTATTGCAAGAGAGGAGACAAGGGGAATATAAGGGCTGGAGGATGGGGAGGAGCGCCATCAAACTCTTAGGTAGGGGGATATGATAAGACAACTGTAGTCATGATTTCACAAGCTGTGGTGGCCTGCACAAAACCTATACAAGATCAAGGTAGCCAAAAGCCCATTACAGATGGGGTCCTACATAGTATGGTAAATAATTTCTTGGGATAATCACTGAGATGCAGCCACTGGTAGGTATTCTATACTTCCATGGATGGCCCCACATCCATGAACATAAGGGTATCACTAACTGTACCTAGTAGTTTGACATGAAATAACAACAACAACAACAAAAAGACAAAAACAAAAACAAAAAACAAAAAAACAAAAAAAAACACTTGAAGTTGGAAAGGGAGTGTTTTAGCAATGTATGTAAATTGGCATGGGAAATTGGAGTTAAGTATGATAATATTTCATTAAATCTATGCATTAATTTCTCAAAAATAAAAATATTGAAAAGAAATTGTCATTTCAAAAAATAGTAGCAATAGGCCGCAAAGAAAGCACATGATATAAAAGAGGTTGATGAAATAAGTGATTAAATGAGAATTTTTCTCTGGTTTTCTCCACAATGTGAAACAGCATTTTTTCCATTTTTCTTGCAAATCGAATGTCCTTTTGTGATTATATATATATATATATATACATATATATATATATATATATATATATATATATATATATATATATATATATATATATATTCACACACACATAACCATATAGTATGATAAAGAATGGTTTTATTATAAAATTTAATATTTCTAAGTTAAGAAAATTACCTAGCTGAATGCTGATTTAGAAAATCATAGAGAAGAACAATTGACTGCTTCTCTGGACAGTGGGACCTTTTCCTTGGTCGTGAGTCAGTGTGCTAAGCAAGGCTGTGCTTCTTCCCTGTGGATCTAAAACTAAGTGAGATAAACTCCGTGCTTACAGTTGTTAATTAGAATTACCTGGTCCTCTACACTGATGGATCTTTCCTTAGTCCCTTTGGTTCTTAACAAATAAAAATCCATTTCCCTAGGCTGACCCATTAATTGAAGTCATTCTTTTGGTTTTGTTTTGCATTTTTTTTAAACACAGGCAATTTTGTCACTGTAAATTTTAATTTCCCAAGTGGCAAAACATTTTGAACATCTCTAAGGTTCTTGGTCCTCAGGCTCAGTCACAGAGGGATGGCTATGGGGGCACATTTCCCTTTGAGGTCTATGGAGGCCTTTCTAATTAGCCTTTGCCACAAGTCCTTTTAACTTCAAAAGATTTAGGAAGGTTAAACCCCCACCAGCAATTTCATTATGAAGATGATTCAAAGCAAAGACAGCAGATAGATAAGTTAGCCATTATAAGTCACTCTGTGGGTTATATTTAACAGAGACACAGTTGGTCTGCTTGGTGGTGATGCCAAATTTAAACATGAGATATTTTAGATGCTGTTACTTATATTTTGTATCTTTCATTCTTCTTAAAACTATTTTCTATATGCAAATCACACTTAGAAATATCCTTTGACAACAGCAAGTTCTCACAGAGATATTGATGACTAATTCCTTAAAAGGGGCGGGGGAAATGTCCTTGTTAGACAAAAGTAAAAAAGAAAATCACTCGAACTCTGTCTCATTGTTGCATTAATTTCCTATATTCTTTCACTAATATTTCAGCTCAGAGTTTTATGATTTATTTAAAAGTTGTTTTGGACTTATTTATTTTATATGAATATGTATATGAGTGTGTCACTTTTAATTATGTATTGTGTCATGTGTATATCTGTTGCTCACAGAGGTCATAAGAAGGCATGAGATTCTCTGGAACTGGAGTTAAGAATAGCTATCATCCATCACCCGAGGGCTTAGAATCAAACCTGGGTCCTTTATAAAATCAACAAATAGTCTTAATCACTGAGCCCTCTCTCAAGTCCGAGATTTATCCTATTTTACATAAACTATTTTCTATGGACTTCTACATTTGATACTACTTTTGTTTAATTTACAATGGCAAATTTCATGCTCAGTATTGATCCTTCTTGTATGTTAAGACAATAATGTGATAGAATAAAAATGGCTCCATGACTGAAAATGTTTAGGTATAAAGTGTTATGAAGCTGGACATGAGGTCAAGCGAGTGGGAGAATTGGCCATGTCACGCACTAGGTGCAACACTTGAGAGAACAGGCCCTGCACCTCAATTGGGTTGCAGGCCCTGGTAGCAAAGTTTTCATGCCTTGAGAGCTTGAGAGTGGGAGAGCCAGCAGGCTGAACAGATCAGGTATCTTTCAGGCTCAAATCCAGGGCTTTGAACTGGCCTACTCTAGCATCTATCAAATGGATGAACTGCTGTGTGAAGAAGCCAGGCCTACAGATCTAAAACTTCAGGATCTCCATGACACATAGAAACAACAGGACATTTGAGAGGAGTCCCTAGAAAGTTCTAGTATGTATAGAGTAGTCTAAACCAGAGGTTTTATAACAGACAAATGAGTCATCTCAATGAATATTTGCAAGCCAACATGCGGGGGCAAAAGGTTATGCTGTGAGACACAATGTGATACACTACAGCTTTCTTAGCAAGTGGTTTTTTTCTCTGTTGTGGGGAGGGGTGAAGAGTGGGTACCAGGGGAAGAGGAAATGAGTTGGATTAGGATGCATGATGTAATATTCACAAATAACCAATAAAAAAGTTTTTTAAAAGATAAAAGAAAAAGAAAGTGACCATATCTGTCAGTCAACTGTAACCTCTTTTTGCCAATGTCCAAATTAATGTTCCTATAGTTTTGCTGAAAGTATGCCAATATCTGAGCTGTGAACACTTTTGTTTCTATGAGGCCTAAAATAAACAAGTCCTCAGCGGTCCCTAGAAATTTAGTTACATTGTTTATTTCATTCTTGCAAAGGAATTTGAAATAGCTTCAGCTTCTTAGAAATTCTCAGCACTCACTACTATGCCTGAAATATATAATAAATAAGCAGGTTTATTGGGAAAGCCAAATAGTGCATTCACTTCAGTGTTTCTGCATTGATGCAGCCTGCATTTCACATTTATTAGTTTAATTCTGGTGTCTGCTTTCTTACTATAACATTATATTTCCCATGAGATCACATGAGATTTTTTACTATCATTTGTTTAGCCTGCTTATTACTAAGTATTTCATTTTCATCAGCTATTTATTTAAGTTTTTCTCCATACCCTATTGATCTGAATAAATTGGCTGGATGTGTGCGTTCTTTTTATAACGAAAATCAGCTTTCAGTGCGTGTATTTCCATCACGTTTTTCTATAATATCAAAGACAGCCATATTTTAGCGCATGACCTTGATTTGCTTCTTCTGATCGTTTGGTAAAGTGAAAGGCAAAAAGAAGGATCATTGTGTGTACTTCTCTAATAGTCACAATCTATCTTCCAAGAAATGGCGTTATATGGATTATTTTTAAAATAAGGTAAAATTTACCTTGCTATTAATTAAAAAAAAAACTACTATTTCTGAATTATGGTACCTCACTGCATTTTGTGCAATTTGGAGATATAGAGAACCAGAGTTTGAGTATTCTTTGTTAGGAACCTATAGACTCTGTAAATTTTTAGTGGTCATTTCTACAGTTAGAGTAACTGACTTCACTCACATGAAGAGCACATCACCTTACTGTTTACCATATTTCATAAGATTCTCTATAATAGCCTCAAATTTGTTGAAGTAAGAGATGGTTATAGTTTTTGGCTTTCTCAGTGGATGGCCATGCCCTGGACAAAAATTATCCCATAAACTGGAAAGCTGAAATAAAGATTGCATGGAATAAAAACAACAGACAACTCATGTTACACATATGCAGCAAGATGGTATTGAACTTCATTACCTCAAGAAGTTCACATCAGAGGAATTATTAGTTACAGGAGAATGACTCAACTTTTAATAATTGACACATATGTTTTTGTTGGGATAATTAGAAAAATCATGCTGAAAGAAATGCCATGTTAATGACAGCACCGTCATGCAGAGAAAACAGGGAACGGAACTTGGTTGATTGGCATAAGGCAGAGAATTGAGAGATAGATACTAAAGACTGGATAGACCCACACTGATCCCATAGTATCTGCATCTTGTTTAGCAAATTCAGAGAAAATGACCATAACAGAGAAAATGTGAGTCAAGGAGAGCAGGTGCTAGGCTGTACTAGAACAATGAATTCACAAACCCAGGCAGTGTCTTGATATGGAAGACTTACAACTATTTAGGAAACAGATAATTTCATAGGTAGGCAAACAATGCCAAAGTCAAAGGTGAACAAGGAGTTATGAGAGAATAAAGCACAGGATTAACAGTATAGGGTGAGGAGGACCACAATATGATTTCGCTGGCATATGGATCAAAATGACAACTGAAGTGTTTAACCATTCTCTATTATAAAGACCTTAAGTGTAACAACAAAACTGGGTCAGATATTAAAGAGAGATGACTGTTGGTTCCCGACATGCTTGTTTTTGTAGATGGCTTTACGTTCTTGTGGCTTTCTGCTTTTGGCTTTGTTGTGAGATGCTTAATATCTTGTCCTTTCTTTCGTGCAGGTATCTTCCCTGTGTTGGAGTTTTCCTTTCGGGATCCTCTGTAGGGATTGGTAGACAGATACTGTTTAAATTTGGTTTTGTCCTGGAATATTTTGGTTTCTCCTTCTATGTTGATTGAGAGTGTTACTGGCTATAGTAGCCTAGCCTGGCATTTGTGTTCTCTTAGAGTCTGCATGACCTCTGACCAGGCTCTTCTGGCTTTCATAGTCTCTTTTGAGAAGTTTGGTGTAGTTCTGATATGTCTACCTTTGTATGTTACTTGGCATTTTTCCCTTGCAGCTTTTAATATTCTTTCTTTGCTCTGTGAATTTAGTGTTTTAATAATTGTGTAAAGAGATTTTCTTTTCTGTTCCAATTTATTTGGTGTTCTATAGGCTTCTTGTACCTTTATGGCCATCTCTTTTTTTAGGATGGGGAAGTTTTCTTCTATGATTTTGTTGAAGACATTTTCAGGTCCTTTGAGCTGGGAATCTTCATTCTCCTCTATTTCCGATTATTCTTAGATTTGGTCTATTCATTGTGTGCTGAATTTCCTGGATGCTTCAAGTTAGGAGTTTTTTTTATGTTTTGAATTTTCTTTGACAGTTTTGTCAGTCTCTTCTACCATATCTTCTACACCTGAGTTTCTCTCTTTTATCTCTTGTATTCTGTTGGTAATACCTACATCTGTAATTCCTGACCTCTTTCCTAGGTTTTCCATTCCCAGGTTTGCCTTTATTTGTGTTTTCTTTATTGTTTTTACTTCCACTTTCAGGTCTTGGATCACTTCATTCAATTCCTTCACCTGTTTACCTGTGTTTTCCTGTATTTCTTTCAGTGAGTTAATGATATCCTCCTCAAAAGACCCTATTATATTCATGAATAGGATTATAGGACAGATTCCTGATTTCTGGTGTGTTGGTGTATTCAGGGCTTGCTCTGGAGGGAGATCGGGGTTCTGATGATGCCCACTTATTTTGGCTTCTGTTGCTTATGGTCTTGCACTTGTCTTTCGCCATCTGCATATCCCTGGTGTTTGTTGATCTTGGTGACTGCCTCTTTTGTCCCTGGGTTGCTTCAGGTCTCCTGGTATGCCTTAGCCCTGGCTGTATCCAACCACCTGTGGAGTCTTCTACTTGGGGCTCTTCTCAGGGCAGAGAAGCTGCTGATCTGTTGCCCTGGCTGTGTTAGATCTCCTGGGAGGCCTACAGACAACTGCGCTGAGTGTAGTGGATCCTCTAGGATGAGACTCTTGTTGTTGAATTAGGGAAGGCAGAAAGAAGCTGAGAAGGGTGATCCTGTAGGAGGATCAGCAGTCTCAATTAAACTGGACCCTCTAGCTCCCTCAAACTCTGGACCACCAAACAGACAGTATACACCAGCTGATATGAGGCCACCAACACACATATAGTAGAGAACTTCTGGGTCTGTATTCATTCAGAGATGATGCACCTAATCCTCAAGAAATTGGAGGTCCCAGGGAATTTAGAGGTCAGGTGGGGTGGGGGTGGGGGCATCCACGTGGAGCAGGGGGTGGGGAGGATATATGGGGTGTGGAGCAGTCAGAGGTTGGAAGGGGTCTGGGGAATGGAATATGGAGTGTAAAAAATAAATTAATTTAAAAAATTAAATAAAAACATTTTTGCATTTAAAAACAAGTGGGTCAGAGTTTGTGAGGGACCATGGTACAACAGAGGAGAGTATTGAACACACCAGAAGGACGTGAGCAGTACTGCTTTAAAGTATACCTTAGTTCTCCCCAGCCCTGCTGCATGCTGCCCATCTGCCTAGGGAGGATCGAGGATATCTAGATCCTGAGCTAGATGTTACTACACACCAGGGGTTTGCATTTCTAACAAAAGCACATGATGTCCATTGCCTGTGATGTGCCCTTGTATTTGGAGACCACTCTGCCCTAAATAGGGATGCTGATTGCAATATCTAAAGCTTGTGTGTGAAATTTTCAATCAAGAAAACAAGAATAGAACTTAAGGCTCATGCATGTCTCTTTAATTAAAGATCTTATCAGCCGAGGAGCCCTGTGAGAGAAGCAGATCCCTCCACTACAGTTCTAAAATATCTCATTCCATCCTCTCTACAACCAATCTAAAGGATACTGTTGTTAATTTCAATTTTTTTCCTAGAGAAAATAACTTGCTTAAGATTAAGTAACTTTTACTTATGAGAGCTTGTTTGGAATATAAATGTTCTAACTTCAGAGCCTATGAGCTTTTAACCGATTACCAAACTGCAGTCTAAACCATTTAACTGAGAATTGACATTCCAAATTACAGCCCAGATGGAAAAAATATACTTCAGGTATTGTTCATAAAACCCCAATGACCGTAAGATTATCACCCCTATTCTTGTTTGATTGTGATAAATGTGGCCTGATTGCATGTAATAAAAGAGTTCCATTTTCCCATTCTGTTGGGACTCTCTGACCAGTGTTTAAAATAAATTAAAACATTCTCTTCAATTTATGTGAAGTGATACAAAGTTTTTAGACTATATTTATATGAAAAAAAACCTCTAAACCAGAGGCAGTCACTTAGTTAATTTTGGGGGTGGACTGTTTCTTTTTCTTAGTTAATTAATCCAATAAGCTAATTGGAATTTCAATTCTTTTCTTCTATTGTTTGAAGTCACATGTGTTCTTTGTTGGTTTCTCCTGGGCAGATGAGAGCAGGAGTTCATTTGATCTTTCCCTCATTATTTAGTCCCAGTCAGTGATGGTCAGCAATAAGCAGCAGGCTGAGTAGCAGGAGTGAACAGCCTTTTACCAAGGACAGCTCACACTGGGCAACAAGAACAAGACTCCAGCTGGCTGCAGAGTGGGTTTGAAATAAAAACTCATTATTCTCCAAAATGTAGCTCAAGGACTAGAGAGCTATCTTGAAGAGGCTAGAGAGAAGTTCACCTAATTATCTGTTATATTGTATCATGCTCCTTCTCTTCTTTAATTTAAGCTCTTAAATTAATCTTTTGAATTGATGACAGTGCGAATAGTTTTGATCAGAGACATAATGAGTCACCGAATTTTAATGGTCCAAGGCAAAGGATAAACTGTCATGGAGAATTCTTCATTATGAAAAGTACTGGTGTCTAGGGGCTTATAGGGGGTTACCATGAAATGAATCTGAAGCATGGTGATGAGGTCTGTCTGCAATCAGACTCTGGATGAAGGAGCTATGATCTCAGAAACAATGCATGAAGTCTAAAGTTCTAAGCAAAGTTTAGAACATAATGTATATGAAGTGTGGTGGATGAAGTAGTGGGAGAATGGGAGAAGGAAAGATTATGTTTCACCAGCTTGATGCTAAAATCAATTGTGATTAGTGAAAAAATCGATTCAACATTCTTGGAATGAGTCGGATCATTTTCTTCAGCCTTTTTAGGATTTTGGAGAAGATTATATAATCGCCCACCTAAATCTTGTGCCCCTACCCTTTGCTAAATTCTCACATGTGCTGGTTCACATTGCAAGCTGTTGATGATGATTTTTCTTAAACGTAGAACATGTTTCAGATTTTTCTCAACAATTCTGGTCTGATACATTTCTTCTATCTTAGAAAATTGTTAGTGCAATGACACCCTTTCAGCTACTCATCCATCCAGCAAAAGTGACCTGTCTAGACTACCTCACTAGGTGGTCCTATTGTAGATATAAATCCCTGTTGTCTCCAGCTGGGAGGGTGACCCAGGCCATCTCTCTGCTGTCTGATCAGTTCATGAAAGAAAACGCTCTCACAGAGGGTACCTGCTGACCTGTGAGTCTCTGTGAAGCTTTAGAGGGTTTCAGAACTTCTCTGTGGGTCAGGTCAGGAGAAAAAAATTGAATGTAGGCAAATTTTCCAAGTATACTGTGTATTCTTCATTCCTAGAGAAAACTCTATCCTTGACCAGAGAGAGGCAGTGTCTGCCTGCAGGAGCTAAGGTATAGCTGGCTGATTCATTTCAATAATATAAGAACCAGAGTCTGATTGTTTGATTGTAGCACTGTTGCTGTATATGTAATATCACACGTCATCAGCAGTTGCAGGTATAGGCCTGTGAGTTTTCTGTATGTATTTTTATAATCCAATATCCATGCTGCAATCCTTGAAGCAAGAACTCCAAGGAAGTCTCAGTAGTATTGGGTATAGGTGTATTCTATGTTTGATTTTAGTTTTGTATGACATTATACTAAAGGTGACTGAAATACATTCTGGTAAGTCAGAAAGTACAGACATATATCAAACAGTCACTGCTATAATGTATATTTGCAATAACTTTCAGAGTCCTCATACAGGCATCGTAAGTTCTTTCTATGTCAGATATAGAAGAGCCAAATGAAGTCTCTGGCTTATGTAACTGGTATCATCATTAGATCATTTTCAAATTCTAGCCTTTGAAAAATGCACTTCCATGTAGCACATTTTTGAGTCATCTAAGAAAAATTTGAAAAGAAGCCACAGCTCACATCAAAAAGCAAATGTAGCTGCACTCGCAGGTCATGTGGGTAAGCCAAAACAAAGGGCCTGCCATGGTGAAGTAACATGGATGGATTGAAGTGATGTTGTTAATCAAGGCAATAAATAACAAATACATTTTGAGTGTTTGAATTTCTAACTGCAGGAGCCCCACTGGCCTGTTTTTATGTAAAATGAGGAGATTGGTAATTTCTGCCCAAATTATTGCAGAGTTATTATGATAATTGGACAAGATGTGGAAAAACCCTTTCCGAATGAAAATGTGTATAAACGTGGCAATTCTCTTTGGTGCTCACTTACATATGAACATATGTTCATTTGTCCTCTCTCTCAAAGCAAATAATTGAGGAATAGTTCAGAAGTTTTGGTCATTTCTGAAAAGCTGTAGCCATGTAGGCAAGCTGTGCAGAGGGAAGAGATCAAGTGCTTTACCCAGTTTGAGGAACCATGTAAACATCCGAAGAAGCCCTTCACTTTCTACAATCATTGGTGACAAACTCAATATTATAAAACCAACCAAGCAAGCAACTGCAATCACAACAAACTGCTACAACCACAATGACAATAACAACAAATACATTCTAATTAAGTAAGAAATGTTTCCCATATTTACCTTTCATTTTATTGAATCATAAAATCCACACACTGATAATTGGCTAGTATTATCAGGTAACTACATAGCCAGGGACATGCCAGGGCTATGAAAATGAATACCTCAGAGGACCAGGGCCTTCTGGAACCCAAAGACAGCATTATCATGCTTGATGTCTTTCCTTTTCTTGAGGCTGTGCTACATTTCTTATAGAACCTCAACCATACTATGAGTCACAGTTGAACATCACGTCCTCCAACAAAACTTCTAAATAAAAAATTAGGTTTCTGAGTTCTGGATATCCTTGCCATTTTGCCGCCACCACTTTCCTGATGTTTAACTGTGTCTAGTATTTTGTCTTATCTTTAGGGGTGGTAACTCTCTTGTCCTCTCTACTTCTTTATTTTGGTCTGAGTTTAACACATGGTAATTGATGAATAATGCATGAATATAAAAATAAATGTATAAATGCCTGTTGGCTTGGCTTTGTTGTTACACCAAATGCCAGGAGATGCTTAAGTCCCCTCCTTAGGCCAGGCTGCTTCAGGACTTCAGCCAGCTCTAATTGGAATCCAGGCAAGCCAGTCTTAGCAATCGTTCAGGCCAGCATGAGTGTCTGCTCTCACAGCCTTCCCAGAAGTATTTAATAAAATATTTAGGCATCTTACTTACCATGTTGAGCTTCAGTCCCCTTTTCTCCCATTTCATATTAGTTCTATAAAAGTTCCTTTTGTGCTCTGTCTCTGCCTCACCCTTTTTTACAAGGCATAATGCTACTTTGATTACAGAGTAATTAGTGTTGAGGATCCTCCACTCTGGTTCTCCCTCCTGAGGTCTCACAGAAGGCCTGCTCTATACTGGCCCAGATGCAGTACTAGACCACTGGTCTATCCTTCGTTGTCAAGTGCTCGTGACCAGCAGTTTTCCCAGGGTGAGTTCTGGGTGAACACAATGGGAATATAATTCTGTACATATATATGAGAAACAGAAAGAATAATTTGCCAATGGTGCATGTATGGAAAGTGTTTGTGTTTTGTGTAAGTATGTAACCCAAAAGACTGACTAGACAGGCATATATTTCTAGAATTGTGCAAAGTGTAATATGTGGGTATTGAAGACGGAACTTCCTACAACAATATCTGATAAACATTATTCATTTTAAATATGCATGCAAACATACTCATTTTTTTCAACATGGAAGGTGAGGGATTTTTTTAATCTATCTAGACTTAACATACTATATATTTTACAACTTTAAACTATCCAGTTATGCTGTGTATCCCTCTCAACATCGCTCTAAGATGGAAAATTCTCTTCCACAATTAAAGTGATTTAAAATTATCATTATCCCATTAGGAGCCTAATAAAACTAAATTCCATAGTCTACCTTTTTCTTCTCTCCTAATGCTGACATTTCCTCTATGTACTGACAAAAGCTATTTTAGAAGATGGAGAGATAATTCAGCAAGTCAAGGAAGAGCATGATGACCACAGCAGCATCCAAAGGTCACTTGCCACCACTTTATCAGTCTGGAATTCATGGCTGTGAGAGTGGCTTTTTTCTTTGTGATATTTTTTCCCTAAAAAATTAATTGTTTTAGGAAATGACAACATGATGTTAATAAATGTGCTGATGGGCAAAGCCCTGTCATTTGTTTCTTTTTCTAAACAAGCAGGCACATCCTAGCCCCACGTCTCTGGAACTGGCCATCATTCTGTACACAACTTGTAGACAAAGGACCACAGCCCACTGCTGCTGTCGATATGGGGTCCAGGACATGCTTGCTCTAAGGAGCACAGCTTCTGTAAATCTCTACTCAAATCCAGGAAATATCAAATTGGCCTGAGGTTTGGGTTTCTACCACCAATGAGGTATGGAGGCTGCAGGAGGCTATTCTCTCAGTATCTGAAAAATAAGGATAATTAGATTCTATAGTCTTCCCTCACTAGAATACCTGGAAATTAATGACCTAATATCCTCAATTTGCTTCACCCCCATGGCACAAAGTGTGAGCAGAGTACAAAGAATAACTGTGTCCACTTCATTTCTTAAGCTCCGACTTTCTTTATCTTCTTACTTTTTTTTTTCCCCATCTGTCCACAATGAAAAACTAGTTAATTCTCCTGACATGGAACAAAGTACTTCTGTCTGCCATGGTCTGATTCATGCCAGAGCCTATTTCAGTGAAAAGAAATTAACCAGCAGCTCGAGCTCACACGCAAACAGCTCTCCTTGCTCCTCATATTCATCTTCTTTTTATCATGGTTGTTACAGAAAAGATTAGAGAATTGCATCCCACTTGGCTTTCACACAGCCATCTTTTTCTCGGCATTGTCCTCCAAACCTATTTTCTCTGAGGCCATGGCTACAAAATCAGGCCAGGCAAGTCAACGATAGGGCCCAGATGCACAAGATCCAGGGGATTAATGGGGGCATGGCAGGCTTGAGTTCAGCCTCCAATGGTCATATGTATACTTAGACAGCATCCAAGATTTTTGTTTCAAAATCCTTAAGGACTAGAGAGACAATACCATGGTAGAATGTCTGTTAGGCATGTGCAAAGCCCTGGCTTGGCCCTCTTAAAAAAATAAAAATAAAAATAAATGAAAGAATGTCTCATGTATATATGCTAGATGCCTACTGAGTCATGTGATATTATGCAAAATTGCAAAATTGCATTTTACCAATAATTTAAAAAATTACTAGGAGATGTAAATTGTTTTAAATAAAAATACCTGAATAGGTTAATATTTAAAAGGTAACATTGACGAGCAGTAGAGATTTGGCACAGAATGGCAGCTAACAGCTGGGTTCTGACTATTTCTGAAATGTTGAAAGGTATTGGGAAATAGTATTGACACTGGATTGAAAATGAGAGCATTTTGGAAATGACCAATATTGCAAATTCAGTAAGTTAAATCACTAAATAACTGCAGTATAACTGTTGCCATATCTCATTAATGTTCTATTTGTTTTCTGTGACTCTCAGTGAGTTACGTGGAATTGAAGCTATGACCAATGTGCCGAAGAAATATTACAACTTTAAAAACTACTGTCCGTTTGGAGGCTGATTATGGGATGGATCCCCGGGTATGGCAGTCTCCAGATGGTCCATCCTTTCATCTCAGCTCCAAACTTTGACTCTGCAACTCCTTCCATGGGTGTTTTGTTCCCCATTTCTAAAAATGGCAAAGTGTCCACATTTTGGTCTTCGTTCTTCTTGAGTTTCATGTGTTTTGCAAATTGTATCTTATATCTTGGGCACTCTAAGTTTCTGGGCTAATATCCACTTATCAGTGAGTACATATCATGTGAGTTCTTTTGTGATTGGGTTACCTCACTCAGCATGATGCCCTCTAGGTCCATTCATTTGCCTAGGAATTTCATAAATTCATTCTTTTAATAGCTGAGTAGTAGTCCATTGGGTAAATGTATCATATTTTCTGTATCCATTCCTCTTTTGAGGGGCATCTGGGTTTTTTTCTGCTACTGGCTATTATAAATAAGGCTGCTGTGAACATAGTGGAGCATGTGTCCTTCTTACCGGTTGGAACATCTTCTGGATATATGCCCAGGAGAGGTATTGCGGGATCCTCTGGTAGTACTATGTTCAATTTTCTGAGGAACTGCCAGACTGATTTCCAGAGTGGTTGTACAAGCCTGCAATCCCACCAACAATGGAGGAGTGTTCCTTTTTCTCCACATCCTCGCCATCATCCCATAATCGGCCTCCAAACGCTGGCACCATTGCATACACTAGCAAAATTTTGCTGATAGGACCCTGATATAGCTGTCTCTTCTAAGGCTATGCCGGGGCCTAGCAAACACAGAAGTGGATGCTCACAGTCAGCTATTGGATGGATCACAGGGCCCCCAATGGAGGAGCTAGAAAAAGTACCCAAGGAGCTAAAGGGATATGCAACCCTGTAGGAGGAACAACAATATGAACTAAGCAGTACCCCCCAGGAGCTCGTGTCTCTAGCTGCATATGTATCAGAAGATGGCCTAGTCGCCTAGTCGGCCATCAGTGGAAAGAGACGCCCATTGGTCTTGCAAACTTTATATGCCTCAGTACAGGGGAACGCCAGGGCCAAGAAGTGGGAGTGGGTGGGTAGGGGGGTGGGGGAGTATGGGAGACTTTTGGGATAGCATTGAAAATGTAAATGAAGAAATACCTAATATATATATATAAACTACTGTGCACCATATGCATGCTGCCTGCTAATGAGAATGGCCAAAGAGATCATTAGATCCCTTAGAACTGTAGTTACAGATGTTTGTGAACAACTGTGTTATAACTGTGTTATATCAAACTAGGTCCTCTGAAAGAAGAAGCAGCCAGTATTCTTAATCACTAAGGCATCGCTCCAACACTGACATAACTTATTAAGTATTTTATGTTTCAGGTTCTTTCTTTCTTTTCCTCCCTCCAAGCACTTCCATATCCCTATCCTTTGTCTGTTGTAAATTCAGTCTCTTTTTAAATAATAATTAAATAAAATATGTTTATTTATGTACACATATTTTTAAATATAAACTTCTTTGTATTTATAATGTTACTTATATACTCACATATATGTTTTCAGAGCTGATCATTTGGTATCAGATAGTGACTGATGCATTCTTCCCTGGGGAGACTATTTCTCCAGTATTACATTCCTTAGTTGTTTGTAGTTTTTTGTTTTGTTTTGCTTCTGTTTTTGTTTTGTAGACTTGAGGTCTTCTGGTTTTTATCTTGTCTACTTTGGTAGGTTTGTTGTTGTTGTTCTTTTTCAACTCATGATAGGCAGTTATGTTAGTGAGACTTTATGGGTTTAGCTTCTGACATTACTACAAGACACATCCTACAACAAATTCCCCCATCCTCTTGCTCTTACACTCAACCATTGTTCTGCAATGTTCCCTGAACCTTAGGTGTGTTTGTGTGTGTGTGTGTGTGTGTGTGTGTGTGTGTGTGTGTGTGTGTGTGTGTGTGGAGAGAGAGAGAGAGAGAGAGAGAGAGAGAGAGACATTTAGAATATAGTTAGTAATATAATTGTGCTGGTTTAATAAGTTGGTGATTTTAGGTTCTCCTCCAAGATTTATAACTTAACTAACCATAAGTAGCTGGGTAGGATTCCAGTACTAGATATGATCTCTCTCTTGTTGATTAGGTCTTAATACACTTATAGGGCTGCTGGTTATCATCAAGTATGTCACTACTGACTTTTTATGGTTAGCAATGTTCTATGTTGTCCTGGTTCACAGATGTCATAGCTGGGTAGGAGAGACTACCAAAACATTAACGATTTCTGCTATTTATTTTCTTTGGTTGCCCCTACCATTACTTTTTGGAAAAATAATGTTGCTGTGAATGCTGCCTTTGTCTTTGAAAAGACAGATTGTGCCTTGTAGAAGTTGTGTATGTCAAGTGATCAATGAACTCCTTAATATTATCTCATTTATTTGCATACTTTGATTTGTGAAGCAACAGTAAGCCCATCTGAATCTCAGTAAAGTAGTTGTGACATTAGACATTCTCAGCAGCTCTCCTGATCTCAAGTGTGGTGGAGGTGAGATAACATTCCTGATGTGAGCTATGTATATGCAAGTCTATCTAGCAAGTAAGAGTTTCACAAAGTCCCAATTTTAGAAAGGTTTCTGCTGGCAAAACTATGAGTACACATCGAAAGACAGATTATGATATTTTATTTTGATTTTTTTATTGTTTCTGCTGAAACACAAGCCAAATCTCTTCCAGAAATATATTGAGACTAAGTTTATAGGATGTCCTTGGAATTCTATTTTAAGAGAAAAACTAATTGTAGTAACAAAGTTGCTACATTTTTCCAAAGGGATTAGAGACTTGAAAAATGTCAGAGTTATGAAGAATCTCTTAACTTCGGGTTTTTAGACTTGACTTAAAGTCTGAGTTTCCATTTCAGGCCCTCTGGCCATTTACAAATTTACATACAGTCTTTTAGCTCTGATACCTCCTTCACTAAATTTATGAGTTGTATCAATGCTACAGATCTTCTCAGATGCTGCAATAAATGAAGGCATGTTATTTCCCATGGATAATATAATAAGTCTAGGTACTGCCTTCCTAGAACTTGGAAACTGGGCCAATCTGTGGAAGACTTCTTAGATGGATCTTGTGCTTTAACAAATGTGTGTTAACAGTTACCGGCATTAACTGTACAGTGCTTCATGTGTTCAGTATTTGTCTAAGAAAATGGGTAATTATTCTCCCTCTTCCTGGGCTTGTGTAATTCATTTCAACCTTTTGGGTCTTAATTTCTTTATTTCAACAAAAGATAATTACTCTGCTATCCAATTGTTCTTTTTGAATGCTAAGGGTTTTTTTTTTTTCTTATTAGTGTTTCAATCATGTACAGAGTAGTGAATTCCCATTTAACTTTTTATGAATTGAGTTTTCTTGAACTAGATATTGATTGTTTTCAAATATTAAGGTGTTCTTTTGTTTTTGTTCTCCCAACAGCATAGCACAAACAAACTTACAAGGAAACAAGGTACTCAGCATATATTCATTTTCAAAGCATGCATGAATATGTGTAATTGGGATATATTCTCTCCTTTATATTAGATATTTTTAATATGTACATATTTATTGTGAGGTTAAAGAAGCTTCAAAAGAAGGATCAGTCTTGGAAGCTTCACTTAAAGGGACGACAAGGCATGAATACCATCCAAAGGGATACATTCCTAGGAAAGAGTGGCATCACAGGCATGGCTGGGATTGCCTGGTTTGTGTCAACATCACACAAAACATGGTAATATGAAAAGCGGAAACTTTAACTAAGAATGCGTGTTGGACATTTTTTTGGAAGATTAGTGGTTGATGATTAGTGATTGAGTGAGTGCCCAGCCCATTGTAGGTGTTACCATCCCTCAGCTGGTGGTCCTGGGTTCTATAAGAAAGCAAGCAGAGTAGGCTATGAGGAGCAAGCCAGTAAATAGCACCACTTCCGTGACCTCTTCATTATCTCCTGCCTCTAGGTTTTTTTTCCTTTTTGAGTGCTTACCGTGACTTCCTTCAAGGATGGACTATGTATGACATGAAAGTGTAAGCTAAATAAATTCTTTCCTCCTATGCTGTTGGTCATGGAGTTTCAGCCTAGCAATAGTAACCCTAAGTAAGCCAAATGACTCTGTTTACATACAGGTAACTTTGTTGTATTCATTTTCCATTTCAAACAAACAGTGAAGCCATCATAAAAAGCACTTCAGGAAATGAGATGGCTTACATCTCTGTGCACACTTCTTGCTGGGTATTCTTGGTTCAAGCTAATGAGACCCAACATGATTTTCTCAGACAGACTCTACTTCCCATTTTTTCCTTAGCACCACAGAATTATTTGTATGCACAGATTTAGAAATTATCTATTGAAAAATTGCTTGGTGTCATTAAATTGTATCTAATTTAGACTGTACATAATGGCCACTCCACAGAAAGAATATCAAGCATAAAGCAAAGCTGGAGGCAGAGTAGACAGAATAGGATGGCACAGGGGTCTAGTTGGCAGTAAGAGGCGGTGAACTTCTCCTGGACTTCTGATGGTCAAGAAATCAGGAGACTTATATGGGTTAGATTCCAGGGCATAAATTCCAGCACATGTTTAGTAGAAGCAATTAGAACCAGTGATACAAAAAAATAAAAATAAAAATAAAAATAAAAAAAAGCCAAGATATTGAACAGTTATCTAGACCATGAAAAAATGTGCTCCACAGGTGAGTATAAATTCAATAAATGTGTATTGAGATACTGTTATATGTAAAATTCTATCCCATTTATGTCATTCTCAAACACAGGATCAGAAAATTGGGTATCCCAGGATCTCAGTTCAATTTGACTTGCTTTTTAGCTTACTTCAGTTCTATGTACTAAATGAATACACAAACTTCTATGAGTTTACTTGTTCCTTTGCATATTAAGGCTTAAAGAAAAATAACTTAACCCTAAATATATTAAGTTTGGAAATATATTAAGTGTAGTGGAGATTTTGAAATTCAAAATGCTATGAATCTTGGTTGTACATACAAATAATTTAAAGCCGATTATATGAACCGTGTTAACTTTCTGATGGGTTAGTCTTTTCAAACACCATATCCTATTAACAGTTTAACATGGTCAGATTTGAAATTATGTACATGCATTTAACATTACATGGATTGATAACATTGTGTTTATATATTTAAGACACACACACACACACATGCATGCACAATTAAAAAGAAAGAGACTATGAATATTAGAGAAAACCAAAGTGTCATATGATAGTGGTTGGAGGGAATACAGGGAAGTTGGGTAATTATATTTTAGTTTCAGAAAGTTAATTTCTTGAGAAAATAGTTTGGATCTTAGATGAATATTCTATTCTATCCTTTGAACTGTCTCTATTTTGTAGTTTACATTCCCACCTTGTTAAAACTCTCTTTATTGTGATCTCTGCCATTCTTCAATTATTGTACAGTAAGTAACAGATATATCAAGGTTTTTATTTTGCTTATTACAACAGCTATAATGTCTAAATCCTACACATGCAGATTTTATGTTTGTATATGAATAAATTATTTCCACCAAATCCAAATTTGTGGGTCAATTTTGAAGACTAAGATTTCACTCAAGAATATCATACTTTTTTCCATCAGTTTTCTGCTCAATAACAAATGCTAATCTGTGATTTTAGCTTCTTGGTTCTATTTGTATCTGGGATTCTCTATGCATAATTTTCCTTGACTCAATTTCTGCTGTCCTTAAAACTCTTATAAGATATAAGATATTTATTTGATGCCTGACTAGGCCTAGTCGGCCATCAGTAGAAAGAGAGGCCCATTGGTCGTGCAAACTTTATATGCCTCAGTACAGGGGAACGCCAGGGCCAAGAAGTGGGAGTGGGTGGGTGAAGGCGTGGGTGGGGGAGCGTGTGGGGGACTTTTGGGATAGCATTGGAATATAAATGAAATAAATACCTAATTAAAAAACATAAAAAAGATATTATTTGATATCTTATTCTCTATAATTATTCATGCTATTGAATGTTATTGACATGTTATTCTCTAGTTTTAAACCGTATCACTCTTTATTGTGTTTATTTTTATTTAATATTACTTCTTCCCCTCATTTTCCGGGTAAGTTCTTGATTTCTTCAATGTAGCAACATGTATTTACAGTGTAACAAAGGTTGAAGCATTGTAGAGTCAAATAGCATTACAGTCAAATCCAAAGAATCAATTCATGAACACATAAAGTAGCCTAGTTGAGAGTAATATTTGTAAAGATGACCTAATTTGCCATAGTCTAATAACAATAGATTGAGAGGTATTTGAGAATGAAGACACTTCCATTTTCTATTCCTAGCTTCTGAAAGTTGTGCCTAAATATTAAAAAGAAATTATTCAGCAATTGCTAAATCATGTGTGCCTTTCCCAGAGACTGCTCAGATCTGGCTAGATCTGCTTAGAGTATAAGACTCGACTTGAGTACATTCTAAAAATTCATCTTCACTGGCTCTCCCTGGGTATCGGTGAACTTGAGGAGAGTCATATGATAAAGTACCAGTGTCAACAATAGAAATTTGAGATTTAGGGGACTAAAGGACAAAACACAGTTGTACCTATAGATGGAAAATTGAATGTAGGCCCACTTCTGCTTTATTCTGAAACAGCACTACAGAAAAAGTAATGAAAGACAATTTAAAATATAAAGGATGAAAAAGAAAATGAGACCCAATGAAAAGAACAAAATGATGGAAAGAAGAAATTAAAATGTATGACAGAAATAATATTGAGAACTCTGAATTCTAAGCTCAGTAGCAAGTCAAAAGATACCATGTTTGCCCAGCAGGAATGAACAAGGATTCAATTTCCTTTGTGATTATGATATATAATATATGTCCCTCTTTACCTTCTCCCTAATCAATAGGTGAATTTATCTCTGGCGATGATAATACCAACATATTTTTTAAAAAAGTGCTGAGGACACAAGTTCTTCCTGCTTTCTGTGAAACATGAATATGTACTTAAGAATGTGTGTGTGCAAGAAAAATCAAGAAAAGGGAACACAAATGGGTGGATACTTCATTCCTCCTTAGAATAGGGAACAAAATACCCATGAAAGGAGGTACAGAGACAAAGTTTGGAGCTAAGACAAAGGATGGACTATCCAGAGACTTCCCCACCCAGGGATCCATCCCATAATCAGCCACCAAACCCAGACACTATTGCATATGCCAGAAAGATTTTGCTGAAGAAACCCTGTTATAGCTGTCTCGTATGAGGCTATGCCAGTGCCTGGCAAATACAGAAGTGGATGCTCACAGTCATCTATAAGATGGAACACAGGGCCCCCAATGGAGAAGCTAGAGAAAGTACCCAAGGATCTGAAGGGATCTGCAACCCTATAGGTGGAACAACAATATAAACTAACAAGTACCCCCAGAGCTCGTGTCTCAAGCTGCATATGTAGCAGAAGACGGGCTAGTCAGCCATTACTGGGAAGAGAGGCCCCTTGGTATTGCCAACTTTATATGCCCCAGTACAGGGGAATGCCAAGGCCAAGAAGCGGGAGTGAGTGGGTAGGGGAGCAGGGCGGGGGGAGGGTATAGGGAACTTTCAGGATAGCATTTGAAATGTATATAAAGAGAATATCTAAGAAAAAAAAAAGAAAAAAAAGAACGTTTGTGTGTATGTGTGTGTGTATGTGTGTGTGTGTGTGTGTGTGTGTGTGTGTGTGTGCACATGCATAAGAATATGTGTGTGCACATGGGTGTGTGTGTATGTAATTTTTAAATGACCTTATGAAGATATCAATCATAGATAGACATTGGGCTAGCTGCAGGTATGCTCAAGTATCTTAGCACAGACATGTTGTCACAAAGGGTTCACCTGCCAAAAGCAAGCCCAGGCTGCCATGCATCCTGCTATGCACAGCCTTCATTATGAAAGGTGCCATTCATTTCAGATACAAATCAACAGCCAACCCACGCAGACCTGCTGCTGCTGTGATACTAACACTGTAAATTATTTACTTCATTTGAGGGAATTTGTCTCAGAAAGAGGTAGGTGGGAAAAATGCATACAAAACCAAACAACCCCATATGTTAGGAAGCTAATGGTGAACCATTGTCCATCTTCAAACACAATATGCAACAGGTTCAGAGCTATGCAGTGAGGCACGAAAAGATACTGAACCTACATCAGTACCCATGGATTTTTGTCTGCTCATCCTGGAGATTTCAGATGGTGATGTTCTTTAAAGTTAGCTCTGCGTTCAAAAGAGAACCAAAAGCTCTTTTTTTTTCCCAGTATGATATTTTATGGAAAAGTATTGTGCTAGCCATAATTTGATCACATTTTTTCCTGAATTTTCCTCTGCATGTACAGTATAACATAATGTTTTGTAAGTCGAGCTTATTGCAACTAGCTATGCACAATGTATTCAGGTCAATATCTGTAACAGTCCAATATGATTTTGAATCTAGAAAAAGCAATCTTTCTCTTCTTTATGCATTAGTTGTAACAGAATCATATATTCCCTGTAGCAAAGGTATATTTTGGTTGCAATGAACAGATTTAATGTTTGCATATGAGTTCGGTAATTAAAGATCCCAATTCCAGTGTTTGTTAGTATTGGTCACAACACTCAAAGTGTCCATCCACTTCCGCAGGGTGAAACTATGAGCATTACATAATTGTTACCCCCTCTTATATTAACCATTTCCTTAAAGTAAAACCTGTGCACCAAATGAACATTATCCTCTATGAGCAGCCATAATCTATTGCCTGCAAATGGTACCTTCTAGAAAAGAGCACAAACTGAATTTGAACATGAGCTCTTTTGAGGATGTTAAAGATGGACACACACACATGCTAGCTTCTGGTACATACAAACAGTAGATTTACTAATTAATATATCTTTTACAAATGTGATAACTTTCCTAAGACTCAGTGTCTTCAGTTGGAAAGTGGAGCAGAGGGATAAGTTCTCTGAATTGCTATCAAGAGAAAATAGAGTTGTGCCTTTCAGCCTTGAATGGACTATCTTCACCAGTCCAAACATTATCACCTAGTCAAGGGCCATCCTGGAAGGGGAGGCAGGATGAGCTTAAGAGCTGGAGGATAAGAAGGCATGCTGTGGAATACAGGGTTCTGCTCTAACAGGGATTGCACTGAGCAACTTTGTGCAGTAGCTACATGCACAAAATCAATCCTGCCAAAACTTCAACATTGATAGGTAATCCAGGCCCAATCCTCTACTGAAGAGCGCTTGGCAGTTAAAAGCTGCTAAAAAGAAAGAATATCTTCTTTTTAAAAGTGTAGACACTGATAGATCTCATGCTCTAGTGGAGTGGATGGCCTGTGAGTGTCTCTCTCTCTCTCTCTCTCTCTCTCTCTCTCTCTCACACACACACACACACACACACACACACACACACACACACACACACACACACATGCACACACACACATGCCCTCAAACAGAGAGAGAGGGTGGAGGTAATCATGAACTAATATTTACTGTTATTAGGAGTGGGTGGGTTGGGTAGCAGGGCAGGGGGAGGGTTTAGGGAGCTTTGGGGATAGCATTTGAAATGTAAGTGAAGAAAATATCTAATAAAAATGCCTTTAAAAATATAATTATTTTGTGATAGGTCTCCTTAGACAAATCAATTATTACATACTTACTATGTCTTGAAGGAAGGTGTGGGGATTTTCAAAATAATTACAACTGTACACCATTTTTCCTTAACCCCATGAATGAATAATGACAAAAGGACATATTCAAAAGGCTTGCTCTTCTCCTTCTTAAGTCCCTGAAGAGAAAAGTCTCGGTCTCTTGGGGAAAGAGCTCTCATGAGCCAAGTTGCCAGGAGACATTGTGTTTTTCCAGTTACCTCTTAAGGTTTCCCCTCTGAATATGATCTCTCATCAGAAGCTGAGCTAAGCCGGTGACATCTCCCTGGCAGAAACTGTCTCAGTCACTCCATTTTCCACTTTCAGTGTCAAGTTCATTTTAAATGTTAACCTTCTGAGACACTTCCAAGGGACACTTGTCCCCTCCACTAGGCACAGCCTTTTTAACGTGTTGTGGTTCTATTTTTTCAGAAAAGGGACCTTGTTCCTGCTTCCCTAGAGATGTGGCACCTTTGAAGTTGACCCAAGACACAGGCAGAAATTCAAAGTTACATAAAACTTCTCTTTATCCACTGCTACCCTTGTGGCGTCTAGAGTTTTGACAAAAGAAACAAAGAGGATAAGAATATGACAAAGATTAAAAAGGACCACTTGTTAAGCAGTCAGGGAAGAAAACTGTATGTTGTAAAGCCATTATGAATCACAAGGACATTGAACACTGACCCCCTTCAAAGCTAAGAATTCATTCTTAGGATTGTATCATAGAAGGCAGAATTGAGGATTTGGGTAGACTGCATCACCAAACAAGGACTTCTATATCAGTAAATAGAACATAATAGAACATAGTCTTACAGGAAAACTAGTGCTAAGTTTCACAACTGGCCTGGAAAGATGTTTAAAGAATTTGAGAGGGGAGAAATATAAAGTGTCCACATAACTAGTGTTTTTATGACTAAATCATGTAATTATGGAATAATTTGTTACTTTCTTGCGCATCTACCAGATAACAGTTATTAACAGTTTATCAAGGGTGAAAGTGGACATAGATTTGTTCAATGTATTTAACTTCCCAAATATCATAAGTATAAGATAGGAGATAACTGTTTCACTAGCACTAAGTTAATGGCCATCAAACATAATCAAATATATGTGTGTGTGTGTGTGTGTGTATGTGTGTGTGTGTGTGTGTGTGTGTGTGTGTTTGTGTGTGTGTGTGTATGTGTGTGTGTGTGTGTGTGTGTGTGTGTGTGTGTGTGTGTGTGTGTGTGTATACACACTACATTTTTCTTATTATTGGTTTGTACCAACGGAACAAAATTTTGATAAAATTTGCTCATGTTTTGGGAGGAGGAGTCCTTTAAGAAAATAATTTAAATATTAGGAATATAACTTTGGTACTCTCCTTTCCCATTAATAGGCAAAGAGTCATGGAAACGAAAGGTTTCTGTTTCACTATCTTAACAATGGTGTGATTTCTGGTTGCCTTTCTTTCTGATGATAATCATGCTTCCCAACTTAAATTCTTTCTCTGGACACAGTCCTCATTAAACCTTTCTATAGCTACCTTGGCAGAGGTAGGCACTGTCAAGAGAAGATTGACCAGTATGAAGTAGTAGATTTATAATAACAAGCTAGAGATAGGAAGAAGAAAATGAATTTTCTCTCAATGTTTTTGCCATTTAAATGACATTTTGAAAATGACAATTTTGGATGGCAAAAAGAACATAAAAATTTGATGAACAAAGAGATGCAATAAACTTCTTCCAGAACCATACTATCTCATTCCATTTTCATCTTTTTCAGAACTGTGTGTATGTATGATTACATGTTTAAACAGAATTATAAAAAATATATTTAAAATATACTCACTTTACAAGATGATATCTTATTGCTATAAGTAGTTATTGACTTTTCTTCCTTTTATCTCCATATTATATTTTTACACGTGTTTGCTTATTTTTGGTGACCTGAACCTGTGCTAAGCTTCTTGGATTTATTAGAGAAATAATACAATTTAGACTGTTGGATATCAATCAACATGGATATAAGAAGTGTATTTATACTTGTATGCTGAATATCTTGACATTAACTCACTGAAACTAGATTGTTATGGAAGCAGAACTTTCCCTGGGGCCCCAAAGCATCCTGATTAGATTACTGGCCAAATTCTAGAATAGATCCTGATCTATACTTCCCACCCTTGTCATTTATCATCTCTCATTTAGAGAATGCTAAGAGGAGCAATGCCTTTTACATTAAAAACTAGTTTTACTGTTGCCAAACAATACATCAGCAAGAATAAAAGCTTTTTTGGGATGTTGCCACATGCTATTCTACACATAAAATATTTCATAGATAATAGTCAGATGCCTCTCTCTCTTTCTCTTGTTCTCCATTTCTCTCTGTGTGTGCTTGTGTATGTACACACTCATATATTATTTTTACAAAGAACAACTTTGAGTTTTTATAATGTATGAATTATAATGATTGTTGAATATTCATTTCAAAGTTCAAGTTTCTAAGAACTACTGTTTTTTATCAACATAGCAGAGCAGCAAATAAATACTGCTTTATATTTAAAGGACCCTGGATTCTTGTCCCAATTTTCCACTGATTGCTATCTGCTTTCTTATTTTATGGAATGGAAGATTTTTCTTACATAATGTGGAGGACTCCTTCTTGCATTAACTATCTTTCTTTTTCTGGAAGCTTGCTAAGGTCTAATTTTGACAGTTTTGAAGTGTGGGTTTTGACAATCATTGCTCTTCTTCTGGAATCATAACTGAATTCAGCCTCGCTTGTTTACCTCAAGGTGGCTGTATTTTAAGGGTAGCTGAAAATAGTCATACCCATGTTCACTTGCAGCCAAGCTGGTGAAACATCACTGTAATGCTTTAGAATCAGCATGCATCCATTCTGTACAGTGCTGAGTACTTATTGTAAGCCAAGAATTACTGAAGGCGCTGGGAATCCAAAAAAATGTATGATACAAACAAGGTTTCCTTTCTAAGTCATTCATAATCTGAGAAAGCATATATCACTTAAGGTTCATAGAGAATTTGAATAATTCAGACAAAGACCAGCAATGGCAAGTATAACATGCTATGAAAATCTATCAATATTGTTCATTCCACCTATAAAGAGAAGTCAGATATACTTCCCTCCAGAATGAATGAAAAGCTGAAGATCACATGGTGTCTGAGAATAAAGACTATGAAGGAAATTTACTAGAATCTAGGCTGCAGGCTCATAATAAGCAAATACCCTGGACCAGCATGAAGGGAACCAAGGACATTGAAATAAAGCGTGAAGGTGAAGGGAAGCCTGACAAAAATGGAGGAGACTGAATATTCCAATACTGTCTGACTGTGCAAGGTCCCTTCTCCCATTTAAGAAGTAACATCTGTATTCTGGAAGCAACAGAAAATTAAGGATAGGACATTAGCATGATTTGATTCACTTATCAATCACCTTTCAGTAGAGAAGGGAAAGAGATAAGGTCAATTTGTCTACAGCAAGACAGGAGAATTAAAGTGGAGCACAATGGCTTTATCCTTATTCTGGATTCTATTTGGAATGATAACGTAACTTTGAGTAACTCATTTCTGTAGCTCCTAGCATGGTGCTAGGAGAATGTTACCCAGGGGACAATAGAGAGCTCTTGTCGTCTTGTTTACTTCTGAATTATTTATGTTATTTAAATGGATTTAGATATGTGAAAGGTAGTCTCAGTTCCCTCAGGACTCACTGAGCACAGACCTGAATCTCCCTGAGATAATCCTTAGCACACTTGTTCTGCTGCCTGGGAACAATTCATGGGCAAGACTCCCATGTCCTTGCCACCCTGTGGAACATCATGAGTGGAAAACATACGAATTACTACAGTAATTCTTCCTGATCTCTTGGAACAGCCCTATATTGTCTCACAATTTTTCAATTAAATGCACACACTTTACTCATGGGAGATAGCACAGTTTTTTTTCTTGTTGTTGTTGTTGTTGTTGTTTGTTTGTTTGTTTGTTTGTGAGAGATTATCATTTCTGCAAAGAGGCGTAGTAGCAAACATGGCTAAAAAGAAAACAAAAAATGAAACAACAACAATGTGTCCTTATCATGCTGAGCATCTGAAAGCTTGCATCCTGTCCAGTGTAAACTAACTTAGTATTCCATTGTTCTTCTACAGCATAAGGAAATTTACAGATTACTTCTAATTTTCACCTTTCTTTTACCCTGCCATTGTAGTCACTGCAATCTAGTGAAAGTGGGACTAGCTAGGAACTAGCTTGGCATTTCCCTTTTTAGTTGCTTCAATACCTAATTATTAATACCGGAATCAGCAGAAAAATTTAGTAGGTGTCACCACTTACTGTTAGATCTCAGATACTAAATCTGTGGACTAAGTATTCCTGTACCATGCACTAGACAAAATATAAGCTACCCTGTCAAGGCTCAAGAATGGTACCAAAATCATTTGAAGGGATTGAGTTTCATCTCATGCTAGAAAATATACAGAGTGAGACATTATATCAGTTTCTTCATTCAAAGAAAAGCCAGATTCCTAGTAAATACCTAAGAAGTTCTAGCCCCATGCTCTATAACTAAGCACCTGTGTTTACCTGTCATGTTTTAGCATGGTGGGTTCAAAATTGAGGAAACTGATTTATGGACAAGAAATAAGATAAAGCAGGAAAAGATGAGGTAGAAAGAAAGGGTACATTTTTTACTTCTGGTACATATAAAACTATCAAACTAAATAACACCCATTTGAAAAGAATGGGAAAAATGGTAATGAGAAAGAGAATGGTATTAGAATAAACTTGGGAGGCTCAAGTGATTGTAATTCCTATCCAAATATACTACTATAACAATACATACTACACACTGCATACTACATACTTCAGGGACAAAACAGGGAGATTGCTAAATAATTGATTAATCAGTATAAATACACATTTCTTTCCTCTTTTGGAAAAATAGAACACAAATGAGCATATGAGGACAAATAGCAATGTTATACTAGGGCACAGGAAAGTTGGCACCTTTATTTCAGTTATTTTTTCCAAATAAGGTAAAATGGATTGTGTTGGTGGCACGTTGCCTAAATGTTACATCCATCACCTATTTTTCATATTATATTCCTTCTTTCTGAAATTTTATTAAAACAAGAATAAATGGTTCTCTTCTGTGATCATTAGTTTGCAGAGGCTGGCTTAAGAAACAGATTGCTGGTGCCACAAACAGAGGCCTAAGAATTCTGTCATGCAGCCTCTGATGTGGTATGTCAATTCCCAGGGAATGGCTTATCCTAAATAGTGTTTGCTGATATTCATAAATATATAATGACAGTCATCCTTAAGCAAACTTCATCCAAATCACTCCACCCTGTGCTCGTAATGAGTGTATACCAGGGAAGTGCTAAGAGGTAGCTGCTCAGAGGCATTTATAATACTGGGCATTATTCAAATATGTGTTAACCCTCTGCAGCAAAAGACTGTTCTTAGGAACAGGAAGGACCACAGTGCACTCCTAAGTTTTCAAGGCTAACTGAGAATATGCAGATCTGTAAATGGAACAAGTAATGAGAAGGGAACATGTTAGATAAACATTGCATGTTAGAACGAGAGCTAAGAAATACACATATTATTAAGAAGAATGCCTTTTATTTACCCCATGGAAACAAACACTTCATTCTAGAGTAATAATTCAATATTTACATCATTGTGTCTTTCTGTGAATGGAATGCACTCACAAATCAAAGTTTCAAGATGATCTAAAGTTTACTATGGAATAAAAGGCATATAGGAAAGGCAGGATAATTTGGGAAAAATACATTTGAGGAACTATTCATTGGTAAATATGATAACATGCTCAGCAAAATTTTAAAATGGTTTATATTATAGAAGGTCACTGGGAAAACAGAGCATGTTATAAAGACATGAATATTCGAGCATATTTAGTATATGATAAAAGGGAGATTATTGGAATGTATTTTTGGGAAGGTTTCTAGTATTTTTAAAAATAAAGGCCAATATATTTATACATTTATTATATGTATCAATGAAATAAAATCAAGAATCATGTAGAAATAGTAATTACTAACTGTGACTATAAAGACAAAAGGGAAATATATGATGTAATTTTCTTAAATACCTGGAGTGGAAAATTAAAAACAAGGAGCTATATAATTAATAAAATGATATATAATTAATAAAATGATGAAACCAGCAGATAAATGATCACCAGAAAAACTACCTCTAGTCTATGATAATATAACAGGTTTAAAATTAGTATTAAAATACAGTTATGGATACAGCTTTCCAACCATTCAATAGATATATCTGACAAAACTTGAACACTTTAAAGAAGAATAAAACATCCAATCTTCAATTACACTAAGACAATTATTCAAACTCATCCATAACTAAAGAAATTTCTCCTAAGTTGATATTTTTTACATCAAAATTATAGGAGTCTAAAATGTTGATATTATATAATGTTGACCAAAATAGATGATTGTTGTGTGAAGTCTGTAGTAATATCTATAAAATTCTACTATATATGAGTTGGCTCAACTCTACTTCTCAAATTGCATTCTATAGCCATGTTTACCCACTTTACAAAGAACCATGCCTAGACAAATAACACAACAAACCATACATCCCCAAATAAGCATCCATGAGCATCTTAAATACATAAAAGTAAATAGGTTAAGTAACAATTCAGTGATTAAAAGGAGATGCTTTTAAAAGGTATATATGTCTTGGGAGAAACCTGAATTTTAGAACTCTAAATAGTTTGGTCTAATTTCTATATTTTCAATCTTAAAAATATAGACCCATACACACACAGATACAGACACACACACACATACATAATGTACATATATGTTTGTGTGTGTTTGTATATATAAATGTATATATATATATATATGTATATATATATATATACACACATACATATATATATGTGTGTATATATGTATATATATGTGTGTGTGTATATATATATGTGTGTATATGTGTGTGTGTGTGTATATATATATATATATATATATATATGTATATATATATATATATATATATATATATATATATATATATAATTTTATGCAGAGATAAGCTAAGGAACACCCTATTACTGACTCACTGACCTTACATCCTCAATGTAAACTTTGGGAGTCCCCAGTGGTCCCTTATTCACAACTCTAAAATAAGATCAACCAGTGACACAAACCCATCTACACAAGGGAAACTCAATCAACTCTAAGGACAGATAATTGAGGTCTTTTAATTCTCCCACATATTTTTTTCATTGATACTTTTAGGAACAAGTAGAAAATGGTACTAGTGAAAACATCTCAGAAAACATGGATGTTAGAGATCTATGGAACAAGACCAAGATATATAAGCCAAAATCTCCAAGTAGATAGAGTTTTAGGTATCTTAAAAATAAAGATAAATGTATAAAATCTATTTGTTGCCATTAATAAATGAATCCTGTTGAGTCTTCCTAGGTTGTTCCATTAATTCCTAAAGTCTAAGAGAAACTAATGTTAGTGACATGGACTGACATACAATTCTGTGATACAAAAAAGAAAATGATTTGTCTGATTTTGAAGGGAGCTGTGGACTATGGACAAAGGTATAAGGAAGTCAATCTAGTCTCTTCCAATGAGTGGAGCAGAGTAAAGATGATTCCATCCATCTGTGACTCATTATCATCTCTGGGCTTTTTACACACCATTTTCTACCTTATCTTCCCAGGTCACATAAATATGTATAATCTCAAAGGTTTTCAAACACACAAGCCCTAAAATGCCTGGATTCTCTGCCTATGGATTTGAACCTAATGCTTGCTTTCAACTATACAGTGTATAAAGGCTATGTCCCAGGGTTACCAGAAAAAACAAACAAACAAACAAACAAAAAACCAACTTAGTTTGAGGAGTGGAAAAAGCATAACATGATGTTTGCTGTATTATGAGCATGTAGAAGGTTCTTATACTCTGCCTTTACAAACATCCATTGAAATGTTGTCATTTAATGCCAGGTTTGATCAAATATTGAACTTAGACATCTAAGTTTTGAATAAATTAACTGTAAGTTTGTGCAATCTTTGATTCTGCCCCCTTGATTTGTGTGTTTTATACACTGCTCTCATTCTGCATCATGGCTACACTGCTTTCACAGCTGACCATTGTAAACACACACAAATGAATGCTGTTTCCCCAGCTCTCTGACAGGTGGAGAGATGCACAACTTTCAGAACGCAGTATTTATAACCCGTTTCCTACAACTGAATAAGTAGGTAACCAACCATCCAAGGAAGAAAGTAAGAGGTTGATAAAAACTTATGGGAACAGTTTCTGTGGGTCGATTTCAGAATCCACCTTCTTCTTCTGTGTTTGACCATACCTTTAGGAGAGGCATTTTATGGCTACATAACATAATCCCCCTTTCTATGTTTGGGCTGCTGTACAAATGAAGGCAATCTGCAGAGGAGAAGCTGTTGCTTGCTCAAGCTTGGTAAACATAGGACCAAGAGATGAATCATATGTGCTAGAGGATATACAGTAAAGTAATCATGAAATATTAACAGTATGAAAATAAAATTATTATCTGGGCATTTAAAAATAATACTGAATAAGGAAACAAAAGAAAAATCACTGAATTATGCCCATAACTAATTGACTTCATATTTTCCTAGTTGAGTAACCAAGTGAAATAATGTTTTTCATTGTAGAAATAGTTGAAGATGAATTTTAAAGGAGCTGTGGCTAGTTTTAAATTATCATCTTAAGGAGGAAAATAGAATCACAAAAGTGGTATTTCAAAGCAGAGGTCTATGCGCCTGCTGCTGTTGCTTGCTTGATGGTTGTTTATAGGCTCCACCAGCAACTTCAAAACATTACAGAGCAGAGCAAGAACCCTAGGACCTGTGAAAGTTCTATGCCCCAGTGTAGGGGAATGCCAGGACCAGGAATGGGAGTGGGTGGATTGGGGAGCAGGGGGAGGGGAGGGGTTAGGGAATTTTCGGAGGAGAAACAAGGAAAGGGGATAACATTTGAAATGTAAATAAATAAAATAGCTAATAAAAAAAGAAGTGTATGCACTACCACTGGAATTTGCAGAGGTTAAGATGAACCCAAACTACCTGGCTGAACAAAGGCTGTTAGTTGATATTTTACATGTCAGAGCAGGTGACTCTGAGTTACCTTGGGTCAGTTCATTACCATAACTAAGATTATCTATAAAATGACAGAGCTGTACAAACTAAGATCAGCTATGCTGTAATTCTATTGCCAATGCTTCATAAGTGCTCAAAACCTAGGAACATTTTATTACCCTAACCAGTTTCTCACTGTGGACACACTGTTCTTATCATCAAGATGCTCCAGCAATTTTTTCCCTGTGAGGTGGAGAGGACAGAATGAGGAAGGGTGAAACAGAGAGACTAGCTGGACTTTGCAAGCAGAGCTGCGGGCTCCGTACTAAGTCTGCTTCGTTCACCTACTATTCTAACCAGTGTGTTTCCTGGGGCTTCCTCTGTTTCATTAAGCACCAGTCTGTCATCTGGAAAATGGAGATGATGGTGCTCATGTGATGGCGTGGTGGCTCTAGAAGGCTATGCATACTGGATGTTCATTATCATTGAGGAGTTAATAGAAATAAATACAAAGTAATTGAAGAAGGGAGATATTCATAGTTTATAGATCAGAAAAACGGAGTGGATCAAAAGTGTCTTTTCAGAGGACATATCGTCCAAATGTAAGCACATCTGTTTGTGCTTCTGGTGTGCAAATATTTGTTTTAAATGTAGTAACTACCGGCAAGGTTATTACAACAACATTTTAAAGAAGATTTATCATATATGAACAAACTGCATGTTTGATTAAAAACCTCATATCTCCTCCCACAATGCACAATGTCTTATTTCTCCTTTAACTACACTGAGGTCACACCCCTATGTTTGTGACATAGCAGCAGGTTGCCATGGAGATGATGGCTTTATCAGCCACACTACCTTGCCATGACCTCACAACAAGGTTACCAAGAAGCAGATGGGCTGTGAAACAGACAAACCCCCTGTCTAAACATAAATAGCATTGGTAATTAATTAGCTGAAGCAGCGGGGGAAAATTATGGAAATCTGTAGAATGAAACAGGATTTCTATTAATTACTTTTTTGATCTATACCTCTTACAAGAGACAAATCATTGCCATCCCTCCCTGGTTTAAAAAGGGTAAAGAGTATAACATTATGCAACTGATTTGGATGCACTTGGTTTGCCTTCTAGACCCTTTGATTTCTGGATTAACACTGCAAAGTGACTACATTTTGTTACAGAAATGGTAGGGAGGTAGGAGCATAGAAGAATAGCTAGCTAGTATACTGAACTTGTAGAAATGGGGGCAGGGGTTTGCAACCTCACAGGAAGAACAATATCAACCAACTAGACTCCATCCCCAGAGTTCCCAGGGACTAAACCACCAATCAAAAGGACACATTGCGGGACCCATGGCTCCAACTGCATATGTAGCAGAGGATTGAATTGCCTGGCATCAATAGGAGGAAAAGTCCTTGGTCCTGTGAAGGCTGTATTCCCCAGGGTAGTGGAATGCCTGGGTGGTGAGGTACAGGAAGGTAGGTGAGAGGGGGAGCATCCTCATAGAAGCAGGGGAGGGGGAGGTGGGAGAGGAGTGTTCTGGAAGGGAAAACAGGAAAGGGAATAACATTTGAAATGTAAAAACATAAAATATCCAAAAAAAAGAAAAAAAAAACGAAATGGGTACAGGTTTTGATTCCCATTCATAACTGTGTTACCCACAGCTCTTTAGTACATAGAACTTTGGGGGTGTTTGAATTAATAAATTACAGGAAGAAATAATATATCATAAATTGCTTCCTTTGAGAGTTTGAAAACTATATAGTTTAATAGTTATATACAAGGATATTTGTCTCACAAACACAGGCAGTCTGGGTGTCTGACATTTACCAGGAACACATTTTGAATTGCACATCTCTTTCCTCAGCCATCTTTGTCCCATTGCTGGTGACTACTTCATTGTGTATGAAACTGTTCAAGGCTCACCACTCTTTATACTGATAGGTTCTTAAGAATGCATCTTACAAGTGGTCCCATAGACCAGGGACCGCAGACAAAAGTCCCACCATTCCATCTGCATGTGAAGACTGAAGTGTGACCCTTCATTGTCTGTACAGACTCCAGGGTCTGTGAGTCTGAGAGAGGACAGCTGGAGCTAGTTATGTAGTTCTGCCTCTTTGGCTGTTCCTTGTGTAGACTGGGAAATGAAGAGAGTAATTGATGCTCAGCAGAGCAAATGAAAGTGCTTCTTAAAATATCCTGTGTACATAGATGGAGAAAAGTTTACTCTGATAAAAATCAACCTAAAGTGACATTCTTTACTCTTAAAACAAATGGCTGATGACTTGATTCACAATGACTTGAATTTTGGTCAACTCTAGTGGGGAATGGGGAATTAGTTAGACTGAGTATCCTTCTCCCATTTTGCGTTCTCATGTTTTTTGTTTTCTAGTTCTAGGAACTACCCACCCCCCCCCCCCTCAGGCTTGTTACACAAGGGAGGTCCAGGGCCAGCCCTGTGCCCCTTGTAATTATTCTCTGATATGTGCTGTTCAAAGATATTTCTCCTCATATTTTTTGCCCCAGTTCAACTATTTAATCAGTTATTTGTAAACAAATGGCTATATATGGAGCCCATGATAAATCTTTGTTGACTGCTTAGCACATTGAAAATTTTGTCTATTCTTACATGATTTTAAGATTCAGTTTCTAATGTCAAAATCCTGGTATTAGTCAGTTGATGCAATTTTTAAAGAGGACTGATTGATAACTTTCAAGCTCCCTGAAACTATACCATGTGCCTTTACTGTGGCTTCTTCTGACAGTGATATTAAGTTTCCAAATTACAAATGGGGTTTTTCAAACTGCTTGTCCCTTCACATGGTTTCTAGACAAGTATTTACTTGTGTTATTATTATTATTATTATTATTATTATTATTATTTGTATTGGATTATTAATTAGCTCATATACATCTAAAATAAAACTGTATAGTGTATTATGAGTTAGTTAAAATGTCACTCTTCTTTACTTTAAGTTGGGATGTGAACTTTATGATTAACATTCATTATCACAAACATCTGAAGCTGTAATTGATGGCTTCATGCCTTTGAACAGTCAAAAAAAATGGGAGTACAATTTAATTATTACTTGATTAGTGCTCTGTGTTTGGTTTAAAAATACTTCCAGTGATAGGGTACATGGAAAAATGGAAATTCAATAATGAAAAGTTTAGGAATTCATAATCTAGCTTGATGCTTTGAAAAATGAAATAATAATGATGAAGATGATAAATGTTTAATAAGTGCTTGCTATGTTCCAAGCATTGAGCTAATATTTAATTCCATATCCTCCTCGCTCCATGTACCATCCTAAAAAAGAAAGCTTAGAGGACAGAATTATCTTCCCTGATGTATGAATGGAAAATGTGTCAGGAGAACCAGGAGACCCACAACATTTTCCCCACTTCATGCTGACAGGAAGAACCTGTATGACTTATGGGTGAAACAGTAATCTTAATTATTCCATTTTTCCAGGAAGTTGTTCATCCCTGCAGATTCCTTCATTTTTTTTTTCCACTTTGTTTTAGTATTTCCTTATTAGGGAAACACGAGCAGATAATTTACCCCTCTATTTCACATAAAATACAAACTTGCTGGGTGGTCTGTGAAGCATGAACTTGGTCCTTTGCAGATACCACAGAGCATAACTCTTGTGCAGTGACACCTGCCAACATTTTCAGCTTCATACGGAACTCAGCATGGGCTTCTGTTTGCTTGAGGGAGGTGACATAATTAGTTGTCTTGCAGGGTTTTAAATTATGTGGCTAACTGTCTATCTAAAAGGGAGTGTGGCCGTTCATTTTCCCTTTCAGCCAGTATATGATAAGAACTTTCAGAAGGGAAAGGAACTTTGAGACAGCTTAAAATGAATGACCCAGAGAGTCGATGACTTATGAGCACTACCGGTTGTTTGCTCTCCGAGAACATGACTAATTCCCTAAGCCTGCAAACAAAGAAAGTGAAATAAACAAGAAATTCTACAGATGACACTAAAAACACTCCAGAATGGAATAGGATGTGTCGCATCTGAGCCAACTGTCACCTCTTTAACCCTTCCATCTGTTGCTCTACATTAGCAAAAAGGAAGTTAAAAATACAGACCACATCTAGTCTATTAGCTAGGTAATTTGGTTTTCAAGTATGTGCGAGTCGAAGAGGCATGCTTGCCTCTCTCTGTGTGGAAACATTGAGGCCCACAATTAACCCTATTCTCTTCAGCTTCCAAATTTGTTTTGCGCCCTCACTCAAAGCTACCTCTGACTGGAAACCATGCTAATGGCTTTGCTGGACTTGCCGAATGTGGAATCTATGGGATGGCTTTCAGGAAAACAGAGGTAGCCCACCCTACTCCCTCTCTCAAAGATATCCTCGTATATGACTAATTCAAAACAGGAGGAAAGCAAAGGTTGGAGAAAGTATTGAAATTATAAACAAATTTGGAAGTTTTCCAGCTTTATTACATCAAAAGGTTCGTAAGATTCAAAGAGATGCTGGGAAACAAATTTAAACTAAACAGTAATAGTCAACATGAAGTACAATAAATATTATTTATAATTATTTTAAAAGATATCTAGATGGGAGGGGCTTCGGATTTTTGACCCAGAGGTTTCACCCTTAGACTTGCCAAGCTGCCATCCCATGACATCACTCCACAGTATAAGCTTATGTGCAAATACATTCTACTGCTAATGGTTGCAACTGAAGTGGCCACTGTGGGGCCCTCTGAATGGAGGTGTTGTAGTATGCCACAGAAGCTGCTGATAGTTCTCAATGAGTCATGTCCTTGCAGCCTCTTTGTCCTTATTTGAAATGAGAAGATGGGTGTAGGTGACAATATCCTAGCAAGAATCAGTCTGTCAAGATTTCCTCACCTTACATAAAAATTGTTTCTGAGGTTTCTCTGTTAATTTAAGTTAGGTGTATGAGATATCGAAGACTTTTGTTGGGATACTGATAGTTGGCAAGGGGAGGGTACTTATCCCATACCTCAAGAATGAAATGGTGGGGTGGTTAAATATTAGTACTCACTTACTTCTCAGAAACACAACATTTCCCCCTATTTCCATAGTTATCACTAATAAGTCCCCAGAATTTATGGGATAAGTATGTTTTCCTTCAAATCTCTTTCATCTTGCTTCAGACATTCTGGTCTATCAATCCAAGACAGATTACACATTTTGATGGTGTATCTGTAGAATCTATGAATGCCTGTGCATGTGTGGGGGATATGTATGTAAATGTATGTGTATATAAACATGTGTGCGTGTTGTGTTGTTATTGTAGTGCTATTCTTGAATCCAAGGTGTCATACATACTAAGCAAGTATTCCACTACAATGCTGTCCACAAGTTTCTAAGTTAAATATTTTGGAAGACTGTAAGTTTAATTAAATAATTTCTTTTGAAAATAATTAGTACTGTTAAATTTTATTGTAGCTGAATATTTAAACAGCATGCATACACATATGTCACTTCATTCAACAAGTATCTGTTACCTCTGATGTGTCAAGCATAACAGTAGGCTTCAAGAATTGAAGGGCAAATATCAGATGAAGCATTTGTTCTCCATATCAATTAGGGAAACAGATATATCTCTCTAGACAATGTTGCTATCCAAAGAAACCCATTTCTTTAACATGGTCACTTTTACTCAGAAAGTCATTAAATCAACATCTCTTCACCACTTCAATCCAGCTGCTCACTCCTCTCTAAACTCTGGCATCCTTTTATATTTCTTTGTTTTCCTTTTGCCAGTGGGAATAATATTTTTCTTTCCCTTATAGGTTTTCATTGTAAAACATAGAACTACCCTCGAGAATTCAGGAATGTGGTATCCTGTCCCTTATCCTTTAATTATTTAGAGTAGAAATTTAAATAGTAAACAGCATACATTTTCTCTTTGTCATTTACATTTTCCTCATTTTTCTAGGTTTTGTTTTGCATGCAAGGGTCACTTGTTCTGTAGATGAAATAGAAATAAAATGACAGGGTATTATATACCATCTACTGTCACATTCCAAGTTCCTTAGATATTTGCTGAGGATTGCTTCATAGTACAATACAAAGAAATACCCTATACTTATCAACTAATATTACTGCTCACTATTTAAACTTAGAGAATCAAAAGTTTTAGGCATTTATCCCAACTTAACCAACAACCTTGAATATTAGGCTTATAGCACTCTAACTTATGTGGGACATCCTGAGCCAACATGCTTAGAGACCAAGAGAATTATTCCCTTATTATATAGTCCCTTCCTTTTTTTCAGACCTGTTTTCCTTCACTTGTGGTATAGGCCAAGATGAGAAATGACACTCATGTTATTCTTTAGTCATTCTTTGGAAGAGACAAAATAATAAAGATGTATCCTTCCCTTTTGGTTATGTGTGGTCCATTGGCCAGTGACATCAGCAATCTGTAAAGATTTAGTAGAAATACACATTGCGAACTTAGGAAATTAGTCTGAACAGGTGAGAGGGTGCGCCAGAGAACCTGACAGCTTCTGGAACAGGCGGAAGCACAGAGGCGCTGAGGCAGCACCCTTTGTGGGCCGGGGACAGCCAGCCACCGTCTGGACCGGAGGACAGGTGCCCACCCGGCTGGGGAGGCGGCCTAAGCCACAGCAGCAGCGGTCGCCATCTTGGTCCGAGACCCGCCGAACTTAGGAAATTAGTCTGAACAGGTGAGAGGGTGCGCCAGAGAACCTGACAGCTTCTGGAACAGGCGGAAGCACAGAGGCGCTGAGGCAGCACCCTGCGTGGGCCGGGGACAGCCGGCCACCTTCCGGACCAGAGGACAGGTGCCCACCCGGCTGGGGAGGCGGCCTAAGCCACAGCAGCAGCGGTCGCCATCTTGGTCCGGGACCCGCCGAACTTAGGAAATTAGTCTGAACAGGTGAGAGGGTGCGCCAGAGAACCTGACAGCTTCTGGAACAGGCAGAAGCACATAGGCGCTGAGGCAGCACCCTGTGTGGGCCGGGGACAGCCGGCCACCTTCCGGACCAGAGGACAGGTGCCCGCCCGGCTGGGGAGGCGACCTAAGCCACAGCAGCAGCGGTCGCCATCTTGGTCCCGGGACTCCAAGAAACTTAGGAATTTAGTCTGCTTAGGTGAGAGTCTGTACCACCTGGGAACTGCCAAAGCAACACAGTGTCTGAGAAAGGTCCTGTTTTGGGCCTTCTTCTTCGGCCAGGAGGAGGTCCAAATACAAGATATCTGCGCACCTTCCCTGTAAGAGAGCTTGCCAGCAGAGAGTGCTCTGAGCACTGAAACTCAGAGGAGAGAATCTGTCTCCCAGGTCTGCTGATAGACGGTAACAGAATCACCAGAAGAACAATCTCTAAACAGAGTCAACTATAACTACTAACTCCAGAGATTACCAGATGGCGAAAGGTAAACGGAGGAATCTTACTAACAGGAACCAAGACCACTCACCATCACCAGAACCCAGCACACCCACTTCGCCCAGTCCAGGGAACCCCAACACACCTGAGAACCTAGACCTAGATTTAAAAGCATATCTCATGATGATGGTAGAGGACATCAAGAAGGACTTTAATAAATCACTTAAAGAAATACAGGAGAACACTGCTAAAGAGTTACAAGTCCTTAAAGAAAAACAGGAAAACACAATCAAACAGGTAGAAGTCCTTACAGAAAAAGAGGAAAAAACATACAAACAGGTGATGGAAATGAACAAAACCATACTAGACCTAAAAAGGGAAGTAGACACAATAAAGAAAACTCAAAGCGAGGCAACACTAGAGATAGAAACCCTAGGAAAGAAATCTGGAACCATAGATTTGAGCATCAGCAACAGAATACAAGAGATGGAAGAGAGAATCTCAGGTGCAGAAGATTCCATAGAGAACATCGGCACAACAATCAAAGAAAATGGAAAATGCAAAAAGATCCTAACTCAAAATATCCAGGAAATCCAGGACACAATAAGAAGACCAAACGTACGGATAATAGGAGTGGATGAGAATGAAGATTTTCAACTCAAAGGTCCAGCAAACATCTTCAACAAAATTATTGAAGAAAACTTCCCAAATCTAAAGAATGAGATGCATATGAACATACAAGAAGCCTACAGAACTCCAAATAGACTGGACCAGAAAAGAAATTCCTCCCGACACATAATAATCAGAACATCAAATGCACTAAATAAAGATAAAATACTAAAAGCAGTAAGGGAAAAAGGTCAAGTAACATATAAAGGCAAGCCTATCAGAATTACACCAGATTTTTCACCAGAGACTATGAAAGCCAGAAGAGCCTGGACAGATGTTATACAGACACTAAGAGAACACAAACTGCAGCCCAGGCTACTATACCCAGCCAAACTCTCAATTATCATAGAGGGAGAAACCAAAGTATTCCACGACAAAACCAAATTCACGCATTATCTCTCCACGAATCCAGCCCTTCAAAGGATAATAACAGAAAAAAACCAATACAAGAACAGGAACAACGCCCTAGAAAAAACAAGAAGGTAATCCCTCAACAAACCTAAAAGAAAACAGCCACAAGAACAGAATGCCACCTTTAACAACTAAAATAACAGGAAGCAACAATTACTTTTCCTTAATATCTCTTAACATCAATGGTCTCAACTCGCCAATAAAAAGACATAGACTAACAAACTGGCTACACAAACAAGACCCAACATTTTGCTGCTTACAGGAAACTCATCTCAGAGAAAAAGATAGACACTACCTCAGAATGAAAGGCTGGAAAACAATTTTCCAAGCAAATGGTATGAAGAAACAAGCAGGAGTAGCCATCCTAATATCTGATAAGATTGACTTCCAACCCAAAGTCATCAAAAAAGACAAGGAGGGACACTTCATTCTCATCAAAGGTAAAATCCTCCAAGAGGAACTCTCAATTCTGAATATCTATGCTCCAAATACAAGAGCAGCCACATTCACTAAAGAAACTTTAGTAAAGCTCAAAGCACACATTGCGCCTCACACAATAATAGTGGGAGACTTCAACACACCACTTTCACCAATGGACAGATCATGGAAACAGAAACTAAACAGGGACACACTGAAACTAACAGAAGTGATGAAACAAATGGATCTGACAGATATCTACAGAACATTTTTCCCTAAAACAAAAGGATATACCTTCTTCTCAGCACCTCATGGTACCTTCTCCAAAATTGACCACATAATAGGTCACAAATCAGGCCTCAACAGATTCAAAAATATTGAAATTGCCCCATGTATCCTATCAGATCACCATGCACTAAGGCTGATCTTCAATAACAAAATAAATAACAGAAAGCCAACATTCACATGGAAACTGAACAACACTCTTCTCAATGATACCTTGGTCAAGGAAGGAATAAAGAAAGAAATTAAAGACTTTTTAGAGTTTAATGAAAATGAAGCCACAACGTACCCAAACCTTTGGGACACAATGAAAGCATTTCTAAGAGGGAAACTCATAGCTATGAGTGCCTTCAAGAAAAAACGGGAGAGAGCACATACTAGCAGCTTGACAACACATCTAAAAGCTCTAGAAAAAAAGGAAGCAAATTCACCCAAGAGGAGTAGACGGCAGGAAATAATCAAACTCAGGGGTGAAATCAACCAAGTGGAAACAAGAAGAACTATTCAAAGAATTAACCAAACGAGGAGTTGGTTCTTTGAGAAAATCAACAAGATAGATAAACCCTTAGATAGACTCACTAAAGGGCACAGGGACAAAATCCTAATTAACAAAATCAGAAATGAAAAGGGAGACATAACAACAGATCCTGAAGAAATCCAAAACACCATCAGATCCTTCTACAAAAGGCTATACTCAACAAAACTGGAAAACCTGGACGAAATGGACAAATTTCTGGACAGATACCAGGTACCAAAGTTGAATCAGGATCAAGTTGACCTTCTAAACAGTCCCATATCCCCTAAAGAAATAGAAGCAGTTATTAATAGTCTCCCAGCCAAAAAAAGCCCAGGACCAGACGGGTTTAGTGCAGAGTTCTATCAGACCTTCAAAGAAGATCTAACTCCAGTTCTGCACAAACTTTTTCACAAGATAGAAGTAGAAGGTATTCTACCCAACTCATTTTATGAAGCCACTATTACTCTGATACCTAAACCACAGAAAGATCCAACAAAGATAGAGAACTTCAGACCAATTTCTCTTATGAACATCGATGCAAAAATCCTCAATAAAATTCTCGCTAACCGAATCCAAGAACACATTAAAGCAATCATCCATCCTGACCAAGTAGGTTTTATTCCAGGGATGCAGGGATGGTTTAATATACGAAAATCCATCAATGTAATCCATTATATAAACAAACTCAAAGACAAAAACCACATGATCATCTCGTTAGATGCAGAAAAAGCATTTGACAAGATCCAACACCCATTCATGATAAAAGTTCTGGAAAGATCAGGAATTCAAGGCCAATACCTAAACATGATAAAAGCAATCTACAGCAAACCAGTAGCCAACATCAAAGTAAATGGAGAGAAGCTGGAAGCAATCCCACTAAAATCAGGGACTAGACAAGGCTGCCCACTTTCTCCCTACCTTTTCAACATAGTACTTGAAGTATTAGCCAGAGCAATTCGACAACAAAAGGAGATCAAGGGGATACAAATTGGAAAAGAGGAAGTCAAAATATCACTTTTTGCAGATGATATGATAGTATATATAAGTGACCCTAAAAATTCCAACAGAGAACTCCTAAACCTGATAAACAGCTTCGGTGAAGTAGCTGGATATAAAATTAACTCAAACAAGTCAATGGCCTTTCTCTACACAAAGAATAAACAGGCTGAGAAAGAAATTAGGGAAACAACACCCTTCTCAATAGCCACAAATAATATAAAATATCTCGGCGTGACTCTAACGAAGGAAGTGAAAGATCTGTATGATAAAAACTTCAAGTCCCTGAAGAAAGAAATTAAAGAAGATCTCAGAAGATGGAAAGATCTCCCATGCTCATGGATTGGCAGGACCAACATTGTAAAAATGGCTATCTTGCCAAAAGCAATCTACAGATTCAATGCAATCCCCATTAAAATTCCAACTCAATTCTTCAACGAATTAGAAGGAGCAATTTGCAAATTCATCTGGAATAACAAAAAACCGAGGATAGCAAAAACTCTTCTCAAGGATAAAAGAACCTCTGGTGGAATCACCATGCCTGACCTAAAACTTTACTACAGAGCAATTGTGATAAAAACTGCATGGTACTGGTATAGAGACAGACAAGTGGACCAATGGAATAGAATTGAAGACCCAGAAATGAACCCACACACCTATGGTCACTTGATCTTCGACAAGGGAGCCAAAACCATCCAGTGGAAGAAAGACAGCATTTTCAACAATTGGTGCTGGCACAACTGGTTGTTATCATGTAGAAGAATGCGAATCGATCCATACTTATCTCCTTGTACTAAGGTCAAATCTAAGTGGATCAAGGAACTTCACATAAAACCAGAGACACTGAAACTTATAGAGGAGAAAGTGGGGAAAAGCCTTGAAGATATGGGCACAGGGGAAAAATTCCTGAACAGAACAGCAATGGCTTGTGCTGTAAGATCGAGAATTGACAAATGGGACCTAATGAAACTCCAAAGTTTCTGCAAGGCAAAAGACACTGTCTATAAGACAAAAAGACCACCAACAGACTGGGAAAGGATCTTTACCTATCCTAAATCAGATAGGGGACTAATATCCAACATATATAAAGAACTCAAGAAGGTGGACCTCAGAAAATCAAATAACCCCCTTAAAAAATGGGGCTCAGAACTGAACAAAGAATTCTCACCGGAGGAATACCGAATGGCAGAGAAGCACCTGAAAAAATGTTCAACATCCTTAATCATCAGGGAAATGCAAATCAAAACAACCCTGAGATTCCACCTCACACCAGTGAGAATGGCTAAGATCAAAAATTCAGGTGACAGCAGATGCTGGCGAGGATGTGGAGAAAGAGGAACACTCCTCCATTGTTGGTGGGATTGCAGGCTTGTACAACCACTCTGGAAATCAGTCTGGCGGTTCCTCAGAAAATTGGACATAGTACTACCGGAGGATCCAGCAATACCTCTCCTGGGCATATATCCAGAAGAAGCCCCAACTGGTAAGAAGGACACATGCTCCACTATGTTCATAGCAGCCTTATTTATAATAGCCAGAAACTGGAAAGAACCCAGATGCCCCTCAACAGAGGAATGGATACAGAAAATGTGGTACATCTACACAATGGAGTACTACTCAGCTATTAAAAAGAATGAATTTATGAAATTCCTAGCCAAATGGATGGACCTGGAGAGCATCATCCTGAGTGAGGTAACACAATCACAAAGGAACTCACACAATATGTACTCACTGATAAGTGGATACTAGCCCAAAACCTAGGATACCCACAATATAAGATACAATTTCCTAAACACATGAAACTCAAGAAAAATGAAGACTGAAGTGTGGACACTATGCCCCTCCTTAGAAGTGGGAACAAAACACCCATGGAAGGAGTTACAGAAACAAAGTTTGGAGCTGAGATGAATGGATGGACCATGTAGAGACTGCCATATCCAGGGATCCACCCCATAATCAGCATCCAAACGTTGACACCATTGCATATACTAGCAAGATTTTATCGAAAGGACCCAGATGTAGCTGTCTCTTGTGAGACTATGCCGGGGCCTAGCAAACACAGAAGTGGATGCTCACAGTCAGCTAATGGATGGATCACAGGGCTCCCAATGGAGGAGCTAGAGAAAGTACCCAAGGAGCTAAAGGGATCTTCAACCCTATAGGTGGAACAACATTATGAACTAACCAGTACCCCTGAGCTCTTGACTCTAGCTGCATATGTATCAAAAGATGGCCTAGTCGGCCATCACTGGAAAGAGAGGCCCATTGGACACGCAGACTTTGTGTGCCCCGGTACAGGGGAACGCCAGGGCCAAAGGGGGGGAGTGGGTGGGTAGGGGAGTGGGGGTGGGTGGGTAAGGGGGACTTTTGGTATAGCATTGGAAATGTAAATGAGCTAAATACCTAATAAAAAATGGAAAAAAAAAAAAAGAAATACACATTGCAAATTTTCTACCCACAGTGCACCAGTTTTAACAGATCCTATAGTAATTATTTTAGAAATCAAAGTTGATGAAGCATATAGAAGTACTTAGAAGATTTAACTTTATGTTGACAAGGAGCAAAGAGGAAAAGACTAACAAGTTAGAAACTTCCCATCATGACAAGTTGAGAGTCAAGAAGGAGGCAAAGGAAGGGAATATATAATTCTCTCTCTGTGTGTGTGTGTGTGTATATGCATGTGTGTGAAAGAGAAAAACAAACAGAAAGAGACAGAGAGAGACCAAAACAGACAGACAGACAGACAGACAGACAGACAGAGACAAAGCGCAGAGTGGTAAGAGGGAGACACCCAGAAACAGAGAGAGAGACTGACAGACAGACAGACAGAGACAGAAACACACACACACACACACAGAGAGAGAGAGAGACAGAGAGACAGAGAGACAGAGACAGAAACAGAGAGAGAGTTACATCCAGACACAGACCTACTACAGAAATATCCTGCCTAAAGTCTTTAGTACTCTGTGTATTCTGTGTATTTCTGCCTCAAAATTCCCTCCATTGACCATGAGGCATGTCTGGAGTTTGCCTCTCCCCTGAGGTGTTCACACACTATCCTAAATATCAGGGTGTTTTGGTCTTGTGTTCTATGTATTCAGATGTTGATTTCTATGCCCAGACAACTGGTTGCAGTACAGAAATTTGTGTGAACAAGTATCTCTGGTCTCAGTGTTTCATAAAAATTGTTTTCTGTCATCTTTGATTGGTTAATAAGGAGATGATGAGCTTATGGCTCTACAGGAGAGGACAGAGGAGGCAAGATATATGAGAGCAGTGGAAAAGTCCCAAAAAACCAAAGAGGAAGAAAGAAGTTGTAGAGGAAGAGAAGACGGCAATGAGAGATCATATAGAGGGAAGTGACCTTGAGGACACAGATGAAGTAGAGCAAGCCAGTGCAAGACTTGGGTTGAAGGTTAAGGACTGCGTGACTGTGAAATAGGGAGCTGTAAAGGGTTGAAATAGCTTAGAATCTGCCTAGAGCGGGCATAGAAACACCCTGATGTTACTTGTGAGGAAGGAGGATTAAAACACAGCGCCTCCCCCAAATACAATTACATCAGGGCTATAACCTCAGCTTTTATCCTTAATCCAAGCTGATAGAGGTAGGCTTTTTGACAGTTCCTCACAAGGCAATGCTTAGAAAGATGAGGGCAAAAAGTTCTTGTTGAAGCAGAAGCCTAGAAGGTGACACCTCTGTTGTTTTTAAACTGTTCTTGTATCATAGACAGACACAGCATTGTGTATTCTTGGGGTCAGATGGCACCTTTACTGCTTGTCTGATTTCTTAATTTATTATGGAGTCATTGCCATAGTAAACACAATGGATGTCAATAAGGATTTGGATAAATGAAGGAAAACTCAGATGTCTATATCCCACTGAATAATCTGTGACATATCTTTATTCGAAAATGAAATGTTTCATGACTAAGATTATCATCTTCCTTTAAGTCTGCATTGTTCTACTCATTAGAGTTGTGCTTTGAACACAAGTTTAAGGAATATGTGGAAGTTTGAATATGCTTGGCCCAGGGAGTGGCACTATTAGGAGGTGTGGCCTTGTTGGAGTAGGTGTGACCTTGTGGAGGAAGTGTGTTACTGTGGGGGAGGGATTTGTGGTCCTATACTCAAGCTCCACGCAGTCTGAAATATTGAAAGCCTCCTCCTGGCTGCCTAAGAAGGCCACAGTCTCTTGCTGCTGCCTTTAGATCTAGATGTAGAACTCTCATCTCCTTCAGTAACATGTCTACCTACATGATGCCATGACTCTTGTCTTCTGAAACTTTGCTTTTTTAAGAGTTGCCTTGGTTATGGTGTCTCTTCACACCAATAAAACCCTATGAAATATCTGATATGCATGATATCTGATATGCAATCCCCAAAGAGGTTACAGCTCACAAGTTAAGAACCATTGCTGTAGAGCATTTTCTTAATTAGTGATTGATGAGGGAAGGTCCCAGCCTATTGTGAATGGTGCTACCCCTTGGCTATTGGTCCTGAATTCTAGAAGAAAACAGGCTGAGAAAGCATGAGTAGCTAGTCAGTGAGCAGCACCCCTCCATGTCCTCTGCATCGGTTCCTGCCTCCAGGCTCCACACATGCATGAGTTCCTGTCCTTTCTTGGATGGACTGTGATAGCAAAGTGTAACCGGAATAAACCCTTTCTTCTCCAGGTTACTTTGGTCATGGTATTACATCATAGCAATAGTAACCATGACCACAATGATGGAGACATAGCACCTAAACTGTTTGTGAAAAACACTTCCTTCAATCATTGCTACTGTATTATGGTAGCAATAAGGCTACCTAGATGTAGAACTTTCCATCTAATGATGTAATCATATGCAGAAAAGGCTATCCTGAAGGCATGGCTTCAATTAATAAGTGAGACTGATGGATCTTCCCACAGTGTCTGGTCAGGTACCCATTGGTTGCCTTTCTTTAGAGACTGTTTTCATGTACTTATATTGTACAAATAATTATTGTCCTATGCCACTTGGAGATAAAGTAGGCAGTGTTACAAAAAGTCTGGTGGTGGTGTCCAGTGAGCTTCTGATTCTTATCCTGCCTTAATTCGTACCTTAGTTATGAGGCCACTAACTTCTCTGTAAAAACATCGTCTGCTGATAAAGGAATGAACTTTGAGCTTTATTGTAGCAGCTTCAGAAGTACACATTCCTTGCCATGTCTCATGGCTTCTGCCCATACTTAAAACAAACAAAACAAAACAAAACAAAACAAAAAACAAACTTGTACGCTCACAACATGAGTTAGCATGCTCTCATTACAAATGTAGAATTAGAGTCATATCACACCCAAATGGCAAACATGATATTTTTTTAATCTATTTTAAAGTGTTGCAAAGCAGGGAATGAGCAATAAAATATATGATGAAACAAAAATGTTGAATGTTAACATTGCCATGAAAATTTCATAGCATAACATAACACATATAAGAGATTTAGCATGTGGCACATTGGGTGATTAAGGGTGTTATTAGATATTAGCATTTATCATTATTCCCTTCTGAGCCCTAATCTCAGCCTTATCCATCAGGTATATGCTTGGTATCTATTAGGTATATGCTTATTGTGATTGCCCCTTGTCTATATGCCTCACCAGAAGGTCTGTGTTTCAGGGTTGGAGCCATGTACTTTAAAGCTTCCAGTCCACAAGATGCATCCACACATCTATACATTGAACACACCACTATAGGCCAGCTAAATGAAAAATAACCATCCTGTGTGAATTTTTAAGGGTTGTTACAATCCAGAACTTTGAGCTCAGGTCTATAACAAAGGGTTCTCAAGAGGCTGGGTCAAATATCTCAAATCCAATGCGTGTGTGGAATGCAGATAAAGATGAACATCAGCTTGGAATGGAGCTCTAGGCTCAGCTTCAGTGTGTATCAGGCAAGAGTCCAGAGCTTCCATGGAGGTTTCTGTTTCTCGAGGGAGCATATAGCAGTGTCATAACATTGCTTACTTACATACTTTGTAGCTGATCCAAAATTATGTAAAAAATGGAGATTTTAGTCCTTCATACTAGACCATCCAAATAATTAGTTAAGCATAGTTTTCTATTATATCATACCATAACTCTATGTTATGGGTACAGTTTATAGAACTGTATTCCTTTTATGTGTTATGACTTCTTTCACGTAAGGCTCACTAATCACTTAACATGTTGTTGTTAAAATGTTACAGGATATGTTATCTGTTATAGCGTCTATCTCTTGCATTGTCTGTATTTAATTTCTTGGAGAGATTAAAATAGTTTGAGGATAAATAGTCTCAGTACTCTCCTCCAAACTCCATAAAAATTATTTTTCATTCAGAAAAAATACTTTACATCACATGGCAACAATAATCACTAAGGACATTTTAAGGGTATAATATACAGAATGTCATGACAATTCAAAATGTGATAGACTGCTGATTGTATCCAGGAGAAATGAGCAAGCAGAAAGGGGAGAGATGCAGGAGTGATGCTCACCAGGGAATAGAGAAAGGCGATGCACCACTCCATCATCTGTGAAGCTCAGAGATAGAAATGATGTTAGAGAAAAGAAATGACCGAAGAGGAATGTTCACAAAGAGCTAGATCATAATGATCAGGAAGTGAGCAAGTGCTCACATGCATTCCAATACCAGGCTGATGCGGTTAACCGAGTTAGACATATCAGATGGAGATGTCAGTGGCTATGAAACACAAATATTTTACCAAGATCTTCTGTTACTAAAGCCTGATTTACCTCTGTTGTGTGTGTTGGCTTAATGACATTGATTTTTTGAGAACAAAAACGCACATGTTGTAAGTAGGAAAACTGTGTATGGGAAACAGGAAAAAAGTTCTAGAATTGTAGATCAACAAACAAACAACAAATAAATAAATCAAACAATTAGATTAACAATCAAACAAAAGAACAAACAGACATCAAACCACAAAACTAAAGACATCTAAACACTTAAAAGGTAAAGAGACACTGGGAGAAGTAGGATTGCATCCTCTCTGCTTCCTCACTACATAGCTGTCTTCCTTTCCTGGGGTTGACCCAATGGTCTGCTAACAAGTCTTCCTTAACAGCATTGCTCTCTATGAGAAAACACCCCATCACCCATACCCTGGCTTGCCCCACCCATGTGTCCCTATACCCCTCCATCTTGGCTACCTTTCAGTATACATCTTTGGCATGTGTTTCTTTTTCTAGTTCAGCTCAGTAAGAGTTCCCTTGTGCACAGATGGTAGATGAACCCTTACTCAGAATAGCACCTGACTCATGTTCATGAGGAATTATCATCAGTTGGGTGAAGTAACTAAAAATTGATTGTTTGTTGTTGGTTTCTACATAGAGACCATAAGAGCCATTGCCAGATTCTGCCTGAGGAAAATGGCTGTTTTGTTTATGAATACATCATGTTTGGTGAATACTGGGTTTCAATATATAATTATTTTATTTTTAAATTATTATTTGTTGTATATGAGGAGGGGGGTGAAAAAGTGTAGAAGTCTGAGAATGACTTAGGAAATTAGCTCTCTCCTTTTACCATATGAATTCCTGAAAGCAATCATTGTTCATCAGACATGGTGTTATACTCCCTTGTCCTCTGAGCCATCTTGGAGGCCATATAAATATTTATTGAATAAGAAAATGAAGAGAAAAAGTCAGCAACAAATCTAAACAAAATTTAAAACTATGTCTATGAACATACAAGAAACATTAGAACAGATACTGGAGAGTAAATTGCTTTTTCCTAAATAGGAGTTTGGAACTTTCTCACCAAAGATTATTTAAAAACTAGAGGAATATCAGTTCCCTCACCCTGTTTTTTTATGTACTCCATTTTCTCATGTTCCTCCAATGGAACAGCGAGGAGAGTAGAGTTGAAATTGTGAGCCCCTTTATTTTCATATCTGAATTATGAAATGCCACATCCCACCAGGCTCTGCTAGAAGCAGGCAGCATCAATACTAATGTTTCAAAGGGCCTGCAGCATGACAGTGGGGTGGTTTAAAGCAGAGACTAATCACAGACTACATCTTAGTAAATAAATTCCAGGTCTAATTTGTTTAGTCTTTCACCCACATTTTTAAAGGAACATATTATTCTTTTTTAAAAAGCAAATCAATACAGACTCTCTCGGAACTGCTGACTTTGTATGTCGAAGATGGAAATGTTGATTTTTCTCTTCAACAGCCTGCTAGCTAACCCACCAGCATCACACTGTTCCAATCCAACAGAGTTACAAGGATATCCCTCAAGTATCTCTCAGGAAGGATTTATAAAGGTCTTGATCCTGTGTGCTGAATACCACCTGGCTACTACAGGAACATAGACCACAGACAGACTGGACTTTATGTTCAAGGGGTTTATAATCTTGATAAAGCAGACAGTCACAGACTGAAATTCAAGGAATAATAACAGTAAATGTTCTGCCAGCTACTGCAGTACAAGCCACTCTCAGCACATGGTTTCTAACGCTGCGAGCTGCCTTTAGTCTTTTCTTACCCTCTTCTTATACTCAATGCAGAATACTGTATGCTTCATATGTATTCTGTCATTTACTCTACCAAGCAAGCTCATACAAAGAGAAGTTTATAGCATATGATCAATTTACAGGTGATAGAATGTGATTTGGTAAATGCAAGATGCGACCAGAAATGATGGTGCATCTGAAACCAGGTGTGCTGGATTGTAAGTTGTTCTTCTGTTGAGCTCTCTCATCTCCATCTGCTTTGGCATCACTTCATCTTTTCTTATTAACCCTTGACTTATGTGTGCTGGCCACACTGACATGATCTGCTGGGCATCTCTGGAACAATTTTGCTTCTCAGCATTGCATTTGCTCACCCATCACCAAGAGCTATATATATAACACATAGATTGCACATATACTGTGTATCTGAAAACAGTCATGCTCAAATTCAAATCCCAGACTCATCCATCTGAATATGTATGACCTTCGTTATGTTCCTTATCTGCAATAGTGTATTCTTAAAATGTGGAATACAGAATTTATGAATGTCATTAACTACCTTTGTTAATAACAACTAGCAGTGTGTGTCCCTCTGAAGTTTATGGATGGCCATTTTAAGATGTTGTATCCTAGAATGTTATTTTTTTTTAAGTATCAAATGATAAATTATCTGTCCCACCAGAAGATGAGATGTTAATTTAATTGTGTAAATGTTAAGTTTCTGTGAATGGTGACCAACCTTTCAGTATTCAATTGGAAAAATGAAGCCCCAAGAAGGAAAACAAACTCTCCCATGTTCACAAGAGTTTATGGTCTTTTTAAGAAGGCCGTAGTGGTAGTGTTGATTTGAATACATAAACAGTCCCTGACAGAATTAATTACTCTAAGTATCAGTTATCAATACTGTAGTCAGAGAAAAGGTTACAGACAGCCCTCTTTCACTCACTTGCCTGTCTTTAGACCTTTATGCATTAGTAAATATTCTAATATCTTGTAATGATCACTTAGATTTGGGGTTTATTCGACTTTAAAATATTTCCCTCATAACCTGCAAAGCAAGGGTTTTTTTTTTCTATGAAATAAATATTTCATCTGTGAATGGAAAATGTAGTTGGACTCATTTCAATAAATATTTGAGCACCTAATTTGGCTCTGGTATTAGGCACTGGACAAATAGTATGGAGTCTGCTCTTTGGGCCACAAGAGCTTGTTTTTTGTTTGTTTATTTTTTGTTTTTGTTTTGTTTTGTTAAGTTCATCTCATTTTTCTATGTTTTTCTTTTTTGCAAGCACTAAGTTAAACCTGCCGAAACAGACTGAAGTTTATGATATTTCTAGAAACTCCTTTGGTAACCGTACTTTTTTTTCCCAATGAGTTCAAACCTCCATCATTCCCATAAATTTTTTTTCAAATAAAGTAAATTCATTTCTTATTAACCAAGATCATGTACAGTGTATGACGATCTACAGAGGTAGCACATGAAAACAATCATACCTAGACATTCTTTCAGGAATATTATTTATTTGTTTTTATTGGTTACCTTATTTCTTTACATTTCAAATATTTCCCCTTTTCTGGGCCTCTTCTCCCCAAACCATGATCCATCTCCCCCTAATTTTTGCCTCTATAAGTGTGCTTCTCCCCACTATGCCTTACCACTTTAGCATCTTCCTACACTGGGGCATCGAGCCTCCTCAAGACAAAGAGCCTCCCCTCCCATTGATGCCAGATAAGGCAATCCTCTGCTACATATGTAGCTGGAGCTGTGTATTCCTTTTGTATATTCTTTGGTTGGTGGTTTAGTCCCTGGGAGCTCTGGGGGCAGGTTTGGTTAGTTGATATTGTTATTCTTCCTATGGGGTTGCAATACCCTTCAGCTCTTCCATTCCTTTCCCTAACTCTCTCATGGAGGTCCTTGGGCTTAGACCGATTTGGCTGTGAGTATCTGTATCTATATTAGTCAAGTGCTGGCAGAGCCTCTCAGGTTACTACTATACCATTCTCCTGTCAGCAGATGCCTCGTAGCATCAGCAATTGTGTCTAGGTTTGGTATCTGCAGATGGGATGAATCCCTAGGTGAGATAATCTTTGGATGGCCTTTCCTTCAGGCTGTGCTTCATTTTTTTTCCCATGTGTTTCCTTTAGGCAGGAACAATTTTGGGTTAACATTTTTGAGATGAATGGTTGGCCCCATTCCACTGGGGCTATGCCTATCTATTTGAGGAGGTCTCTATAGGTTTTGTCTCCCCTTTGTTGAGTATATAATGATTCTGAATACTTGCACAATGGTATAAAATAATATTTACATAATTTAGGATGTTCTTTCTATTCAGCATTGATACACTTTTATATTATATAATATATATTAGACATCTTTTACAAAAATTACATGCTATTATTGCCATTACAGACAAGGAAAGAGAGGCTTAAACTATATAAATATATCCATTTATTATAAATTATATGTCATATGTTATATAATATAATTGTATATTATAATTACATTATACATTATATATATATATATAGAATTCTCTTGCAAAATTACATGCTATTACTCCTATTTTACAGACAAGGAAAGATAGACCTAACCCATATACCTACATCCCAAGTTCTATGAATGAACTTGGGAGAACTGACATTTGAACCCAGGCTTTCATAACTAAACCTTTAAATCCTTCTAGCCTCTAGGAGACATTTCTGAACAAAGTAAGTGTTAAAAAGAAAACAATCCTCATTGCAATGCTGAATTCTGAAACAGTAAAAAGCAACAAAAAACTTATACTGTAAAATAAATTGGAAAAGCTTAGCAACTAGACTTGGAAAGAACTTCTAATGGAGTCCCTTGTGTCAAGGTCTATGTAGGTTTATGAGAAATCCTGAAGCAGCTCTGTAGAAACCAAACCATGTACACATGAACCCTGGAAATCCTTTGCTGCTTCAGAAAAGAAAATCAAAATTTTAGCCATAATTTATCTAATAAAGCAATCCAAGACTGTTTCTTTACTGGGATTATTACAGAGGGAAAGGATATAATAAAAGAATCATGGAGTCCCCTGTACAAAACTTCCAATCTATTACCTAAATCTAAATGCTGCTCCATTGTTAGAAAGATGTACTGGGACACAGAATGTCATCATCAACAATATGTGCATTTCATGTGACATCTAGATCCACAACTGCCATGATTCTGACACCATGTATGTACATACATATGCACATGCAAACATGCATTGTATGCCAACATAGGGAATATCGGAGCTGTAAAAATGAATTCATTATTGATTCTGTACCTGTCCTTTTGACAATGTTTTCCATGGACACCAGTGTCAGCACCCATAGGAGCATGCTTAAGATGCAGCTCTCAGATCCTACTCTAAACCTACTTGATTAGAACTTGAATTTTAACAAGACTCCTTAGAATTCACAGGGACAGTCAAGTTTGGAATGGTCTGATATACTAGAAGATCCTGCATGTGCCACAGTAGATCTTTAGAAGATACCAGAAAAAAAAGCCATATTTAATGATTTCAACTGTGTGTTAACATTACTAATGTACAGCAGCCAGGTTTGAATCAGACAATCTGACTGAAATAGTCCTGCAGCCTTCTCTGGGGGGTTGGGGGTCGTGTTAAGGAAATGCTAATCCAAGGGAGGATTCAGTGATGACCAGTTCATGTATGGTGCTTTATGCTATATAGTTAAAACACACCTATAGCACCCATCAAGACACTCAACTAAAAGAATGCATTGAGCATCTGTTATCTCACTCAGAGCACATTCGTACACACACACACACACACACACACACACACACACACACACACACACACACTCACACAGGTGTGTATGAGCTAATCGTTTAAGCTGTAGTATTATAGTGTGTTTATACATTTCAGTAGATCTATATTAACTTCATCAAGTTGAGTGGCCTCTTTTAATCATGACCATTGTAATATACCTTTACTGGCCTCCCTGGTTGAGGGATAGAGATTGGAGGTGTGTGTGGGGGCGGGGCGGGGGACGGGCGGAGCAAGTAATGAAAGTAAATATATATTCAAATCTATCTTGATCATTATCCTTAGTATTTTTTTCCTAATGAAAATCTATTTTTTTATCTTCTTCCTAGTCATATAAAGATAACCATGGTTAGAACCTTTGTTTCTGATTGAATATAAAACAGTGTACTCTGCAGGCATGTTGAACAATAGAAAGTAAACGAAATCTGTTCTCTATTGGAGCAGCGGCCAATCCACTGGAGCTTTTGATCGCTCCTCATACCAGGGCTTCCATCGGAATTGTGAACACCACCACAGTGGGCCACCGTGTAGCAGAGGGAGGCAATAAATGCTCTGTCTACGGCTCCTGTGGCTTTTGTTTCATACAGGCCTTTGCTCTGTGAGCATCAGCTCTGCACTGCAGAAGCTAGGGATGTGACATTCAAAGAGTAATTCAGTTAGAGTCGCAGAATTTCTGGTCACATTTAGGTCACAATTGAAATTGAGTTTTAATGTGAAATTTGCCTCAGGCCCAGCAGCTGCTTCTCTTACATCACAAGGAATGATTTGCCTTCTGGACATTCATGTAGCTGGTCATAATTAACTCTAGAGTTTTAAGGGGGCTTGCATCATGCTCTCACCTGCTTTTTCCTGTTCAGGTGTTATTTTCCCATTTACGTAATTTGGTTATGCCACGCACAACTTTGCTACATTCATGTATTCTTTTGGTAAGAGATGAGTAGAGAAAACAACTATGCCAAATAGAAAAGTTGAAAAATCCTGTGTTGATTGTTGTTTGTGTTATTAAAAAATAACCTCCTCTCAGCTCTTGGGAGGCAAATATATGTGATTTTGAGGCCAGCAGGATCCAGGAGAGCCAACACAGAACAGAGAAACTCTGTCTCTGGGAAAAAACAACAAACAAATAAATAAATTCCTCTAAATTTTGTGGTTGAAAGTTAAATGAATAGTACATTGAATGTATTTCCTCAGATGCTGTGCCCATCAGCCCCCACCTTTGACTCTTCGTATAGCTGAACCCCTAACTATTCTGGACATCAGTATTAATGTTCCCAGTTTTGGGATGTAGCTATCAGAGTTGGCATTACGCAATTCATAAGTAAACATTGAAAGTCAAGCACTACAGGATTTACAAAATAACAGGCTCTATTTTCCAAGTGTTGGTTGAAAATCCTTAAAAAAAAAACTAGGTTTTTGCAGGCCTCCCTTAGCAGGAAATTCAACATTAACAAGTAAGTAGTGGTGATCCAGAAGTTTACTCTTTCAACTCTACCTGAACATAAAACTGAACATAAAAGATCTATAAAGGGCATGGGGAATGTCCTAAAACATTTCCCCTCAACGTTGCCTGGAAAGCATCTGACTTCAGGATTCTTCAGCTGCTAACTCATATCCATGAAATAAAAGCTCCAGAAATATTAGCAGGTATGAGCGATGAGTGCATGCTCTAGCCAGCTGGGAGAAATGCTCCAGAGACCTGCCTGTCTTCCCTGGTACCAGGGAAATCTGGAATCTCGTGCAATAGTTTCTAAAACTATTTCCTTTAATATTCACATTTTAGTGAACCTAAATCTCCAACCATCTTCAGAGGAAAAAAAATAACCCCTTAGCATCTTCCATTTCTCACTCCTTCCCTCCATCCCTCTCTCTCTCATTCCCTTCCTCATTCCCTCCCTTCCTTCATCTACATTTGCACAATGGAATGATGAAAAAGTGCCAAACTGTAGTTTCAACTATCTATAAATTAGAAGAAATGCTGGTTTAAGGAAATAAAAACTAGGATTACATTTTTCTGTCTGACACTATTTTATTTTATTTTTTAGGGATTTATTTATTTATTTTTATATATGTGAGTACACTGTTGATGTCTTCAGACACACCAGAAAAGGACACTGGATGGATACCATTACAGATGGTTATGAGCCATCCTGTGGTTGCTGGGAATTGAACTCAGGACCTTTGGAAGAATAGTCAGTACTCTTAACCAATGAGCCATCTCTCCAGATCCTGACATATTTTATGGTTAGAACAAATACAGTCAAAGAGGGTAAATCAACAAGCAGTTTTCCCCATCCACTCCTTCAACTCCTCTGGCATACCTTTGTTTGTTTATTCTGTATGGGGACTTGTATTAATATGTGGATGTCTCTGGTACAAAAGTAAAAGTGACTCCTCGTCAATTCTAGGCAAGTTCTTATTTTTTTTTCTTCTCTACTTCCTTTCATGATTTTAAGATGTTCTATTTCTAAAACAGGGCCACTTTCTAAAGATGCATACAGCCCACACTAGCTTGCAATTATTTGCTGCAGGGTTGGGTGTGGAAGAGTTTGAGTTGCTAGCTTATCCTCATTTTAAACAGGGAATCTGCTCCTATGTAATGACAAGTGTTTCAGTAATGTGTTTTTTCATTATTCTCAAAATAGGTAAGTGCTTCTTGCTTGCTACTCACTTTATTCTGATAATTTCAGTCCTACTCATTACTAAAGTGGTTTTCCTTAAGAATGAAGGCACACACGTGGCTTTTCAAAGGAATTTATCTCCTCTTTTGTCTTCTGTTTTATTCATTTTTAAGACATGGTAGAAATGTACGTTTTATTCCAGAGGACTCCAGAGTCTTAACTTCCTTTCTAGGCAACACATTTACAGACACATTTTCATAACTTCTAATAATTTCAAAGCTTAAAACTGTGAAATAAAGAGCAAAATAGGGAAGGAGGATTCCCATTAGCCTGATTCAGATCTAGACAGGGTTTCTTTCCACTCCACTTGCGCTGTATTTATCAAGGTGGTTGCTCAGTTAAGAAAATACTTTCTAACCTGTGTTTTCAGTCTCATGTGAATGGGAGGCCAGGGATCCCTGCAGTTTCAATTGCTACAGGCAGTGTTTGCACTAAACAAAGCCAGGCAAGAAGGCCAGTCCAACGAAGCACTGCAAATATCCCTGTGGCTCACAGGAGCAAGCAGATAACTGCGGCTAGGAGAAGATCTCTGAAATAAGACGGACAAAAGACTTTACGAAGCTTGGGAAGATAAAATGGAGAGTAGAGACGAGGAAAGGAGAGAGGGAGGCTGTGAGTTCAGGCTTGGATTTATAATTCATACACCGACGGCTTAGGGTTCCTATAGTGAAGTTCTTTTTTTCTCTGTGCCAATGACAATCAAATAATTCCAGACTTCAAATATTCTGAGAGCTGTTCCTCCCACCTCCTGGATCCTGGCCTCTTCCCACTGTTCACCCTGCCCTGTCTTCAACAGCTCCTTTGTCCTCAGTAGACAAAACCCGCAGCTCAGCGCCCACATCCTCTTCCACATCTTAAGGCCAAAGAAGACATTCTGGAGAGTCTTGCAAATTGAGAGAACAGCAGAACAAGGCAATGGAGACTCAGAATATTCTGCAATACTGGTGTAGTTTCTCTTTCCTTCGATATATGTGTCAGTGTTTGAATAATGTGAAGTACACCGTTGTCATAAGGTGACAATCACAATCAACTTTGTCCTGGTTTCAGAGGACTTAAGTATTTCCCTAGAATCAGCCAGGCACTATCCAGTTTTATTTGGCTCCGGTGGGTACATTTTCCTTCCTCGTGATGGAAAGCAGTGGGAATACACTTGTCTCCTGAGTTCCGTTGTTTAAATAATGTTTTCTACTGTTCCATGCCAGGCATCAAGAGCATCGTAGACAGCTGCTACTTTGGGGACCACTTCAGGATTGCTGCCATTTCATGTCAATATGCCCAGACGTCCTTCCCACAGTCTCCCAATGGTGCCCTCCACTGCTGTTCCACAGTTCCAGGGCTGGCTGTGTTTCAGGGAAATGTGGGGCAGCACAATCACCCATGGAAACAGAGGGGAGGCTGGAGAAACCATGCCATGGATTTCCTGACTTTGAAAGATTAAATGAAATTGGACTCCGGTGATATGATTGGATTTTTAAACCAACGGGCAAGTGTTCTTCATCAAACACTTTGGTTCCTGGTTAATACAGCAGTATATCACATGTTGCATTAAAACCCAATTGGTAGGAACAGTTTTATGTTAGAGTCAAATGTGGGCTAGCTAAAAGTGAAATGAAAATTTTGACCTTTCCTCTTGAAGGTGGTAAGGACAACATAAGACATATCTTTCTTGGGATAAAAGATCAGATCTGCTTGTGCATGGTTTTAATTACAAGCATGCCCCAAGCCAAATCAGAGCACTGTGAATTATTCAGAACTTAGATGCTAAAGCCAACCAAGGATGGAAGAGTCTGTCTAACCTTAGGTACTAGAGTCGGGACGATTCGATTGAAAGCCCCAGCCTCAACATTCATAAACGCAGAGGCTTTGGAAAAGTTGCATGTTCTTGGTTCATATCAGTTCTCTCTTCTGTAAATGTAGTGTACTGTAATCCTGTCACAGTTGTCAAGACCACAGATGCCCCATAGTCTATTCTATGACTGTTGGATATTTATTTAATTGTTGTTCAAAAATGGCACCTGATGTTAGCTAAAGGTTGCCTCATCTTTTCTAATATTTAGCTAAAACTTCTGAAAGTTGTAGAAAAAAGAAAGAAGGGGCAGGTTCAGGTGAGGGATGAGACTGGGGAAATGTACAAAGCAGCAGGAAATTGAACAGAGGTGTATGGCAATGGGGGTGGGGGGTGGGGAACTGGAGGTAGCCACCAGAAAGTCCCAGATACCAGGAAAGCAAGAGGCTCCCAGGACCCAGTGGGGATGACTTTAGCTGAAATATCCAACAAAGGGGAGGGAGAACCTGTAGAGACCATATCCAGAAGTTAGGCATGCCCCCCCCCTTTTGAGGGATGGGCCACCACCCACCCATCTCCAAAATTTTAACCCAGAATTGCTCACGTCTAAAGGAAATGCAGAGATAAAGAGTGAAGCAGAGACTGAAGGAAAAGGACAACAAGAGACTGCCCCACCTGGGAATCCATCTCAAATGCAGCCACCAAACCCAGACACTATTGCTGATGCTACGAAGTGCTTGCTGACAAGAGCCTGATATAGCTACCTCCTGAGAGGTTCTTCCAGAGCCTGACTAATACAGATACAGATGCTTGTAGCCAACCATCTGACTGAGCATGGGGACCTCAATGGAAAAGTTAGGGGAAACATTGAAGGAGCTGAAGGGGTTTACAACATCATAGGAAGAACACCAATATTAACCAACCAGACCCTAAGAGCTCACAGGTACTAAACCACCAACCAAAGAGTACACATGGAGGGACCCATGGCTCCAGCTGTACATATAGCAGATGATCACCTTATCTGGCATCAGTGAAATGGGAGGCCGTTGGTCCTTTGAGGGCTCAATGCCCCAATGTAGGGGAATGCCAGGACAGTGAGGTTGGAGTATGTAGGTGGGATGGGAAGCACTCTCATAGAAGCAGTGGGAGGGGAGATAGGATATGGGGTTTGTGGAGGGAACACCAGGAAAGGGGATAATATTTAAAGTGCAAATAAATAAAATATGCAATAAAAATAAAGAAAATCTGCCTTAAGCTTTATTACTTTACTTCAATATTCATCAACAACAGGACAAAAATAGTATCAAATCTATTAAATATTCAATTTTGAACTTGATTCTTGATGCTGTTCACTACTGAAACAACTCTTGTACTTCAAACAGCTACTCAGCAAATCTGCACCAAGAATTTCCCAGGAACAAGGCCTGCACATCATTCCCTTCCTTCCCACGTGTTCAGCAATGCTAAGTATTAGCCTTGTTACAAGCAAAACAAGGTGCACATCTCAAAAGTCTCCATGTGCCTGTAGACTGAAACTGTGTGTATGATGCTATCTCACTTTAATTCTTGAGCTTTTTATAAAATATGGACCCCAGACTTTATCACAACTGACCCCATGATGGAAGAACCAGTCAGGCCTTGAAACCCAGCAGGTAGGACCTGCCAAATAAGAACACAGTTCTAATCCATCAAAGTCTTCGAGTCTCTGGAAGTCTCTAAATGTACTAGCCTTGCTTTTTGGCTTCTGTAGTTCTAGCTAACTACTCTAGTTAATTGGGATGTGTCAATCCAGGATGTGGTTTTTATGCCCTAAAGTCCTCCCTGAGAAAGGCTCAGGATGTACTAGGATGTTGAAAACACAGTGTATTCGCAGAGTAGCTAATGAAAGACTTGCTGTTGGCTTGAACCCATGTTTGAGCAGTCCCCTCTTTTGGTGGATACCTCACAACATTTCAATTTGTATATTTTCACCTTGGAAATAATAGGAGTATATTTGGAGATAATATATACTTTTATAGGAGTTGAGTAACAATAGTCATGTTAAGACAATTCTACATGGCACTTTAATAGAATTTCACTGTACTTCGGACAATTATGCTAAATAGTACAAAACTTAAAACAATAGTTTAGGCTTTCCAGGGAACCATCATTTCTGTAGTACAGGGGCATGAATTCCTTATTAGCAATTCTGTTCATTACAGTGGTGTGTGTGCGTGTGCACGCATGGGTGTGCATGTTGGTGTGCATGTGTGTTTGTATTCATACGTGTGTGTGCTATTTGTGTGCTTATGTGTGTGAATGTGTTGCTCGACCATGTGTGTCCGTGTATATGCATGTGAGCATGTATGCATGCATACTTGTGCTTGTATTGCATGTGTGCATCAGCTTTTACCCACCTAAAGAAGACCTGGTGAAATTCAGGCAAGAACCATTAAAACCCTTTGTCTTTACAAGACTAATTAACATGTTTCTAAAAATTTGCTGTTTTAACTTTAATTTTATTTTGTCTAAATTTGGTCCTTCATTTTACATTTTAAAATACCAGTTTTGTTCAATATCATGGTAAAGAAACAAATGTGAATTCCTCTTTGTGCAGCCTTTCATTCACTAATCCATTCCATAAGCATTGATGATCTCTGGTGCTTCAATAGAGACTGAAGACCAGTGCCATGAACAGGCATACAACAGGGTGGCCATTTGTAACAGGCATACATTCAATTTCATGAATTGCAGTCTGTGGGCTTTGGGATCAGACTGGACACCAACTGAGTACCACTTCAGGACTGATAAACATGTGTCCTGAGCAAGAGACATACTCTCATGGAGTCTACTTTCTCAGTTACTTTATAGGATTTTTCAGACACATTTTCTCCTTAGAGTTACAATGATGACATGTGTGTGCTCAATAATGAGCACATTGCCTAGCACAAAATAATTAACTACCCACTAACTGGCAAACATTATTTTTTTTTGGAAGGCAGCTCAAAGCTCTGAAGTACAGATCTCTGCTCCAGGCCCATGAGAGAGTACCCAGGTGGTAGTGCAGTTTTAAAACTGTGTATTTCTAAAGAGCTCCCAAAGCGATCTCCACTATTCTCAACTTCTCAGTGAAAATTGTGTTGTCTCCAAACATTTACTAAATTAATAAAGCTCTAACTTGGTTTAGAAATGTTCTTAGTATAAATAGGCCTTTATTTTGGAAGCAAATAACATGAGAACCCAGGTGTAATATACAGAGGGTTCCAAAATGTTCCTCAAACATGCTTTCTAAAAAGTGATAATCTGAAAGATTAATTACAAATGATTTCCCCCCAGTGCAAGAACAATTCTCTGAAAGCGACTTGGGAGACTTAGGTCACCATCAGCCAGATAACAGCTAACACACTCAAGTAATAATGACTAAATGCTACTTTGAGTTATTAATGCAATTTCCAACAAAGCCTGGCTCAGTGTGAGGACTGTGGCTATCAAAAAGGAAAGTTTGGCTGTTGTCACGCTTTGTGCATGCTATACAATTTTAACACTTGGATTTTAAAAAGCTGCAAGTGCGTTTGGCTTCATGTTTGTCCTCATTTGTGTTAGTTTTATATCCTTGTAATAACAATTGCATTAAAGTGTGACTGAAAATAATACACATTTGTTGTCTTAGAGTTCTTTATGTCTGAAGTCAAACATGGGTCTGAGTGGGCCAGACTGAATGGTAGACAGGTCTGAATTCACTTCTGAGAATTCCAGAGAGAATTTGTTGTCTGTTCTTAGAGAGTATTCTTCCTGTTCCAGCCCCTGCACTGTGGCAGTGACTTTAGGACAGCATTGCTCATGTTCTAATTTAGGACCAGCATTGTTGTATATATTTGATCTCTGACCCTTGTTTGGCCATGGTTACAACCAAATAGCCAGGGGCTGATGTAATCATATTGGCCACCAACAAGATCTAATTCAAGACACTCTTTATACTTAGAATTTTTGAAAAAAATAATTATAAATTATACTTTTTCATCCTTTCTTATTGTAGAGAGATTCTTTTCTCATATAATATATTCTGATGATAGTTTCCCCTCTTCCTACCCCTGCAAGGTCTTCCCCACACCCCTTCCCGTTCTCTTTCTCATTAGAAAAGAACAAGCTTCTAAGAGATAGAAACCAAACATGGAAAAATAAAATATAATGAGATGAAGCAAAAACTATCATATAAAAAGTTGGACACGGTCACCCTAGAGGAAGAAAAGACTCCTGAGAGCAGGCACAAGAGTCAGAGAACCACTCATATAGTTGGAAGTTCCATAAATATTATATATATATATATATATATATATATATATATATATATATATATATATTTACTTAAAAACTCCTGATTGCAAAATCACATTTAATCATCTACTCTAATACAGGTACTAAATTTGGGGTGTGATTTTAGGGTGAGGAATGATCTCAGAACCTTGAAGATGCTGGGCAAGTTGTCATTGGCTCACACCTCTAGCACTTCATCCGAGGTTTTAGAACGTGACCATCTTTTATGGGTCAGTATCTTATCCAATGTACTTAGTCATTGGGGAACCTGGCCTACTAAAGATGGTTTTAAAACATATATCCCAATATCTGCTCCTTTGTGTGCAGACTATAAGAAAGATGTTAAAGTCTCATAATCTTCTCTTCCTGTACGTGTATTAAACCTTTCTTCAATCTTTAAAAATGTGATAATTGAATTACTAATAACATGATCTAGACAAAGACCCAGCTCTTCACTTTTTTCAAAGGTGTAGATGACACTCAGTCTACAAAGTCAAGCGTTTGCACACTGCTCTTTAATGAATCTGGAAGAATTTTGTTCTGAGGAAAGTCAAAGCTGCACAAAAAGTAAGCAAGCAAGACAGAAAAAGACATAAGGTTTAGATTTCTGGGGTTCCTTAATCTAGTGTTCTCTGCATAAGCTACTGCTCACACTCACCACACATTTCTTTCACACCCACATATTTAAAGCTGGTGACATACTGGGATGATGCTGGAGGGCAATCATTAAGACTTCCTTACTGTCTCTTCCAATGTACATATAGTATGATGAACAGCACCAGTTCCCTTGAGAGGACAGATGGTAGAGGATGGAATAAGGGGAGGCACATTATAATTCTCTCCAGATACTTGATTTTATGCAAAGAATGTGACATATTTTGTACTTTGGAAGAATCATAATTGGGAGAGGAAGCCTGGGAGAAGAAGGTATGTGGATGTTCAATATGAGAAGAAAGTCTTACACCAGTAAGACTTGCAACAAAATAAAAAGAGCAACTTGATTGAGAGTTGGTTCTATATGGTGTCATCAAGTAACTATGGTGCGGATGTATTGGAGATGCTTTGCTTCCACTTGGGAAAATTGATACAAAGTTCTTACAGCTTATTAATGTCACAGAAATTCTAGAAATCCTATGAATCTGATTACCATATAGTCAAGTTCCTTAATTCCACTGCTAAGAAGATTGACCTGACAATTACGGGTCATGTTTGATTTACCTCACATCTAAAGGATTGCTCCTAAGCAAGAGGGCGCAGATCTTCAGCTACACAAAGATCCCAAATATGCTAAGGCAAGAGTGGGTCTTTGTTCACTTTTTAGATCAGAAAATAGACTAGATTCATGACTTCTGAATTTCACGAATAGAATTCTAGAGTCATTCTGAGTGCATCAGGGTCTGGTAGATATGAGGCAGTATGGAAAAGGAACTGACACAGGGAATGAGGAGGGTTGGCTCTGCTCAGTCTTTGCATCCTGTTTTCAGTCTCAGAAATTTCCATTGAAGGAGAAAACAACAATGGAGAAAACAACAAAAATAAGTATATAACTGTAAAGAAAAAGGAAAGAAACTGGGGCCCAGAGACATAAAGATACAAAATAGAAGTTTCCCAGTGAAGCCATGTAGAGCATGTTCTCCCATAGTTCAGAGTTGCTTTTCCTACACAAGAAGCTCCAACTGGTGTAATTTTGCATGCCTCTTCATGCCTTGACTTTCCAGCATTGGGTGTGGCTACCTAGCATGGTCTCAGGGAGTGAGAACTCATGTATTTTTAACATTTGAACCACAATTTTGTTGTATTTCAAGGAACTCCACAGACATGCCTTGTGGAACCCTGAGGCTTTATGCAACTCAAATAAAAACCTGCTGTTTCAGAATATACTGCCTTTAGCTAAATTCATTCGAACAATTCCTTAGCGATTGGTACAAACAAACTTTTGCAAGTTTTGGAAGCAAAAACTTTACAAAAGCCTGGCAGACTGGAGGGAGGGGCATACTTGCAACTAGTCACAACAAAAGAGACAATCTTTCTAGTCCATAATGAATTCTAAGACATTGATTAGTACAGGCCTCAAAATGCAACGGAAAGATGAGCAAAGGATTTATATTTTCAGCTAACAAATAAGAGAACAACAAATTGTATTAGAATATGCAAAGGTACTAAAGATCATGATAAACTGACTAATTAGCAAGATGAAAATGTATGAGGATGCTGTCTTGGTGAGTTTGTGGAAATAGATATCATCACATATTCTTGCTTGCTTTCCTTTTGAACACTACTTTGATAGTGTCTATTAAATTTTGAGCGCATGTTCTTTGACACAGTAATCTTAATTCAGAGGATTCATTCTTGGGTTTTAAAAGCATAGCAGAAAAGACTCATGTGAATTTTTGATTGTTGTAGCAGTGTTTAGCACACCTGTAAACAGTATAACTGGACCTGCGAATCACAATATAGAAGCACGTGGAGTAAAAGAATTGCAGGAGTGACAGTGAGTTGGAGGCTTTTCGTACCATAAGAGCTCTAGAAAATCTTGTTGAAAACTTCTCCTGTGGCACAGTACATATGCACCAGTAAATATAAAAAGCGAAAAATGTTTGAGCTGAAAATTATTGCGTACATTGTTCTACTTATCAAATACAGCAAATATGAAATAATAATATTTATGTACTTTTTTTTTTTACTTTTCATAAAGAAAATTTGATGTTGGGTGTAGATCCTAATTCTTAGGAATCTAATACAGAAGAATTATAAATTTGAGGCCAGACTGGTCAACCTTAGAAGATTCTGCCCCTCAAAAAATTAAATAAGGAAGAAAAATATATTTGAGAATACAAAGGAATAATAATAGCTTCTTGTTTTGATTGAATGCCTTATGTCTAAAAATAAATAAATAAGTGGTTAGCATTCTGCAATATGGGAAGATTCAATTCAATAACTAATATTTCTTAATAGCATAGTTCTCTAATTATTTATCATAACTAATGAAACCCAAATCCAAAAGAAATGACCCATACCAACCACTTCAGATAATATGCATAAGGTGATTTCAAATTTTTATTTCTGAACATCCAGGAAATAAGAAAAAAGGGAAAATGTCAAGGAAGATGATTATTATCTAATCAACTATAAATTAACATATTCTCATAATTGATTATGATTTCTAGCCCAGCATGGTAGAAGACATGTGTGATCCCAAAACTAAGGAAGCTGAGTAAGGAGAATTCAAGGCCAGCCTGGACTACATAAAGAATTCTAGGCCTCTTGCACTATATTGTGAAATCCTTTCTCAACAAATAAACAGAATTTTTAAATTATGTAACACATGTCTAATAACCAAGATAGTTTAGTGTAGAAACTTATGTTGTGTAACATTTGGAGGCTAGAAAGATGATTCAGTGGTTGAGAGCACTTGCTGCTCTTATAGAGGACTAGAGTTGTGTTACAAGTACCATATTAAAATGCTCACATACATATCTAGCTTCAGGACATCTGACACCCTCCTATAGCCCCCATGAATACCTGTACACAAACACACACACACACACACACACAATCTCTCACACACACACTAAACCTAAAATTTATTTTATAAGAATCCCCAATTATCCATTCAATATGATCATACAGTAATTGTAGCAGTCATTTTATAGATTATGCAGAAGTATGACTCATAATAAGTTTGGTCTATTTTAGGTAATAAAAATAATTAATATTTATTGAATCCACACTGTGAGTGAGGTAGTATAATTGGATTTCTTAAATTGTAACTGGATAGCAATCTTTTGAGTCAGGAACTTAATGTCACTTTTATATAAACAAGCAATCTGAGGCTCAAGACTTATATAACTTGGCCAAGTGTCCACAGTTAGTAAGTAAAGAGAAGATATAGGAACCAGTCATCCAGCTCAGAAGCAACACACCTCCTCATCACACGGAACCACTACTCAGTCAGCAATGAAAATCATGAGCATTCTACTTAAAGACCAGTCAAGAATATTTTCAAAACAAACAAAGAACTTTAGTCACGAATCAATACAAGCATGAAATCTGCCTTTAACCAGTTCTACAATCATTGTGATGAAGCAAGTGGATGATCAGATGGGGGGATGGTATCCTTACTGTTTTTTCCCCTCTATGAGGATGATATAATTTATTCAGCTGAAGTTTTGAATGGAGCCCAGTAATGTTAACTTCAAGGATGTACTTGTCAGTGGAGCCTGGAGAGCTGTTATTCTCTGCTGAGGAGAAAGAAAGACCCATATGCTTTGGCTACCCCACTATCCGTTGGCAAGGTCAGCTTTCTATTTTTAAAAGCTGTGATGGTTGACTTCATTCAGCTGGAGGGTCATCTCAGTAACTGATTTTCTCCATAGATCTCACTTGGTGATCGATTCGTCTAGCTCAGTGAAGAGAGTGTTTGCCCTTGAGAAGGTATAGAGTTGTCAGTTTTGGCAGATGAGACTTACAAACTTTGAAACAAAGAACCATAAACGAGATTATGTAACCACATCTGGATTGTGTGGTAGGCTCCTTTATGTGTGATAAATCAGGAGCGGTAAATTATAGAGAAATAAAAGACTTTATAACATGATGAATCTTTGGTTTGTGCAGAATGGTACAGGAAGATGAGTTCTCAATGAGGAGTTGAAAGGGGAAGCTGAGAAAAGATGAAGAAGCAGATGAATTTGCAGGAATTTCATATTTATCTTATGCAAACGAGTGAGTGTTCTATCTTCATATATAGCTTCATTCAAGATTAAGGTATCAGATCCTATTACAGATGGTTCAGAGCCACTATGTGGTTGTTGGGAATTGAACTCAGACCTCTGGAAGAGCAGCCAGCATTCTTAACCACTGAGTCATCTCTCTAGTTCCAGCTGATGAATTTTTAAGAGGCAAGCTTAAGTGGCCAAACAGATCTTTGTATTAATTTTTAATCCATGTACATTTTATTATTGATCTGACAACTTACCATATGCAGATACTCAGCTAAAGTATGTGTAGTTGTATAGCGAAAAGGCAAGATTTTGGTATTACTGACTGAAGATACAGGATGTATTTTTATTGATGTTGAAGGTTCTATATATATCTGTGTATCTCTCTATGTTTTTATATATCATGTTTGCATCTTTCTAAATCTCATGTTTTAGGCTATCTATAGTTTAACCTGACTAGGAAAGATACAAATAAGATTTTCTGTCTCGGTCTCTGGCTCTGTCTCTGTCTCTGTCTCTGTCTCTCTCTCTCTCTGTATGTATGTATGTATTTGTCTCTGTTTCTGTCTCTCTTTCTGTGTATGTGTGTCTGTGGGGGTAGGGGGCGATAGTGGCATGTCCTAGAGATCACACCAAAGGCACCTCTTACCACTGAACCACTAAACCATATCCCTAGCTATTTCTGTCACCTGTTTTCTTTAAGGCTGTGACTCATGATGTGATGTGAATACCAACTGAAGCAGTGTAACTGAGTCCTCTGCAATGACATGCAGATACAGTCACTTTTAGAAGCATCTTTATGAGAAAATAAAAACTGTCCAAAACTTAGTTTAAAGTCTACTGTGCTAATAAGCATGTGTTAAGCATCTGTACTATCTGCAAATGTTATTCTTGATAACAAGGACATCTGATGGAAGTGAAATTGATTGATTATCAATCAGACCTGGTTTACCTATGGGAATGTAAATTTACTTTAGAAGAACAAAACAGTAAGTCTTATGTGGGAAAGAATCCCAAATATGGGATTATTTCATAACGTAAAGACTAGTGTCATGAATTCCTATGTCACAGAAGTTATGGGCAAGTCACTATGGGCCCAAACTCCTGTCCTCTACATATTCTCAACCAAGGTCCACAGAAGCTACTTGAAGTGAATGTAAACAATGAAAACAAAGACTGCAGCAGTTCTCTGTGTTTGATGAAAACCCAGCCTTATGGTAGTTCTAATTCATAGACTAAAATATAAGGGCACAATCATGGCAGCTGCTGTCTTTGAATCTTGATAAGTCAGAGAAGCCTCAGTGCAGACAGAGGTAGGCTTGCCTTTCTTCTCCCCACCAGCCCCTCTAGGGACATGCTTCAAGATGTAAAGAAGGAAGTTTGTGGACATTTGCCTACTTGTTGGTTCACAATCCTTTCACTTAGAGCTCTTCTTACATTTGCTTTCTGTTTTGCCAATTAGCTTCCCCTTGAAAACTTTCTACTTGTGACTGGAGAGCTGGAGGGCACACACAAGGTGGTGGCAGCTGCCAGCTCAGCTGGATGGCATTCCTTCCCCCTCCTTTTTTTCCTCCAGCAGATCGTGAGACTGAGACTCAACTGAGAGTAGGTAAATCCCCCATAGGACACACACAACAGCTGCGATCAGTAGTTTCTTCCCACCTGTGGTGTCCTCTGCATGCAAGTCTAAGGCTTTTAAATATGTTGTACACAAGCCTACACATATTTACTTATAAATATGCAAAAGTAATGAAGTCATTAGTAGATTCTGCATAGTGGTTGCCTTTGAAAGAAACAATTATTGGTTTTAAACTTAAATGTACAAACAAGCTGCCTCCAAATAGCCTAAGATATTACATATAAGCTACACATAAATGATAATGCTAGAATAATGTGCTCAAATAGTACATTTTGCCTCTAGCAAATTGCACTGCAACATATTTATTTCAGATTTTATATTGTGTAGAAGAGAAGCAAACCTCCCTGGGCTCTTTATTGCCTAAAGTACAAAACAGAGGGAGAACGGCTTGTTTCTGCCCTTTACCTGTTGTGCAGTATTGGTATGTGCCTTCAGCCTACTAAGAAGTAGCTAAATTTCTGTGTTTATGCAGGGATTACAGGTAAAATTATTTCCTCATGCTGGTGGGGTTGAATATTACTCTCCTCAATTGCACCAACTTCACGTTGATATCAATGGGAGTATTGCCTGGAACATGGTGGTAAAATTAAGCCTCAAAGTTTATAGGCTACCTGGGCTGACTTTCTTTGGTCAAGTAGGTCCACATTCTAGTACACTCTTCCCCATGTCCTACAGTCTCACTACAGTCTCACTGATGTTAGAGGAAATATGGAAATGGAAAAGACTTTGCCAGGCTGACCCTGCCAGTTTTATTTTGGATATAGTCTTTTTCAAGTATTCATCTTCCAATAAAGACTTTGAATTGCTTAGAGAAATAGTTAATAAACATGATTTTTAAATGAACCAATATATAGTCATTAAAGAGCTTTTAGGTTTGAGTTTGCCCAAACTTTGTTTTAATTACATCCAATAATGTATTAATTTAGCTTGGTGGTTCTCAACCTTCCTAAGGTTGAAATTTTAATATAGTTCCTCATGTTGTGGTGAACCCCCAAGCCATAAAATTATTCTCATTATTACTTCATAACTATAATTTTGCTACTGTTGTGAATCATACTGTTGATGGTCTTAGGTAATCTGTAAAAGGGTCATAATTTGCATGTTGAGAACCAATGGTGTAGTGTGTGGGGTTATGAATTGTGTTCAGGTGCATACCATAACGTGTGTGAAAGAATGAAAACAAGTCTCCTTTGAAGTCATTTGTTCTGCTTCTCCCTTATGTCTCCCAGGGATCTAATGACAGTCATCAGGCTTGACAGCTGTACCTTTTACCTGCTGAGTCACCTTACAGGTCCTCTATGCAAGCTTTTAACAGTACTTCTGAAATAATCAGAAAATGCCTAGTTTTAATGCAGTCAGCAAAACGCCATGATAAACACATGCACACACACAGACGCACACCATTGCTACAGGAGGGAACACAAGCATAATTTTTAGGAAAGTATAAAATGTTAAAGGAAGCAAGGTGTGGTGTCGCATGCCTTCAATACCAGAATTCTGATAGGTGGGTGTGTTTGTTACAAGCCATCCTGATCTACATAATGAGTTCTAGAACAGGCTTGTGGCTATGTAGAAAGATACTGTATATAAAATAAATAAAGTTAAAAGGGTTTCAAGAAAAATAAAAAAAAATGTTACATTAAATGGAAATGTGCCATTGTTACTAAGGAGAAATGAGGTAATATGATACTTATTCTCTAGGGATCATTATAAAACACCACTGGACCTCTGGGGAAAGTTTTGTGGTTCACAAACTTGTACACAGTTCCACTAAAGGTATAACTTAGATGTATGGCACTTCTCTGAGAACTTCAATTGTACAGAGAGACCAGGACAATGTGAGGTGAAACCACATTGCAAGTAGAATGCTCTCAAGGTGTTACGGAGATGGGAATGTAGTTATTCTAAGGCCCCAGTGCTCCACAATGTAGAAAACCTTTGACATATCTAATCAATGAGAAGACAGAATATAACACCAGGTTCCATACAGCATCAATTTCCTTAAAGGATCTAACCTTTAGTTGCAATTCCTCACAGCTGCTCAGAAACAAGAAAAGGCATTGAGAGGCTGGGCTTAGCCTGTGCTCTATGAATGGCATCTGGCTGTAGGATTGTTAGCAAGGCCAAGTGGAGAGGGAAGACACAGGGAGTAGGAGTTTTTATCAGAGGGCATGGTGTGACTAGGTGGGAACATGACAAAACCTATTATTTTTACAAATAGTATGCATAAACCATTATACCTGGAAGACTGAGAACAAAATCCTTGGCTATGGAAAAGATCAAACTTCAAAATAAAATAGCTTCTACCAAATGTCCATTGCATTGTTGAGAATTCAAAAGTCACATCATTGAAATCTACAGAAGAATTAGACCTGTTACCCATCAAAGCCAAGAATGAAAAATTGGAATTGGAGGACAGTTGATAGATTAGGAAGTGTAAATTAAAAGATGTGAAATAAAAGGAAAAATTAGTAGGAAGACAGCCCTGAAGATCAATTAAGCTAACAAATCACCAAAAATAGGTATTTCAACTATATCGCAGTAGTTATTTTAAAATATATATTATATTCTCTTAAATTAAAGAGTAATTCCCATTTCCTAGATTCATGTCATTTCCCAGGCAATGTCAACTTTGCACATATTATCCCTGTGACTGAGTCACCCCTGTGACCTAGTGTTATGCTTGTTTACAGAGTAGGTATCTCCATCTAGCATAGTGAGGAACATCCCCATGGCACTTTTATTTTAAAAGAGAGGTGAATGGTCAATTATATGCTACAAAGAGAGAACGCTGAGATCTCAGTGACCCCTGAGGACAACACTGTGCATTTGTTTTAAGTCAGAGGAAAGTTGGCGTCTTGGTGGGGAGGAAGGTGTGTATGAACCTAGAGGTTCAAATGCGAAATGAGCTTTGTGAACTTCTACTGAAAAAAAAAAAAAGCTACATAAAAATTTCAGGACAAAAGTCAGGAGATTTCTGGACATCTAATCAAAACAAATGTGAAAGTGTAAAACCAGAAGCAAAACCAGAATATATTTACTCTAAATAATGTATACTGTGACTGTCCATTACAGATTTTAAAATCAGCTCACTTAGACTTCAGTTCCAGCTTTTTCAAAATGAATTGTAGTCACTGGTGGGATATTCAACCTTTTTCTTTTCCATTTTTTTCTAATTGAAAATAGATGTAAGTACTAATCACTGTTGCCCTTCAATAGTGTTATAAAATTTAATTATATCTTGCATGAAAAGTGCATAGCACAATTCTAATTAGGAGAATATGTGCTTGACATATGTAAATCGTTATTTACAAACAATAACTATTTACTACTCTCATTGTATTATTACCTTAATGCCTTACACAGAAAACATGCAGTCTATTCTTCCAACTCCAAATTCAGAGAATGGCAGAACTTTTGTGACTTACAAAAGAGAATGCCTTGCATCTTGATTATATTCAGATGCATCAAACCCTCATGAAAATAGTTATTGCTAAATGTTGGAAATGCCAAGATTCTATTTCATTCACTGTTTTTCCTAATATAATGTTTTGACTTGTTAAATCTACTTCATGATTCATTGAGTGATATGAATCTACAATTAGAAAACAAACACTTCCAAATATCTCTTTGAGTTAAGGAAGATTATTCAAGTTTAGTATGAGCATGTCTTGTGTGTTTGCTTTTACTGAACTACTATTAACCTGACACTGGACATGTTTATGATGCACTAAAAATCGGGTTCATAATGAGAAATAACAAATAATATCAATAAAGTTGGGAACAGAGAATTTGTCTGAATTGCTGTTGTGAATAGAGGCTTCTTAAAACCTTTAAAGTGTTCTTATCATATTATACAGCACCCACACCATGGATATAAAAGAAATAAAACTGCTATCTCACAGAGATCTGCACAGCAAGCTCATTGTACCATTGTTCACAAGAGCCTAGTATGAATGTATGCATCTTTTCATGGGGCAACAGATAAATAGTATAACATATGTTGTGGATAAACAACATTATGAACTAACCAGTACCCCGGAGCTCTTGTCTCTAGCTGCATATGTATCAAAAGATGGCCTAGTCGGCCATCACTGGAAAGAGAGGCCCATTGGACATGCAAACTTTATATGCCCCAGTACAGGGGAACGCCAGGTCCAAAAAAATGGGAATGGGTGGGTAGGGAAGTGGGGGGGGGGGAGGGTATGGGGGGATTTTGGGATAGCATTGGAAATGTCATTGAGGAAAATACGTAATAAAAATATATTTAAAAAATACATATGTGTGTGACTAAAATAATGAAGTATTATTCAGTCTAAGATTAGTAAATTCTTCTATTTGAGGTAAGATGCATCAATCTGTAAAATGTTAGATGACATGAAAGAGAATAGACACAGACAATGTGACTCTCGTCACTTATCTGTGATTCCAAAGACTAATGTCTAATACACAGAAACAGAGAGTACATGACAATGACATGGGACTGTGGAAGGGGAGACATGCTGGTACAAACTTACAGTCCTGAGTTCTGAGTATCTACTAAGTAGCCTGGTGGCTGCAGTTCATAACATTAGACTATATATTTCAGTCTTCTAAGAGAGTGGCTCCTTCTATTCTAGTATAGACAAGAGTAAATGTGAGTGGATGGATGTGTTGGATGTGGTAATCATCTTAATTGCGATAATCATTCTGCAACGTATACCCCAGTCCAATTATATTGCATACTTTAAGTATATATGATTTTGTACGTGAATTATACCTCAATTGAGCTACAAAATAAAATAATCAACCCTTTGAAACTGAGAATTTTAATTTTTTTTTTTTTTTTGGATTTTCATGTGTGCCTGGTATAAAACTTTACACAATTCCTTATTTGCAAGAGCCCTGGATTTCTCTCGAGGAATAAACACACACACACACACACACACACACACACACACACACACACACACACACAAACACAAAGACACACACTCACACACACAAAGTGACACCTACACACACACAAGCATGCTTATGTACACATGTGTGTACTTTTAATTAATAAGACATGAGTCATTCAAAACATCACAACTACTTTTAACAGAATTAGACCTTTTAGCAGATTGTTTGCATGGCACCCTTTTCCTTGTCTTTATCTTTTTATATCATACTAAACTTTATTATGATTTATACCTATACTGTCTGGCTATTTTACTATATTTTAAACCACTTATTTCAGAAATGATATAAAAGAATATTTCAAGCCAGGCACTGGTGGCACACGCCTTTAATCCCAGCGTTTGGGAGGCAGAGGCAAGTGGATTTCTGAGTTCGAGGCCAGCCTGGTCTACAGAGTGAGTTCCAGGACAGACAGGTCTACATAGAGAAACCCTGTCTCAAAAACAGAAAAGAAAAAAAAGAGACTATTTTAAATTTTAACAGGTCCAAATAGATATGCAATTAGAGATTTCTATGTTGCTCAATACTGAGGACTTGGTCCCTTAACCCCTCTGCTGGGATGCTGAGAAGGCAGAATGTCATTCCTCTTGATGTGGGTACCGAGGAGAGACAGCCTCTCATATGTTCTTACTGGGTACTGAGATGTGAGTCTCTCACTCCCTTGGACTTGGATACTTAACCTTCTCTTTGAAGTCAACCAATATAAGCAATTCTGTGTATCCTTCCAGAGATGTGTGGCCTCTCACGAAAAACAAGGGTGAACTTATCAAGGAAACCATGATTTATGATCTCTATATAGTTAGATGCTTTTCCTCTTTTCCACTTTTACTCCACTGTGAGTGAACATTCCATTGTAAGGCAAATGTTTCCTGTTGTTCACCTAGGTTTAGGATACTTATAAACTACAATATTAATTATGAGGAATGTGAGCAAATATACCTATTTATACATGACTTAGTACTTGTTCAAGTATATTTCAACAGATGCCTCCAGGTGAAATTTATAGCTGAAAAATTTACCCATTCAGGTTGTTGATAAATATTTCTAGAACATTTTTCTTGAGGCTGACCAGCAGCATATCCTTGAAGTGGCATCAATGGTGGTCTTAAATATTTTTTCTGCAAGTGACTTTGAATTATCTTTGAAAATGGTCTATGATCATCCTGAATGTTATGTTCTCTTTCTGTATTAACCTTTCTTTCTCCCCATTTGACATCCCTGTATTAATTCTGAAATTAATTGAAGAAAAATCTATTTCACCATTTTGGGACAAATTTATAGCAACCTATATTGAATATTAAATACTGACCAAGAGATGGACTTTGGCCACCACCGTTCCCTGGAATTTCCCAGCTGAGTTGCCCCTAGAAAAGTCTTACAAGGGTTTATAAAGACAAATCTCTAGGCCATTGTACTTTCCCATGAGGCTTTGCTATTTTCCAAGAACTACAGCTCTCATCATTTCAGGTAGTTATCTGGTCCATGGACATGAGGAGCTTATAGGCTAATTTTGGGCATTATGCTCTTTCCCTGCATATCTTTGCTATCCTAATATTCCCATTTCAAGCACTGTCCCAGTTGTGATTCCTATGAATCACAATGACCACCATAGTATGATATCCCAAAGGTGCAAAACTAGTACTTATATCTTGGCAGTAACCAAAGCTATCTAATAAGACTTAAGGGTTCATTAACAGGACAGAAATCCTACCTTGCATTGGACCCATAGCCAAATACCATAGAGGAAAAACTACTGCTTCAACTTTTCAAACAGTATTATTCCTAACTGCAGTCTATATCCATACAGTTATATTCTGATAACTGTGGCTCTCACCCCTCATCCAAGAAGATTCTTTTTTTCAATAGATGAAGATCAGTATAGAAAGCCACAACTGATCAAAATGCAGAGAACAATTGACCATAGATTTCCCAACCTCGATAGATATTTATACAATACCAACCCTATACTTAATTCTCAGGGAACACAATACGAAGATAACAAAATATTAACAGAGACAGACACAGTAATACTGCTACAAAATTGTATCTCCTAGAAATGGCAGGAAGCTGAACTTATGAGACTTCAAGAATATTCTTGTCTAAACAAGATCAGAGCAAATGATAGTTTCTGAAGACCTATACACACAACAGTAAAAGGATTCAGCAGGGAGTATTAATATGTGTGCATCATAATAAAAATGGGCAATTAATTGTAAAGGAGTGAAGACGATATGGGAAGGGTTGGAGAAAAAAGAGGTACAGGGAAAGTGATTTAATTATATTTAATTTAACGATTTCATGTAAAATTTAAAATATGATATTTAATATATATAAGAGTTGAAGTTATGTTTATTTTTTGAATATAGATTTTCTTCATACAGTCTATTCTGATTATGATTTTGCCTGCCCCCACTGTCTCCCAGAGCCTTCCTCCTGTCCTCCTATCCAGATCCACTCCCTTTATGTTTCTTTTTAGAAAACAAACAAGCTCATAAGGGATAGTTAAATAAAATAACACGCAAACAAGTAGAAATAGTACAAGCCAAACAAATGGAAGAGAAGGATCCAAAGATAAAGCACAAGAAATGCATATAGATGCAGAGGCACCCATGTTTACATATATACAACTCCATACTAACCCAAAACTTGAAGCCACAATGTATATATATACATAAAGGAAGGGAGGTGGGAAGCAACTGATAGGAGTTGCAGTAGGGGGCGCCACAATCAGAATATACTGTATTAACAAAAATTATCTTTTCAATAAATGAGAAAAAAAAACCTTCAATGAGATATCCATTACACGTTGTGTTTTAAAAATTCATTTCCGTTTTAAAAATTAAAACATAATTACATCATCTCTCCTCTACCTCTCCTCTCTCACTGAAGTTCTTGAAGTGAGATTTAAAGTTTGATTATATAAAGTCATAACGTATCCTAGTGTCCATGGCTTGTGAGGAAAGATTAAAATAAGTAGAGAATTTATAAATTTCTCAACCAAAACTTATGGTTTTGATAAAGAATAGCTATGCCCCTAGACGGACGGGTAGGAGGAAGCATGATGCATGAACCGAGATTATAGATGATTCCTAGAAAAATTAAGAAGGTAGAGGTCAGTGCAGTAGCATTTCCTTCTTTGGTAGTAAAAGGGAGCAAGTAAGTGAAATATGTAAAAGGGGATATTAATATAGCACAGATAGTTTACACCATGTTAAGTAAGGCATAAAGTAATATAAGGATCAGACGGAACTCTGCTGTTCTAAGGAACATAGAAGACTCTAGGTACACCCAGGATAACAAAATCCGTGGTGGTGTCAAACATACATTGAGAGCAATGAGAAGGGCAAGAGGCAAAAGTAAGGAAATGAAGTTGGAAGGCTTCCTGTAGATGCTGGCTGCAAATGAAAGTGTGTACTTATGGCTGCATCATCTGATGTAGAAAAGAAAGAACCATACATCCAAACTCATGCTTCCTACATAATTGTATGGGATGACTGCAATTACCATGGAAGATGGAAGGATATTATATAGAAAGGCAAGGACTCTAGTTTCTTTCACCTTTATAGAGGTGCAATATAATTAACAAAAACATCCTTAAACATTTTATGCTAATCCAGCCAAATCATTCATGGAAAGTGCCAGGTCCGAATATGAATAGATCATTAAACCTAATGTAGTGTTTGTAAGTTCCAACCTTTGCTTAGCACAGTTAGAAAGGGCATTTATCCCAGAGTGGGAATGTTGTTCTGGCAGTCTCCCTCTAACGCTCAGTACTGACCAAAATCATAGGCAGACATTTACCAAAGGAGAGAGGGGGAAAGAGGAGTTGTAAGGATTTAGTGTTTTCTAATTAATATTTTACAATAGATCTGCACCACTTTAACCCTTTGAGAATGTTTTAGGACGGGAGGGGGAATGGAGTGGTTGAATAGGACCGAAGAGTCACAAGGAGAAGAACTGGTTGTTTAAAATGAGGGCATTTGATGAGGAAGGTACTGAGGATATGAATATTTTATGGTTGTGAAACTTACTGTACTTTGATGGTTCTTGAAACTGTCCTCAGCCTGTTGCATACAATGTGGAGCAGCCACTACTATGTAAGATAGGATGGATGAGGAAGATGAAGGAAATGGTACACAGAAAACCAATGCATCTTAGGAACTGGAAGCCAAAGCAGAGACTTCCTTTCCCAAAGCTCTCTGTTTATATGGGAAATTGAAAAACAAACGAACAAAAAAAAAAAAAAAAAAACCCAAACAAACAAACAAAAAAAAAAGGAATAATAATTGGTCCTTATTGCCTAACAACCATTTAAGAAGTCTGGAGAAAAAAGAAATTGTTTTAACAGGTCTCAGATACTCAGATATAGTGTTGCTCACAGGCTCATCTGATGAATCCAGGCTTTGAAACCAGTTGGTGACACTGTTATTGATGGTTCTGGAATGGTTAGGAGGTAAAGTTTCGTTGGCGAAAGTAGGTCATGAGCTTTTAAAGGTTATATTTGTAAGCCAGGCCCAGTGGAACATGCCTTTAATTCCATAGTGAAGGAGGCAGAAGCATGTTGGAGACCAACCTGTACTACAAAGTGAGTTCTAATACTGCCAGGACTAAGCAGGGAAAAAAGTCCCAAAAAACTAGAAAAATGAGAGAGAGAGGGATAGAGAGACAGAGACAGAGACAGAGACAGAGACAGAGACAGAGAGAGAATCATAAAGGCTATATCTGTAATGCCCCTATTCTCTGAGCCTATGTGCTTCTGCCACCATGGGTTCTTCTCAAGTTCATAGGGTCAAGCAACTGCAGATTCTATGCTCCAAAACCATGAGCCAAAATAAATAATTTCTGCATTTAAATTGCTCTCTTGAGTATTTTGGTAACAGCTATGTACAAATAGCTAACACGGAGACAGTGACACGATTTACCATCCAAAGGCTCACTGACTAATTAGACACACACTTTAAAGGATGTGAAGTGATAAGTGGCTTTTTAAATACTAATCTGTAACCTCCCTTCCCATCACTTTCCTTCCTTGAATTTTCTGTCAGGTTAAGCTGGCCCAAGAGAAGTGACTTTTACTATTTTCAGTTTCTCTGTTGTTTAATCAAATGGGTAGAATCAAGGTTGGCTGCTCTGAACTGCATCCAAAGAGGGATTCTTAAAGGCTAGAAATGTCAGCCTACCTATGGGGAGCTCTTCCGGAGCCAGCTGGAGCTGCCTGAATCACTCTTAATTACCGTTTTGCATTTTGGATGCCTCAGCCAATGTGATCTCTTAATCAAAAAAAAAGTAAAATCATTAAGTCCAGGTAAACAAAAATGAGAAGGAACCCATAGACAGTCTTTTTTTTTTTCTTTTAGCTTATTCTGGTACAAAATATCTGAGCAAAATTTCCTTTGCATGCACTTTCACAGATGGAGTTAACTGCTCAAAGACCCAAATCACCTTTTGCTGCGATATTTTTTCTTTTGAGAATTGATTCCCATAAGTAGTAGCCTAGCACTTATCTAACTGGAATCAACAAGAAAAACATTTACGGGAGTAGGGCAGCTATTCTTTGAAATAACCATGCAAATTCTTTGATTTTTAGATATTGATCTTAGATATGAAAAGGTAAGATTTTTTTAAGGGTAATGAGTATGTCAAGTTGCTTACAACCTTTCCATCAGTATATGGCTTCCTGCTTCTTTCTTTTACTTTGCTTGGTTTTGGTCCTAATATTTCAGCTCACTTTGTTTTGCTCAGTTTTCATACTCTAGTAGTAATGGAGATATAATGTCATTTCCTTATAGACCATGATTGCCCAGGGACCGCCTTCCCTTTCTAATCTCAGTTCCCAGGTGACATTTTGACATTTCTTTGATTTTTAGCATTATTACAACCATACTAAGAATATAAATATAATCCTAAAAACAGCCCCATGGGAATTCAAGGTTAAGAAACTATAAAACTGCACATGTAGCGAATTAGATTACTTTCACTTGGGTTATCAATTTTTTATTTTGTGATTAAATAGAATTATTTTAAGGCCAAACTTTGTTTATGTGGCACATCTAACATGGAATCGCTTCGAATAACATAATGGAAAATTCACGTTTAGTGTGTGTGTGAGTATGCGTGTGTATGTGGAGCGGGTAGATGTGTGAATGTATATGGTCATCAGTATGTGACTTTGGGGGGAACAGAGATTATATCAAGTATCTTCTATTATTTCCCATCTTTTTTTTTTTTTTTTTTTTTTTGCCAAAGTCTCTCACTGAACCCGGAGCACATCAATCGGCTAGACTGGCTGGTCCACAAGTCACCTGGATCGTCTATTCTCTTCCACCTGCCTGACTCTCACATGGATGCATGGTACCTGAACCAACTCCTTTGGCTTGTGCTACATGTACTTTGCCCAGTGAGCTCTCTTTTGTAATCTACTTTTGCGAAGAAACTGCCTTCAAACAAGAGAAGTGTTTAGATGCTAACTTGGTTATCATTGCAAATACCTGCGGTACATTCAGTTAGAGATTATTCTCTTCGTGCCATATAGGAAAATTTGTGATAATAGAGATTGAAATGCAATTAATATTACATGAGACATTAGAAAAATAAAAGTGCTCTGAGAAGATGGGAAGGAGTTATTGGTGATATTGATGATACTCACCATAAGTAAATTTGCCATTACAATATGAACTTTGGGATACACATTGTATTTGAAAAGTCTAGGGAAAGAACTCCACAGCCTGGATTCCTAATCCTGAGTAGAGATCTAGTAACAATCGAATGAACTGTCATACATATGCCTATTTCCCTTGCTCTCCTGAAGCCTCTCCTATGTCAATGGCATCTTTTTGAAGACCCAATTAATGGCAATGCCTATGTAACTGAAAACAGAACTGGGAATGAGCTGAGGACCTTTTGCTTTGCTTGCTCACTTGTAAAACCTGTTTTTTTTTAAATGAGTTTTTATGATTATGGAAGAAAATCAGTTTTATTGGTGGTGTGTAAAACTTCAAGTCAAATGAAAAAAAAAAAACCACAATTCACTGCTTAATTTTTGACATTTAATTAAGAAAGGCACTTAACACTTCTGAAAAATAAAGCCTTCTGCAATAGACAGATGGATTCATGCATAAAAGCACCTGCTTCTCCTACAAAGGAGTTGGGTCTTGTTCCCAGCATCCATATGACAGCTTAAAACCATCTGCAAGTTCAGTTTCCGGGGATCTGATGCCCTCTTCTGACTTACACGGGTACTCTCAACATGAGATGTGTGTATACACAAGCAAACAAAATATTCATACATATAAAAAAAAATAAAATGAAACTGTTTTAACAGAAAAATTAAGCATGGTTGATGATACTTTGTATAAGGGACACCTGGCTTATGTACTCTGGAATTACAAAATTAACTATTTGAACTAAGTATATTCCTAATGCTGTAATGAAACACAAGGATCAAGAGCAACTTGATGAAGAGAGGGTTTATTCGGCTTATACATAGATCTTTAATCACAGATCTTTAATCCACGGAGGCAATCCTTCATAGGAGCTCGAACCAGAGAGGACTTGGAGGCAAGAACTTATGCAGAGGCCATGGAGGAGTGCTACAAGTCAAGTATAAATATATTCACAGGACAATGATCAATACCTTAGTGAATGATAAAGGAATGAAATTTAAAATAACTCAGCAGGTAAATGAGCAAGCTGGGTCCCACTGGAAATTATCTATTTTTTCGAGTTATGAGTGGCCATTTTAAGTAAATTCTGATGAACTAATGAACTAATGAACTACTTATCCTACTGGCTTGCTTATTATGCTTTGCTCATTCTGCATTGCTATAGCATCCAGGGACTTCAGGCTAGGGCTGACACAACCTACAATGGGCAGGACCCTTCCAATCAATCATCAATTAAATAACTACTCTACAAGCTTGCCTACAACCTGATCTTATGGAGGTACTGTATCAATCGAGGTAACTTCTCCTCAGATGATGCTAGTTTGTGTCAAGTTGACACAAAACCAGCCAGCATGCTGTGTCATAAAAATGTGGACAGAACTTTCAAAAAGATTTGCTTTTCAAAAGGTGCATATCATGAGAATATGTGAAACCTTCTTTGGGTGAAAAGAGACTTCAACTATTTGACTTCACATGGTATGTATGTATGCATGTATACATGTATGTATGTATGCATGCATATATGTATGTATGTATGTATGCATGTATGTATGTATGTATTTATTTAGATGTAGATGATTTAGGTGTATGAAAATAAAATAAATTGCCATTCTAATCATTGCACTTATGTTTAGTAAATAAATATGGTCATTAACTGAGTCTGTGTATATAATAGTCTACCAAGGACTAGTCTCAGAGAGCTTACAGAGAGCAACAATGACCATTATTATCATAGGTTATAATCCATGATAAAATTTCAATATGAAAAGACAACATGATAAGCCCACACAGAGAGGTCTTAATTCAGTTTGGCTTAGGAATGACTGCATAAAAACACTTAAGCTGAGACCCAGCCATGTTAGTATCTAATTTTGAATATAACATGTAATTTTATTTTCACAGGGGCTTTGAAATTTTGATATTATCTCATCTTAAAAGTGACAACACAAAACTTAATTATGTGAGGCTATTCAAAACTCCTACACCTTTCAGAAATCGTAATTAATCTATCAGATTCTTTAGTATGTTTTTGTTTTGTTTTTTGTTTTTGTTTGTTTGTTTGGGTTTTGATTTGTTTGTTTGTTTCTTTGTTTGTTTTTTAAAGACAGGGTTTCTCTATGTAGCTCTAGCTGTCCTGGAACTCACTCTGTAGACCAGGCTGGCCTTAAAATCAGAAATCCACCTGCCTCCTCTGCCTCCCAAGTTCTGGGATTAAAGGTGTGCACTACCACTGTCAGGCTTTTTGTTTTTTCTTCCATACAACACTGTTCAAAAATGCCATGAAGAGCCCAGTGGATTATACTTCAAGGCTCTTATAGACTTTATAAATGACCATATAACTGAGAAAGAAAGCTTAATGGTTTTTGAAACAAATACTATTTGAGATAAAACAGGAAGTAGGCATGGGGAAAGGAAGAGACTCTACTCTATGGTAAGATATGAGCAAACCCTAACATTGGGAAGGGTTATTTGTGCAAAGGAAAATTTGAAGATAATCCAATATGTTAACATTATTTTGGCTATCCACAGATTGACAGCTTAATCCAGATCTCATAGTAAAGGGTACATTATTTGTCACAGGAAATCTGATAGTTTTTTAGTGAGTGATTTTAAATTTGGACAATCAAAAGGGTTTCAAGTAAGCATATACGTACTGTGCATGTTTATTTTAATTTTAAAATTGTCTGTTGGACATTCATTCACTAAGACTGTGCTAGGTTGAGTCTGTTCTTCATGCATGACAAAATGTATGGTCTAGGATATACAAATAATTCAAAGAAAACAATGACTGTTATTTTCATCTGCAACAGGGTAATATCTCAAAGGGCCCAGTGAGAAAAAGAAAGGTTAGTATGTTTCTGAAACAGTTTTTGTGATAACACACAATGTAGGCCGAGGGAAAGAAGAGCTGTATTCTAGGGTAAGATAAGCTCAAACATCTGCCTATGGGAAAACTAAATTGGCACACATGTGAAAGAATTGTGACAATTGACTAAAATGTACATAATACAAAGTTGATTTACATGGGGTGGTTCATTTTATAATTTCAAAGCTGGGTGGGCAAAGCAGAAAGGCTCCTGCAAGTTTGAGACCCTCTAGGACTCCAAAACAAGTTGCAGACTAGCCTGTACCATAATGTGAGACTATTTCGGACTGTCATCTCTCAAAATAAGGTAAGTCTGTGTTTGCTTACGCTTACAAACCCAGCAGTTAGGAAACCGATACAAAAGAACTATTGTAAATGAAAGGCACCTTGACCTGAAGTATGAGACCCTGTCATGAAAATACGGGGTGGGGAGAAGAAGGGAGGAGAAGAAAGTGGAGAGGGGAAGGAGGAGGCAGGAGAACAATGAGGTTAGAAGTTTGGAGTGAGTTAATCAATATTCTGAAACTGATACTTGAAAGTAACTGAAAGCATTACAGGGGTTGAGGTTGAAAGAAACACAACCGAAAGTGCATGTTAGAAAGATATACATATTTGATCGGATTATATAGAACCAGGTGAATTAGTGAAACGAAGTAAGGAAGATGTACTCCAGAAAGGCATACATATTTCATGACCTTATATAGAATCATGTGAATACGTGAAAGAGAGAAGACAGCAATAAAGGGACCTGAAAATGTAGATTTCTGAATAGAACCTGGGAATAAAAGTACTGTAGTACTGTAATGTGAGATCAATGGCTATAGACTGAGTGGATCTTTCTATGCAAAACAAAGCATATATATATATATATATATATATATATATATATATATATATATATATATATATATACATATAAAATTAAATAATAGTGCTACTTATAAGAACCATAGACTTAAAAGCCTCAGGGCATGGGAAAACATCTTTCCAGTTGCTGGTCATCATATTTGCCTGCAGGCCACCATGCTTCCCACTGTGACAGCAATGGATTAAGTATCTGAACTGTAAGCCAGTCCCAATTAAATGCTTTCCTTCATAAGAGTTGCTGTGTTCTTGGTGTCTCTTCACAGCCATAAAACCCAAAGGTAGTGAGAACCATACAATCTTACACAAAATATACATTTTTAAAACAGCTAAGCAGTATTTTAGCTTCTGTTTGTCCTATTTTTTTAAATGTCACCCCTTTTTCTTAGTCGTTTAGATTTCCTAATTTCTTTTAAAACTCCAGAAACATTTTGGAGTATAGCACACATGTAATAAAATGTATACAAGTCATGAATTGGCACACTGGCAACAGATGTTCACAAAAAGAACACATCTGTGGAGTCATCACTTAGAGCAAAAATTACTTGACCTTATGCAGGCAATTTTCGTATTGGCTGTGAGAATGTAAATGCTAAAGTTACTAAAAAACAAACAATGAAATAAACTTAAATGTACCACACAATGTGACTCAAATGTCTACTTCTAGGTATTTCTAAAATACATGGGTACAAAAAATGCTAACATATGTATAAGAATATATGAAATTTGACAGAGCCCCATGAAACGTGTCCATGAATAAAGAAACTTATAAATAAGTTGTAGAGACTTTCAGTGGACTATCATCTAAAATGAACTTCATTCAGATACCACAAGCAGGATGAATTTCATCACCATAACTGAGCAACAGAAGTCACACACAGCATAGCACACTGAATAACTTCCATTCAGGTAAAGCTAGAAATCGTGTTAAACCACTCTATCATGTCAGAAGTCAGTACGGAAGCTGGATGGACAATGGAAGTTTGAGCACCCGCTGTGAAGGTCAACTATTTGTTTGTTGCTCTAAGTAAATGGTGGTTGGTGTGCCAACTCATGACCTGTATACAATTTATTACATGTGTGCCACACAACAACAGATTGTTTCTGGGATTTTAAAAGGAACCAGGAAAGGAGAATGACTGGGAAAAGTGGTGACATTGAAAATGGGAAGTGAAACCAAAGTGAGGGTGATGTTTAGCCATTTTAAAATGTATGTTTTGCTTGATATTGTGAAGTGAAATCAAACACCGGACACTTCAGCCTTCCACGCCCTATAAATGCCTCTGGAAGATGAGTCATGAAGCCAGCCCTGTGGAAGGAACTCAGCTCTCACACCCTCCCCTCTCCACTGCTCATGCGAGTCATTTGTAGCACAGCATGTACACCATCCACCAAATTAGCTTTCCTGGATACTTTAGGCTTTGTGCATTTGTGTATCTTTCTCTTCTCTGGGGCATCTCCAAAATAAGTAGACAAATTAAATAAATAAGTAAATGAAGAAATGGATATACTGCTGGTAAACATCATCATATTTGTTTTGTTAAACGATGTGCTGCTGTGTTCTGATGTGGTTATTCTCATTACAATCAAGATAGTAATGTTCATTATTAAAACTACTTCCATGTGCCTTTCATGGTGGCGAATGACTCTGTACTATAAGCCAGTAAGTCCAGTCTGGCACTGTCTTACAAGTCAAGTATAAATATCTTCACAGGACAATGATCAATACCTTTGTGAATGATAAAGGAATGAAATTTAAAATTTAATATAACTCAGAAGGTAAATGAGCGAGCTGGGTCCCACTGGAAATTATCTATTTTTTCGAGTTATGAGTGGCCATTTCAAGTAAATTCTGGACTAATGGACTATTTATCCTGAGCTCTAGTTTTTGGTGGTATAATAGAAAGTATTAATTGTCAACTCAACCCAAGAGATAATCACTTAAGGTAAAGAGAGTCTCAGTAGGGAATTGTTTATAGAAGGTTGGTCTGTGAATATGGCTGTTGGAAATGATATTGATTAATTAATCTAGGAAGGTCTAAATACCATAAATGGTAGGATTCCCAAGCTGGGGACCGACCTGAACAAGTGGGGGAAAAGAAAATGATGTGCACATCAGCATGCATGCATTTATTGCATTCTGTTTCTGATAATATATGTGATGTAATCAGTGCCCTCATGTTCCTGCTGCTGCAACACTAATAATGGACTGGAACCTGAAACCTTGAACTTAAATATAAGGTTTCTCCCCTACATTGCTTTTGCCAGGGTATTTGTTCACAGCAATCAGAAAAGAAACAAAGATGGGATTGACAAGGATGGAGGAAGCTGTCTTAGCATTTTGCCCTAAATGTACACCATTATCAGAATTTTCAGCAGGTTAAAAAAATAAAAAAGAAAATAAAAAAGATTTATGGTTACAAGAAGAAATTAAGCAGCCTGATTCTGCTGTGGCTCACTTCCTTGAAGATACATCCTGGAGAAGATGACAGTATTCTCATTCCATTCCAAAGAGCAAGTGACAGAGCCACTGTGGAGAGAAGATTCCTCTTTCTGAGTTTACTGATAACTTGTCTCCCAGACGGACTCTCCTTTTACTATGTAAATGCAAAAATTTATTAATATAACAGGCTGGACACTCAGTTCTATGGAACTATTTTTTTTCCTGGAATGAGAAGAAAATTTATGTTGTATATGAAGGTTCCTTCAATATGTGTAGTTTTAGCAAGCTCATGATAGTTTCCATTCAACACAATGTTCCTTGACTTCACATGACCACACTAATGGGAATAATGGTATATTTAAAACCAGTTCAGAGAAAATTGTCAGGTAGATAAATGTTAGGCTTATTTGATATTTTGCTAATTTATAGCACTAATTCTCTCTCTTTCTTCCCCCCACTCCTCCTCCTTTCCTCTCTTCATGCTAAAATATCGAATCAGAAATGTAAAGAAGCAAAGACAAAGTCCTTTGCTTAGTCCAATTCTTGCCAATATTAAACTCCTTATATCACTGCACCCCTGTTCTGAGTTTGATGTAGAAAACTTGCCCAAGGTGCCCTGGTCTTCCTCATTTTCTGCTTTCCAACACAATAAGTGAATTAATTTTTTTTCTTTTGTTTTAAGAAGCTACTGGACTGTAGACAAAGTGGCAAATAAAAATAAGCACAAGAGAAAAAAACTGTGGGTATACATGATATTGTGTCCTTTTGAATTCTGTTAACAGGGATTGTAAAATAATTATGAGATGACTATAACTATTTATGTTATCCTATGGGTATAACAGTTTTTTATTGTTGTTTTTTGTTGTTGTTTTGTTTGCTTGTTTGTTTTGTTTTTCTTTCTTTCAGAGCTCTCTAGGTTCAGCACATTAGAGGTCTTTCTTCACTTCTTGCCCCACCTTCCCTAAGGACACACTTTTCTGTTTGATGTGCTTAATAAAAGATACCAAAAGATGACTGAAGGAAAGGAGGATAAATCAAACCTATTAAGGGACTGCTTATTTGAATGTTAGTGTTTTTAAATGTCAAGCATCTTCTGTCTTTCTCTTCATATTAAGACTGAAATTAAAAGGCCATTTGCTCTGGGCCTTTGGAAGAGGACTATAGCAGAAGAAACTGCAGGCGTTAAACAGATATTTTACGTTATTCAAGTTTTTGCAATTTGAACACAGTGCTTTTCTGCCACCATCTAGAACTTATGACAAATTTCCTTTGACCTCCTGCTACTCCCTTATTCAGTTACAAGCAGAACCCCATGCACTCAATGCTTCCATATCCACTAGCCCGGAGAGGGAAAAGCCTGTGTGGGAGGGATGCTGACTGTGCTGCAGGCTTCTTGTATCTCAAGCACTATGTCATATGCGTTCTGTTTTATTCATTTAATTTTGTTAGAAAAGAATGCTTTCTGCTGAGGCTGATAAAAGTTACATGATGCACTCAATTTCACTTTGTTAATAGGTTAGATATGAGATTAGAATTGTGAAACATTAGTCTGCAAAACTTACGATTATCATGATTTGGTAGGGGGGGGTATCGAAAACTACATATGCCAGTCTAAATTACCATTCAATCTTTTCTGAGTGTAGACTCATGTTATAAATGAAAACAATTACATTTCCCTTAAAATAAGACAAATATTTTAATTTAAGAACTTAAAAAATTATCTCAGAAGAATATTCAGAGTAGAGCTTTGCTTCATGTCATACAAAAACTATTTCAAATAAATAGATTTATCTTTCTGATCAGTTATTATCTTAGTATCTTTTGAGCACCTACAAGAATTCTATTCCTGGCTCACTTAAATAGAACTTGGCCTTACAAGAACCTGAAGAATCAAAGCAGGGTGCCTGTGTGGGTCTCCATCATGTCCTCTGCATACATGTTATGGCTGTTACCATGGTGTGTTTGTGGGACTCTTAACAGTGGAAGCATGTGTTATCTATAACTCTTTTGCCTGCTCTTGGGACTCTTTTCCTGCTATTGGGTTGGTTTGTTCAGCCTTGATATGAGGGGTTTGTTTTGTTTTGTTTTGCCTTGCTTTGCTTTATTGAATTCTGTTTTGTCTTGTTTGATGGTTGTCTCTTGGTGGACTACTCTTTTCTGAAGGGAAAAACAAGAGTAGTAGATGTGGGGTGATGGGAGTGTTGGGGCCTATAAGGAGTGAAGGAAGGGAAACTGGCTAGGATATATTGTATAAGAGAGGTCAGCATGCATTGTTTGAGAGAAGAATCTGTTTTCAATTTAAAATAAAGAACCTTAGTTATCACACCTCAGAAAATGGGAAAGTCCAGATTTATTATTATTATTATTATTATTATTATTAGTAGTAGTAGTAGTAGTAGTAGTAGTAGTAATATTGGTAGTAGTACTTACTGTACTAGTTGTAGTATTTTCTTTAATTTATATGTCTGTGTCAAGTGTATGCTGTGTGTGTGTGTGTGCGTGTGCGTGTGCGTGTGCGTGTGCGTGTGTGTGTGTGTGTGTGTGTGTGTGTGTGTGTGTCTATGTCTGTGTGCCTGTGGAAGCCAGAAGAAGAATAGTGTAAGTGGCAATTGTAAGTAATCTGATATGTCAAGTGCTGGCATCCAAACTCTGGTCCTCTTCAAGACTGCACATGCTCCTAACTGCTGTGCAATCTTTCCAGCCTCTATTTTTCTATTTCAATCATTAGTGTCTCCTAAATTAGGATGCAAGACTTCATGTGTTGTACTTTATGTCTTGAGTCAAGTCAGTCCATCCTGTGACTTACTGTTTTAATGGTAGGTACCATTTGTTCATTCTGATCTCACCAGACATGCAAAAATGAGAGTTTAAAAGGGGTTGCATAAACTTTACTTCAACTAAAGGGTAGAGGGTTGTCACTATAAATAATGCACTGGGAGAATAAAGAATGCACTTTGCAGAGTATAAATCAGCATCTTCAGATATCGACTTTCAAAACATTTTGGCAACCTCGATGGCATCACCGATAATATGTCTCTAAATAGCAGGACTAAAGTGCTTAGTGCTATATTTCATATAACAATGTATATAATTGCAAAAGGGAATTTCCATATTGCTGGGGTAACAGGTCAAAATATAATCCGGCCATTGGTTATAAGAGAAATACCTGCATCAATAGAATTCTAGCAAGCTGCTTATATTTTAATCAGAACCATTTCAATAAGGAACATTTTCAACCTTGATCAGCCACAATCTAAGATTACCCTAATCATCATCTATCCTTTGTAGTTTTCTCTTTGGGAGCCTTTGTCTGCAAGTCTAATCATAGAAATCACAAATTGCAATCTCAAGGAGACACAAAGAGACAACATAAACTTTGATCCTGAGCATTTCTTCTTGCAGAATTCCAAACAGCAGCCTGGAGTCTTACAAATTCTCTGTGCCAGCAATGATCAGAAGCCTGGTGGTTGCAGCAGTAATTGCTCCATAATCATATCTGGAGTTCCTGACCTGGTTTATACATACAATCTATATTCTAATAGCAGTCAACCGGTCACAAGTTAATAAAAATACCATTAACGTCCCCCTGTGACTAAGGGAGAGAGGTATTCATCTTCCTAGGCTGTGTTGGGCAGATATAATTTCCTCAGCTGTTAGTGTAATTAACCGCACTGGCCTGTAGAGTTCCCCGGAGACTACTCATGGCAGAAGATGACCTTGAAATGTATGGTTGGTGACACTGAGCCAAAGGGCCCCATTCATCAAGGGTCTGGGTCAGCCTCGATTTTGTTTCCCATGACGATACCTGCATTGGGGTCCACACTGGAGACAACAAGCATCTCTTTCCCTGGGCACAGGTGCATTGAAAGAGCAACAAGTGATAACTGTGATGTTCTCAATTTTTTAGCTACCTCCATTTTCTACTCTCTTTCAAACCTCCAGGCATTGTTGTTGTTGTTTTTTTTTTTTATCTACCTCAATCCAAAGTCTTATCTAGCTTTCTCAAATTCTCCCTTATCTAATCAAAACACAAAAGTATCAATAGCAGCATTTAACCTCTGCCTGTGCCCCATCACATTAAATCTTAAGTCTTTTTGAGTATTTGTCTTTTTGAACGTTGGAAAATAGACAGAGGGTAATTTATTTATAATAAAAAGGTGATAGTTACTTCTTACCCTGGCTTTCGGCTGCCCCCTACTGCTTTGGGGAGTACACTTGAATGTAGGAAACAACTGAAGAATATAAGCTGGATCCTCTCATTTTCCTCAGTGAGCTCTATTATTTCTATATGGGAATCTTGTTTTAGCTATATAAAATGAAACCAATGCCAGTATTCCATTCACTTTTACTTATTTGCTACGGGTATTTGTTTTACAGATAGGGATCACATGTGTTCCCCCATTGCCTAAAGTCTTTCTTAAGTACTGATACTTAATCCACCTCCATGTTTTTGCTGCATTTTCATTGAAAACATAATTATATAACATATCCTGGTCATGCCTTCCATCCCCCAACTCCTTCCAACTCTTCCTACCACATGCTTATCCATCATTACCTACTTATATAGTGAAGACTCCAAATCCCATAGCTCAAAATGTGGCTGCATTTGGAGGCAGGATCTTTCAGAAGTTGATTAAAGAAACAGATGCTGGTGAGAGCCTATCTCATCTGAACAGTTTCCTGAGAAACCTGTTTCATTTCTATGAACTCACAACAACAGCAGCACACACAGAAAAAGATCATGAGACAACATGTCTAGGAAGCACCTCTGTCTGTAAGCCCAGGAGACAGCCTTCAGAGGGAAGGGACCTTAAAAGTCAAGGGTTTAGAGCTGTAAGAAAGTACATTGCTGTGGCTTAAACTACTCAGTCTGTGGGGCATTGTTAAGACATCTCCAACTGACCAATGCATCGACCTTCAGCCATGGACACACTTGCTTTCTTTCTGTCCTACATGTGTATACGGTGCTCCAGTTCAATGATTTTAACAATAGCAAGGAATATATGCCACAACTGATCTGGGCATTCCCTCTCTGATGGACATTTAGGTCAGTCCGAATTTTCTGCCGAAATGAGCAATGTCAAATGAAACAAGATCTGCAATATTCACTTGACTACATTTGAGAGTGTTTCTCTACCTAAGCAACTATGTTTACATGTATTTTTTTTTTGTGTGTGTCTTATTGGATATACTACACATAGAATTTCACTTCTTGTCAGATTGTCTAATCTCAACAACCTCTCCTCCCAGCAAAAGTCATAAACATGTGTAAATATGTATTTTCTATAATACACTTGTTCCCTTAACTTCCTGCCAATACTTCATATTTCTAGACTTTTGAATCATTAGGAAAATCTATTGTGTTAGTATATTTTGATATGTTTAGTCTTGTTTTTGTTCCAATTGACTTTTCATTTCTTTTTGTGTCTATTAAATACTCCCATTTTCCCCTCAAAGTTGCTAATTATAACATTTACTAATTTTTCAACTGTAATTATTATTTAATATTTTGTTCTTAACTTGGAAGAGATGTTTACATATAGGAGTAGATATTTTGTGATTATGCAATATTGCAAATATCTTCTCAAGGATTACTTTTAATTTTTAATTCAAGTATGTTATTTAATCTTAGCAATGTAGTTACTTTTATTTTATGTATATGAGTGTTTTGTTTGCATGTATATGTATGTACCACATCCATGCAATGGTTAAGGAGTTCAAAAGAGGACATCAGACACCCCTAAAACTGGAGTTACAGGTGGTTGCAAGAAATACAGAGTGGGTGTTGTGAACAGAATCTCAGTCCTTAACAAGAACAGAGAATACTCTTAATTACTGAGTTGTCTCTCGAGCCCCAGTGTGACATAACTAATTGGGCAGGATTAAACTGTTCCAAGATTTATGCAGATGGCTTGAAATGTTTCTGTTTTGTTTCTATATCTTTTCTGCCTATCTCCAAACTGTCTTATTTTCAAAATTTTTTAAATATCCATGGGGTCATACCTCTATTTTATCTTTAGATTTATTGAAATATGCCTGGCAGATATGTAATATATAAATGCATATATGGATTAAGGCATACAATATGATGCATCAATATAAGTAAACATTGTGAGGTTATAATCACAATCAGTCTAATTAACCTTTCAGGTAACCCACACAACCAATTCCCGTACGAGTTTGCTTTCTCTCTCTGTCTCTAACTGGCTGGCTGGCTGGCTGGATGGATGGATGGATGGCTCTGTGTGTGTGTGTGTGTGTGTGTGTGTGTGTGTGTGTGTGTGTGTGTATGTGTGTGAATGTATGTTTGTATATTTAAGATCTACCCTCTTAGACATTCTAGATATACAAAATGGTATTACTATATTTTGCTATGAATACAAATTGATATTAAATACAATAACCACATCACCAAAACTCATTTTCATGCCTAAATAAAACTTTTTACCCTTTGACAAACATTTTCTCATTTTCTTAATTTCCAAGCCTGGCAAACATTTTATGCTCTGATTTTATAAACATGACACAAACCACAAATACTGGATGATCTCACTGGTTTCAGAAGGTAGTGATGTATCTTCCAGCGAGGAAGATAGCAAAGCCAACAACCTCAATTTTATTGCTGAAGCTTATAGGTTGGAAAGAAGGTTCTGACTTCCACAAGTTGTCCTTTGACCTCATTTATGTATACATGTATGTGAAGGAAATATATAGAAAAGAAATGAGCCTTTGCACATGGACATATTTAGAAATAGGTAGTGAGGTACTGATTCCAAGCTTATTGATATTAACTGGAAAATGTTCAATATTACTGCAGGATGTGGATAATACTCATTCAGTTAGTGGGTGAATGCATTATCATGTACTCATCCTTTCTTTCAGTTTTCCAGAAAAAATATTTTTAAAAATTATCCACCTTGGATCACATACCTTAGGTTGATTTTTTGAACTTAAATGGCTTATTTTTCTCTTATTATAAACTATCCTGAATATGACTGAAATTTCTAGCTAAAGTGTGTAGGCACCACCTACACTTCTAGTGCTTAGAAGGCTAAGACAGAAAGATCACCCGAGGTCAGCCCAGGGAGTCCAGCCTGTTAGTGCTAGTACTGGAATACAAATGACTTTTATACATTTATTTTCTTCCTATAATACTTACTGAGCTTTCCCACTTGAGTTGTGTGCTACTTTTCTGTGTAGACAAATAAGCAATGATATTATGCTGTCAATTAAGCTTTTGTCCCTTCAATGATGCCTTATTATTTTCTCTTGCCTAGCTGCCTTGCCCAGGGCCTCCAGAATAATTCACGGCAACAGTGAATGGCAGTGTACACTATGATTGACTTGGTTACTCCAATAGGATTTTGACATTTTAGGTAATGGCTCTCCATTACTGTTATGACCCATTCTCTCAGACAGGAGTTTTTAGGAACTTTTCCATTTGTATACCTTTTCATCCAAGAAATTTTAATGTAACTCAAGACATGTAGGCATATAGACTGTGTATGTAAGACAAAAATGTATTGAAGAAATGCATTTCCTGGACAAAACCTTACTAAGTAGCATGTCAAAATAGATAGGAAAATTTCACAAGGCCCCAATACTTGATGAAGAGCTAAAAGTCGTTCATGACTGGTGAAGAAGGAAGACCAGTTTCTCCAGGGACAGGAAACATCCTAGGTTGTTCACTAAAGTAGTCCTAAACCCATGTGCATATGGGTAACACTGACTCAGTCTCACAGATTGTGTTCATTTATGTTTGTATGCATCTGTGTGTATTGCTATAATAACTATAGAAGAGACTGTGAATTTAAGAGGTAAATGAGGAGGACATAGGGCAAATTGAGAAGAAGGGAGATGGATGAAAATGCTGTAAATGCAGTATATTCATATATGTAATTACAAATAAAAGTATGTTTAAGAAAATAAGACATGAAGAAGGGGACACGTGGGGTAAAAAGGAGGAGAACTAGAGGGAGAAATTAGAGAAATCATGTTGTATTGATGTTTAAATCCTCAAAGAATTTTTTTATGAAAAATAGCTTCCTTTTGAAACAATTATTTTGTATACATATAATTTTACCATTTATTAGAGACAAATTTGATTAGTAATGAGTTGTGTGTGCTTAACCCTTCTCATATACAGGATCTAATCTTGGCTTCACATTTTATATTGCAAGGTCAAGAATCTCCTTAGTGTCCCTAGAGTTGATTGATATTTGATTTTGTAATCATTGATCCTAAGACCCTTCCATCACATGAATATGATTAAAATAGCAGAATTATGTTTATAGTAATTTGAGAAATTGTTTGAAAGTCTATCTCAACTCTAGACCAAAATTTACTGAATTTATTTTTATCTCTATGTGAAACTTAAGTCAATAACTCAAATGGTTATTTTTTTAAAAATCAAACATGATAGCACAATACAACCCAGAATGACACTAATTTGATAGTAATATATTGAGAAATGGTGGTTAGAAAATATTAAAAGTCTTTTCTCTATGTATCCATAGGGTCACCTTATGTGTTGAATAAGAACACTGAATGCCACAGCATGCTATAATATCAAATCCACTGTTTTTTAAGAAGTGATTATTGGGTTGTTAGCTATGCTCATATGCATAGTGTAAAGGGTAAATGTTGTAAAGTGTGTTCAGATGGAAAGCTAGGTTGAAGTCCTATGAAGTAATTCAAGGAAGCATTGCCAGGGACTCCACAGGTTAGTTATGTGCTGTGAATTGCGCTAATGACACCTTCATTCATTTCCTGACACCTCCATTCAATTATGCAACCCCTTTGAGGTTGTGACCCACAGTTTGGGAATATGAGGTTTAAAGCTTACAACTTCACATGATCAAATGGCCATCACCAGCAGGCCTTGCTTATAACGTTTTCACTAAAAAACATAAGTGCCCCTCCCTCTATCAGGGTGACTTTAAACCTGGACACTTAGGCTATGCAAAGTGAAATGTGGTAGTTAAGCACCATTCAACTGTTTTTATCCAAAAGGAGCCAATTGGTCTCTTTCTCAGCTGCCTTTAGGCAGCACAAGAGCCCAGCATGGCTTTCCTCTGGTTTGTGTTCTAATGTTTTCCCTCCAGACATATCTAACTCATGTGTAAATCCACTGATAGTATTTGTTTATATAATTTCAGTCAAACACTCTTGTGTTCTGGAAGTAAAATTCTACCCAAAATACAAACATTATATCAGGGCCATGTCTAACCTGAATACCTTCCCTTCCTATTCTATGTCCCAAACTATGTATAACTCTTGCCCTGCTCCTGAGAAAGATGAACATGTGCTCTTACTCACAGCTGCTTAATTAAGTCAAGCTTTGTGCCCCACACAATCAATGCTGTTTCACAAGACTAAAAACTACTGTCACAGACACCCTGATCCCGATTCAGCAGAATGACTGAAAGAACAGAATAAGAGACAATGGATCTAAAAATAAAATGGGATGCAAGAAGATTTAAGAAGGGATGTAGATGTCATCCATGCAGTATTGTATAGTCTGCAAACCTCAACTGCATGGAACACAATTAAACCGAAACCATTTAATGTATGACACAGAAGTAGGCGGTTTAACTTGGATGTTGACTCAGAATGATAGGCATAAAGTATGAAAAGTCTTAATGTGAATCTGGAGAGATAGGTTAATGGGTAGAAATATTTGCTATGCAAAGAGAAGAACTTAGGTTAAAATTCCCAAAACCAGTATAAAAGCCAAGGGGGTAGCTAGAGCATCTGGGATTCCTGTGTTCTACAGGAGGATAGGTGATAGTATGTCCAGTACAAGGACCAGCTAATCTTGAATATGTAGAAAAATAATGTTGAAACCCTGTTTCCCAGAAGGTAGAATTTAATAATACATGAGAGTATCCTATAACCTAAAATAGATACCATGCCAAATGTATGCTTACATTCACACACAGGAATTAATACACATAATCAAAACACACACACACACACATTTTAACTGGTACATAGAATACTTCACTATAAATGAGGATATAGAAGATTCATACTATACATATAAATATAAGATTTAGAGTCTTGTCAAGTGTGTGATAGAATCTATTTCCAATAGTAACATGGAATGTTTAGGGGGAAACATCTTAGACATATCCTGGACCCCAGGAACCAACAAAACATTGTGTTTTAGATATTTCATTTTATTGCAAAGTGCGTAACTCTAATCTAGAAGAAATTTATGATAAAAAAGTGAAGACTGCACTTTTCTAGATGTGTGTTTGTGCGTGCATGTGTGTGTGCGTGTGTGTGCGTGCATGCATGTGAAGGTTCCCATAGAGAGCAGAAGAAGGAAATGTATTCGTTGGAATTAGTGCAACAGGTGTTTATGAGCTTCCCGCCATGTTTGTACTGGGAAACAAACTGATTTTCTGGAAGAGCAGCAAGTGTCCTCAACTACTGAGGACACTTCTCTACTTCCATAAGGACTAATTTTGTTGTGCTCAACTAATTGTCAAGTTGTGAGGAAGACCATAGCTTATGATATCTATCTCTCTCTCTCTCTCTCTCTCTCTCTCTCTCTCTCTCTCTCTCTCTCTCTCTCTCTCTCTCACACACACACACACACACACACACACACACACACACACACCACACACACACACACACACACACACACACACACACACACACTCACTCACATATATGTTACATTAATACATTGTGTGCAGAAATAGATAAATTTGGGTAAATAAAACACCTTGCTGTTTATTTCAAGACTTAGATCTTCAAAATCTGGTTATTTGATGTTCTCTGTATATATTATGCTCTAGAGAAGAAAAGGAAATTGGTAGAGAGCCACATTTTAGTAGCAAATTTAATTTAAATTTTCTAAAATCACATACTATAAAACAGGAGGTCTCCAAACAAATACTTCCTACAGTAGTTTGAGTTTTACCCACTGAATATTAATGAATATATAGACTATATAGCTTTTCCAATGTTTCCTCCTTAATTTTCAATGTATTTCTTTAATCTGTAAATATTTTGTCTACTCCCACACCTTTGAATGTACTTCTATCCCTATCACAATCAAAAAGCTCCAGCTATATAATTTCCGTTTTTCTGTTAAGAAAGAAACTGAGTTTCAGGCACTCTTTTCGGTGACTCCATTTCTGTACAGAGGAATTTTAGAGTCAATATTTTGCAGCAGAGTAGAACACTGAAGTACTTCATGGGGCTGTGAAGCAGCTAAATTCCTACACTGTGCAACCACACTGTATAATTCCCTGCTGTCTACTGTTTGTGTAATGTCATAGGATTAGGGACATGGCTGGACAGCAATAATGGGTCACAAACACATGCATGTGTGTGTTGGGCACAGGCAAAATGGGAGGTTTTATTTTAAAGTGTGTGCATTTTCAGTAGTTTCCTGGCTTGACTGATAATAGGGTACTACAAGGAAAATTTTTAAAAAAATTGTACAGGAATAGAAAAAAATTTGTAAATCAACACAGAGAATAACATAGCATTAGGACTGGTGCAGTGCACTTGCTTGGTAACTACTGAGCACCAAACACTCACTTTCCCAGATGCCTGGAGCTTCACTTGCTAGCTAGATCCTTTGCTAGAAGTTGTCATTAACTAAAAGGAAGTGCTACACCCAAGCCTCTGATCATTATCTGAGGGCAATCCATATACAATAATTAGTTACTGTGCGTGTGCGGATACACAAGTCTGGGACCTTCATAATATGGAAAGGAGACTGTTCAAGCTATAGAGTTCCCCACTGCACTGACAGAAGTTTGATTTTATAACTTTGCTATGCAAACTCTACCTCCTGCCTAGTTCTTTGTCCCTACCTCTCCCAGATTGGGTTTTCAAAGACACTCCTCCAACCATCCATAAAGAATTATTTTTATTTAGGCCTAAGGTTTAATTGCCAGAAGTGAGCACAGAGAAGATGTTCAAACAAGATCACAAATCTGCATCTTATGTTGATTTGCTGACAGAAAGAATATAATTCCTTAATACATGATAGATGGAAATCTAGCAAAGATAGTGATAAATGTATAGAGTGCTCACCCAACTACCAAATCCACTACCAAATCAAAAGTGTATAATAATCAATAGTCTTCATGGCAATTGTTCAAATGAAAAGTTCCCATCATAACCCAACTGTCTAGTATGAAGGCAGTTCTCAGAACCAATTCCCTTGTGTCCCCACAATGATGGATCCTGATTTTCAGGAAATCAGAATGCCCAGACATTTAAAAATCTCATGAAGAAGATTCAAGTTCACCTTATTATGCATTCATTTTTTTAGGTTTGTAATTTCCTTCATGTTACAGTGATGATGTAGATGGTCCAGAGAACAAAAAAAGCAGATCTAGCTCAGGAGAGATCACATGGTTGGATAGAGGTAAAATACACATGCACCACTAAATTTGGTAGAAATTTCCAGAAACTCTACATGGGTTCCTTGATTTGAAAAAAAAAAAATCAGAGAGCTACAAGTAGATCAAAACACAGAGAAGCCTTCAGCAGTCAAGCTTGTAAGTTCTCATCATAGGAAGAATGACAGAACGGGGGATTCTTTTACAGCATACAAAGGTTCTTTTAATTGCTGTGTTAATTCTCAGTTCTGAGCTTTATAGAATGAGACAAATAATAAATAGAGTAAATCACCAAAATAATCAAATGGTGCCTCTAAATAAAATTGACTAACCCACTGTGGTGATCAATGTGTTAACATAGAATAACAGGGTTTCAGGGCCTTCGTGAACAGCTATGGATTGTGTACATGTGATCCTTTATGCTCACATTAGGACAGGGAACCAGGGGTAGTTTCAAAAAAAAAAAAAATTAGCGAAGCAGAATATCATAGGTTTTTTTTTTTTTTTTCTTGAAGGCTTCTCCTTTCTGTCATATCATGTTCCAAAGGGATTTGGATAATAATATTCTAAATATTTTCTTCCAAGAATTAAAAAAAATCTCATCAATAGCATAATATTCTGGAGGCTTGGGTAGAAATTGTGACATTTAAGTACCTCTCATGAGAAAAGATACTTGTTAAATATGGGGCAATAATCAAAGGAAAAAGAAACTTACAGTAGACAGTGTTCTAGAGAAAGGATATATTACTACAAGACATTGTGAAGATATATGTACAAAACTCTGCTGATCCCTTATTTGAGTAGAGTGGATTGTTAAGTGATCAATATGACAAGATATTCCCCAGGATCTGAGTTCTATTAGAATTACCATATACCTAATATATATATATACCTAATATAGCTAATATACCTAATATAGGAGGAGGGCTTAGCAGTAACATATTCCATATTGGTTGTGAGAAAACTAGGACCACCATAGAAAAAGTCAGGAATACATTAAGATGCATGAACAGGCAATCTAGATAATGTATAATCTACTGGGTTCCCTCGGTACCTTTCCTTCAGTTCACAATTGTATGTAAGTATGATGGAGAGGAAAGAAATTTCCTTCTTATAAGCCCACAGAAGAAGATGATAAAGATGATAAAGTGCTGTTCCATCATTGTCTTATTCTCCAATAAACCTGAAAAAGCAAGGCTGAGCAAACATTCCCTGACTGGACAGAGGTAGAATTGCATACTTGGTTCACTTGATCATTTACTTTGCTTAAAATTAAAATTACTTTTAGACGTAAATATATGGGGACCCAAAGGAAGTTCTGAATGATTTGCCTCATTGGCAAAGATCCTGCAAGGACAGTATCATTGGTTCAAGAACAAGTGGGTGGGGATGGGGATGGGGAATCAGAAAGTCGGTGAAGTACAAAGAGCTTTGAATCATGTATTGTCGTTAAATTGTATCAAGGGACACTAATACCAATGTGTGAAGTATTTAAGCCAATGTGATAGCACTGACTGCTGTTCCAGAGGATCAGGCTCGGATTCTGAGAACCCACATGTCAGCTCACAATTTTCTACAACTCTAGTTCCATGGGGTCTGTTGCTCTCTTCTGGAGTAAATTGACACTGTTTACATATGGTACCTCGATACACATGCAGCCAAAACACCTAAAACTATAATAATGAAACATTTTAAAACTTTTTCATTCTAAAAAAGAAAATTCCTGTTAGTGTGTTTCTATATATCTTAACCTAGTATAGATGTTATGTTCCAGGACTGATCTAATGTAATTATCTTCAGAAAAGAACATGAATATCAATGATCATTTTTTTCTGTGTGAAAATTCAGCAAAATGACATTCTTTGTTGCTCAAGAATTTCTTTTTCTCATAAGATAAATTGGCTGTGATATTTTGAAGAAATAAATGGTTTTATTCACATTCTGTTGAGGCTACTTACAGTCTTTCCATGATGACCTAGACATTTACAGAATTAGGTATTTGACTCCTGTGAATAATAAATGCATTCAGTCTATAGGATATCTTCAAGTGCATGCTACTACCTCTTCTTGTGCATTGCAAATGAAAAATGCAGAGATATGAATTGCCTTGCACATGAGGGCATAGCTAGGTTATTACTGAGAGAGAAACTGAAGATAGAGTGAGCAATATTTAGTAGAGAGTTTCTTTATATCATTATGACACTTCCACAACTTCAAAGCCATTAAAGCCCAGGAAAACTAAGTTATTGTAATGGGGAAGTTTACTCTGTCTCTAAAGATCTATTTGTTACCATGTGTGTTTCTTGAAATTTGATCGAACAACACTCACATCTACATGTAGGGATACATGTATTGTTACTTTATTAACATGTTTTAATGAGGGAAATTAGGGTATTTGCATTATGAATACTTTTGAAGTAACTGTTAAAAACTTAGAAGAGCCTTCTTAGTATAAATTTCTAAGTAAAGCAAAGGTCTAGAATCTCTCTTCCAATTATGAAAAATTATTTTTCTACTATATTTTAATAGATACAACTTTTGCTATTAAGTAAATATTCTATTATCAGCCCAGTCAAGTTGCAACTCATAATAATTGCAGCGCTATCAATTTCAAATAGCACTAAGAAATAAGCCTGTAACAGTATCAATGTATCCCTCAGATTGCAGTTAAGAAATGAAAGCTTGAGGAGACTTGTTTATAAGGAAATTATCCACCAACTACAAGCCATGCATCTTTATATTCTGAAGAACTAACTAGATTAAAGTAATATGATATATGTATCTGATAAATAACCTAGCTAGAATGTACTTTCAAAGCCTATTCCATCATAGCTTTATCATTGGCTTAGCCAATTTTCAGTACATAAAGCTGTGCAGGGTATGCAATCATATCTTACCACAAAAAAAGAGAATGAGTTGAAAATATGAAAAGCATATGTAACATATACATGTTTATAAATAATCATAATATATACATATATGTGTGTGTGTGTGAATGTGTGTGTATGTGTGTGTGTAAATGCATAATAAAAATGTGACAATGGCAAAAAAGAAGAAATTATTTTTAAAAAATACCACTGGCTGTTGCAGAGCTCAGTGTTGAGTATTTTTTTTATTACACATTTTCTTTATTTACATTTCAAATGCTATCTCGAAAGTTCCCTATACCTCCCCCCCTCCCCCGCTGCTCCCCTACCCACTCACTCCTACTTTTTGGCCCTGGTGTTCCCCTGTACTGGGGCATATAAAGTTTGCAAGACCAAGGGGCCTCTCTCCCCAATGATGGCCGACTAGTCCATCTTCTGCTACATATGCAGCTCGAGACACGAGTTCTGGGAATACTGTTTAGTTCATATTGTTGTTCCACCTATAGGGTTGAAGATCCCTTCAACTTCTTGGGGACTTTCTCTAGCTCCTCCATTGGGGGCCCTGTGTTCCATCCTATAGATTTCAGTGAGCATCCACTTCTGTATTTGTCAGGCACTGGCATAGCCTCACTCGAGACAGCTATATCAGGGTCCTTTCAGCAAAATCTCGCTGGCATATGCAATAGGGTTTGGTGGCTGATTGTGGGATGGATGCCCGGGTGGGATACTCTCTGGATGGTGCATCCTTTTGTCTTAGCTCCAAACTGTCTCTGTAACTCCTTCCATGGGTGTTTTGTTCCCTATTCTAAGGAGGAATGAAGTATTCACACTTTGGTCTTCATTCTTCTTGATTTTCTTGTGTTTTGCAAATTGTATCTTGGGTATTCTAAGTTTCTGGGCTAATATCTGCTTATCAGTGAGTGCATATCATGTGTGTTCTTTTGTGATTGGGTTACCTCACTAAGGATGATATCCTCCAGATACACCCATTTGCCCAAGAATTTCATAACAGTGTTGAGTTTTTATCTGTTACATGGGAGATAACATGTTTGATCCCCTGCAACTCAAAAATATCACACCATAGCAAATGATCTACAGGTCTCACTTTCTTTTTTTTTTAATTTTAAATGTGTTTTAGTTTTATTTAATGTGTGTTACTGTTTCTCCTTCATGTGTGTCTGTGTAAAGGTGTCAGATCTCCTGGAACTGGAGTGAGAGTTGTGAGTTGCCATGTGGGTTATGGGAATTCAACCCTTGTCCTCTGGATGACACAAGTGCTTTGAATCACTGAGTCAACACTCTAGTCCCATACATGTATCTTTCAATGTCTCCAAATATTTACTGTGCAAGTACTTGACTAATTATGGAAGTAACAATGGGGCTGTGGGAAATGATAACTTTGTGACAGCTATCAGAGGAGTGGCTCTACCTCTTCTGCTCTTCCCAGCTCCTTACTCTCAGGAAAGCCACCCAGCTTCCTCTGCTTTGACAGATATATGTTAAATAAAGCATGGGGCAGGGGTGTTCAAAGGGCTTCCAGGCCTAAAATTCCCAGTCAATTATTATTTTTCCAGACTTATGACTTAGGTGACATAAAAGACGGTAATTTTAGGATCAACTACAGAACAAACTGTGAATAACTCCATCTGCATAGAACTTTACAGTGTTTCAAGATGCTGTCATATCTATTTATTTTATTTACTGCTCACAATATTTTAACGTGAAGTGTCTAACTGGATGAATTCGGAGTTATATACTATAAGAAGTTAAGTAGCTCACCCAAGATTATAGAAGGGGAACTCAAATTAAAGCTGAATTGTGGGTTACAGAGAAGGTGCAGTTGGCAAAGTGATTGGCACATAATCATAAGGATTTGAGTTTGAATCTTCAGAACCCATGTAAAGCCAGACATATAATTCTCTAATCTTAGTGTTCCATAAAGTGAGATGGGGCAGGGCTGGGCAGGGCAGGGCGGGGCAGGGGAAGGTTGTAAAGGACTGCATTCTTGTAATCCAGCTAGCCTGTTGTAAGTAATTGGAACAATAAAAGAACTCAGGGTGGTGTGGTGGTTTGAATGAGAATTCCTTCATAAGCTCATATATTCAAATATTTGGTTCCCAGTGGTAGAACCCTTTGGGACGGGACAGAAATTAGGTGTGTCTGTGGGAAAGGTTTCAAATCTCATGGTATCCCAAGTTTGCCCTCTCTGCCTCTTACTTGTGGATAAGTATGTCAGTTCTCAGTTACTGCTCTATCATTATGTCAGTCTGCTTCCTACCGCAACCCCCGCCATGATGATCACAGACTTTAACCTTTGCAACTGGGAGTCTAAAATTAAAAGTCTTCTTTTATAAGTTACCTTGGCCACATTATTTGTCATGGCAATGGAAAATTAACTAAGGCAGGTGCTAATTTTGTCAATTTGATGGAGTCTCGGATCAACTAAGATTTGCTTTTTTTGGAATCTGCAATGGTGTTATGTATGAATTAACAAGAGCTAGTAGACCATCATCCAGAATGGACACTATGCAGCTCAGATATAAAGGGGGCCCTGATAAGCAGCTATTGCCTTATCCTGACTTTCTTAGTGCCTTGTAAACGAATGCTTTTAGCCTGTTGCTGTTTTTTAGTTGCTACCCTCCATTGACATCCAAGCTTAATTCCTTCTCTATTCTAAAGTTGAGTGAACATTACTGTTTCTTTGAGAAATCTCTAGGGAACAACTCAGGACATCTAAAACTTCTAGCCTCATGGACTTGAGTACATAGTGGGTTCTTAGCCTAATGAGTTAGCAGATAGCACTGTTGAAATGCCAATTTAATAAGTAGCTTTTGCAGTATATATGCATTCTGTTAGTTCTACTTTTCTATATAACCCTAATAGAAACCTAATACAGACAATATGGACAGTAAAAACTGACAACTTTCGCCCCTACACACACACACACACACACACACACACACACACACACACACACACACACACTCACAGAGAGAGAGAGAGAGAGAGAGAGAGAGAGAGAGAGAGAGACAGAGAGAGACAGAGACAGAGACAGAGACAGAGACAGACAGAGACAGAGACAGACAGAGACAGACAGAGACAGACAGAGAGAGACAGAGAGAGAGACAGAGAGACAGACTCAGACAGACTCAGACCAAGAGGCAGAGAAAACAAGAAAGAGACAGAGAGAGCTGGATTAGACCCCAAAGCTCTACTGTTATCCAAGTTCCAGTGAGGATCTCCCTTAAAGCAAGTTTCACTGTCTTTAAGTAGTACACACTGCTGCTAAATTGGTTCAGAGTTCTTTGGTCTCTGAAGAAATGAGATGCTGAACACCTAACCCAATCCACTTTATAAAGTTATAGTCAATTCCATCTGAGTGAATTTCTTTACCTACTCAGCTTCATGGTATTATTATTTTCAGAAAGTAGTTTAGATTTGGAAAAAAATTTTGAAAAACTGTAAAATTAGGTGCTTTTGAAAGCAATATACCACCTACTGCCTATTCTCTAAACTGTAAAGATCTCTGAATCGCTCCTTACCCCCACTCGATTCAAGTGTTCCATGACTTCATAAGGTTAGCTGATGTTGCCCTTAACTAATGAATGCCAATTGTAAAGGAAGCTAACATGAATAAGAGTGTATATAATGGGGAAGAGTCTGGAATCTTTAATTCATGAATTTCCTAAGAGGAGATTATATTCAGTATACTCAAGCTTGTTTAAAATGTAACTTTTTAAAAGAAAAGAAATACTTCAACAAAATTTTGTTCTATGGAGCACAGCTCGAGAGCTTTGTCTTGTCACAGCTGGGGAATGACCCAGAAATCATTTATTTCTGCTTCTGCATAATATACATGAAAGCCAGAGAGGAAAAGCAAACTGCTCCTTTGCAGAGTGAGTGTCACAGCCCATGACCAGATTCTAGGCCTTCTGACCTACATCACAGTGGCATTTCCCATCACACACTCCTTTTTATGAATGAATATAAACCTGTGCTACAAAAATGGTTTTGCCACTTGAGACTTATCAAGAATAGACATCCTGTTAGCATTCATCTAGGAAACATATAGTAAAATTGCACTCTGAATCAACAGCATTTAAGTACTACAGCTTATTTATCATAAATTCAGTACATTTTAAAACACTGTTAGTTTTCTGAATTTACTAAGGAATGTGAATATTATTAAACAATTTAATATTGCATTTCCTTTCATACACATTAGCATCTTTGTAAAACTATAGACTGTGTTTTCATGTAAATAAAGGAAGTCATATGATTAAATGCCCCCACATGCCAACCTCTTTATCTATAATGTCCTCATTGAGTTTCCAAGATAAATAAAATATTAACTTCCTTTCTGAAAGGATAAAAATTAGGCTAAGAATGACAAAGTTCTAGGTCTCATGGCCAATGAATAGAGAACTCAAGATTCCAATATAATTCTGGCTAGACAATTAATTTATTAATTTATGGAGTATTTTTATTGTTTAAAGTTTTTATATAAACATATAACATGTTTTGACCAACTCTGACATTCTTTTCTTCTGTGAAACCTTCTTTATCTTCACCACTATTGTTCTTTCTCATTTATGCTCTCTCTTTTGTCTCTCTTCTCTGTCTCTTTTGCTGTGTTTCTCCTTCTGTCTGTCTGTCTGTCTTTTTCTCTGTGTACTTGTGTCTGTCTTTCTCAACATTCTCTGTCTCTCTTTGTCTCTGTTTCTGCCTCTCTGTCGTTCTCTGTGTCTCTGTCTCTGTCTCTGTCTCTGTCTCTGTCTCTGTCTCTGTCTCTCTCACTTAAACCCATTGGTCTACTTAGCATTGTTTAAAAGCACAGATGGCTTCCCAGGAGCCACATGCCTGAAGAATACTCACTCTTTATTCTTTAAATTCCCTCTCTATTTACTGAAGAAGGGGACAATGCGAGTGTATGAAATACAAGAGTATAAAGACATCGATGTATCATCCTGTGTTTCATTACTATTCTCAGTAACGAACAAAATGTATCTTAATATGTTTGTAGTTTATGAGTCTGCCAGTAACACACACCTCAAGACAAATATCCCCATCAGGGAAGATAAGAAAGTTCATAAATTATCCTTTTGTTGGTTTTGTTCTTCAGCTTTCATGTTACATTCTCAGTCATACCACAGACCCTGGATGTGTTTGTTGATCAGGCATATAGAAAGTTGCATTTTTAAATGAAAACGTGACAATTTATGGGATTCAAAATTGCTCTGGGAAATGAAAACATGGCTTCATTTATTAATAGTCACTAATGGTGTATAATCAAGCCAACAACTGCTACACAAATAAATAAACAATTAGCTGGCTCATTTGAAGTGCAAGCAGTCACTGATTTAGACCTTCGTTCATTATTCTTATCTTCTGGGCCCTTTACCTCTCAAGTCTATAACAGAAAAAATACAAATGAAATACCATTATATTAAATTATATTTTAAATAATCTTGATGAGTTTATACCTACCTCTTAATTTAAATTTTGTTTGTATGTTCATTGTTATTATATATTTGTACTGAACTATTAAAAACTATAACTTCTTCCTTATCCAGAAGTCCAGATTGTCAGAAGTCTGTGACAAAGGCCTGAGAGAAGGCAGAAATCTCCTCCATAAAATCCTGTGTCAAGGCACTTAGAAATTCCCACAGAGCTTTATTGACTTTTAAATAATGTAGTTCTTTTAAAGCTTAGTTATTTGGTTTCTCAGACGCTGGTAGCTGAGTGGAAGTAAATGAGAAGAAGTTAGAAGAGATGAAGTAGGCAACATCCAAACATTCACAGTTGGTTCCTGATAGCCTGATTCTACACTTCCTCAAGTCAGGTCCACGGATAGCTATCATAGGCCTAGCAAACACATAAGTGGATGCTCACAGTCAGCTATTGGATGGATCACAGGGTCCCCAATGGAGGAGCTAGAGAAAGTATCCAAGGAGCTAAAAAGATCTGCAACCCTGTAGGTGCAACAACATTATGAACTAACCAGTACCCCCGGAGCTCTTGACTCTAGCTACATATGTATCAAAAGATGGCCTGGTCGGCCATCACTGGAAAGAGAGGCCCATTGGACACACAAACTTTATATGCCCCAGTACAGGGGAACGCCAGGGCCAAAAAAATGAGAATGGGTGGGTAGGGAAGTGGGGGGGAGGGGATGGGGGATGGGGGACTTTTGGGATAGCTTTGGAAATGTCATTGAGGAAAATATGTAATAAAAAAAAAAAAGGGCTCTATGTCCTTAGCAATGGTTATCATGCTCTCATGAAATCGTACTTTAAAACAATTGTGCTGAAATTCATGTAGCTGTAAAATGACCATATATGCATACCAATTTTATGTGTGTATAATTTTCAATAACTTCGTACTGAATGTGGTACCTTTATCTTTCCACTCACTGACTCTCTCTCTCTCACTCTCTCTATATATATATATACATGTGTGTGTGTGTGTGTGTGTGTGTGTGTGTGTGTGTGTGTGCTTGCATCATTACTTTATGGAATAGGTTTTATTGCTTGAGATATTCATATAACCATTATAAAAGAGTCTTGGTAAACAATATGGAAATTAGTAGGAAGCAAGTACTGTAGACTATATTTTGGTAAGAAGAAATTCCATGAGTTTTTTTGAGTTGAAAGAGCAGTGAGGCAGGCTAAGGTTTGGAGTACAGTTGAAGTTAGATCCAATACGGATGGTTACAGTAGCCTAGTTTTGTCTTTTCAAGTCTTCACTTATTGCTGATCTCTCTTCTTACCGTAAACACAGTGAATCCACTGTGCATTTTCCCTCAATAATTTTCTCATGCAATGATCAATGAATGGTTCTGATATTAGAGTGGGTTAAGTAAATTAAATATACCTCAAATTGAAAAAAAAAAAAAGTGAGACTGAAGAAGCTAAAGGTCTTACTTTCCAGAAACAGTCCATGAAGTCCTGTTTTTGTGGCAGGTCCAAATTTTACCCTAGATATGTTAGGCAAATGGTTGTGTTTGCTTACTAAACTAACTACTAGTATAGGGGAATGGGCCTCATAGTAAAAGAAGAATGAAGGAGGAGAAGGAAGGGGTGGTGGAGGAAGAGAAGGACAAGAAGAAGAAGGAGGAGAAGGAGAAGGAGAAGAAGACAGAAGTGTGCTGTGGCTTATAACAATAAATTTGACCTATGACTAAGCAACAATGGTTTGCATTCCTGGATGTGTTTATACAATAGTGAAACAGATTATGAAATCATGAGTACACATTACTATCAATGATAATAATGAGACAATGAATTGATTTTAATCTAAAGGCAACATCTTGTATATTCTGTGAATTATTGCCTTTCCTCTCACTGTGACAAGATATATTTGGCCTAAATAATTTAATGTGGGAAGGATATGTGTAACTTCATGATTTCAGAGATGTCAGTCCAGGGAGTTTTGCTCCATCAGACCACTGCTGGACTGTCCTTAGAGGAGGCTATTTACCTTATGGTGGGCAGAAGGCAGAGAGACAGGAGGAGAGCCTGTAAAAGGTAGACCTTCAAGTTCTTTATCTTAGTGATACAGTTTCAACAGATAAGCCCAGTCTCCTGAAAATTGTAGAGCCTCCCAAAATAGTTTTAATCAACTGGGAGCCTAGTGTTCAAACTCAAGGAGCATTTTATATTCCAACCACAACACCCTATTCTAGTCTCACATTAAGAAAGAGAGAGAGAGAAAGAGACAGAGACAGAGACAGAGACAGAGAGAGACAGAGAGAGACAGAGAGAGACAGAGAAAGAGAGAGAAAGGTTTGACTATTTTCCTACCACAGCATGAATCCAAGTACTGGGCTGCAATGAACTTTCCTCTACTTTCCTATATTACCTCTCTAATATTCTGCTAAAAAACCAAATTATTGGAAGAAAACAGGAAGCTGTACAGAAGTAGGAAATGAGTATTTGATGTTAACAGCAAACAGAGAGCCTCTCATCAACACTTATCATCAGCTGTGTGTACATTCATCGTTAAAATAGAAGCACCATAGCGTCTCATGTTACTCCTATCACCATGCAATTAGCAGTGATGATACAAGAGTGTTAAAATTCTACTATATACAAACTTCTCATCTTATTTAAACTTTTTCTTGTATGAGTGTGTTAAACTACATGTGTGGAGATGTGTATATACAGTTTCATGTGTTTGCACATGTGTACAGGGGCCATAGGAAAACTTCAAATCCTTTCCCTCAGAAGCAACCTCTGTTGTGTTCTGAGGAGGTGTCTCTTAAGGAGACTAGGAAGTCACCAAGTGTGTTAGTCTGGGTGCGGTGGAACTCGGGTCCTCATGCTTCTGTCTGTGCCTCCCCACAGTCTGGATTATAAGAAGCTATCCCCATGAGTGGGAACGATCAAACTCATATTTTTGTGTTGACAAAGCAAGCACTTTATCAGCTGAGCCAATTTCCTGCATTGTCTAACTTTTCCAGTGATTTGGCATAGTCAACATTCTATGTTACCAAAACCAAAGAACATATGGGTTTAGTTTACCTAGAGGGAGGGGGGGGGGCGGGATCTGAGGGAAAATCCAATTCACAATAGCCTCTAATGTATCTTAGAATAAGTCTAAAGAAAGAAGTAAAAAAAGACTTATAAATGAAATCTTTAAGATACTGGGGAAAAAAAAGAATTTGAGCAAGAATGCAGAAAATAGAAACATGCCCTATGGTCATGGATTGGAAATATTAACGTTGTAATGATATCCATTTTTCCAAAAACAAGGCATGGTTTCAAGTAAGTCTCCATCAAAATTACAATGTAATGATTTTTATAAAAATTGGAAAATTAATTTCAAAGTATTTAGTGATATGAAGCCACTAACTTCTACAAGATCAGCTCTGCCTCTTTCAGGTTTTTGAGGGGGTGATAGTAGCCACTATTTTAAAGCCTGATCTGGTTGCTGAACAATTTTACTAAATCTGCATGATGGTTTGTATGAGTTATGGATAAGAATGAAGCCTTCCTTCACATGCTGCAGGGATGCTCAAGCAGTAACCACTTTTCTTGTCTGAACAGAACAGCAGGATGAAATAGAGAGAGCCAACTCTAAATCTAACTCAATTGTAAAGCACTGATCAATTTAAACCTTTCAAATCTTAGTTTTCTCATCAATGATATGTGCTCTCCATCTGGTCTACCCTAATAGGAATGTGTTTAAGATAAAAATGAAATAATCATCTGAAAGTGCACTAAATTATCTGAAAAGTTGGAAGTCCTTAAAGGCTCCACACAATTGTCTTACACAATGTAGCCATATTAAATGTTCATAGAATGTCCACTCAACAAGGAGCAGGCCAGTATTGAATATGGTTAAGAGTACAGTACCAGAATCAATCTCTCAGTTCCAAAGCCAACTCCAAAATTTAGGTAAATAAATTGGACAAGTTATTTATCCTCCTTGTGTCTATTTTCACAGACACAAAACAAGGAAAGGGGGACTTTCTTTCAGTTGTTATGAAGATCAAGTAAAACTTTGCACAGAAAATGAACAGCAGTATATTGCACCCAAGTAAATATGTTAATAGATAGCAAATATGCTAAAAATTGGTCTCTTCCTGAGGTTAACGTGAAAGCACTAAGAGAAAGGTGCAGATATTAAAAGACTCAGTAGATTAGATAGATCACTTGCTGGAATCTTATTCTGAGTATTGTGGGACAAGAGTGGTTTAATGTATGTGGATAAAGATAGTTTAAGTCAATAACTTCTGTTTCATCCTTACTGTTTCAAGGAGGATAATAATTTCTGGAAATTCAACAATGTCAGAAAAATTATCAAAAGTATACCAAGCCTATCAGTTTCCCCTTACCACAATATGAACTAGCCAGTACCCCCAAAACTCCCAGGGACAAAACCACCAGCCAAAGAGCACACATGGTGGAACTCATGGCTCCAGCTGTGTTGCGACTGCCAGCAGCTCGCAACATGAACGGTTCACTGAGAAGGCTCCTCGAGCTGTAAGAGAGGAATCTAGACGGGCGAAAGAAGAAAAGGAGCTAAGACAAATTCATTCTGATCAAAGCTCAAATTTTATTGTTGCGACACTAGTTATAAAGGAAGGGGGAGGGGACCCGATTCCCGCCGAATAATCTCTGGTCCAGTAGAAAGGTGCACAGGTGTGGCTCCGCAGGTTCTAGCAGTGGGCGTGGCAGAACGAATGAGCAGGAAGCTCCACCCCTGAGCAAGCAGGTTTCAGGCTGGGGGAGGGGAGACTACACAGCTGCATATGCAGCATAGGATGGCCTAGTTGGACATCAATGGAAGGAGAGGCCCTTTTTCCTATGAAGACTCTATGCCCCAGTGTGTGTGAATGCCAGGACCAGGAAGCAGGAGTGGGTGGGTTGGTAAGCAGGAGGAAGGGGGAGGGGGAGGGTAGAGGGAGAGGCAATTTTGGGGAGGGAGAAACTAAGAAAGGGGATAATATTTGAAATGTAAATAAAGAAAATATCCAATAAAAATATCCTAAAAGTAATGGGCAAAGGAAGAAACAAGTTTAAAAATAGAGCAGGACATGTTACACACACCATTGATTTCATTTCGGGCAGATAGGATAACTAGACAATTAAACACAGAGAGATGTTATTTTCTGTCTTGCGTGTTCTCTCCTCTTTTCCTAATGAACTTGGAACTTTTCCAACACCCAAGTGTCCCTTTCTGTCTCACAGGCAGTTCTGACCAGCTCTCTCCTGGGGTCTCCGAAGAAATCCTTTCAGCAGCAGCACCTTGTGTGACTTAAACCTTGTTTGCTCACCTCTCTTTGTTTGTTTTTCTTTTTCCTTTGCAGAATGTCATTTCCTCAGAGAAGACTCTATTCACTTTGAAGTCCCTGAAGCAGTCCCCAACAGTGCATGCTTGTAGAAGAGTACTGCATTGTTCTATTCTTGATTGCACTATGATACCTTATTTTAACCCCATTTGAGCAAAGTTTAAAATCAGTCTATGGGGCATCCAATGGTGACTGCCTTTTTTTTTTAATTTATTAAATGTTTTCTTTATTTACATTTCAAAGGCTATCCAGAAAGTTCCCTATACCCTCCCCCTGCCTTGCTCCCCTATCCACCCACTCCCACTTCTTGGCCCTGGCATTCCCCTGTACTGGGGCATATAAAGTTTGCAAGACCAAGGGGCCTCTCTTCCCAATGATGGCCGACTAGGCCATCTTCTGCTACATATGCAGCTAGAGACACAAGCTCTGTGGGGTACTGGTTAGCTCATATTGTTGTTCCACCTATAGTCATCCATAGGATGGAACACAGGGCCCCAATGGAGGAACTAGAGAAAGTACCCAAGGAGCTGAAGGGGTCTGCAACCCTATAGCTGGAACAACATTATGAACTAACCGGTGACTGCCTTTAATCCCAGCTCTTGGAAGACAGAGGTAGGCAGATCACTCTAAATTTGAAACCAGCCAAATTTGCATAGTGAGTTCCAGCACCGCTAGGGCCACATAGAAAGATCCTGCCTCAGAAATACTAGGAATATCCAAGTGTATAACTCACCGTATTTTATGTAATTTTTTCTGAAATATTTACTTTATTAAGATGTTTTATTATTATTGACTTTTAAGGAAAGGAATTCAAGGAAAGAAAGACATTCCTCTGAAGTACGTGGGCTTCTCAAAAAAAAAAAAAAAAAGAGTGGCTGTTTCATAGATTCATAGATTTCTAATGGCATGTAATATGAATCTACAAATCTTTGCAATGATATAAGCATCTTCATTTTACAGGTGCATTTCTCCAAAGCTCTAAACTTCTTCTCACAATTTAGTAAGCTGTGTTTGACTTAAATTTTTAGCAGGACTTCAAAGAATCAACTTTGGTTGATTATCTTATTTTTTCTTGAGTGGAAAGTCCAGTTTTTTTTTTTTTCACATTGCCTGCTACTAGCCTTTAACCTGAGGTAATCAATTAAATATATTGCTCAAGACTGTCTCCTCCTAATCAAGAAGACAAGGATACCTAATCCCTGAACATAATTACATTGAGCTGCAAACCAACTCTTTCTGTGCTCTCCTCTGTTTGCCTACTCATTGGCTTAGTCAGGGAAACTTTTATCTTCATACACATACCACCACCTTATGTGTTTTCATCTCCAAATTTTTGTTGAGACAGCTGGGAGTCTATATAGATTATTTGATTACCTTTGCAAGGGAAGTTGCAACTTGAAATTTGTGACTACATAGTTATTTGTATTTATGCCTTGCATGGAACAAATATGAAGCTATATACCAAAACTGGGTTGCCATAATGCAAGTTTCCCTGAAAACCATAGGTACTAGCCCTGAATTGTAGAGGAAAACAATCACTTTCCTGGCAGTGTTCTTTCAGTGGTATTCATTCCTTGCTAGTGGTTGGTTTCATAAACACATCTTTCTGTTCTTAGTCTGAAGGAGAAGAAAATGAAGAACACAGCGCTTATCCTCACTGACAGCTGCATTGGCCACATGAAACAATAACACACACTGAGTAGCTCATACTTGTAATATTTTTAAAGATATGACATGCTTGTATGTCTACATGTTCCTAAGATGAAGAATTGGTAACAATCAAAATTAAGGCAAATATTTATAATATACTCTCTGGAAGTATATTTACAATAAATTATTAGAGACAGCAAAAAGTTGAAATTAAAGGATGGTTGGGAGGGAATAAAGGAAATTCTAAATAGAAAGGAGTAACTTCATCCTTGAGAGGTAAAAAGCCTAAAACTAGATGTATCTTCTTTAAATCAAAGAACAATCAATGCCTATAGATCTACCTAGATAACTGTGTATTTTCTATCATGTGCACACCTGATAGCTATGAAAACCAGGATGCCCAGTTGCTTGCTGAACAACACAGTAGTTGTTTCACTAAATTTGTTATTATTGTTAATTGCATTGAAGGAAATTCGCTAGCCAATCACCTTCAGCACCATTCAATGTGTTCAAATCCATCAAGTTTGAAAGGCTTGCTGCACAGCTGTGTTTAAGACTGTGTAATGACTTTAAATCTAGGACACGGACTCTTTTTGCATGTCCAATCAATTGGTTAGAAATCTGATCCTGTGCTAATAGGTCCGTGCACATTAAAATTCATTCTTTAAAAATTGCTGCTGAACTGGAGGCTGCATGCAGACTGGATGGTGTCAGGCTGGGTTTGTCTTTGCTTCCCTTTCTAGAAAAGCATTTTTCCAACTTTGAGAAAAAGACAATTGTTTTCAGAAGCATACATTGAAAGCTAGAAAATGTTCACATCATGCCATTTTAAATTCTTAAATAATAGCATTTGTGGGCTTGGAATGGTGTGTTCTTACTAATTCTAAAATTATGATCATGTGCAGTGAGTTAAAATGGCAGTTTCATCTCTGATATAAAACACACTTGAAATAAGTCTATTGGCTCAATCGCTCTCAGAATAAATGAGGGAGCATACCAAGAAGTAAAGAATTTGAGATGCCAAAAGTAAAGCAAGATCTTGTAGTTCTCTAAAATGTGCATTCGGTTAAATCTTGTTCGTTTGTTGCTACCTACCACCACAGGTGAACGTTTTGAACCCTAAGTAAGTCTAAATATTCTTACCTCAACTGGCAGCCAACATTGTGAACTTCTTTGGCTTGGTATTCTTATGTTATACTCTTTGTTTTTATCACAGATGTCATGCTAATAATACACAGCTGCATGCTTCTAAACCCTGCATATGATCCTGTTAGCCTACCTTGTTTTCATAATACTGTGACACAGTATTAATCTGTGTAAACCAGTCTTTGGCACGAAGCTGTCCAAATCATAACAGTGAATGAAGCATAAAAATGTCGTGACATGATTATCAGACCTCAGCAAACAAGCACTGTAATTGTCACGTTGTAATTTTCCAAGCTAATGGAGAAGCCAAAACACTCTTTACCACTATTTTGGTTACACATGAGTCTTATGGACCCACTTGAATCAAGGCCAGTTCCATTTGACCTTTAAAGGAAATCTTATGCTAAAAAAAGTGACCCTTATTTCTTGTCTCAATAAATACGGAGATTATTTATGTGACTAAAAGAAGCTGTGGTTATCCAGGAAGAGACCAAAGGTAGAACTGCTGCACGATTAAGCAAAAGAAGCTAGTATAGACTCCTAAGCAGCAAAGTCCTTGGGAAAGATCTGTATTCTAATTTATCATTCTGCCCATCAACCATAGGTTTATTCAGGTACTTGAACAAACTTTTTAAATCGAATTCATCGATTGAGTTATATAACAGATCATCCTTTTCAGAGCTGCAATTCCTTAAATCAGCCAATGCTCTAGTATTGACAAGCCTAGCTTCTAATCATACATGCAAAGGGGCAAGATGGTTGGGCATAATGCTTTTGTACTATTGTCCTTTGGAAAAAAAGAGAGCAAAATTGATAATTTTTTAAACATTAAAAAGTTAATATAATATAATTTCCATGGTTCACTATGCAGTTGTGGAGAGGACTTTTTTTTTTTTTAACGTATAGGAGGCGGAGCATCTGTGAATTTTAAGTAGGGGTCAGGAAATCAAAAGAAATTTGTATCTGAGACCAAGCAGAAACTTATGGAGTTCAATATCCACTTTCTTCTGTGTGCACTTATTTTTCCTATGACTCTTCCTTCATTTCTTCAATTGGCAGTGCCATCTATGTGTTCATGGAGTAGGATCAATCATGAAGATGAAGCATCCCAAAGATTTATGCCTTCTGCTCCCAACTGCTCATCTACGCTTAAGTCATCAGACATTTCCAAAACACCAGCGAGCCAAGTGCATCAAGAGTCACATGGCAGAATATTATACCTGTTCTTTGTTCCTACCATACTAGGGAAGGAACTCTTTCTGTAACTATGGTTCTAGTATTGATTTTGCATGCATTAACAAAATTCTACATTCTATTTTATTGTGCACAATTCAAAGAAATTAATGCTCTGTAGTTGAGAGATGTACTTGTTCAAATGGTAATAGCCAAATGACGCAACAATTTTCTAATATTTTAAATCTTTTCTTCTTACTTATATTTTATATTTCTCATTAAATAAAATATGTTACTGTAAATAAAACCTGGCACTCTTAGAAACAAAAAGGTAAGAAAATAAAAGAAAATATAAAATAAGTACTTTTAGTTTCTCAATTTTGAATCATGGTTTAGATTTTCACATTTTGAACATATTTCTTGTGATTAAAAGCTAGAAATGCATTTAACATGTTTGACTCTATTCTTGCACAATAACTGGTGTATTTTACCTCCTCTCAATATTCTGAAACATAAGAACAACATTCTTTTATAATTAACTTCAAATTTTCTTTGTTTTATACCAGCTCCCAGTAATTCCATTTTGATAGTGGATTAAATACATCTCATTGCAATATTTGTCTTATATCTAGGATGTAACAACTTGGTCATATCATAGAATATTAAAGATTCCTGAAAACTACATTTTTTTTTTTTTTTTTTTTTTTTTTTTTTTTTTTTTTTGGTTTTCAAGACAGGGTTTCTCTGTGTAGCTCTGGCCTCTGACTGTCCTGGAACTCACTCTGTAGACCAGGCTGGCTGGCCTCTAACTCAGAAATCTGCCTGCCTCTGCCTCCCAAGTGCTGGGATTAAAGGCGTGCACCACCACCGCCCAGCTGAATACTACATTTCTAACACATTGGGAAATCATAAGACACATTTCAGGGTTGGAGAAATAGGTTAGTCAGTAAATGCTTCTCATAGAAACATGAAGATCTGAGATCAAATACTAAAACATATGTAAGACGCTGGGTATGATGGTATGTGCTTATTATCTCAACATTCAGAATGTCAAAACATATTAGTGCCCAGTGAATGCTGGCCTCATCCATGAATCTCAAGTCCCAGGAGATCATCTTGTCTTTTAGGAACAACAATCCACTATAGGGGCATCCTGAAAATCATGCACATGCAAGCCCATGCACACACATATTCATGTTTCAAAGTTTCATTTGAAATCAGATATCCTTACTTAGTTCAGCAATTAAGTGCTTTATTTCAGACAAAATAAAACTGCTTTATTTCAGACAAAATAAAACTTATTCCTAATGAAAATTGGGGTGTGAGAGAATACACAAATATTAGCAGTTTATCCAAAAATTATTTTATTTTGTAAAGAAAAGGGAGAGATAATTTAGAGGTATAAGTTTGGTATTTGAACATGAATATTAGTACCTCTAGAAAAATATGCTTCTAAGACTTGGTGCAATATTCCAACTTCATAATGATTCACATAATATTAAGTTTCATCATCTTTCTTTGTTACTGACTTGATATGAAATTTTGCAGACTTTATACTACAAATGGGAGTTGTATATACATGAGAAAAGATATATATCTATATACACACACACACATGTTGTACATAGGCATGCATTTCTTATAGCATTAAAATTATGTATATGTGTGTGTGTCATTGTACAATTCATTGAGAATGACATTTTACTTGTAAATAATCCACACAGAACGAGCTACCTGACAAGGACGGACTGCAGAAGCTTTCCATTAGTTTGTAAGTGGCTCTCAAACGCACATACAAGAAAACAGAACTCTCACAGCCTTGGGTTTAAGGCATAACAAGTTATAATGAAATAAGCAGATATAACCATATAAAAGAAAACGGCAGCTTTGCCAAGCACCTGAGAGGCTCCTGTGTGTGTGTGCAAGAGCTGAGATATTACCATTTCAAGGGTCCCTGCCTTCCTCTTTCTTCTATGAGAATTGCCACCTGTGCAATTTCTGCAGAACACTTCAGATCTCTATACACTTACCTGAAAGAAAAAAGAAACAACAGATTAAAAAAATAAACCATTAACCATATTTTCATGGTAAATTTGTTTTTACAAACTTAATCAAAGTAAAGCAATTATGTGTAATATAACAGACATTCCTGAAATGTTACATATGCATTGAGGTTTCGTTTCGCACATCAAATTCTTCATCCATTTTCCTTATATCACAGCCTTAAATATTTTGTGAAACCTGATGGTTTATTGATTATTATTTGTGATGATTTTTTAATGATACTAATATTGAATCTAGGACTTTGCACATATCAGGCAAGTAGTCTGTTACTGATTTGAATGTCAGCTATATTTTTATTTTTATTTATTTTAATTTTCATATAGGATATTAGTTCAATCTGCTTGAAATCAATTTTATCCCAGACAGCCCTTAAATGCCCTGACATCATCTCAGCTTCCATATAACCCAGCTTGAAACCAATCATTCAAATATCCTAACTATACGTTTTTTACTTATCAGCAACAAGTCTCAATCCAGTACAGAAGAAAATGTGCACTGCCACATATCTTCATGCCTTTAATTAATCATTCATTGTCTCCTTTATCCAGAAAAGTGATATTGGTAAACCTTTTGCCAACATATATATATTGACTCCAGATGTTGAACCAGGAAGGACACTGTCCTTGACCTAACAAGCCACATTGTACCAAATCATCCTTGCATTTAAGTAGCACATTTATTGAACAAGACAACACAGAGAAGGCTCATATTCCTTGGCACTTAAACATGCCTGAATATGTAAGAAAAAATCACTATCTTCTTCGGGTTGTTGCTTTTTTGTTTGTTTGTTTGTTTGTTTGTTTTTGTTTTTGTTTTTGTTTTGTTTTTTTGGTTCATTTCTGAGCCAGAAGAAATGTAGCCAATGACACAAAAGGGTACCTTGATGTCATAATAGTAAACTACATCTGAAGACATTGCCACATCATCAAGAGAAAATTGCTCCCTCGATTTCAGATACCCACACCTCCCTCCCAGAAGTCTCTGGCATCAGCACCACTATTAATATCATGTTCCACTCTTCTTTCGGTGATGCATTTATGGATCCTTGGCTTAACTGAACGCTGGCTCCCCACTCCTCTCCATGAGAACTATCACTACATTCCATTAATAATTTCTAATTAGTATAAGGACATCATACATTTTACACTACAAGACAAATGAGCCAAACTGGTTCCTGATCCCCAGAGCAAACAGAAAATAAAGCAGCACTTTGCACTCCAGATGAACACTGTCCTGGCATCCTTGAGGACATCCAGACTAGCATTTCTCTCTGTGACTGGATGTCACTAGTTTATATTCTATCTCCACATCCACAGTGAGCTTCTTCGGTAGCTGTTGACTTTCATCCCACCCAGTGTGCAGACTAGGATTGAATTCCTTTCAGGAAGCATGGGAGACGTGAAGCTGTTATCATGATACAATAGAAGTTCCTAGAGCAATGGCCGGGGCTTGGGGATGAGCAAAGCCACATTACAGCCATGCCTGTAACTGCCCTGTTGGTGCGAGCTGAGCCAACAGACTAGTAAATGAAAAAGTCTGGAGAGGAACACTACAGGGAGGTGGCTGCCAGGATTACTACATTCAGAAACACAGCTAGGAAAGTATCAACAATTTTCTAGTTTTCATGAGGCATACTCAGTTTGGGGAGAAAGATACATCTTTTTATTCATTTATTTACTTTAAGTTTTTAATTACTTCTTTTATTTTTTGGATTATAATATAATTACATCACTTCTTCCTTCCCTTTTGTTCCCTTAAACCTTTCCATATGCCCCCTTCTAGCTTTCTTTTCATATTGTGACCTTTCTTTTCACTAATTATTGTTACATACATGTACCACTTGTTCAGTGTGTATTATGTTACTTGTATATGTTGCATATGTGTTTTCAGGTCTTTAATACAGGAATTTTGAGTCGTCTTTCCTTCACTAATTATGAAAGTTACAAGTTTTTCAAATTAGTTAAAAACTCTGAGAGGTGTAACAAAAATAATAGTTCTATAAAACCCTCTTTTAAAAGCCACATGAAGATCTTAAGATTCATAAAAGACAAAGAAGAAAAAACTGTTTTTCATTACAACACTATTACATTAGTCCTTGTGTTACTAAAGGAAAATGTATTTTCTTCAACAAATCTCTATATCAAAGAGGTTAGCATATTTAAGCCTCTGTCAGCATTTATATAAGGTTATGTTGTGTTATAAATGTTTATATTTCAATTTGTGAGGCCAGAAAACACAGTGCTTAATGTTTATGTGATTATCTGTACATTTATAATTTCACTTTTATTAAAAGACAATTGTGCTGTTAATTAAAAGAATGAGATCCAAGCCTCAGCTACACATGAGGTCACAATGCCACAGCCATATTTATTGTTTAAAGTACTGACCCTCTAATGGGTAATGAACTACAGGCCAGTATATTCTAATTTAGCCTTAAAAGGGTTATAATAATAATATTCATTTAATGAAGCTTGATGGCTATGTCCACTGTTACAAGGTTTCAACTTCTCATTAAGATGGTAGGCAGTTTGGGAGAGCACCGTCAGGGGCAGTCTATCCCTATAGGTAGTGCTGCATGGGATTTAGTGAATAGATTCCAGAGTAATAACACTAAAGTGTGAGCTAAAATCTTAGGCTAATCAGGTTAGATGGCTTCAGCTATTAAACTACATTATACTCAATTCCTTTTGTAACATAATCCAATAGTTAATCTTAGTTGTCAACTTGATGAAGTTGAGAGACACCTAGGAGACTGGTAATGTGAACTTGTAGGTAGATCTGTGATGTTTCTAGAGGCAATATAATCATGAGGGTTCTGACCTAATAAATTTCCACTGACAGATGTTAAATTTAAACAGACTATGGAAAAGATGTGGAGACTTAGAAATTGAGGTCAGATGGCAGGAAGTAGGTCACTGGACTTGTATCGAAAGACATATATTGCCTGGCCGACCAGTATCTGTATATTTCTACTTTTTGGCTATTATGAGGTAGAGATAGTTGCATACTCATACTACTATGCTTTCTCTGATCATAATAACCTAGAAACACTGAAAAATAAACAAACAAAAACAAAACAAAAGAACAGAAAACCCCCACTTACACACCTCTTCAGAACTGTGAGCCAAAAGCAAACCGTCTCTCCTTTAAGTTGGTATTTGTTCATTAAACAAACAAACAAACAAACAAACAAAAAGGTAGTCCAACAGATGTGCATGATGTATATAGTAATAACACTTGAACCCACACCATGATCATGTTTTGCTTATTTCTGTTCCTATGGGTTCTCTTGAATTCTTGTTTCTTCTTGGGAAACCCCAGTAGCATTTCTTTTGATCTATTTTATGTAAGGCAGCCTGGAGTTAGAAGAGAAAGAGGGTCCTACATATAAAAAATGTTTTCCTTTGAACAAGGAACCTGCTGTTGGATCTTCTCTGTGGAAATAGCTAAAGGAAGTCACTGAAGAAGGCCATTGCTCTTCAAGATGAGATTAAAAGCGAGGCAGTACATTCATGTATTCACAGTTTACCAAGCCCTTCATGGGCATCAGCAAATTCTTATGATGATCTTGGAAAGGATTGCAAAAAGAACATTGAGAGATGCAGAAATACACATATATTCATGTTTGATCTCTGAGCTCCCAAGGCAAGGGCAGTATTCTGAGTCCTAACACCCCTTAAAGAATGAGATAGAAACATTCAATAGTTAGATCTGGAAATCAACTAGAAAAGGGTTGTATTTGTGTGTGTGTTTTGTTTTGCTTTGCTTTGTTTTTTGCTTTTAGTCTGTGACTTACAGTGATATGGTTTTAGTAGTACTTCAGTCTAAGTTAGTTCCACTGGTAAGTACAGAAAGGGTTAGGGAGGTAGTAGATGGTTCACAGACCAAAGCTTTATTCCCAGGTTCTATAAAATGCTAGGGAAGAAATGAGTATGGATAGCTGTTCTCTGATCTACACACATGTGCCATCACATCCATATTTTATACATACATACATACACAGAAATAAGTAAATAACTATAAAAGAAAATAAAGTATTAGGAGAAAGCATGTCCTACCTAATACCTGAAACAGAAACTGAAATACAGACCTATATGACACATGTCTAAGTGTCTAAATAATATTTCAGTATTGCTGTGTAGCTTTGACTGGTCTGGAAGTCACTGTGTAGATCAGGATGACTTCAAATTCATATAGATATCCACTCCTCTGCCTCCTGAGTGCTGGGATTAAGAACATCTACTACTATGGCAGGCTCACTAGTCTAAATATTCTAACATTATAAATCACATTATTATGGCAAAATGGTATTAACAATTCAATTATTCTACATTCATACATATTATACATTATATAAATATTTATGTGTGTATGATTGTGTCTGGTTTGTGTCTGTGTGTGTCTGCTTGAGTATGTCTGTTTGTATGTACACGTATGTATTGTATTATGTGTATGCATGAGTATGTATAGGTGTTTGTGTGTCTGTGTACATGTGTGTGTTTCTTTGTGTGTATGTGTGGGTGTGTGTGTTTGTAGACCACATAAAATTGAGATTTTCAAACCTCTTGAAGTTCTAAGCCATAATCTGGTATTAAGTACTTACAACCCTCATCTCAGACTTAGGGCTTCTTCTCATTTTCTTCCACTGCCCACTCAGTCAGCATTGTAGAAAACTTATATCTAATTAGAATCTTCAGGACTCCACATCTGGGTTTGATGTGCACACAGTGCCATTGGCTAGACATAGTCATCCCTTTATGGCCCAGGGAAGAGATAGACAGATGTTGAAGGGAAACTTATGGCTATTTAGATAAGAAATGTTCTACTACTTTGAACTAGAGTAATAATTTAGAAGAGGTAATATATACCACAGGGGGCTATCATATTTATTTGTCTTCTGAAAGGATTTCTCACTTTTTGAGGAGTGCAACAACTGATTGGTATTTTCTAGATGGGATCTTCTCATGAGTTAAGATGTATACTACTCCAAAGAATCTTGGAAAACACCCATTCAAGAATAAAACAAATAAGCTTTTCTTAAAATAAACAAAGCCATTATTGCTTTCCAAGTGCATACTGAACATCAGCCATAAAAGAACTAATGACCAAACACTCTAATTACATCTGTACCACTTCTCTCATCATGGTCATTGTTTTGTGTTGGCCCCCTTCTGACGTAATTCTCTTGGTTTCCAATAGACATTTTGTCCTGTGGAGAGTGTAATGAGGCCGTTGCTTAACAGTTGCAGCTAATCAACAAGACAGTTTGACCAAAAAAAGTTTCTGCCAAGGAACATTGCTCACATGAAGAAGAATAAGTTCAGGTTGGCAATTGCTAGTTTCCTTGACTTGACATGGGGTCCTCAGCCCATGATCAAGCCCTGGGTTCCAAGGCTCTGGAAGACAGGCATAAAGGAACTAGGGCAACAGTGCAAGAAGCAAACTATTCTATGCTGATTCATGAATATTATAGCTGGAGGATGAATTTCATAAGAAATATCCCACTTGAAGTTCCACATAAATCAAAATCATAAATAAATAATATTATGTAAGTGCTAAATGGACTTGGCATCCTGTGATAGTTTAATCAGAGCTTCAGGTGTTCTCAAATTAGATTTGTTTTCATTTTCTTCTGGCTCCATTTTTTTCTTTACTTTATGATAATGAAACAAAAGCTTTTCTAAAAACAGACAAAAATGAATCACTGCTACCTAGGGTAAGTGCCTTTTACATTTGCCCCAAAAGTCCTTGCAAACCTAATGCAATCAAAACAATGGCAGGAAAGTTCTAAACCCTTGTTAAGTAACCATTAATTATTCACTGAAAGAATTCATTGCTTGTGAGTACACGTAAGCCTTAGGGGCAGGCACTGAAGGCTTTTTTTTTTTTTTAAATTGGTTGAGGCTGCTGGGGTATAATTACAACTTTTTTTTTTTAAATCAAAGAAAGCCTACTACCAAAGTGCTACAAAAGGCAGAATTTAATGGAGTTTACAGTATCTATAAAAATTGATTACACTTATACATGCGTGTTTTGAGCCTAAGTGATCACACACACACACACACACACACACACACACACACACATACACACACACACACACACACACACACACACACATACACACACACACACACACCACACCACACCCCTAGACGGAATCAAATGTCTATACTGGTATACTAGAAACATGTGTAGCTGCATCTCTAAGAGTCTGTAAACATCACTTGAATAATTCAGTGCTATATGAGACACTGTAATAAGCAGAGTCTTAACCTAATAGTTTAAACTTAACAAAAATTTACAATTTATTTCATTTGATTCACAACTTTACATAAAATGATGTGTCCTGGTAACCAGTCTCAGATTTCACAATCTGTTCTCTGTTCTCCAGCATTTTCCTACGCTAATCCTATAAACAACAAATGAGGAGGTCCCTCCATCAGTAAGAGACAGGAGCGACAGGACCTCTGCATTCACTTGTGCTTTCTCGAATAGCACACTCTGGAGGGTACAGGCTTTTACTCTGGAGTGTCAGTGATTCTGCATGCCGTGAGTTACACCCCCTCACCTGGCATCTCATGTTTTCCTCCACCAAGCTAGAGGACAAGACCATGGGGCAGTATCATTGACTTAGCCTGTTATAACCAACTAGTCTCAGGTAACATTCTGTTCTCTGTATTTTACCTTCCTGGGCTTCGCAGTCCCCTCTTTTGTCTTTATGGGATTACTACTGCGTTCAAATTCCCCAATCTTGCTGGCTCCTGAATTTGCTTCTCATTCATTGTAAGATTCTGCAAAGAGCTGATGCCTAACTCTTTATCAGTAACTGCCACTTTTCACAAGTCTAGTCCCACACATACCCATTCCCTGGTGCTCTGAAACAGACCAAAATAAGCAAAATTGGCATCTGTGATCTAAGCTGTAGGAACAATGGACTTTGGAAATCCTTCCACCAAGCCTTGGCTTGTATATCATGTCTTACTAACACAACTTATATTGATATGTATTTAATTTCCATTGTTCTTGTAAAAATTTTATCACAGTCCTCACCCCCAAGACAGTTACATCAGGCTATTTAGCCTCTTTAGGTTTCTTTGACGCATGCCCACTTTCTGACACTTGAACTTGCTTCTCCTTTTTTTCCCATTTTTTAAGAAATATTTGTATTCTGTCATTAAAAGACAGTAGCGTTTGCTAAGGCTTTGCACCTAGTGAGAGCCTGGGTTCACATACAGGGGAGACTGTGCATGAGCATGTGTTTAAAACCAGAATGCAGAAGGTTGAAGCCAGAGGATGGAGAGTCTGATTCCAGCCTGGGTGACCTGAGAAGATCCTTCCTCAAAGCAAAGCAAACCAAAATAACACCCAATAAAACATCTGCAAAGAGGCTGGTCTCAGAATTAACTCAGTTTCCTGAGGAAGAAGGACCTGACTCAGAGCCACACCACCATCTTGTTTCTAGGAGACATTTTCTTCCTTACCATCTGTTGTCCACATTACTTTCTTCATTCCATCTATAAACCACAAATGGGAAAAAAAAGGCAGCGAAGCATAAAGCGGTAGAAGGAAAGGGGATTTATGGATATTTCCTTCAATATTAAAGTAATCGGCTTGTGTGTAATAGGGAGAAAGCAATTTGCATACTTGTCCCTTATGTTCTTCACCAGAGATTTTGATTCTGCACAAGACACAGATCAGACCCTGTGTATTCAAGGTATTTTCTCAAATATGCATGTATCTATTATCTAGGAACTGTCCCAAGTTTAATTTTCCTGAAATGCGATTCAAAGCACACCCAGGTCTCACCAGTAACAAACCTGGCTTTGCTCATAACACCCCCACAGCCGAGGTGCAGGGGAGTTGCTTCTCTAACAGCTGCATCATCTCCCTAAATCTGTGCTCCATCATTCTCACACTCCTACTTACCCCGCCCCTTCTCTTCCCAGCAGGAATGGAGAAGCAAGTCACATTATATTCTGTGGCTCCATAAACTATGTCAATTTTGTTGGAAACAATATTAAATATGGAAATTCTCCCTCTCTTTTTCTTAATCCATTACATTTTTTTAACCTCAGTCACACCGGTCTTTGAAAGAAAACAACTGCAAAGGCATCTGGGTAATGTTATTATGCTAATTCACTGGCTATAATCTGTAGAAATAAAATAGTAGGTATTAGAGTGAGGAATGATTTAAGAAAAAAAAAAACATGGCAAACCTTCTCAGGCCTCCCCTGCACCTGCAATTTCCTCAGCTGAGCTCTCTTCAAAGCTCTCTCTCTGTCTCTCTGTGTCTGTGTCTGTCTGTCTGTCTGTCTGTCTCTCTCTCTCTCTCTCTCTCTCTCTCTCTCTCTCTGTCTCTCTCTCTCTCTCTCCTGAAGATGACCATGATCTGATACACTATACTGTATCTTAGGAAGTATTGACAGCATGGACTTCGTTTTTCCTCAGTAACTGTGTTCTTTCACAATTTCACACATGTACACTATGTATTTGACCCCCCCTCCCATTTTTTTCACATTCCTACCACCCTCTTTCCTCCTTTCACTTTTTCACTGTTTGAATCCTGGTTAATCTTTGCTAGACACTAACCAAAAGAAGTCAATGGTAACTGTCCAGAAGACAGAGGAAAGGGAACTCTAGTAGAGAACTCAGTTCCTCTGTAGAAAGGAAGAGGGCTACAATGTGATCAGAGGGCAGCTACTAGACCCACACCTTAGAAAATGAAGTTGGTGTTTGGCATGTCCCCCATGATCTTCATAGGTTTGGGAGGTGTGGCCTTGTTGGAAGGTGGGTTTGAGAGTTTAAAGCCCCACCCCATCTCTAGGTTACTCTCTCTGCTCTCTGCATCCTGGTTGTGTTTCAGGATGTGAGTCCTCAGCTCTGGCATTCTCCATGATTTGCTTCTCCCACCATGATCTCTAGTCCTCTAGAACCTTGATCCCAAATAAACTCTTCCATAAGTTGCCTTGGTCACAGTGTTTCATCAGAACAATAGAAACATAACTAATACGGTAGGCAAGGAGGTAGGCTTTATCTGACGCTAGTGGAGATCTGTGCATGCTCCACTTTAGTAACAACAAAAACACAAATTGGGAATAGTGACATTTTATTTCTTTTATTCACCCGTATGCTTTAATTGACACTATTGGAGGTTTTTCACCGGCCCATAAGCTCTCAAAAATTTACTCAGTTTGGGACCTTATTCTAGAAGGACTCAGAAGCCACAGAAAGCATTAAGTACATCTTTATGGGATTTGCTCTCCCTGTCTGGATTTTTGCAAATTGAAAGAAGGCAGAGCTAGCCACACCCAGATACTCTTCCAGTTTTGCTCCTATCCCATGAGTGTAAGAGGGCATCTTCCTATGAAACACTAAAATTTAGTCTCTTTAGAGTCTTACCTTTCCTTACATTCACTGCACCATCCACACAGGTCTGTAAGAAAGTACTTTGTGTAATTTAAATTCTATGAGAATGTTCACACTGAATCATATTTAAATTCAGGAAAAAAATCATATATTCTAATTGGAATTGGGTGTAAATAGATGACCCTAATTTGTCTCAGATTCGTAAAGAGAATCGTTTGAAATCCATCTAATAATTAGAGAAAAATTAAGAGGTAAACTACGTACAGTTATGTTCTATTCGACACAGCCTTTCAGGTTTTTTTTTTAGATAGAATATGCGTAACCCTTCTCCATTCTCCCTCATATAGTCTGACAAAGCTGCTGCATTACTTTGGTAGGACTGTATTAATCATGTAAATGTTGCTCAGCACTTCAGCACTAGCTTATTTGATGCAACATGGAAGGAGGATGAGAGTTTACATTTTCCAAGTTCATGGTCACAGGGGCAGGAGGAGGGAGTTGGGAAATCAATGGGAGATAGTTACCTGTTAAAATCCTATGTCTCAATTGCCTGTACTTACTTCTAACACTAATAATAATTATAGGAATTTTGGTCCATAGTACATCTAGGAAATGAGACAGTTTGCAGTAGGTAACTAAGGAACTTCAGCATAGTTAAGAACAGGAAAGTGAATTAGAAGGTGCTAGAAGTTTTCTGAAGATGTTGCTTCACATCATTCTCTAGGATGGCCCATGTCTAGCATTGCCAGAACTCAGTCCGTTCTTCCCATTTCCCTCCAAGTGTTCACAGTCCAGAGAAGTTGGCTCTGGTCTATTCTTACACTCACATGTCCCTGGCTCCTTTCATTCAAGGTTCCACACTATTTGACCTTCATTCCACAAGGTTTCTTTACAATTTCCTTGAGAACAGAGCCCATAAAGGAATAGGTTTTATTAGTATCTTGCATTACAACTGTTGACTCAAAAGCTCCCTTTAATTGCATTTATAAAAACCACCAGTAGCTGCGTTCTATCTCTTCAGCCCGCTCTGTGGATAGCAGGCTAGATAGCTTTAACCAATGTATTATGCTACATCTGTTTGGTACTTCCTAATTCCTGTAGTACAATGGCAAAAGACAAAAGCAAAAGCTACAGTGTTATGGCAGTGCCCAAAGGCAGGACTTTGAAGCTGCTTGCAGGCCTCCCGGGATGTCTTCTGTTGTCTTTCCGCAGGAACAGTAACTGCAGGCTTTGGTGAGAAAAAAGAAAAACTAAACCATCTCTATTTTCTCACTTTCTGATGCCTCTACTTCTCTGCAGTGGCTTTTCTTGGAGGAAGGGGAGGGAAGCAGGGCAGGACCTCTGGGACCACTCTGTCACTGGTGGCTTTGGGTTTGAGTGAAGCCCGTTTTCCTGGTCGGCTCCGCCCCTCAGCAGGTGGGTTCTGCGAGGGTGAACTGCCACTTCATGTAAACAAGGCAGAGACTACATGTGAGATGGAGGCAGCTTAATAAAGCGAACACACGCAGTTTGGTCCCTTTGGAAGCAAAAACCAATAAAGATATTGACGAGGAAGAGTTGCTGTTGTTTTTGTAGACATTCAGAACGCGCCTCTAAAAACATCCCCAAACAGTATCCGCCTTTTCATTTTCTGCCCCAGGACCCTCTTCTGACCAGGTTTCCGAATGTTTACTACAACCTCGCCAGCCTCAGAAGAGTGGCTGGGGAGAGAAAGCTTTGCTCCTGTGAGCTCCGAATCTGCAGTTCAAATTGAAGCCCAGCAATACTGCAGCAAGGAGATTCAGGCTGTGTGCAGCTAGGGGGAGCCCGAACACAGAAGGATAAGCACAGATAATCTGTACTCATTCAGTTGGTACATCCTGCAGCCCAGTTTTCCAGAAACTCCTCCCATTGGCCAGGCAAGAAGCTAGACGTTTCTGATTGGAAGACGGAAAAGTATCCACAGCATTCTCTTTCTGATAATTTTAAGGGTTACCCAAGTCGCACTTGGGGACCAATTCTTGCTGCTCTCTGCAGCTGAAGCAAGAACGACCCAAAACAAAGATCATTTCGTGAGTAAAACAATTAGAGAATTAAGCAGTGCTCAACTTTGAAACTGGCTGTTCACTAAGTGCACAATTTCCATTTGCGGGTTTTGGTAGTTATTTTCTTTTTTAACCTTGATTCAATACAATATCTCAATTGCATTTACAAACCCCACACAACACAACGACGACGAAGCCAAACCCCCCAAATATGTATTTTTAATCATAGTGTTTAGATAGGAGTGAGTTTATAACAGGACAAAAAGCAACTCTATAAGGAACACAGTAACACACACACACACACACACACACACACACACACACACACACCAGGTGATTCCTAATTTATCAATGGGCAGTTTGCATATTGGTATTCTGGAAGTCCACCCAACTTTTTAGAAAGAAAAAAGAAATTCTTCCATAAGAAATTAATCAAAATGCCATTTATATACAAAACGTTTATTCCTAATCACAGGCTATAATAAAAGGCTTTTATGGACTGTTGACTTGAGCAAGCTGTTGACTGATCTCTGTTCCTTAATGCTTTGAGATCTTTTAGACTTTAATGAGAAAGTAGTTCTGAAGTACTTAACACTCCGTCTCACTTAAAATTTTGGAGGGCATATAGTGATGTAATTATATAATATTATATATTTATATTTAACTGCATATTTATCTATTTAAGAATAAATTTAATTATACAGTTTATATATTAATAAAATACTACTATATTTAATTATATATTTAATATTATATTCATATAAATTATATAATATATAACTAAAATATAATAGCCTATATATGGCACTAAAATGTTGTCTCAGCGGTTCAGAAGCTGATATAGTGCATAGACTAAGTATTCCAATATATGTATAACTGAAAACTGAAAAAAGATAGGAAGAGAAATGTTACAGAGAAGGAGGGAGATTTCACATTCAATTGTGTCTTCATGTGAGCTACGGAAATCACATGCTCTTGACAGGCTTCTCCCATCTCTTCTTCACCTGCCAACTTGAATGGGAAGATGCTGCTCTCTCTCCCTTCCTTGGTTCTTGACAGTAATAACAGTGGCTCTCACTCTCCTCCATTTAGGTTATTCCTAAATTCAGCCAGGTAGATAGCCGTGGGAGGACTTGAAAGGAGCGTGGTTGGTATGTATAGGAGTGGGACAGGTTGACAAAGATAGAAAGACTCAAGGTTGAATAAGAAACTTAAGTAGTGGTATTAAGCCTCCCGAGCTATAAGGAGTGAATCTCCGAATCAGGATAGAGGGCCGTCACCTTTGAAAAGGAGAAAGTGACAGCATGAACTGCAGGACGTGGTGGAGGAGAAAAAAGAACATATGTAATGAGAAAGAAGTGTCGATTATGATCTCCAAGAAAGTGGCTGCTGGAGTGGGGGTTGGGGCGAGCTCTGCTGAGAAGGGGCCTGCAATGGTGCGATAGAAATAGATCCATTGATGCTGTATGTAACGGGGAAGAAAATGGCTGGGTAGGCAGTTTTATAGGCTGGAAGAGAATGAACGGAAAAGCAGTAATTAGAGCTGAGCCATGTGTGTGTAAGTTTGTTTCGGGAAGAGTGAGGGTTTCTGATTGCTGAAAGATCTCAGCCTGTGGGGTGGAGAGTTGGCTTTATCTATGTGGACAGAAGCTGTGAACAGATAACTCCTCAGGACTGAGGCCATGGAAAGGCTACACCAGAAAATTATAGATGGAACCCCTGGCAAAGCACAGCACCACATTGTGGGCAGGCAGTTCAGCCATCATACTGGAGCGAAATTTCAAGATCAACTAGGCGGGCTTTTTAGAACCGGACCACCTCATTTACATTTGAAAGAGCGATGTAAAGATAAGGCCTATTGTCTTTGGTGTGACCCCCAAAGCTAGGAGTTTCCGTCAATCCATTGATGATGTACTCCAAAGACAGGGCTAGTGGCGGGTGTCTTACTCTGAGATCACATCCTGAGACCTGTGTGGATGGCTTCATTAAATGGGGTCTGTTCTCCCTAAATTTCCTTTCGGAAGTTCACATTCTGCTGGTGTAGGGGCTTAATTTCAACCCCGAACCTGCTTCTTCTAGTCGTGAGGGTTCCCATTTTCTGCCTATGGGTGGTTGAACCACCCTATGGCTGGACCCACCTCTAGCAGAAATAATGGATTCCAACAAATTGTGATGTTTCCTCATGAGAATGCCTCTGTTAGTAACAGTTTGCACTACTGAGCAATTTAAATGTAAATTCGGCAATTCCACAGAAGATGTGGGACTTTCTGCTAAGGCGGTGAAGTCTGTTTCATGTTAAATTTGGGGCTTTCCGTTTTCATGAAGGTAGGAAAGATGCAGAAGCCTAGGGCATCATGGGTGAAGGTGATGGGGGTTCATACCTCCTATCACATCCATGGCTATCCTGAACATCTAGAAGACAAACAGAGCCAATATAGTTTATGCCTGCATTGCTAATGATTTAAAAGAGCTGAATGAAAATCACCTGATAGTGATTTCTCAGAGGAAGAGTGCTAGCTTCATAATGACATGTTTAAATACTGTGAACCTTGCTGTATTAAAGCTTTCCTCTGCGATGTAGGAATATTCAATTCACTTCACTCTTTACCATGCTTCAGGTTTTCTATTTATAAAATTAGAGCTATTATTCAAACTCACAAAGACACTGGAAGCACTAATGAAATGTCAAGGACAGAAAAGCTGTTTAGGAGGCGACATGTGCGAGTATATATTTAATAATATATGTCTGCATATATATTTAATATATCTGATTAACGTACAGACTTTTTTGACTTGGAAGTATAAAATAAGCAAAAGTAACCTAGGTTCTGCCCATTGTCTCACTTGATATATGACCTTGTGGAGAGTCACTAGCTCCTTCAGAACATTAGCTTTCATGTTTTGATGTGATGACTCATATGAAAATACTACACAAAACCATACATGTATTATAGTAATATGTGTTTCTCTGGAACTAAATGCATTTGGGGGCATAAATAAACAGTAAACTCCAAAGGAATCTTTTCACACCATACAAACGCCCTAACTCACACTGCAAATATTAGAACAGAGTTATTCAAGTAAATAGCATAAGATTTTATGCAATAAATAAGAACGTGGATCATGAATGTTAGGATATGTTAAGTATTTCCTCTTTACTGCAAAGTACAAGCAAGGCCTTAAGGACTTAGGAAATAAGTGGTTGGTGGGGGAAGACAGAGAAGCAGAGAGAGAAGGGGAGGGAGAAATGCTACAAATGAAATATGTAATGACGCTTGTTCTTGATTTAACAGTATGTGTTCTTACATTCCTAGAGACATTCAGGATCATATTAACCTAACTGGCACAGCAAAGGCAACATCAGCTGACACACACTGGTAACACCAATCTTCCTTTCTTTCATTCATTCTTTCTCTCTCTTAATGTAGCAAGAATAAAAATCTACAATCTGAATTCTAAAGTTTGCAATACTATACCCATTTGTTACATGTGTAGCTTTTCCAAGAATCCAGTTTTATCATGAGGCATGTTAAGGTTACAAAAGTCTTTGCTTAACAGAGCATCTGGTGACAGAAAAGAGAATTAAAATTCAGACTTTAGACATGCTCTGGGCATGCCTGTGATATCACCACTTGGGAGAGTGCAGCTGTAAAATCATAGATTCAAAATCTACCTCAGCTCCAGGAGAAAGATCTCATCTCAAAAGAGCAAACCTTAAGGTCAACAAAACAAACAAATCAATGAGAACCTTCAGACACGTTTGATTTCATGGAGTTAGAAATGGATGGGGAGAGACAATGAGGAGGAACACAGTAGTATCAAGTAACAAACCCTTCCTCTGCTATTTTAATGACTTTTCTGGGGTATGGTGTCAAGAGGTTAGCAGGACAATACAGCCCAGCAAAAGAACAGAGTGAAATGCCAAAGAGATTTTAGCCCCTCTGCAGAAGGACACATCTATATTAGATGTTCACTTCCGACTGTACCAGGTCTGACCTGCAATTGGCTCAGGTAGATGGGAATGAGGCCTAGCCTGCTACAGAGGCAGGAAAGCATATGTCTACAGTGTGACTCTTAGCTTGATTTTCATTCAACACCAGCCTGTACTCAGAAAAACTTTCTCTTTCCTCATCATACTTTCCCACTATTTCCCTTAATAAGAACAACCCATTGCCCTGACCAATTTTAGAAGATGTTTTTTTTTTTTCCTATCATATGCATCCCTTTCTCTGTGTCCCTTTCATGCAACTCCTCAATCTCCCCCCTGCTCCCTGATTTTTTTCTTTATCTTTCAAAGTGTTCTGAGTCTCCTCTATAAACATCAGATCTGGCACTGGCCATGCTCTATGAAATGTAGAGTCTCTACAAGCCTTCCTACTGTTTCTCTGCACTATGTCTCATACAAGTGAAATGAAAATGAGCCCTGGTCAACTGTTAGAATTAGATTCCTACTGTGGTGGGAAAGCATCACCCACCTACTAAATCAAATATCAAACTATATGTGTGCACACAAGCAACCTTTCCAAGAGTTCTTCTCCTACACCTGGATCATGAAGGAATTTGAACATGGACTTCAACTTCTCTGTCACTTCCTGGAAACTATGAGAAATTTAATTTATGGATAGACAGGTGAACTTCTCTGTTTAAAAGCAGATCCACTGTTTTTATTCGACTTTCAATGCCCTAAAACTCATGGAGCAGTACTCTCACATAGGAACCAAGTTCATATTTATCATAATTGTGCTATACTCTTATCAGGAATTTCTGTGGATGGAATATTTTAAAGAATGACCTAAGGCTGGAGAGATGGCTCAGCAGTTAAGAACTCAGAGGTCCTGAGTTCAATTCCCAGCAGCCACATGGTGGCTCACAACCATCTTTAATGGGGTCTGATGCCCTCTTCTGGTGTGTCTGAACAGTGACAGTATACCCACATACATGAAATAAATAAATAAATAAATAAATCTTTAAAAATAAAGTTTGACCTATCTTAACATGACATAAACACAACTTGAAATACTCAGAAATCAGAGTTGGCATACGATTTAATTTGCAATGCATATTGCATTTTAAATTAATATGATATAATAGTTGTCTAATATAAATGATTTTGATAGACTCAGAAGGCATTGAAGTGAACCTTTATGGAACTGCTTTCAGTGCAATGTGGTTCAAAGGAATTAAATTCCGACTGGTGTTAGTGAATTTTTCATACCATGCACTGAATTAATGGGGGAATATGGCTCATGTTCATAGCTTTGGTTTGGGGTCACCCTGTCATATAACTAACCCAAATGAACTCCATTTCTACACAGGACACCAAGGTGGGAAAGTCTTCAGTTGATCTTGCCTTATCAAACCAGAGGTGCCATAAAAGACAACAGACCATATAGCAGAGGAAATTGTGTCATCTCGACCTGGAAGCCAGCTTTAAATGCTAAGTTCACTCCTGCTGGCTGGGATGCATTTCAGCCTTCCTCCCTCACCTCTACCACAGGACAGCCGTATACTTAGATAAACAAAGCAAAGAGAATGACTGGAGAGATGACTCAGTGGTTAACACTGACTGTTCCTACAGAGGACCCAGGTTCAAGTCCCATCACCTACATCATGGTTCACAATCACCTGTAACTGGAGCTCCAGAGCATCTAACCCATCTTTGGCTACCGTGGCCACCATACATAAGCATATAGTACATAGATGCATGTGCAACGTACACATACATGCAAAGTAAATATTTTTATAGAAACCAAATAGTTCTATTTCTCTGAATATATATAAATAAAATTGAACCCCCTTGCCCACTTTTAATGTGAGATTTCAGGTGGAAAAGGACCATGATCCTGTATATAAGATTTTTAATGGGAAATAGCCATTGGAAATATCTGCTTATTTTCATATGTGGCTTATCATGGAAAGAAACTGAGAATAGCCCACTCCAAGAAGAAAGGCCTTATCATGATGACCATTTATTCAGGTGGTGTCTGTTAAGATATATATCCAACTGAATTAAAAACCTACATCTACAAAATAGGTTTACCCTGATTTACCTCCAAACGGGAATGCGACAAAACTTTCACTACAATGAAAAGGGTGGACAGAGTGTTTTATTTTTATTTGAAGGAATATAACTCAGTAACAAAGATGAACAAAGTACTGATCTGTGTCATGACATGGATAAATGCATTATCGCAATTGAAGAAGCCAAACCCAAGGTCACATACTGTATCATTCCACGATGGTAATATTCTAGGCAAAAGAACTGTGGGGATAGAGTATGTCAATGATTGTTCAGTCCTGAAAAATGAAAGCTGAGCCATAGTGAGAAACTCTGTGTGTGTACATAATAAGTATTTTGAGTATGTATGTGTCTACCTGCATGTAGGTGTGTGTATGTGTGTGTGTGTGTGTGTGTGTGTGTGTGTGAAGAAACTACCTGATATTATGATCATAGTGGTATAATTCTACTGCAAATTTACACACACACAGAAACACAGATATATATCAAAAGTTTGTTTTCCTACATATTGAAAAATAAAATGAAAATAGTTGCCAATCAAAAATACACTTAAGTTCATAAATAATTTTACTTGTTATCTTTTATTTCTAGAACTGACTCCTTGAGAGAGAAGTTCAGAGAAATAAAACAAAAGCCAAAATAAACATTTTTCACAAATGTAATTTCAAAATGTAATGAGTAAGACAAACAAGGGGAGTGGGGGAGACAGGGGGAGGAGGGGGAGGGGGATGGGAAGGAGAGGGAGCTAGAGAGAGCAAAGAACAAATATGGTAAGTAGCTGTAGTAAAGAGGTGCTCAACCTGAAGTTATCATAATGGGTTTTCATGTCTAGTAGTTTTTCTTTTTCCTAAAAGGCATGCCCACAGCTAATAAATTTTGCAACTCAAACAAAAGGAACTACTGGGAAGGGAGAACAGTCTGGTAGCTCCTGCAGATGCCCCCTGGTTGTCCTCCTACCTGTAGGGCACTTCCAAGGGACACAGAGGGCCATTATTTATGCACCAGAAGGTACTCTTTACATCCTCTCTGTTCCCTTTTTCTCTGGAGTGGGGTCTCCCCATGGTCTGGGGGTGTGATTAGGATATCAGCTAAGTTAACTGTTTTGAGTACATAGACGCACTGATGGTTGTTTGTATATCTATGATGCATATACAGAGCTCAGACTTAAAAAAAAATATCTAAACTGAATTTCTTTTGAGCTCCCCACCCCAACCCCCCTTCCAATTTCTCCATCTCCTGGGATCCATTGAGCATCTCCCCCTCTCCTTATCTCACTGACTACAGTAATGAGCTCCAGGGGGACCTTTCTCCTGCCTTTGATGTAACACATTTCTTTGAATACTCTTTGAAATTTCTCTTCCTACATTGTTTGTTTTATATATATATATTTTTTTGTTTGCTCTGATGGTCTCCTTTGGGGGAAGGGGGGGCAGGGGACTATGACAGCTGTTGCAGGGAGAGCAAGTTCAGCATGACAAGTCTGGAATGTATAAATTGAACAACAACACAATCACAAACAAAATTGTGTGTGTGTGTTTGTGTGTTTGTGTGTGTGTGTGTGTGTGAGAGAGAGAGAGAGAGAGAGAGAGAGAGGGAGAGAGAGAGAGAGAGAGAGGAATAAAAATGCTATTCTGACCCACTGATGGAGCAGAAACAAGCCCTTGGGCAGGAGGTGGCGAAGCATCCTACAGGCTGCAGACAAGATGACAGCCAAGGACAGATACAGCTTGGAGACCTGTGAGCTGTCAGTGAGGAAAACTGCCTAGTGGGAACAGGTTTTTCTGGGGGAGGGCAGAGAGGAAGCCCTAGAGAGAGAGAGAGGCAGAGAGCAGAGACAGGGACCCTTGTGAAACTTTATGTCCCTGCATAGCAGCTACAAGCTTCACGCTGTTGATTAGTTTTGATTTTTACCTCCTTTATAGGAAAATACCTGAAAACCATTCTACAGATTCCAGAAGATTCAATTTACAATTAAGGAAACATAAAGAAGCTTATATTCTTGATTTAACTACCCACTCACACTCAGTCCAAAATAATTAAAATTTAATTACAGAGAACCAGCCAGCACTTCCTTCTCAGAGACTGCAATTTGATAGGGCAGTAAAAATCTAAATTGACTATCTGTTATCAAAATTCTTGCATCAGAAATGTCTGAGATCTTATATTTGTTGCTGTTATTATTTAGACTTTAAAAGACTTGCATATGCAGAATGAGGTGTCTTAAGGCAAGGTAGGACTCAAGAATAAACAAGAATTCATTTATGTTTTATATACATTTTTACATATCACTCAAATGTAAGTATGTTTAATAATTTCAGTACCTCTGTGGTTTGTTTGTTTTTCTTCTTGAAACAGAGTCTCTTTATGTACCCTTAGTTATCCTGAAATTCAATTCATAGTACAAGCTGACCCCAAATTTTGAGATCTGCCTCCTTCTGCTCTAGGGTGCTGAAATTAAGAGGCATGAGCCACTGCATCTGGCTCATCTATGAGTTTAAATCTCAATTGTTATGTGCACAGGGTACAGAGTTTTCTACATGTGATATCACCTTATCACTTAAAATGTCTTGGCCTTTGAATTATTTCAAACTTGGGTTTTCAGATTGTGGAACCTAAGCAAGGAGTGGCCACTCAAAGGAAACCAGATAACACTGGACCTTACAGATAAGGAGGCAAGCTCCTCCCCAGAGTTCAGCCAGGAATGAGAAGCTGATTAACCCAGTATTATTAGAGGACACTTTCATTTCAAATTCTTGTCTAGGAAGACAATCGGATTTGGCAATGTACAATAAAAATCAAGAAGAATTCTGAGGAAGGCTTTCCTGCTCCAGCAGGTCCGCAAGCAGTGGGAGTGAATCTCTCTCTCACTACAAAGTTTATACTGTCCCCTAGTATGTTCAAACTTTTCTGTTTTTATGTGGTGTGTGTGTGTGTGTGTGTGTGTGTGTGTGCATGCTTGCTCTTGATCATGCCTGTGTGAACATGTGTGAATGTGCCTGTATTTGTGAATGTGTGAGTGTGAGAGTGTGTATGAGTGTGTGTTTGTGAGTCTGTGCGACTGAGTATCTATGTGAGTGTGTATATGAGTATATATGAGTGTGTCTGTATGTGTGAGTGTGTGTGTCTATGTGAGTATGTGTGTGTTGCTGGGTGAGTATGTGTGTGTATCTTGCCAACCTTTCTCATTCCTTCATCTGCACTCCTTAGATGTTTGTTCCGGCCATTCCTTATCTTACCCTCTGCTCTTTACCTCTAGATCAATTTATTTAAATTACTGCTTTAGTGTGTAATAACAGATTAGAAAGCCTCATCACCTCTCTATTTCTGTGAAATAGTGGCAGCATCTCTCAATTCTTTATTTGGGATGAAAAGCATTGGCAATTACCAACCTGTCTCTTAGGCTAACTTGCACTTAAACCATTATGACAGCATTCCTATGCGCAGGCTTTTATGAATCACTAACCCCACCCTCTTCCTCTCATCTGTGGCCTTCAAAATATCACACAGGTTCTGTTTCCATCTTCATTCCTTCTTTCAGCTAGCACTGAGCAAGCTGAATATCAGTGTCACTTGTAGTTCAAGTTTCTTTCGCTCTAAGGTAAAGCTCAGTTTAATTTAAACAACTCTGGTATTTCTCTAGTTGTCAGGATTCCGTTGTTTAACCAGCGTGGAGTCTATTGATTCCCTCCCCAAAAGCCAGCCTTGGAGATGAAATGAGAATAATAAACATGCTTATGAATCAATTCCTTGGGAAAGAAAGAAGTCATCAATGGTTTCCTAGGAGTGAGCTTCCTAGACTAGTGATGTTCTGAGACTCAAAAAGCAAGGTCAGTTTACTCTGTCTCCATGTTCTTCTTGTAAGACAGTCCTATGTCTACCAATTGATTTTTTGTATTTGTTTTGTGTGTGTGTGTGTGTGTGTGTGTGCCCGTGCGTGCGCACACGTGCTCCTGCACACACTCCCATAATCCTGCATGCATCTGTTTCTGTGAATATGAATGCCACAACCCAAAGTTAAAGGTAGAAAGGCTACTAGAGTGTGTTCCTTCCTTCTAACACATGAGTTCTGAGTATGGTGAGTTCTTAGGGCATCAGGTTTGGGGGCAAATACTCTGACTAATTGTGGCATTGCATTAGAACCTCTATCAACTCTGTACTGGGGCAAGGACTGTGACTTATAGTTGTGAGTTTGTAGTAATGCTGAGACCTAGAATTGGTCAAACTGTTAAAAAATCAGTGACCTTGAGTGTTCATCCCTAAATGGAACACCTCCCCTGTCTCCTGGCCTCCCCCTCCATGCACAGCTCAGGAACATCACAGGAAATGAGGCAGATAAAGTTTAAGAGCTGGATAATGGAAATGAGTGTGGCAAAATGGTATCTCATGGACATGACTTGGCTGCTACACTCTTGAACTCACAATGGCTATGGCTACCTGCACAGGACCTGAAGAACATTAACCTAAACAAAATTCCAGTATTCAGGTGTTCCTCCTGAGTTCCTACCCCTAATTAAGAAGCTATTGGTAGTTGTTAGCTTTAGAGGGAGAAGCAGCATTCTTTCCTGGGTGATGTGTTTTTGCTACATTGCACATCCATGCATATATAGCCAGCACTTATGGGACTTAGATTTTTGCCTTTGTTTGTTTTGTTTTACATACCATGACATTGGAAAGTAGACACAAAGTGGCTGCCCAGGGGAAGCTGGGGACTATGAGATAGATTTAGCTTTCATTGCATACACTGCATGAAGTTCCCAGAGGAGAAAAACAGATAAGGAGTATAGAGAAGACCAGAGAGTGGATAGGAATGTACAACACGCTTCAGCCAAAGAAAAGATAAAGCTGGCAAGACTGAGTAGGCAATATATGTGCTTAACATGAGAATTTCATTCCCAATCTTAGCTATAAAGTTCTGCATAGTAGTTTCAAAAGGAGGTGCTTAAACCTCAGAAGATACCAAGAAGCCTTTCAAGGGATCTACAAAATGACTTTATAGGCATTGGCTAAAACTATTTGCCTAATTGGTTACATTGAAATGGGCAGATAAAGCTGATAGCACCTGAATCCAACAATCAGTCTTATGCATAATAGGATGCCCTACAACCTATACCTCTAGATATGGTGTATTAAAAAAGAAAAACACTGCCAAGGATGTATTCTTATATAAGTAAGCAAAGAGATCACCAAAATATTCCTAATACATAAAACAAGTTAACACTTAATATCATTTATCTACTAACTATAACCTTCAATTCACCAGAAATAAGAGGGATGGAAATGGTAAATGCTAGAAGACATGATTTTAAAAGTACAATCACATCCAGGGTGTGAGAATTGTATTAAAGCAAGAGACTCCTTTTCTCCAACAACAACAACAACAACAAAAAAGATAGATTTAAGTGGAACGATTACAGATGACTAGAGACCCAAAATACAGTATGTGAAGAGTCTCTAGATCTGACCCACATATTGCAATAGAACAACTTGGGAGCTGGAGAGGTGACTCAGAAAATAAGAGAACTGGGTGTGATTCCAGAGGACCCAGGCTGGATTCCCAGCACTCTCACTGTGAGTCACAACTGTCTATAACTACAGTTCTAGAAGGTCTGCTGCCCTCTTCTGCATTTTGTGGGCACCAGACATGTACATGATGCCCAGGCATATATGCATGTAAAGCAATAAAACACATGGAATAATAAAATACATTTTAAATAGAAACGAGGAAAATTGAGGACGAGGTAACAATGAACACACATTAAGCAATGTCAACATTGCCTATTGATTATTATAAATGATGCTACTTATAAAAAAATGACATTGTTCACTTGTCTGGTACACATTCTAAAGTTCTTCTGAATAAAATTTTATGGTTTGTGGGTTTTGTTTTGATGACATGTGTGTGTGTGTATGTGTGTGTGTGTGTGTTTGCTTTATGAAGCAGAGACTTTACATAGTCCTGGCCTTCTTGGGAATCACCATGTTGATAGCGTGCATGTATTTCATTTTGACATTTGTGTAAGATGATGATTTCCATCATATTTCCCTCTTCTAACCCTCTGTTCATTCCTCTCACTGGTCTTCCTCCTCTTCTCCCACGGTGACTTTCCATTGTCATTCAATGGACAGGGAAGGGAAATTGAGCGAAATGAACTCAATAACTAGAGCTCTCCCTGCCTCTCCCTCCCAAGTGCTGGGATTAAAGCATATACCACTACAACCACAATGTTGTTTATAAAATTATATAATTTCATATAATAATGTTTAAAGGTAATTCATTTAATAATTATGTAAAACACTATAATTTATACATATATAATAAATAAATATATATAATAAAATTATTAGCATATAACCTAAATAAAAATACCATCAAAAAGATATACAAGCAGCAAGAGTGGCAGGGTGTTGATTTTATTTAAGTTAGCCCAGAGGTGTATGATAATGGATTATGATACTGGTTCTTCTGCATGTTTGAAATTCTGTAACAGAAAGAAAATTTTTGATTTTGTAAAAGTCAAAATTTCTCTTGTTATTAGACTCTATGGGATTCATTTGAATTTAATGTATTTATTTTTAAATATTTGCAAATCTCAGAAGCCATACAAATTAAAAAAAATTAACACAGGTGTTTTAAGTGAACTTACATGCTAGGAAATTTACTGCCCTAAAAACTTATGACATAAGTGAAATTCTAAATAGTTTTTTCTTGATAGATTCTTCTCAGAAATATGGTCCTTCTTCCACTATTGGCAAGTCTTCTTTGAAGAGGAGGAGGAAGACCAGTTAGAGGGGGAGGAGGCAACAGGAGATCAGAAAAGGGAAACAGGATACAAATATGCTATATTGTGCACAAAATGTCAAAATGAAATCTACTATTTAATTAAATAATATATGTCAATTAAAATATTTTCAATTTTTTTCTTGGTAATATCCTTGTATAATAATGGATACATTTTTTTGGCATTCTGAGAAATAGTTACTTCCTTAATCAAACAAGACTATGTGGTCTGTTAATGTCTAGACTTCTACAAGTCTACCTGTTTCATGACTTGTGTCATATGCCGTTGGGTCTCCTGCCACCCATCAATAGAAGAGTGTAATAAGGAGTGCCAGAGAGCATGAGCCTACACTAACAGAAGGATGACACTGTTTAGCAATCAATGTCAAGGAAAGGAAATGGGAAATAACCAAGATTTTGCAGAGTATAGATGTGGGACTGAGAAACCTCAACCAGATGCGCCAAGTCCTTGAGGAAAAGATTTCCTGGCTTGCAGTGGGAATTTTAGAGGTTCAGTATAATTTTAAAAACAGCCTCAGACAATGGCTAGGTTGTAGATGGCTCTTGCCAGAAGACTGATATAGCAGTAGTCTCCAGGTAGAGGTCATCTATGGAGTTCAATCCCCTTTCTACTTCTACCTGGAACTAGGCTATTGACAGCATTACTGCATTTGCCACAGAAGTGTACATGGGAACTGTGACATAGATGGCAGCAAATTCACTCATCCTTACCTTGAAGCTTACCTTGAGGGAAGGATGAGGAAAATATAATAAAGCTAAAGACCCATAGAAACTCCTCTATTATTGACAAGTGGTTGAAATAATAGATGAAACACTAGGATCAATGCAGAGCTATGAGAAATGACTTTTAAGCAGGACAGTCATATCATATTTTCTATGTTGATCTCCAATTTGCCTATTAGACATGGGATAATTCAGTACTTTTGGCCAATAAAATAAGCAGATGTGTAGTGTAACTTTAAAATGGATTTGAAGAATAAAGAGAAAGAAGGAAAGAAAGAAAGGAAGGAAGGAAGGAAGGAAGGAATGGCGGGGGGAGTGTGTGTGAGAGAGAGAGAGAGAGAGAGAGAGAGAGAGAGAGTACAGTTTGTGCGATATGTACCTGATGGTATTGCAGACAAAACAGAAAGGAATTTGTCTAAAACAAAGTAAGTGCTGTTTAGAATGTGGGATTCAACTATCCATGATGGAAATACAACTTGGAAGAAAGCCTTAACTCAGTGAGTGCTGGTCGCATCTTGATGAGAGTTACTTCCCATCCACTGGGAACTATTAATTTCTCTAACCTCAAAAAAATTATGACGGATCCATCTACATATATGGGAGAGGTCTGGAGAAGGCCTGCCTCATGGACTGAGCTACATCACAGTTGAAACCAGTCTTGAGATGTGGAATGTATTTGCTCTGGGAAAATGTGCCTACCTTTCTTAGTCTCAACCCCCACCCCACAGGCTGCTGGAGAATTAACTGAGGGCAAGCAACATAAATTGCCTGCAGCATAATAAATCTAACCAAATGAAAGCTGCTCTTATTACTTGTGACATGCAGAACAGATGCAAGTGAAACTTTTGAGAGAACAAACACATTGCCTCTAAACCAGAGAGAGGCTTATCAAGCTTTAAAAGCATAGCAGAAAAATTGAAGAAATAAAAGAGTTAGGAGTCATGGTGAATACACAAATGCCCACAAATTACACATTAGGGGTGGTCTTGAACTGGGTAAGTCTAAATAAAGTATTTGTAAATTCTCTATATATGATCCAGTACATCGTTTGTGTTTCTGAGTGCCATAAAAATATGAAACACTAATGAAATCATTCTTGTTATAGCCAATTAAATTCCATTATTTCTGTATTTTCACATCAGACTACTTTTGCTTTTTTTTAAAAATGACAATCATGTTCTATAAAGCTGTTTGCTATAGAGAATTTAAGTTTAAAATAAGGCTCTTCATTTGAAAAATTCAGTATGTGAACAAAATTGATAAGACAGAAAGGAACCATGCTTTGAACAGAAATAATTAGTGATGTATGTATGCCTTAGAGCTTTTTCTGTTTTGTCTACCTTGAGGTTCGCAGGTCACATGTGCCCAAGGATGTCTATGATTGAAGCCTAACACAAATAATAACTTTTCTTGACCTTGCTTAAAACACTATGAGACGTTTTGTGATTAAAGTATCTTCTTTTTCATTTTTATTAGTTATTTTATTTATTTGCATTTCAAATGTTATACCCCTTCCCAGTTTCCTTCCCCAACCCCTATCCCCTTTCCCCTCTACCTTGCCTCTATGAGTGTGCTCTCCCCCACTTATCCCCCAACTCTTGCCTCAGTGTAATACCACTCTCCTACCCTCGGTTACTGAGCCTCCACAGAAACAAGGGCCTCCCCTCCCAGTGATGCCCGATAAGGTAATCCTCTTCTATATATCTAACTGGAGCCATGGGTCCCCCCATGTGTACTCTTTGGTTGGTGCTTTAGGCCCTGGGAGTTTTGGAGGTCCTTATTGGTTGATGTTGTTTTTCCTATAGGGTTACAAACACTTATTTGAGAATTGTGAACAGTATACTTTGATCATAACCAACTCTTCCCAACTCATTCTAGATTTCTAGATTCACCCCACCTCACTTACTATTCACCCAACACCATGTTTTATAAAAATTAATTTAAAAAAATCCTATTAAACCCAATTTAAATCCATTGTATTCTCCTCAAGTATAAACCCTGTAAAGCAGCACTATCAGTCAAGGTATCAAAAGGTGGGAACTTACTAAGAGATGGTCCAGGAGTCATATATTGTTCATATTATGGTTATTCTGACTAATGTTTAGTAAGGTATTCAGAAAAGAGAGTGATATTCAGAGATGACATACAATTAGAAGAGAAAACCATCTTATAATATTCAAAATATATATTTGGCAGCCTGGCAAAACAGGTCAAATGAGTGAAAATTGGGCAAATATAGATTATATAAAATCTTTATTAAGTTTGAAGACTGACAGAAAAAAAAACTTGATTAAGCAAATTTTCATACAAATGATGAATTTGTTGGTTGCATGACAAAAGAAATTATTAGCATTATATTACTCTTAAATCCATGATCTTCATATATATTCCTCCAAATGTTACTGCTTATAACATCCCTGGCATTCTAGCCATTCTGTGAGGAACTAAAAAAATATATACAGAAAAGAATAGAGTTAATTGGGATAGCATTGGAAATGTAAACGAGGAAAATACCTAATAAAAAAAATTTAAAAAAAAAAGAATAGAGTTCACTTTGTAAACTCAACAAGGATTCCTACCATTAATATGATCACTTAGGCCTGCTGTGGAGAGGGCATATTGATAGACATGTCTCACCAACAGATATGTTTTAGTTGGTGTCTTAGTCAGGGTTTCTATTCCTGCACAAACATCATGACCAAGAAGCAAGATGGGGAGGAAAGGGTTTATTCAGCTTACACTTCCATACTGCTGTTCATCACCAAAGAAAAGTCAGGACTGGAACTCAAACAGGTCAGAAAGCAGGAGCTGATGCAGAGGCCGTGGAGGGATATTCTTTACTGGCTTGCTTCCCCTGGCTTGCTCAGCCTGCTCTCTTATAGAACCCAAGACTACCAGCCCAGAGATGGTCCCACCCACAAGGGGCCTTTCCCCCTTGATCACTAATTGAGGAAATGCCTTACAGTTGGATCTCATGGAGGCATTTCCCCAACTGAAGTTCCTTTCTCTGTGATAACTCCAGCTGTGTCAAGTTGACACAAAACTAGCCAGTACAATTGACCCCTGTCAACTTGGCACACAAACACATCAATAGCAAGCCTCAACCCTTACATTCTTATTCATCCCTAAGATATAAATAACTTTAAAAGTCCCACAGTCTTTACATATTCTTAAAATTTCAATCTCTTTAAAATATACATCTCTTTTAAAATCCAAAGTTTTTTTTTTACAATTAAAGATCTCTTAACTGTGGGCTCCACTAAATAGTTTCTTCCTTCAAGAGGGAAAATATCAGGGCACAGTCACAATCAAAAGCAAAAATCAATCTCCAACCTTCCAATGGTGGTCATCTCATGGTACTAGCATATCCAAAACACTGTATGACCCCTTCAGTCCTGGGTCCTCAATTGCAACTGAGGCTGCACCTTCACCAATGGCCTTCCATGGCCTCTCACAGTGCTGATTCTCAGCTGCTCTGTGTGACCCCTTCATGCCTTCAAAACCAGTACCACCTGGGTGACCCTTACACATTACCAAGTCCCGCTGCAGCAGGAGTACAACCTTGGCTATCTCTGGAACACAGCCTCTGTGCTTTCAGAAAACACTTCCCATAAGATGTCACCTCAATGATGCTGGTCTCTTCTTAATCACCGCTAATTTCTTAGCTCCAGCTAACCAGCATCAATAGTCCCAGTAATGCAAAGTTTTTGCTTTAGTAGTTCTGGTATCTTGTTAATCACAGCTGATTCTTCAGCCCCAGCTAACCAGAACTACAGAATCATCACAACCAAAGTAACAATGGCCCTGAAAAGAGTCTTTAATTTTCCCTCTGAAATTTCACAAGCCAGGCCTCCATCTTCTGCACTTTTTTCAACATTATCTTCCAAGCTCCTATACAACATCTGACAGAGCTCTTAACACCGAATGGATCTTCTATCCCAAAGTTCCAAAGTCCTTCCACAGTCCTCCCCAAAACATGGTCAGATTGTCACAGGAATACCCCACTCTGCTGGTACCAATTTGTCTTATTCAGGGTTTCTATTCCTGCACAAACATCATGACCAAGAAGCAAGATGGGGAGGAAAGGGTTTATTCAGCTTACACTTCCATACTGCTGTTCATCACCAAAGGAAGTCAGGACTGGAACTCAAACAGGTCAGAAAGCAGGAACTGATGCAGAAGCCATGGATGGATGTTCTTTACTGGCTTGCCTCTCCTGGCTTGCTCAGCCTGCTCTCTTATAGAACCCAAGACTACCACCAGCCCAGAGATGGTCCCACCCACGAGGGGCCTTTCCCCCTTGATCACTAATTGAGGAAATGCCTTACAGTTGGATCTCATGGAGGCATTTCCTCAACTGAAATTCCTTTCTCTGTGATAACTCCAGCTGTATCAAGTTGACACAAAACTAGCCAGTACAGTTGGTAAAGGTTAAACAAAGAGGGGAGATTGGTACATGAAGCACATACTCTAGATACATATAAATATGATTAAAACACAGAATATTCAGAATCCTCCCTCCAATATTTAATATTTAACATCTGTCTTGAGATGGTTCTTTGCTACTTAAAACTTTGTTTACCTCATCTTTAAAATCACTGTAGACATAGGTTATGGTTTATACAATTTAACAGTAACTGTTCTGGATGCTGGTTGGTGTATGAAGGTATAGAGGCACTGAGCCTCTGTCCTGCATTGCCTACTTCTCTCTCTCTCTCTCTCTCTCTCTCTCTCTCTCTCTCTCTCCCTCTCCCTCTCCCTCTCCCTCTCCCTCTCTTCCTATCCCTCTCCCTCTCTCCCTCTGTCTCTCCCTCTTCCTTTCTCTTTGTCTCTCTGTCTCTCCCTCCCTCTTTCCCTCTCTTCCTGTCTCTCTCCCTCTCTTTTTCTCTTTCTCTCTCTGTCTCTCTTCCTTTCTCTCCTTCTCTCTGTCCCTTCCTTCCTTCCTTCTTTCCTTCCTTCCTTCCTCTCTCTCTCTCTCTCTCTCTCTCTCTCTCTCTCTCTCTCTCTCTCTCTCTCTCCCCTTCCTTCCTTCATTCCTTCCTTTCTTTCTTTTCCTAGTAAGGGTTTCTCTGTGTAGCCCTGGCTGTCCTGGAACTTACTATGTAGACCAGCCGGCCTCAAATTCACAGATATCTGCCTGCTCCTGCATCCCGAGTTCTAGAAGTAAAACCTTGTGCCAGCACTGCCCAGTAATCTCCATCTCCAAATGGTCAATTAGACTTCTGTTTATAGCTTTCTCAAGGCAGAAATCTAAGATGGTGTAAACGAAGTCAAGACTCCTGATACCTAAGATCAGAAATCTGACATCTTTCCCTCTTTTCTCTTGGTCAGAGCTTCCCTCATGCTTCTTAAGATCCAGGATCTAGAGAAACAGATCCCTCTTCTTGAATAGAAAAGTAATTACTGCACAGATAACTAGGAGGTACACTTAAGAGAAGGTGTGTCTGTGTGTGTGTTTGTGTGCCCATGTGTGATCTACTATACAACATAGCGACTGGACAATATGATCAAATTAATTTTGAGATTTCCATTCTAAAGTGTAGGCAATAGCTTGCCTGAGGAAAAAAAAACTAGATACAAGGACAGTAGTCCCATTGATGGGTGATGGTGGCAGTCTGAAATAGGCAGGGCCTGGGTGACAGCTGGAGAAGGACAAAAAGAGAGACTGCAATAGATCACAGAGATGAAAGTCTGGCAACCACGGTTGGCTTGTAGAGTGAGGCTTGTTAACTGGCCTGTTTCCCCATCACCTGAGTCAAGGAACCCATAGCCAAGCTAAATAAACCCAGCCTAGTGCAAACCATGGATTTAAAAGAAATACAAAAGAAACAAATTAAAGTTTGTTGAAAAAGGAAAGACTCAGCAGCTGGTGACACTTTTTATTGTTCTAGTGTCCAGTGACACAGCCAAGTGCTAGGAAATCTATTAGAGTTACTCGATAGCATCCTTGCACAATGCTGCTTTCAATTGGACTTTAATTTACATTTTATAAATTATGCAATATTTTATAAAGTAAGTAAAACCTTTTAGTATTCCAAAGTGTAGCCCCGTATTTTTGGCAGCTTAGAATTTTGAACATATAATTTCCCATTCTTGATTCAGTAATAAGCTTTTCAGGAGGTGAGACCTGCAGGAATGTTGGAATGAGTTATTCCATCTCCTTGTCAAATTTTAAAAAGTAATTTCCACATTAAGTACTGTTCACATACAAACCATAATGGGGATGTCTGATACACCCACAGTAAATGCCTAAAATAAGTTAACATTTAATCAAGAATGTTTATTTTAATCCTTATAGAGATATGAAAGGCAAACACACAGACACAACTGAAATGGACTCTCTGGCAGCAATGTGTACTTAAGCCCAGGTAAGAAGAAAGAGTCCCTTGTAAATACCTCATTAAAATACACTAAAACTCAGTATAAGTTGCTTTTCTAAATGAGATCAACACAGGTCCTGTGAGATTTGTGTAGGCCAGATAGGGACCACTCTGACAGGAACAGTAGAATTTAATTATGCAAATAGCAGCTGACCAGTTCCAAGATGCATTGAAGTCTGTTTTATAAGTAGGAGATGTTGTCTTGGATCAAATCAGTACAGTCAAGATTATTTGTATACCTGTCCCTTTATTATAACAAGCACTGAGGGAAAGGCCTGCCTTGATCAACTTAAATTAGTTCTGCTATAACTTGTAGGCCAGGTATTT